>NW_023604861.1:120318691-121518691 GCF_014898055.3 Talpa occidentalis
TAACTTGAATAAGAAACTTAATCTAAGAAATGATTACTCTCATCTAAGAAATGATTACTCTCTTCCATGATCTGGAAGAGCCAAAAAGAAAATTCCTTTTAAAAGTTATCCCTTAACCATTGCCCATTCCCCAAAATAGAGGCTGACGTCCTCACTCAGCTACTGACTCTCCATATCTGGTTTCCTTTTTTCTGTCAAGTGTGGTCATCTCCTCACCACCTGAGAATGGATTCTTTGTATCCACTTCTTCTCAGTCATATCATCAGTGCTTCTTGATATTTTTCCCCTCTACACTCATCAAAAAGCCCACTCATTATTTAAGATTAAGGTTAAGTTTTATCTATCTCCACAAGTCTTTCCAGTCCATTGTCCTCATGTTGACTTTTCTGACTTAATTCTTACAGTACTTATTTTCTGCACCAATAATTCTGTACTTTGCCTGCATAATAATTTAGCCATTATTATTAAGGGCAGAGTTCTGTGTTTTATACTCTAGGTCTTCCAAGATAGTCTCAAATTGTTCTGTTTTATACGCTAGGTCTTCAAGATAGTCTCAAATTATTCTGTTTTATAGTCTAGGTCTTCCAAGAGTGTCTCAAATTGTTCTGTGCATAGGAACTTCTTTCTACTTTTTGAGCTAAGAAAATGAATCAGACATGAAAACTCACTTTACTGAAAAGATTCAAAAGCATGCAAAGTCTGACACTCAAATTTGGGTGTCACCAACCGAATGCTTTGCTTCTATTGTCCCATAGAGAAATCATTAAATTTCCTTTTTCTACTTTGCATTTTCCCACTTAGCCACAGGTGATCTTCAAATGCTTTCTTATTGTTATAAAATATGTCAGCAAATGCCTGCAGGAATCTGCATGCTGAAGAGTCCACAGAAGTGGATATAGCTCCTTGCCTGCAGTTGCAAAAAAGCTCTCACTATTCATACAATATTTATTCTGTTTTTCAAAAGAGACACCTTTCATTCCCAATGTTATAATTCTAACCTCCTTTTTTTCTAAAACAGAATGCCACTAAAGAAGAAGAAAAAAGAATTACAGTAATAATGAGATGAAGTGATAAATGCATGAATTTTTCAGCATCTGTGAGGTCAAGGTACAGACACATTTTAAAAGTGACAGAAAGCTGAATCAGGATATAATGGGTAGAAAATGTAAGTTACACTGGGAAAGCACGATCTTCCAGACATTTTTTTAAAAGGATAGACTCTTATCATATAAAACTGTCATGAAAGTGGTTTAGCTGAAGAAGATGATTTCCCTTTGGAACCACAAACCGGTCATCTTTGCACAGCAGATTTCCTCCCCTGCCTACAGAAGGCACTTTCTAGTTCAGAGCCTTACTGAGAGCTCCATACCCTGGTCAGCACGAATGGAGCTACAAGGAGCCACGTCCAGTTTTGGGTGTGAAGGTGGCCCTTGAGCAAGGCAGCAGAGCCCCAGAGTCAGCATCCAGCACAGAGAACAGTTTCTCTAACATAGCCATTCAATATTTCCCATTAGTCTGTTCAGTCTATAGTCATAGGAAGAATTACTCTGACAAGCTGAAAAAAATATAGTTATTGCTAAATCTAGTATGATTATTAGGAAAGCAACTGCATATTAGAGAAGTTTACAATAGCAAAAAGATCATTAAACATTTGGGCAACACTATTTGGCAAGATGAAATGAATTGTCCCCAAGAACTTTCAACCTGATAGGACAAAAATGCTCATGAGCTTCATATTTATGTCTTGGGGGGTGGGGGAGGGACAGAATTCCTGGAATTTGTCAGCACCTGAAGAGTTGTCATCCATTGAGCAATCTGTTTAAACATTTTTCAGAAAACCTTCCTACAAAAAGTACTTCCTCAACCTCAAATTGCTGATAATTTATTAGATTTAGTTATTTAATATATTTTAACTTTGGATAAAGCAAGGTTATTTCAGGGCTCCTGACTTTTCTTCCTGTCAATTTTGTGGCCAATATCTACTTATATTTCCCACAGTCCTAATCAAGAGTGATATGCTATTACAAAGGCAACTTTGCCTTAGAGGAATATGACAGAATCTATTCTCAATGCACAAAACCTATAATTTCAAAGTGATTCATTTGAAATTTTAAAATGACCAAATCCCTGGAATATAGGGACAGAAAAGTTCTCAAATCATGTTCATAAGCTTTGTTTCCAATAAGTCTAAAATTAAAAAAAAGATGAACATGTAATGTAGACTGGAAATTCTCTTTTTTGGCTTAAAAATATTTTTGATTATAGGAACCAGAAGTTTCTTTATGCATACAGCCCAAATAATCTGTGTATAAGTGTTCTAAAAGATCATTTCTTTGCCCCAGGCAAAACTGAAGATGTCATTCAGTCAAAGACATTAAAGGGCTTGATAGTAATTCAGCCACAGAGTTCCCTTTCTCTTGACACATACCCAGAAATTGCATTTTGAAAATTGGGCCAGACTATTCTCATCTGGATATCTGTGATAATGATGACTGTGTAGCAAAGAAGCTCTGTGAAACGCTTAGATAATCTATGAGACAAAAAAAAAAAAAAAAAGAGTAAAGAAGCTATAAAATAGAAAAGAAGAGGTAGGGATGGGAAGGAAGCAGCTCAGTAATGATTCAGATTTAAGGAGAGACAGTCAGTCACATGGAAAGTTCTCAATGGGATAAAATCTATGGCAATTATCTGCCCTTACTGTGCAGCTTAAAATAATTAACATATAGTTATGATTACTATGAAATTGTCATCAGCAAGTTACTAGTAAGTTTGAGGCAGGAATTTATGGTTTCTTTCTTTGAAAACAAGAAACTAATAATTCTACTTGTAGCTCAAGTGATTGCTTTGGCATCTGTGGAGAGTTGTCTGACTGAAACGCAGTACGTAAGTGCTAGGAAAGCACACCTGGAAACAGGTGTCCTGCATCCAGGAAGAACTCAGATTAACTAGACAAATGGAGTTCCTTCAGATTTTGTGCTTTACTAAAATTGGAATTTTAACTGAAAAACTGGAAGTAACATTAAACAGGATGAAAGGGGTTAATTATATGGTAAAAGATAGAAACTAGATTTTAGGTTATAAAAATAATTTAGTATATGCATGTAGTATAAATATAATGCATTATATGCTGATTTATAGTGTTGTACACATGAAACCTATATAATGTTATAAACCAATGTTACCTCCATAAAAAGAAAAACAGTATTTCTATTTCAAAAAAAGAAAAGAAATCATATAGATTTTAAAAATCTGATCATAGTTCTATCAGCCTTTGTAATCCCTAGGATGTCAATTAATCTTATGATCAGATATGCCTGTTTTTTCCATGGAAATATTTTTTTGTAGTCAAATATGTAATTTTTTTAATGTAGTAAACCTAGGCTAGGGCCTCCCTGATGGCACAAGGGATTAAGCACCACACTATGAAGCAATCCAAAGCCTCTACAGCATGAGTTCGATCCCCGGCGGGCCAGGGAGAAACCCACATGGCGAGGCAGACCTCTCCTGACTCACCTGCCACTCCCCTCAGCAGTGTATTTCAGTCAGTCTGCCTGTTCTGTTCCTCACTCTGTCTCTGGTGAATCCTCTCACCCCCCACACCTCTGGCCTGTACCCCAGTTCTTGTATCATAAATAAATCTTAAAAAAAAAAAAACCCTAGGCTACACATAGGCTTAAATTCATCAGAAATGTTCTGATTTCATTCACCACAATACACGGGTTAGCCCCATAGATGATGAGGTTCAAAAAGATAGATATTTAGAGAGGCATGAATAAATCTAGATTAACTGATATCCAGAATTTTTTAGTCCCATTTGTAGCCAGACACAAACATAAAGTTAGAATTTGTAAGAAGCTAAATGGCATTGATAAAAATAGAAAGAAAAAAATGTATACAGATGTTTACTTGAAAAAGTGAACAGAGGAAAATAATGTGCATTTCCAACTAAGCAGTCATCAAGAGAAAACTGCTACACCACTGAGATTTTACAAAGGACAGCATGGAATGTGTTGCAAGATAAAAATAGAAAGTGAGCTATAAGCAGCAGAGATTTTTTTCAGAATAAAGGGGAAATAAAGTGTTCCAATCGTTTTTACAAACAGTTCACGTAAAACCCTGTGATTTGAGAAAAGAACAAATAAAAAGAAAATGAGCAAGAGACCTCAACTGTCTCCCTCACTCCTTCCACATTTGGACAATATAGTTTATATCATGGACCATCAAGTTATCTTCCCTTGTAGAAATATGGTGCCTATTAATTAAATAATAGATTCATCTCAGTTGTTTTCACTTGCTAAATTCTTTAGTTACATTAGTTATGGTCAACTTTATTAATTTAACTTCAACATCAAATATATTTGTATTTTAATGACAGCCCCTCTTAAAATTTGTAATATTTTAGCTCATAAAAATTTAACTCCCAGACTTAGTTTTATTTCTGTATTATGAGGCCCTCACAGAGGTGTTTAGAAGGTAACATGTGGTATTACATGTTGCTAGCATGTCATAAATGTCTGGTAGTAATTTTCCTATACTACTAATGTTACAGCAAATGTTTTTAATGAAAGTTTTAAAGATACTATCCATAATATCTATCAAGTTCTTTCAAAGATCTGAGGCAAAACACCATCAAAATAATTTCCAAACTGCTAAGTTGACTGTATTGTTGGTCCAGATACTTCTTTAAAATGGCTAATACAGGGGCCTCCCTGGTGGCTCAAGGGGTTAAGACGTAACCTATGAAGCAATCCACAGCCATTGCAGCACAAGTTTGATCCCCCAGACGGCCAAGGAGCAACCCATATGGTGCAGCAGACTCTCCTAACTCGCCCATTGCTCCCCTCAGCAGTGTATTTCAGTCAATCTGCCTGTTCTGTTCCCCACTCTGTCTCTGGTGAATCCTCTCACCATCCACACCTCTGGCCTCTACCCCAGTTCTTGTGTGCATAAATAGATAAATCTTAAAAAAAAATAAAATGGCTAATACATTATTTTTAAGCATATTATGTGCAGGTTTATGTTTTAGGAAGTCCAAAATATTGTTCACTCCAACCATATCATTTAAGATTGAAAGCATTGAAGTGGACAAATTAAAGCTTTTCAGGTAAATGTGCAAACTGTACCTACAAGCAATTTCCCAGGAAAATGCAATATTTATAATAGGAGTAAGTATAAGTTAAAGTAATTTTGTAGCCAAAAAAAGTCAACTCATTTCAATATATATTTACTAAATACAGAAATGCAGACTTTACTATGCCAAACACAGCTAGAAATCAGACATACAGAGACATATATTGCAGAGAATTGCTCTACCATGTCCATTCTTGGAACCAGTGCTGATGAACATTTGGTCAGTAGGTAAGCAGGCAGCAGATACTATTATGTTTGCAGATGTCAAAAAATGGGGATCCTCTAGGAGAGTCTGTGGAGCTTCAATAGCGGGAGGTGAAAATGGAACTTGCCTTAAGATGTTGAAACTCAGACGAAATGCGAAAGCACACTATGTTTGTTACTAAACTGATTTTTCATTTACTCACCTGCCTGATGTCGTTGTGATTACTTTTCCACTCTTCCTAGGGGGCATTTCCCCCTGTACCCCAACAATGGCCATTATCATCCATTTTACAAAGGAAGTCAAATCTCTCATTATAGGTGTGTGTACGTGTGTGCGTGTGTATGTATGCATGTATATTTACTCTATTGCTCTGTGTGTGAGTGTGTGTGTGAGAGCAAGCAAGAGATAGATAGATAGAGAGAGAGAGAGAGAGAGAGAGATTATCAGATTAGAAATGACTGCAAGTTCTTTGTTAGTTCTCCCCCTGAGATATGGTCTCTGTGTAACCTCCTCTTGGGTAGGAGTAGGGTCTATGACTACTCTACTCTGATCAATGGAATCATGATGCTATCCTAGTTTCCAGGCTGAGGTCAGCTTCTATTTCATGTCTTGTCAACAATTCTCTTTACCCAGAGAAACTTAGGGTAAAGATTTTAGGCAAAAAGAATTGTGATCAGATATGTTCTGTCCTTTTTGTTGACTATGTCATTTCCATCCCTAATGACCTGGTAAAACAACATAGTCCTCATACCCACAGACATAAAAATTAATAATAATAATAATAATAACAGTTAAATGGAAGATGGGAAATACCAAGTTAATGGAGCAACTGGAATTCTTTCACTTTGCTGGTGGGAGAGTAAATAAATAAAACGATGTTTCATAGCATATATAACCTATGACCCAGCAGTTCTACTTCTGGATGCTTTTGGCCATTGTAGCCAAGGTTGTTTTTATGTGTGTGACCAGGATAACAAGGAAAATTAATTATGATAATATATGTGAAGAATACCTAATTTTTACTGTGGTAATCAGCAATGATCAAGATTTTATCCCTCATCTATTATTCCTTATTATTCCCAGAGAGTCACCTCCTTAAGACATAGGCTGAATGCCATGCTCTCTCGCTCACAGAGCCAAGCACAAATCCAGAGACACATGTAGATGTTCAAATCACATTCATGATAATCATCACAATGCCATTTGTCAATTATCATTCTTGCCAAAACAACCGATTCTCTTATCAACCCTACAAAGTATTCCCAAACTACAGATGAGGAAAATAAGGCTCAGAGACTCTTGAGCCAATTACAAAGACTCTTATAATTGAAGACTAGGACCTCAAAGTCTACATACAAATCTCATATTCTCTGCCATAGACACTTCCAGTTATTATAGTAGACTGTTTACAAAACATCTGCTTAGGTGGTCTTTCTACCTGAGATTTTCATGACCACAGCTCTCCCCAGACTGTTCTGTTTGGAATCCCTGCCAATATCAGAGGCTATGCTTATCAAACAAAATGTCCACAGCTCTGCAGTAAACAGGGCTCAAGGTCTCACAAAGAACCAATGTCCACATAGTTTATGTAGTGGGTTCACAGTTTCAGTCTTCCAAATGATGATGGTTTTCTGCCACTTCTCAGAACATCCCCATATGAAGTCAGCCAGATGAATCTGCTCAGGTTCATCAGTCATTCCCTTGGTGTAATATGATATCACCTATCCAATTATTATTAAATTTATAATGTAATTATAAAGTGTTTGACATATTCTTAATGACCTCTTTATTCTAAACATCTCTTAATCTATTTATAAAATTACAAATTTGATGTTCTTGATCATGTCTAGAAAGATGATCAAAGCTCTCTTAGGATTGCAGAAGACCTTTTTGTTCTATGACTGAAGCAGATTGCAGCTTTGGTGATAATATGCTCCCAACTCATGTTCACAAGAGAGACAGTGTCTCTGGAAAGAATTCATCATCTTATTCTACAACCTGCACTGAGTAACACTGTCCGCTACAAGTTTTTGACAGTTCCACATACATTCTTCACCTAATTTCACCTGACAGCTGAAAGTAGATCACATTTCTAGAACATCAGCACATTTTTCGGTGGTATGGACATTTCTTTCATATGATGATCAGTCAGGCTTAATTCACATATAGTTAGAATTCCCTTTAGTGTTGGCAAATGCATAGTCATCATTCACTTTCTGTGGATGGTTTAAACAATGCAGTACCTCATAGGAGTCTTATTATCCCATAATATATCCTGAACTAAAAACCCTCTCTAGATAGCTGTGGGTGCTACCTGAAGGGGTGATCCTGTACTTCTGAAATACAAACAACAATGCAACATCACTGAAATTAAAAAAAAAAAAAAAGATAAATTACCAATGGAAGTAGAATGAGGAAGTCATTGAGTAAAAAAATGAAAGTTTTTAGAAGAATATGTGTGTTGCTGCAGATGTACAAGAAACCCTCCTGGGTTTAAACTTGATCTTACAATTTATTAGGTAATTTTAAAACCATAACCTCAGTTTACTCACCATAAATTTATTGGAAAAATTAGGTGAGGCAGTGTGTAAGCTCTGTGGCAATAAAGACCCAATAGATAGTTATATAAGAAATAGATCTCTTCATTTGAGATAAATTTCCTAAACTAAACCCCGATATCCTTCAATCATCGTATTCCTATGTTATCCTCTGAGGAAAGAAACCTGGAGAGAATAACTGATGCTGCCATAATATGTGGCTTGAAGGTTTGAACAAACCTTCTTAGAAGAAGCTGTTATGACAGAAATGCCATTTAGAGCCTCTCCTTTTTGTCATTTATTTATTTTTAATAATGGGGTTGGACTTGAACCAATCTCTCCATCTGTCACAAAACAATTCACCTTTTACTCTTATTTATAGAATTTACATCCTGACTATTTTTCAAAGAGATATTATTGACTCATTTTCTTCTTTAAATATTTTCTTTCAACTTTGCATTAAAATCTCAATAGAAGACTTTATTGCCTTTAGCAGCAAGCCTGATTTTGGTTCTCAATTCTCTGGTTTTGATTCTTTCACCTTTCCTAGGAGATGGGTTTCATACCTTCTCTTGTCACTGTGTTTTAATGCAAAAGAGTTAATGACTCTCCTTTAGATATTCATAAGTGTACAATTAAAGTCATAATTTGGGGGTTGTTTTCATGACACTCACTGCAGTCTGGTCACCAGGTACTACCACTTAGATACTGTGTCACCTTGGGATTCTCACCAGGCTCCCCCAGACCCACTTCCCCATCTGTACAATGGAAAAATTACTAGTAGTAATAGTGTCTACTCTCTGAGATTAGTATGAGGACAATATGAACATCTATACCACACTTAGTAATGACAGCCATATAATACATGCTAGCAACGGATGTATTTCACAATAAAAAGTGAATTTAAAACACCTAGCGACTAGTTTTATTCATTATGAATGTCTGATGTACAGACTATTATGTAGCGTGGTTTATTTTTCTTTGTTTCCAACACTTACACACTCTTAGTTTTTGAGGTACTGAAAGATCTATCTGGCATATAATAGATGGCAAATAAATATTGTTTAAGTTTGTAGTAAGTTAAGGATACAAAATGAGACAAAGACTGTGTATTGATAATACAGTTGAATATAAAAATGCATTTGAAGACAATTTATTATGAAACATGTTAAATAACCCTATCAAATTAGTAGAGTTTCAATTTAGACTAACCAAAGGCTTAAAAAGGTTAATTTATCTGAACAATTTTTATATAAAGATTATTGGTAATATATTTATAGTTTTCTCTCTTTAAATGATAGATTACATGAATAAATATTATTAGTAGGAAACCTGTATATTATTGCAAATTTTTATTTCATTTAACATAAAGGTATTTTTAGCACAGAACTTCAGGTAAACCCTCAATTAATGTTGTTTGACTTTATTAGTCATTATAAGAGGAGCTGGACAAAAATGGACTGTATCATGAAGTATTAGCTCTCCTGATTTGGGTGGGTTTACTAAGAATGAGTAGCCAGTTCTAGAATGCTGCAGCATCAATAAAACGTTTATACTGAGTGGGAGTTGGAATTCAACATACTCCAGTGGTTTTCACCTCAATGGTTAATAATTTTGAGTCTACGACTTTACTGGATACTGACTTTACTGTATACTTTCAGATATTAAATTTCTACTGATTTATAAAAATCAAACCATTTATAATATGTTGTTTACCTGATACCTCTATTACATGAAAGGAAAGGCAATATATATCATTCCTTCACTACACTTCCCATCACTTTATACAGTTAGCATTCATTCAAGTCCAATGTCAGTTTTAAAAGATTTATATTTTAGTAGTATTATGTATTATTGATCACTATGACAATAGGTTTGTAATCCCATAGTCACATTAGATCTCATTAGTGTACTTAACAAAGGCTTCCAGAAGACTATTCATAATGTATAATGATAAAGCCTAAGTGATTTTTTTTTCTCTTTGATCCTCTTTGATTTTTCCCTGTGAAGAGATTTGGGCATTCTTTTCCCTCTGAAGATTTAATTAATTCAACTTTCTTTACTTAAGCTATCAGAATTTCTATTGGAAGCAGCATTTCCCTTCCAAAGAATACAGGTAAACATCATTTAGTAATGTCCAGTGTACACATTTATCCTGATGACTCGCATGACTGTGTATGTGACACCACTGACATTTGGTCAGTTCGTGTGCACTATTGAAGCAGGAACTGCTATTTGTCCTATTGTGTAACCTTCTGTTTACCTCACTATGTGGCTAAAATAAACGTCCACATCTGAAAAGAACTTCTGTAATAATATTTAATGGTGTTTTCAGAGCATTTGCTAGTATTGCCTTTCTTTTTTTACTAAATCCACTTGCTTTTATCTTCTTACCTTTCTTCCCACTGAATATAAACAAACCTCAAGGCAAACTACTCCCATGCAGGTCCATTTTTCAGCAAAGGAAAGAAAAACAAAATAGCTTTAATCTTAATTCAACTCAATTCAACACACATATATTGAACACCCATTTCATGCCAGTTGCTAAGCCAGGCACTGAAGAAACAAATGGAATTTGTTTCTATCTTTAAGGAGTTTGGCACAGATAAGTAAAAATAAAAACACTATAATATAGTAAGTTCTGAAATATATCTGTAGTGCGATATATTCTAGTCTATAAGAGTATTTTTAGCATAACAATGAAAAACTTGGACTCTGGAGGAACTCGGGTCCTAATGATCTGGGTTTGAATCCTAGCTCTAGCACTTAGTGCCTGTGTGATTTTGAGTAAGTAATTTAACCAATCGTACCTCATATTTTTAACCTGAAGACATACTTAATTACATAGTATCATTGTAAGTTAATATTTATCTGAATGTATAATGAGTCAATTATCAAGTGCTTAAACCAGTATTTGACACGTTAGATGCTTTTGTGTTTGCTGAATAAAATAATTAAGTTACTGAATTGCTTAAAGGGTAAGATAAAACTTGGTCCTAGTGGAATATTAGGAAAAGCACTTCAGAGAACTGGTATTGTTTAATGAGTCTTTAAGAATGAGTCATTTTTCCAAAAAGAGATAAGAATGAGAAAGCATAAATACACAGATGTGCAGCACCCTGGGATGCTTAGTCAAGGGCTAGGACAATCCTACGGATAGAAGAAAACCTTCCATAAAAGGGATGGCTGAAGATGGACCTGGGCAGGAGGAGGGGAACAAGTTGCAAAGGGACAAATTAAGGACTTTAGATTTCGGTGATGATGCAATGAAGAACTTTTATTTTTTTTTTTTTTTAAATAGAGGCATTTTTTTTTATTTATTTGTTTGTTTTGTTTATACATGCACTGGGTACAGTCAGAAGCGCGGGAGGGTGAGAGAATTCACCAGAGCCAGAGCAGGGAGCAGAGCAGGCAGAAGGACCGAAGTACACTGCTGAGGGGAGCAGCGGGCGGCAGGAGAGGTCTGCGCGCCATGTGGGACCCTCCTCTGGTGGCCGGGGAGCAGCCGAGGATCGAACTGGCGCCGCAGAGGCTGCAGGCAGCTTCGCAACCCAATGCTCAACCGCTGCGCCACCGGGGAGGCCCCTCAATGAAGAACTTTTAAACCTGGTGATGTGATTAGATTTGTATACTAGAAAGATCATTTTGATCATAGTATACAAGAGCAATTGAAATGAAAGAAACTGAAAATATTCGTTAAGAGACCACAGTCTGAAAGCAGCCCACAGTCTTGGGGTAGGAAAGCAGGACTATAATAGAGACATGACCATTAAAAGCAGTGATACCATGTTCCCTGCCCCATCCAACAAGGGGTGGGGCAGGGCTGAGCGGCCAAGGGGAAGCATTAGGAGACTTGGAGAAGACACAGAGACACATGGAGCAAACAGACATGTAAGGAGAGCACGTCCGCCTCTAAGCATTGGACTTGCAGCAGGGACTTGGAAGACAAGGAAGAGGCACATGTTGATGAGAAGAGACACTGGGAAGAGACATGTGGGGAGGCTGACAATGGCAGCTATTACCTTGATTTGTACTTTGATTTTGCTCCTTTTGTCCCAATTTTCTGGGACCTGCTTCAGAACTCCTTTTCTATGGTCCCCCACCAGAAGATGACTTAGACCAGCGGCAAGATTTAGGCCTCAGTAGTTCCACTTTGGGCTGACCCTGTTTGGCTAGGAATTTACCCATCAGGGGATTGGGTGTTTTATTGGGAAACTATTATCCTTCCTTCTCTCTCTATGGACACTAATTCTATTAAAGTTCTAAGAGTATGATTTGTCTTTGTGTGCATGGATGGCCGGGCCTCTTTACAGAGTGCAAGTTCTGGGGATCCCAGGTCCCCCTTAGTCATGTGCTAACAAGCTCATGTATGCACAGAGCTGCAGGGTGCACAGGCTGGCTTCAGCGCAGGCTACAACTCCAGAGCCATGTTTGGCTTCTTACCAAACACCCCAAATATTGACTGGATTTTTTGCTTAGTTTATATTTGGAATTCTTTTTTTTTTTTTTAAATAATAAATTTTATTTTTATATTCCCCCATACAATTGAAAACGCCCCATTCTGACCCCAATCCTTCCCCTCCCGCCCCCCACCCCCCAAAAAGTGTCTCTGGTTCATAGTTTTTTGTTGATTTTGATTTTCACTTTCTTATATTCATTTTCCTGGTCCCTTATTTAAGTTTTCTAGATTCCTGCTATGAGTGAGACCATCCGGTATTTTTCTTTTTCTTTTTGGCTTATTTCGCTGAGCATGATCCCTTCCAGCGCCATCCATGTTGCTGCAAATTGCATGTGTTTATCTTTTTTGAATGCTGAGTAATATTCCATGGTATATATGTACCACATCTTCTTGATCCAGTCATCTATTTTTGGGCATTTGGGTTGTTTCCAAAGCTTAGCTATTGTAAACAGTGCTGCTATAAACATAGGGGTGCAGGTGCTTTTTGGAATTGATGTTTCTGTGTCCTTTGGGTAAATACCTAGGAGTGGAATTGCTGGATCATATGGAAGCTCTATGTTTAGTAGGTCCAGAAATCTCCACACAGCTCTCCATAGTGGTTGGACCAGTTTGCACTCCCACCAACAGTGCAGAAGAGTTCCTTTTTCTCCACACCCTTGCCAACATTGGTTGTTGCTAGTTTTTTTAATATGTGCCATTCTCACTGGTGTGAGATGGTATCTCATGGTAGTTTTGATTTGCATTTCCCTGATGACAAGTGATGTTGAACATTTTTTCATATGCCTGTTGGCCATTTGCATTTCCTCTTCAGAGAAGTTTCTTTTTAGCTCTTCTGCCCATTTTTTGACTGGATTATTTTCTTTGTTGTTGCTGAGTCTCATCAGCTCTTTGCAGATTTTTGTGATCAGTCCTTTATCATTAGTGTTGGGTGCAAAAATGTTCTCCCAGTTGGTGGGGTTTCTCTTTGTTTTTGTTATTGTCTCTTTTGCTGTGCAAAAGCTCTTTAATTTGATGTAGTCCCAGCTGTTTATCTTTGCCTTCACTATCACTGCTTTGGGTGATGTGTTGGAATTCTTTTTGTAAAACAAATGATTTTGCATGTTTTTTAAACTCTCGGGCACAATTTGGCTCATCTTAATTCAGCAAACACTCACCCACATCTTACTATTATGCATCTACATGCCATACCATAAATTTTCAAGGGTTAAAACTTGTGGGATCTTTTGGAGAGAGGTGTTTAGGTTAGAATCTAAAAGCACCAATGTGATACACTTCTAGGAGTGAAAACAGCTATTTTAAAAAAGCAAATATTCATAAACAAGTTTATATAAACTAACACAAACTAAAGTACTAGTTGTCTAAATCACTAGTTGTCTAACAATCCTTACATCTATTAGATGTAGAAATAAAGGGATATAACAGCTAAGGAAATTTCTACTTTATGAGTAGCTGTGCATAAAATAATCAGCTCCCAGACTTGCATAAATTAGTTCTGCTATTCCCAACCTAAATTCCCCAGAGTTGGCAGTATCCCATTGGCCCCTCAGTTTGCTCTTAGATGTCATTGGAACCTCTGCTGAGAATTACAACCTAATTACAACATACACATTTGAGGATACTTTCATGTTAAGAATTTGCGCAAATTTAACAAATGAAACCAGATGAACTGAAGCAAGGAGAACCACATGAGAAACATAATGTAGATGCAGAGATAAAAAAAAAAAAATATTAGGCGATATTCCCAACATTTTCTCCTTTAGAATTAAGTGTGTATCAAGGCTGCACACTGCAATAATGGTAGCTAATGTTGCATGGTATAATGGAAAATGATTGAGTGATATATTAGAGCAGTAGCTACACATCTGAGTGTGTATTAACAGCTTGGCTGGTTTTAATGCATGCCATAATTACAGATACTAAGCTGGTAGGTTTTGCTAAAAATGTAATCACTGAAAGTATGTGTATGTGTATGTATATATGTGTATATAAATATATATCCCATATATCCAAAGGCCATCATATCCAATTCTTATTAAATGATATCACATTAAGGAATCAGCTTGAAACCATGTTCAGAAACTGTTTTTGCAAGATTCAAGTTTGAAATACAAAGAGTAATCAAAGCATGCTCTTTGTCCTCTCTTCCCTCTCTAACTGTCACCTCTTTTTTCAGCAACTTTTACCAGCTTCTTTTTGCAAGGTCAGCTGAGTCTGACCAGCAGGAACTGCTAGAATCAGGTTCTAGCAGCTCATCCAACTGCCCTGCTCTAGGGGGCATGGCAAACTTATTTACAGACACAGAGAATACCCCCAGGATGACAAATCCCACAAACCCCCTGAGAGTACATGCAAAGCACCCCTGAAAACACATGTGGCCCATAAAAAGACATAAATACCAGACAGGCCTGTGCAATGGAGATTCCAAGTCTTCCCCTTTCCCTACTCCAGCCTGGCCTCTCTCTCCTCCCATTCACCTTAAAGACCCCACCAAGCTTCTGAATGGAAGAGAGGCAGACCCGAGTCTAGATTTTGCTCAACTGATGCAGCAAATGCAAGCTGATTTTCCCCTACTATGAAAGCCAACCATCTGACATGGGCAGCCAGCCTGCTTCAGGCTGCGGTTATGTACTTGAACATTTAATTGTCTACCACCTGGTTAATAATACCTAGTAAAAATCTGTAGAAAGCAAAAATATCTCCTAAATACATCATCTGTTTTTTAATCTAATGTTTTGTTTATAAAGAACCAGCAAAAAAGTGCAGCTATTATTTTATTATTGTTTGTACTTTGTTTATGATTACCTTTACATGTATATCACAAAAAGAAAGTTGATGCTTCCGGAACACAGCTAATGCAGACTCAGTTAAGTAATCAAGATGCAAACACAATCCCTCCAAATTCTGGAAAGAGAAGTGATTCTTTTTTTTTTTTTTAAAGATTTATTTATTTATACAAGCACTGGGTACAGTCAGAAGCACGGGAGGGTGAGAGAATTCACCAGAGCCAGATCAGGGAGCAGAGCAGGAAGATGATGAAGTACACTGCTGAGGGGAGCAACAAGCGGCAGGAGAGGTCTGTGCGCCATGGGGGACCCTCCTCTCGTGGCCGGGGAGCAGCCGGGGATCGAACTGGCGCTGCAGAGGCTGCAGGCAGCTTCGCAACCCAGCGCTCAACCGCTGTGCCACTGGGGAGGCCCAGAGAGGTGATTCTTTAGACTTAAATTGGTTAGAGTTGGTGAGTTATATAAGTGTTGATGTCCTTTTTATTTTATTAGGAAAAAATATATTTCTATATTAGAGAAGTGAAACAAGGGGTTAGCCTTGTATTTGAAACTTCTCATTAGCAGAAGATAATAGTCTCTTCAATTAAGCTAATGTAATCTTCTAAATGGATCAAATGATTCCCAGCAGAGGGTATACTAAATGATTGCTTGTTTATTGATAACAAGAACTGTAGCAGAACCTCAGAGACTGTTATTTAACATTATCTCCACTTAAGCCTTATTGAGCCCATCACTAGGCTTGTACAAGTTACAAGGAGGGAACGGTAATAAGTAGAAAAGAGGAAACTTAGATAGTATACATTTTGTAGAAGCTATTTTTAAAAACGAATCAGTCAAAAGAAGTGCTGAATTACTTCATGAGCATCTGGTGAGAACCTAAGGGTTAGGCCAGCACAGACTGTCAAAAATTTTCCCACACCTTGAGCAAAGAAAATGTGTCTTTAGCTCCAGAGGTCTGTAATTAAGGTGTGAAATATTTAACCAAACATTTAACCAATTCAAACACACTGGTTTTGAATTTTTATATTACATCTTAAAAACCCATTAATTCTCTATAATTCACCCTTTTATTTTAATATAAATAGATGTGTGAACCCAAGTCCTCTAAGAAGCAAATGCCAAAATACAGTTAAACATGCAAGAGATTTATTATTAAAGATGTCTGTTAGGGAACCTGGGAAAGACCAGAAAGAAGTCGGGAGAGTTGGCAGACCACATGCTGGTCTAGTCCTTGTGAGAGAGGGAAGAAAGACTGGTTGGGTGGAGAAATCGTAAATAGTGGTACAGATCTAAGAAAGTTAGACAAAACCAGTGGATGTCCTTATTGAAAAATCACCTTTCGAAGCAATCCTCTTTCACCAGGAATGGTCCTGCTGTTCAGTCGTGACTGGGAACAGCCTATTGAGTGTGATACAGACTCACTAAAACACTAAGACCTAATAATAAGACTATAGAATGCAACTTTTCCCCTACATCTTACCATGATAGCAACAGGCATCTTTGTAATAACAGCTAAAGGGACTGAAAAGCTGGAGCTCTATTTCAGAAGGTGTTTCAAGGGAAATCAAAGCATCAAAGGAGGGAAAAATAAAGAAAACTAAAGGGATTTGAAGTCTTAGGTATCTACAGTTACAATATAAATATAATATATATAAATCTTCCATAAAGAACTATTTACCTCAGTCACTATTATCCAGTGCTCAACCTTTTTTTTAAATCAAGGATTCTTTAAAATTTTATTTATTTATTTATTTAATTTATTTTTTGCATAGAAGAACTGGGGTATAGGCCAAAGGGGGGGGGGTAGAGAGGATTCACCAGAGTCAGAGTGGGGAGTAGAACACGTAGATTTACTGAAATACACTGCTGAGGGGAGCTGCAGGTGAGACAGGAGAGGTCTGCTGGGTTGATACCCTCACTAGCAAATTGCACATAGCTGAGAAAAGAAACAATGACTATGAATGTATGTCAGGTGAAACTCCTGAACTGGTTTTAATACATATTACCAAGCTGCCCTCCAAAACTCCTTCATCAGTTCACATTTCCATAAGCAGAGTGTATTTTTTGTGCAATTTTTTATCCTTGAACTCAAAATATTGTTACTTTAAAAAAATTTGAGTTATTGACCACCAATGTGGATTCTATTCCTGACAGCTTAGTGTCCATAGTAAATATCATCAATATTATGTAGTTTCATCCCAATAAATGCTAAAAAATGAATAGGATTGGAATTATCATATTCCACTAAGGTATAGTAAATTCAAGTATTTTTACTGTGATTAATAATAAGAATTACATTTTACTGTATAAATGAGAAAACTGTGTGTACTGTTTGTGTATGTTTATGTCTAGCATCATTTTTGTGCTATTTTTGTACTTATTGCCCAACAGTACCTACTGGAACTTTTATTTTTTTGGTTTTCTAAGAAATATTTGCTATGAAATTGTGAAGATTTCCTCTCGTGTTTTCTTCTGGAAGTTTGTCATTTCAACATTTATGTATGGATCAATCATCAATTTCAAATTAATTTTTGTCTATGGTGTCAGGAGTTCAGTTTCCTTTAGGAGTTCAGTCTACCTTTTCCACATTTAGTACCTTGGTATATTTACTTAAAATAAACTATGAATTTATTATAGTTATGGGTTGACTGTGCCCCAGAATTCATAGGTTGAAACCCTAATCCCACTACCTCAAAATGTGACTATATTTGTAGCTAGGGTCTAAAAACAGGTAATGTAACTAAGATGGAATATTTAAAGTGAGCTATAATATGACCAGAACCCTTATAGGAAAAGGAGATTTGGGCTTAGGCAATACAGATCAAGAAACAATCAAATGAGGATATAGTACTCTTTTATGCCAATCATGTGTGGCTTTAAGATGGGAATGAGTTCTCAGAAATGAGTCCATAGATGAAAATGCTGTTGGACAAATGTCACAGACTATAATAACACAAACATAGGTGGTATGGTCTACTACTCAACTAGGTCACATGGCATATATTCTATCATGATCATCACAATGCACGTGTTCCATCATTGGCTAAAATGTTAAGTGGCACATGACTACACAGGAGAGGGACATCAGAAGGAAATATATGCTGTAACATCTTTATTTCACATCCAGAATTTTGAGTAAATTAATTTCTATTAAGCCACCCACTGTGGCCTTTGTAGGGCAACCTAGCAAACAGATGAAGCACAACTATGTTTGTGAGTCTCTCTGAGAAGGATAACATTGGTCTTCCACAGCATTTTTGAACAGTGTGATGTTGATCGACTGGGAGACTTTTGGAGGCATAAGTGGAATGACATCATCATTGCCCACATGATTACTCAGTTGAGGTTGGCTAACATTTAAAAGTGTGTTTATTCAGTTAAATTGAAACATGATTACTAATATGCAGAAGCCAGGGTTCACCATGACTAATTAACTTATTCACTGAGGTGACTTGCTATAGAACCAGCGAACAGGGTTAAACCAGTTCTGGTGGCCACTTGTTATTATGGCTAATGAACAATCAGTCTTGGGCCTTCCTGGTGGTGCAAGAGGTTAAGCACCACACTATGAAGCAATCCATAGCCTCTGCAGCATGAGTTCAATCCCTGGCCAGGGAGCTACCCACATGGCATAGCAGACCTCTCTTGTCTTGCCCACTGCTCGCCTCAGCAATGTACTTTGGTCACTCTGCCTCAGGTGACTCCTCTCACCCCCCCACAACTCTGGCCTGTACCCCAGTTCTTGTATGCATAAATAAATCAATCTTAAAAAAAAGAACAATCAGTCTTTTTCTAACTTTGCAGAATCATTTTTCAGAATTTATAAATTGGGAGCAAACAACTCAATAATATTGAGTATTTATGAACACAGTGTATATGTGAAAACATTTGGTGGTGAACATAGGGTAGTATTACAGATAATGATTTGTATTGCTATATACCTGAAACCTATATAATGTCTTAAATTAATGTTATTTCAATTAAAAAATTCTTAAAAGAATTATGTATTCTTTAATTTCTCTCAGCAATGTTTTGTATTCTTTCTGGATTTTATGTCAGGAAATAATTTATCAAGGTCAATTTCTGTCCAATAAACTTTTAAGTAATTCAACAAGTCCTAAATCCTCTTACATGTGAAGTGATCCTTCCATATATTCTATTTTATCCAGAATAATGTTCTGAGAGTCAAAGGAGAGTTTTCACATTAAAGTAAACAGTAAGCTATAAATGTTAACAGGTGGATGGAAAGACAAGGACAAATATTTCAAATGTAACATATACCTTCAAATCTATTATTTCATATTAATATTTTATTACTTATTTGGATACTAACAAAAAGAATATTCATTTAGTATTCACATATATCCTTTCTCAATCCTCATCTGAAAGTAATAATAAATAAAATAATTAGAAGTCATTTAGTGGAAGAAATAATAGAAGTGTCAGTTTTGCATAACATTCTCTGAATACCACAAAGCACACAGAATACTGATTTATCTTCAATATGCCAACTCTCCTCTTATATTTAATTTGTTGCTCTTTAATGTTAGCAAAGGACATATGGAGTTTTCTACTCATATCTTGTTGAACTTCTTTAGTCAATAAATGTAGGCAAAATATATGTCAGTTATTTCAGTTGAGGGAGATCCCAAACATTGATAATTGCTCAATTAGACTAGTATGATAAGTTATTCATTTCTAATTGTGATAACAATTGAACATTTGCAATGTAAGAATGTCTATAACATAAGTGTGTAGAGCTCTTACTGGAGTTTAACTGCCACCAAAAAATAATTTTACTGACTAATTTTAGTAAATTACTGACTAATTTTAGCTGACTAATTTTACTGTAATTTGGTTTGTAATTTCACTGTAATTTTGTTTCCCTTTTTTTATCATTAATCATTGTGATACTCAGGATATGAGTAATAATTGCAAGTCTCCTTTAGGACAATGATGTCCAAATTTTTTTGAACCCAAATCCTGGTTTAAAAAAAATTCCAAGCTCTCCAAAATAGCTAGTGGTTGAAACATTGTATATATGATATATGTTTATGTGTGTGTGTATATACATGTCCATATATGCATACAGATATGCATTTGAACAGTATAGTATGTACACTAAAATATAAGAGAAAATAAACATGTAAGTAGAAGTTTCAGTATTTTTGCTCCACACTCCAGTGGACTGTCTTGCAAATACTTCATTTTGGAATTACTGCACTAGAGGATGATTGTTTAGTGGATACAAGTCAACGCATGAGAAGGATGCTCCTTAATGGAGGATATTTGAGCCAGATGTATATTCTGTCTTTATAAATTTGTTACTCATTTGGATAATAACAGAATTCTATTAAACTGGGATTCATATATCTCCCTCCAATGTTTATCTGAAAGTAATAATAAAATATTTAGACGTAATCTAATGGGAAGAGCTTTGAGAAAGTAACATAACAGCTATTACTTAAAATACAATAGCATCAGAATCACCCAGAGAAATTGTTCAAAAACAGATAGCCTAGCTCCACAAAAAATTTCTGATGCAATAACTTTTGGCTGAGACCCAAGATTTTGCATTTTTGGTAAGTTTCTCACTGCCGCTGCTGTTGCTCAGGGAACCACTTTTTGGACTAAACGGAAGGCTAAGCATGAATCATAACCCAAAGTTAAAAGCACATGGTTTCTATTTTTTCAGATAAAATTAAATTCTATAATAAAGTGTGAAATATTAAAGAATAAATTCTTGGGCCCCTGGTGGCGAAGGGGTTAAGCATCGCACTATGAAGCTATCCGCAGCCTCTGCAGCATGAGTTCGATCCCCTGCCAGGGAGTAACCCACATGGGGCAGCAGACCTCTCCTGAGTCACCCACCGCTCCCCTCAGCAGTGTACTTTGGTCATTCTGCCTGTTCTGTTCCCCACTGTCTCTGATGAATCCTCTCACCCTCTGCACCTCTGGCCTGTACCCCAGCTCTTGTATGCATAAATAAATAAGTCTTCAAAAAAAAAGAAGAAATTCTTGAAATCACCTAAGATTATAAAAATAAAAATAATCCGAAATTATATAGAACATGTACACAATTATATAGAATAACTATATAATGTATATATATATATACACACACACATATTAAATTCGTCATAATAGGAATAATACTTCACAAAAGGATAAATTTAAAGCCAAGGGCCTCCCCGGTGGCACAGTGGTTGAGCGCTGGGTTGCGAAGCTGCCCGCGGCCTCTGCGGCACCAGTTCAATCCCTGGCTGCTCCCCGGCCACCGGAGGAGGGTCCCACATGGCGCACAGACCTCTCCCGCCGCCCGCTGCTCCCCTCAGCAGTGTACTTCAGTCCTTCTGCCTGCTCTGCTCCCCACTCTGACTCTGGTGAATTCTCTCACCCTCCCGCCCTTCTGACTGTACCCAGTGCTTGTATAAACAAAACAAACAAACAAACAAATAAATAAATAAAACATGCCTCTATTAAAAAAAAAAAAGCCAAACTGACACAAAAACAAAGCAAATCAGGAATCATGTAAGCAACTTCATTTTAAAGAGATAAAAGATACTGGTAGGTAACTGAGTTGTATGTTTTTTTTCAGCATTTTTTTCAGTGTTTTACAAAATCTACAGCAATACTTACCCTGAGCAAGCCTTTTCCACAACTCATACATTTTTTAAGTAGTCTCTTATAAGTTAAAATAGCATTTATTTTATTTTAAAAGGTCACATAGCTAATAAGTGGCTGGACTAGGACTTGAATCCAGGTGATGTGGCGATACAATCTATGCACTTACATTGGTTTACCGACTTTTACATTTTCCCAGGTTTTAGAGAAAAGAATTCTAGTTCCATGTATTGGAACATTTTCAAGTACCACACATTGCCTAAATTCCTTAACATCCTGTGTTTCTGGCACCATTCTCACTCTACATGTCTCCCAGTCTATGTGATGATCTCACTCTACCACTGGAAATAGATAGGCTTCGCTCCTATGGTCTTCTGAAGAAAACTTATGTGTCGGGGCCACTGGCCAGACAAGCACAATGTAACTACTCAATTCTCCCATCCTCTAGATTGTTCTGAACACTGGCTGCATGACTACTCTGAAATGCTAAAGCCAGAAAACTGAGGCCAGCTGAGCTGTGCATATGTCCTCAATTTAGTACTTGTTAAGGGTCATGATGACTCCAATGCAAATGACCTGGGATTTGAGTTTTGTCATTGCTTTAATAAAAACCCCATTTATTCATTATTCATGATTTAATTTGAGTAATCATTCTCCTCATGCAGTTCTAGAAAAATCATCGAGAATACAACTGATGTTCTTCAGCCAGTCAAGACCTAACCAGTAAGACCCTGAAGTTGTTAATTACTCTTTGCTTTGATACAACAAAGACCAGTGTTCCACTCTAAACTAATGGCAACCTCCTATTCTTTCACTAAGAGGGGTTTCTCAAAAGACTGGAAAATACACACACACATACACACACACACACACATCTTAGTCAGTTTACCTGACCAGTAAAATAGTAAATATTCCCAAAATTCTCTCTGACAATATCTTAGGATTAAGAAAAATTTCTGAAAATCCAAATTAATCACAATTTTACATATTGCTGTCAGAGCATAATGACTGTGTCCCTTGTTTACAAAAATAAATATAAACACAATTTGATACAGCAAATAAATTTCTCAAGCATCTGCTCACTTTGTATAATCTGAAGGAAGATAAATGTCACTTTTATTATTGTCATTCTTTCGCCCTAGAAAAGCAGCTTATGTCAGAAAATGTGACATTTTCTGCAGCTCGGGTTTTTTTTTAAAAGACTTATTTATTTATGCATTCAAGAACTGGGGCATAGGCCAGAGGGGCGGGGGTTGGGGGAGTGAGAGGCTTCACCAGAGACAGAGTAGGGAGCAGAACAGGCAGACTGACTGAAATACACTGCTGAGGTGAGCAGGGGCAAGACAGGAGAGCTCTGCTGCACCATGTGGGTCACCTCCCTGGCTGGCTGGGGAATCAAACTCGTGCTGCAGTGGCTGGCCACAGCTTGACAGTGCTGTCTTTAACCTCTGTGCCACCAGGGAGGCCCTGGAGCTTGGCTTTATAATCAAAAAAACTCTGATTAGTGCAATTTGTTTCCTGCTTCCTTATTTCACTAAACTTGAGGTCTCAAAGGTAATTTTCAGGGTCCAGAAATATTTTGTGGTTTGCTTTAATACTCAAAAATTTTGTCCTCAAGTTTTGCTTGTGAACATGGTGGACCTGAGCAACTGTACACTCCTCCCGTCATTTTGGAGAGTGCATTTTGCCAGCTGTTCCTGCAGCCCAAGCCTTTTGCAAGAACACAGACTTGAGAGAACAATGTGCTGTTGAAATCATTTAGAAAGTATTACATGACTCAATCCAGTTAAGGCCTCTATATAAAATTTCAAGATTCTGACAAGTGGGGAGGAGATCTATTTATCGTTGGCCACTGAAGACAGTCTTTGCAAGTAAGTTCCCCTATTTATAAAAACCACCACCTACCAATCTGTAGTGGCCTGCCTCTTCAGGGTCTCCTGGCCCTCTCTGTATAGGGACCAGTTTTAGATTTCTCCCTAGGGGGGATTGCAATTGTATGGGGAATATAAAAATAAAATTTATTAATTAAAAAAAAAAGAATTCCCAAGCTTTAAAAGCAACAAGCTTTAGATCCAACATACAAAATTTTTAGTTCTATATATACCTTCAACAAATTTTAACAACAGCCTCATTGAGAAACTTAGCACCATCAATGTTTTAAATTGCATTCATAAATTTAATATATTTCATTTCCTGCTTAAGTACTTGGTTAACTTAGAAAATTTACCCTAATGCTTTTTATGAAAGTAGAATTAAAACCATAAATATAGTGATTCTTAAATGATTTTGTTTCACAATACAATACATAATCTTAGTAAATTACAAGTTTAAAGTAATTGCTCAATGACTTTTTTTTAAAAAGATTTACTTATTTATTTATACAAGCACTGGGTACAGTCAGAAGTCAGGAGGGTGAGAGAATTCACCAGAGCCAGAGCAGAGACCAGAACAGGCAGACAGATGAAGTACACTGCTGAGGGGAGCAGCGGGGGGCAGGAGAGGTCTGCGTGCCATGTGGGACCCTCGCCAGGCAGCCAGGGATGGAACCGGCGCTGAAGAGGCTGCGGGCAGTTTCGCAGCCCAGCGCCCAACCTCTGCGCCACCAGGGAGGCCCTCAATGACATATTTTAAATTGAAATCAGGGTTTTTTTTTTTTTTTTTTTTTTTTTGCTTGAAAAGCCAAATCCTTTTTAATATCACAACCAGCAAAAATACTAAATTTGAAAAAATTCTTTCTTAGCAAAAAAAAATTATTAATGCTGTAGGTATGACTGTCAAAATTTTATATGTTCAATTTCAAATTTTCCTGTGGCTAAGAGGGTTATGGAAATACTTACAACATTCTATTCATCTTCTCAGAAGCTTAAGTCACATAGAAATATAGGCCAGGAATCTGAGGCCTGGACCTACAAATATCCAGGTGATTTTTGTTCTCACAATCCCAACATTCAGTTTACTTCTGTTTTTAGGTACTCAATGTTAGAGTCCTTAAATTAAAGAAGGAGGGTGGTAATACAACCCATTTCCTATGCTTGAGTCATAGTCTTACCTCATTCTGCCATATATTCTTTTCACATAACTTTGCAACCTTCCACCCAGGCTGCCATGTCACTCAACTGAAATTTTTGTTTCTTTGGCTCTAATTTTATAGATCTAATAATTTCATAGGAATTAGTCATTCTTTTCAAATCTGCCTTATCTCTTAGAGATCTTAGAGACTTCAGATTTTAAAATAGTATCCAAAGGAATTATGTAGACCTTTTCTTTATACAATGCCAAGCTCATTATCCTGGTCAGATGGAAAGAAAGAAAGATTTAGCTGGTGTGCCAATGTTGTGTTGACAACACCGCACTGACAAACAGGAGTCTTTGAGCCAGCTGTAATATGCAGGATGCTGCCAAAGAGAGCAAGAGCCTGGCCTTTTTATTGATAGAATAATGATACAGCATCAGTTATAAAGAGAAGGAAGATAAAAAGAAAAGGGAGGGTTGAAACTAGAAAATGTGCTCTGTCATCTATAGTATCAGGGGCTGTGAATCTGCCCTCCAGGCACTTCTCAGCTGCTTGATGACTCGGTATTGTAATTGAGATCAAGCCCTAGATGCCCAGTCATGGTTTCACTTTTATCAACAAGGTGGTCCACTGATAAGCTTCTGGAGTCCCTTGTCATGTATTGGACCATAGCCCCCCAGACTTCCCTGGTCATACCTTGTGATGTATAAGTAAGTTGGGAGTATGTTTTATGCACTGTTCATCAGCCCCCTTGGCATTCCCGGTCATACCTCTTTATGCATAGCCTTCCTAGAGTGATCAACCTTTCTGTTTTTGGTTGATTGGAAAGGCACCTTGTAAGGTTTTGTCTCCTACGACTGATTGTCCAGGCAGTTTTGACCTTGTTTAGGAACGCAGAACTGCAGGTAACAAAAAATGGTTTTCAAACAGGCAATTTAGGATTAGCAGACCCACATGCCAATCCAAAAGTACATGGGGCCTCCCCTGGTGGCGCAGCGGTTTAGCGCTGGGCTGTGAAGTTGCACCACAGCCTCTGCTGTGCTTGTTTGATCCCCAGCCACCGGCAAGTGTCCCACATCGCGCGCAGACCTCTCCTGCCGCGCCTCCCCTCAGTAGTGTATTTCATTGGTCTGCCTGTTCTGTTCCCCGCTCTGGTGAATTCTCTCACCCTTCCACACTTCTGACTGTACCCAGTGCTTGTATAAATAAATAAATCTTTTAAAAACAAACAAACGAACAAACAAAAAGTACATGAAAAATTTATAACAGAGTAACCCAATGTACTGAAGTTGCAAAGCTCTAGGGACACATTCACACCAGAACCTGGACACCGAAGACACACTAGAAGTGATGAGAAAAGCAAGTTCCCTGCTCTCCATTTAAGTGGGAGCAGATTGTCAATAAATGAGTGATCAAATAGCAAAATCATATCATTATAGTTTTTGACAAGTGCCATAAAGGAAATAAAGCAGTAGGGCATAATTGAGAGTAGCAGTGCATGACTACAGAAGGACTAATTTTGAAAATTATGTCTTGTAAAATGTCTAAGAAGGAGACAATTGAGATGGAGGATGACAAAGAGCAGCTCTGTGACAGCTGGGAATGACTTTGAGAGGTAGGTACATCAAGTATCAAGACCCTAAGTGCACCTGCAGCATTTGGGGCATGTTTCATGGAAGGAAGAAGTCACCAGTGTGACTGAAAAGAAATGACAAAGGATGGGGGAGGCTAGCTGAGGATGAGCAGAGGTTGGGTTCAATGCTGCAGTACTAAAGGGGATGGGTGGCATCATGGTAAGAAATTTGGATTATATTGTAAAGTTCTTAAGAGTCTGAATCAAGGGAGCATGATTACTGGATTTATATTTTGATAATTTCCTTGACCATGATATAAAAACTAAGTATTTGTGAAATGAGAATAGGGGTAGCAGATACTAGTGCTTAGTCTAGAGTTGAGATAGGCAAATGACCAGTTCTGAAATTGCATTTTGAAGCAAAAGATGAAAACATCCAGGTGGTCTAGATGTTGAGAAATAACGGAGAGTGAGGGATCAAGAATTGTTCCTGGGTTGTAAGCTGCATGGGTAGGAAGATGTTGGTACTACATGCCAAGAAGAAGACTAAGGAAACAATGTGTAGGTGGGGGAAGTGTAGGAAATTTGTGTTGCAAAAGAGGGTGACATAAGTGGGGATAGAGGAAGAATAAAGGAGAAGGGATGGGGGTAGTGAGGCTTTGGATGAAAGAAGAAAGTTTGTTTTGTGACCAAAGCAAGACATAGAAAATAGGTATATAGAAATTAAAGTTTTAGATTTTGTGCTGTGAAGAGGGAGCCATTTAGATCAATAATTATTATTCCTGATAAACATTAAAAGGCAGAATAATGCAATTTCTGTATTACTTTTATAACTTTATTAAAGTTACTTAATTTACTAATAAATTTCTTTATGGAAGGAAAATATAGATGATAAAAGTAAATTTAAGCTTACTTCCCAAGTAATTTCTAGATGTGGGAACACAGACAAGTCTCAACATTTAATAGTAATCAGACTTCTTGGTAGAAAATGTTCCTCTGGTGACAAAAACTTTTATTTTCCTTTTCTACTATATTTTGTGATATATTTCTGTAGGTAACAGAGAATACTGTGAGATTAATTTGCTTTGGGGCTGGGAAGCTTATAGTAAAAAGACAAACACAGTATTTTGGTATATTATAATTATTTACTAGTTTGGGGCTATTCATGGGTATATTACAGAGAGAGCTTGAAAACTAAAATCAATACAAATAATAATTGCCTCTCCTGGGAAAAATACCAGAAACTAGAACAGGGAATCTGGGATATTTGTTTTGTCACTATTGGGTTTTTTTTGTTTTTTTGTTTTTTTTTTGGTACCATAAAGATGTGAGTTTCTCTCTCATGATTCCCTGGTTCTTCATATCTCTTTTCTGTCTTTTACTGACATGATTTTTCTGTTTTCTGCAGCACAATATTATTTCCTGAACAATGTTTCCATGCCATAGAAAGCATGGAAGCATGTATGAGTGCACACACACATTCACACCAACGGTAGGCAATCCTTACTCAATCTCCCTTTTCTGGCTGTGGAATTATTATTGTTTAGCAATAAACACTAATCTGGAGTCATCCATTTCATATAGAATTGCCATGGTGACGGATAATGTTCTCTTCATAAACAGACTCAGCCAGAATTTTCACTACTGCCAAAAGAAGGAAATTTTAAATCAGTTGGGCTTTCTGTTATTGTTATTTATTTTCTCTACAGCAACTTCCTTAATAAAAAGTCAACTAAAATTTGTTAAGTGTGATTTGATTTAGGAAAATCTACATTTGGCAATGTGGTGATTAGATTTCTGCTTTCCATGTCTCTCATTTTTCAACAGTAGGGGAAAATTGGTAGGATTCAAATCTCAAATATATTTTGCACTTAGCAAAATAATACTAGCATAATTAGGCTGTGCAGAAAATTAAGGTTAAAAGCAGTAACAGGCATACACAAAAGGGAAGAGGTTACACAACTGATAAAGAGAATCCTAAGAAGCTGGAATTCAGTTACAAGTATTTTTACTTTAATTTAAAAAAAAAGTTTAGGGGCCTCCCCTGGTGGTACAGGCAGTTGAGCGCTGCACTGTGAAGCTGTCCGCAGCCTCTGCAGCGTCAGTTCGATTCTGGCGGGCCGGCCGGCAAGGGTCCCATATGGTGCCACAGACTTCTCCTATCCTTCCCGCTGCTCCCCTCAGCAGTATATTTTGCCAGTCTGCCTGTTCTGTTCCCCAGTCTGTCTCTGGTGAATTCTCTCACCCTCCTACACATCTGGCCTGTACCCCGGTTCTTGCCTAAAAAATAAATCTTTAAAAAATAAAAGTTTATGTGCATCCCTGGTGGCACAGCGGTTGAGTGCTGGGTTGCGAAGCTGCCCGCAGCCTCTGCAGCGCTGGTTCGATCCCTGGCTGCTCCCCGGCCACCAGAGGAGGGTCCCACATGGTGCGCAGACCTCTCCTGCCGCCCGCTGCTCCCCTCAGCAGTGTACTTCAGTCCTTCTGCCTGCTCTGCTCCCCGCTCTGGCTCTGGTGAATTCTCTCACCCTCCCGTGCTTCTGACTGTACCCAGTGTTTGTATAAATAAATAAATAAATATTTTTAAAAGATAAATAAATAAATAAAAGTTTAGGCAACTTGGATTTTGAATGTGTAGATTTTCTATTGGAATATATAGCAATGAATCAAAAGTCAGCCACTGAGAAATCACTGAATCCGACCAAAACGTTGAATGTATGAAATATTTCCAATACTCACATTAAGTTCATAGAAGGAGTAAAACCATTTAGGAAGTAGACTTTTTATATTATAACCAAGACTATTCTGTACATGAGGGATTTGAAGTACAGATTAGTTTATTATCTGTTCACAGCTAGTAAGTGCAGAAACAGTATTCAAATCCGGGAATCTCTGGCACAAGACTCATGCTTTTTCTATATATAACAAGTTGCCTGACATACTAGATATTTATGTGAGTTCAGAGAGAGGAGGAATTGATTTGACTTAAAGTTCTCAAGTGTGCTTTCTAACCACAGGGCTATTTGAGTTGGTTGTTGAGATATGAATGGGATTTTTAAAAGTTGAGAAGGTCATCTAGATGTGGAGGAGGAAAGAACTGAAAGTGTGAAGTCAATTGGGTATAAATAAGAATGTGATAGACACAGGAAAACATACAGAGCTACTGGCCTGGTGGATTGTGGGTGCTGAGAAATATTGGGATAGATGACTGAATTGCATGGGGACCAACTTTTAAGAGGCTTAAAGGCCAGGAAAAAGACAGCAATAGGTGTTATAAAGGAGGAAAAAGGAGTTATCATAGGTTCCCACTGCATAATGAAAGGTGGATTCTAGAAAGAGTAGTTTAGAGAAAGAATCCAGAGGATTCTTGAATGGGAAGACAAGAGAGGCAGACAAACTAATATCAGAAAGCTCATTGGAGAAAATTGCATTTTCCCCCTATATTAATTGTTGATGTAATTTTATTTCCCTTTAGATTCTTACAAATCTGAGTTTGTCAATGGATAGCATGTGAAAGATAAATACATAACCTTACCTACTCATTTAATTATCTAACAATAAGCATATTCCTTATGCTAATCCAGACCCATTATACATTTTATGTTCTTACAAGAATTGTCAGCATGATAAAAGTGTTACTGCAGACTACCTGCATCTGCACCTCAGATATCTGGAAAGCACAATGGACACTGACTGCTTTCCTTCACAATGGCACCTAGGATGATCCTTCCATCCCAGTTAATCATTGGATAGTGTGGGGTGAGAGGGAGAGGCTCAATTCATCTCACTGATATGCTTTGAGCACCCTTAAATTTCTAAATTCATTCTCATTAGGTCTTAATAGTGACAAAGGAAGGAAAGCTGGCATGTCTATACAAATGTCCAAAATTTTTAAAGTTAAAAATAGACAAATTAATTAAATTGTGATGTACATGTGTGCATTTAAAGAACTAGATATGTGCATGCAAGATTTAAAAAAAATAGGTAAAATTCAGCGAGAAGTTCCAGAAAATTCCCACATGCTATGTCCTCAAAAATCTATTCACATCTGTGTTTATTTGTACAACAAAGTCTGACATATGAAGTATCTCATTAAGCATGCATTCTTCAATCAGGCACTTTAGTTTTGTTCAGAAATGGATTATGTTCATGCTTTCTAGAAAGGAAGGGTAGATTCCCTTTTTTCTCTGAAACTTACTATGGTATGTATCCAATTATGGTAGGAATGCTCAATTAGCTTGATTTTATCCATAATTTTCTATTGAATGGTCAGTCTGAAGCTGACTGTGGACAGGGAGATGAACAAATGTTGAACAAATGTTACTCTTTACTTTTTCCTTACCACTGCATAATTTGCATCACTCCTGTAGTTATTTCCTAAACTATAAGTCCAACTAAAAAATAAACACCCACAAAGACAGATCCCAGGTCCATTCAGCTGAGTGGCTTTTTCTCTGACAGAAGCACCAATGTGTATGTAATGTGTACAAGGGACTAATGTACCCCTTGAACAGAAGTTTAGGATTATTTACCAAATTGGATCTTATGATAAATTTGATTATGTATTACATTTTTCAAAAACTTACATTTTTCAAAAACATATTTTTTTATTTTAAAATTCATGGTGTCCTAGATCATAAGACAGTTAACAGCAGACTTAAATGAGCTTCTTTTGAACTTTAAGAGAGTGATCTTTAAGATCAGATTATCATCAAAAATTCATTACATAATTTTTATTTTAAAAGTCTATTTATCTATCACATAATTATCTATTTAACTTGTATTTTTCTAAAATTGGAAGTTCTAATCATTAAGTTTTGACTTTGATAGCAGCCATGTAAAATAAACCCTCACCTACTCTCAATCATTTGTTTCTCATTCTTTGACTACTCTCACCTGAGTTATTTTGATTCTAGAGTGAGGTGACAAGATCTGTATACATTCCTTAAATATTCCAAGGGAGAAGACATCACAATGTTAATCAAGTAATGGATAACCTATACTTCCTTGCTCACCTGAACAATCTCTTCTACATTCACTCAGAACTTCCTTTTGTGATTCAAAGGATTAACCTCTTTAGGTTTTATTAACCTACCATGAATCTCATCCTGGCCTATGGGCTTAATTTTTTTTTTAAGATTTATTGTTTTTATATCCCCCATACAATTGCACCCCCCCTTATTTTGACCCTAATCCCTCCTCTCCCCACCCCTCCATAGTGTGTCTCTGGTTTATAGTTGCTTGTTGATTTTGATTTTTTCTTTCTTATAGTTATTCTTTTTCCTGGTCCCTTATTTAGATTTTCTAGATTCCTGCTATGAGTGAGACCATCTGGTATTTTTCTTTTTCCTTCTGGCTTATTTTGCTGAGCATGATCCCTTCCAGCTCCATCCATGTTGCTGCAAATTCATGAGTTTATCTTTTTTGATTGCTGAGTAATATTCCATTGGGTATATATACCAAACCCAAATGCCCAAAAATAGATAACTAGGCTTAATTTTAGTGTTAATTTTATTGTGATGTTGAATGCCAAGGTTTCCATGAAAATAACTTTTCATGTAAAATAAAATCTAATATTTTCTCAATCTTTGAGAAGGTGGCTTTGGCTATTTTATACATGTTTGGTGGTTATTAGAATTCTGACTCACTTCTTAGTACAACTGGGCCATGTTAGGGCAGCGCTCTCTCCTTCCTGTCTCATCATAATGACAGCAAATGTGAGGACTTGAAGGGAAGTTTATAAATGCTGGACAGAATTAAGGGGCTTAGTGTAAAATAAAACCAAAAGTCATATTACTTGAAAATCTATTACATAAGGGGTGTCCCTGGTGGCTAGGGGTTAAGTATCAGTGCTATTACTGCTATGGCCTGAGTTCTATCCCGGCCAGGGAGCTGACCCACATTTGGCACAGCAGACCTCTTCTGTCTTGTCTACTGCCCCCCTCAGCAGTGTACTTCAGTAGATCTGCCTTTTCTGCCCCCCACTCTGTCTCTGGTGAATCATCTTATGCCCTGCACCTTTGGCCTGTACCCCAGTTCTTCTATGCAAAAATAAAATAAAACTTATTACATAAGATTTGTAGATCTCAAAAAATTGTTAATTATTTCTCTTCACACTTTTTTTCTTGCCATGATTACTTTGTGATAGTTGGCATTTCCACGTCCTCAGAGAAAACTGAGAAACAGGCCAGGCCTGTTCCTCCAGGTCTTCAAAGCTCCTTCCAAGCCCTATGTATTCAGTACCCACAATGACTTTCAGACACTAAAGGCACTTTTGTTAAGTTTTCTCCTGTTTCTAAGGAGTTGTGTGTGTCTCAAGCTGCCAAGAAGCCCCCTCCCCTCCTCTCTTGCCCCTGGTACACAGAAATAACACCTTTTCTATGCAGTGAACTACTTTCTGTGTCTTCAAGACATACAAGAAAGGCAGGTTAATCCTCTTATTTTACATCTCCCTCCAGTCACAACAGAGCAGGTTGTGTCTGACCTTTACTGCATCACTCAGGAGTAGAAAGAAAGGAGCAGATTCACAGGGGAGAAAAAAAAATCTGTGAATCCATTTGAACTTATATATATTTTTTGTTGTGTAAAGCAGATACCGAGCATACGTTTTAAAGGTGACAGAACAGTCTTGTGACAGCACTGGGTTGCAAGAGGTAGAAGGTGAAAGAATTTGGCAGAAGAATCAAGAGGCAATGGAATCTTCAGAGCACTGGGCAGAGTAAAAGCTTCAGTGGAAGAATTGTCCAGAAAAGGAAAAAGATGGATTTTAGAAAACGATTTACCTTCACAAGAGAAAATAATTCATGTGTGAGATTTATTCTAATCAATAGACCCACATATACATAACTGAATAAAATACACCTACCAATCAAACTCCCCTTTATTTGTTTGGCATGGCTTTGATGTCTTCTTGTGTGAGGTACTCTTATAGTTTCTTAAAAAGAAAAAAAAAATTACCGTGGTCTTTACTTTTTAGGGGCTTTCATATTAGGAAGATTAATTGGACAGATGCACACCTCACAAGTTGGGAGACTCATCTGCTGTCAGGTTAGCCCACAGAACAAAGACAAAGGTACCTGGGAGCCTTGGAGCGTTTGAGAAAATACCTTTTATGAAGCAGAAAGGAAAAAGGAGTCATTTTGATTAGTTGCTGTTTGAAGCCCATATTTACCATGCTTAATTCTAGCAACAGGTAATTTGACATTTGCATCTCAGAAATCCATTTCCAAGTGGCTTTGAAGAGCACTGAACTGTTGGAACTTGGTCAGAGACACTGGCTTGTCTATCAGTATTTGCTTGAAAAGATGGGACTATGAACTATAGCACCCATGACAACTAAGTGGAATATCTAATTGAATCATTTTTCCCAAAGACACAGTGGAGTAAACAGTATGGATTCAAGTCCAGACACTTGAGAGGTAGACTTAGATCAGCATCTGTGAAGGTTTCCCATTTCATGTCAAATACGCCCTGAATTGAAAACACAATTTGGTTTATATATTGTTTTTACTGAGCTATTATTTTTAAAGAATTGACCATTTTTAATGTGAATTGGCACATTCTAGTCAATAAATATGAATAAATTAAAAATTATGTAAGTGAAAATGAAGCAGAGGTCTTCAACTAAAAAAAGTATTAGGCATAGCAGTTATAACTGCTTCTATTTTTCACTTCAATAAGTACTGGAGTCCCATGAATACAAAAGAAAATATTTTAATGGCAATTTAAAAAATTGCCAATTCATATGCCAATTCATAGCTTTGTAAGATTTCTTATTCCTATTTCTAGTCATTGATTCCAAAAAAAAATAAAAATAGATATTACACAGAACTTCTAAAGAGTAAGGACAATAATGCTAATAGGATTGGCATCCTCACACATGTTAGTGCCCTGTAATAAAATATACAAGATTTAAAGAGATAAGTTCAAGATATATTAAGTTGGGAAACACTACTGGGCCACCATTAGCCTTTGTTACATTCATCAGGACCAATTCTATCAAGTAGAAAAATCAAAAGGAGACTTGTTAGAACAGCCAGTATTGTTATACTTGTCAGTATTATGGTGATGGAGTGAGAGGTAAGCAGTGAGAGAGGTAAGGACCACCAACATTCTTCAGTACTTGAGAATGGAGGGAGTAGTTGCTGATAAAATTACCATTTACAGGGGAGGGGGCGGAGCAACATGGCGGCGAGGAGACGCTGCGAGTAAGATCTCCCATTAAAAAAAGTGAATAGGGAGGAAAAGCGGCAGGTCCCAGTGAGAACTGGGACACGGAAGATAAACGGGTGACGCCAGCAAACTACCCGAAGAAGAAACTGGCCATAAAAGAGGACTAGAAGGGAGGGAAGCGCAGAACCCTGCTCCCCTCCCCCGCCCACAGAGGCAGCACTCTCCCACCGGCAGAGAGGAGGAAACAACAAACCAAAACGGCCCACAAGAACAAACGAGGCAGCAAGCGGGACTGTGAGCGGAAAGGAACTATTGCAGCCACCACACCCCGTGAACGGGAGCTGAGGCGAACCCTGCAGGATCCACCACAGCGGTGAGCGAACGGCTCCGGGCGCCATTAGAGAAGAACAAAGACCCCGGGAGACGCGCACACAGACCGGGCTGCCGGTAAGCTGGCGCGGAAACGCGGAGTGCTCAGCGCGCTTGAAAAGCAAGTGCAGACCTGGATCGCAGCTGCCAGGTCCCCGCGCCTGCGACCTAGGCTTGCGGGGAGACGACCTAGGCTTGCGGGGAGAGCGCGGAGGTCCTCACTGAGGTGAAGGTCCCTCCCTGAGTAAGCAGGATCCAGGCACCCAGGCACGGGAGCAGTGCAAAAGGCGCCCTTCCCGCGCCACTGAACTGGGCTACAGCCCGCGTCCTGGAACTGAGGGCTTTGAACTGAGACCCGGGGCACGAAAATTCGGGGCGTGGTTTCTCCACGACAGTGGGGCACAAGGCAGACACAGCACCCCAAAGCTGTTGAGGTGTACCCTACCATTCCCGCTCTGTTCTCTGTCCCACGGGGTGGGGGGAGGCGAAAAACAGCCCCCCAAGGACAATAGGAGAGATCTCTGGCACCACCTAGCGACCAGGAAAAAAAAAGTCACTAACACCCTATAAAACAGTACATTTCTTAAGACTGCTTGAAAAGGGCAGAAGGTTTCTGGAGGACCCAGTGGCCAGCCGGGAAGTTATTCCACGCCAGGCCCCTTCCGACCAGCAGTCTGAGCCCACAGAGGGAGCAGGCACCCACGTCCGGGGCAGACCGGGTGCGTAGAAGAGTGTGCCTGAAACCGGAGGCGCAGGGACTGCATCCCGCTTCGCCATTTGAGAACAGGGACATTTCTTCAGTAAAAACTGCCTAAAACCAGCAGAAAGCTCCCCCAGAAGACAGAGATGGCTCCTGGAAGAGCCAGAGGGGAGCGGAGAAGTTCACCCAAGATGTCAGTCAGTCCGAGCAACACAGTGTCCCAACGCATACGACAAATTAGAAAACAGACAGTAGGGAGTAGAAGAACCACACGCAACCTAAAAACTCCTCAGGAAAGAAGCACACCACAAAAAGAAAACCACTCCCCAGATTGCAACGACAGCAACTTGGAAGAACTTCTGAGCCTTCCAGAAAGAGAATTTAAAATTGCCATGATTAAAAAAGTGATAGACCAGAAGAAGGAAATTGAGTCCCTAAAGAGGGAAGTAAGAGAAATGCAGGAGATCAAAGAATTAATGGAGGAACTAAAGAACTCTGGGAAAAGCAATGAAAGCAGAATAGATGAAATGGAAGAACGAATAAGTAATCTTGAAGACACAGAAATAAAAAGAACCAAAACAGAAAAGGAAAGAGAAGTACGAAGGAAAAAGAATGAAGAAAGACTTCGGGAACTATCTGACTCCATGAGGAAAGGAAATATAAGAGTTATAGGAATTCCAGAAGGAGAGGAGAGAGATGTAGGAACAGAGAAAATATTCATGGATATAATTGAAGAGAACTTCCCAAATGAGAAGAAGGAGCTGAAAATTGATATACAAGAAGCAAGAAGAACACCAAACTTCCACGACGAAAGGAAAAACACAGCAAGACACATAATAGTAAAGCTCCCAAGAATCCAGGACAAGGAAAAAATAATGAAGCTGACAAGAGGGAAGAAACAGATAACATTCAAAGGAAAACCAATCAGGCTGACATCAGACTTCTCTGAAGAAACACTACGGGCAAGGAGAGAGTGGAGGGACATAGTCAACAGACTCCAAGAAAACAGATGCCAACCAAGAATACTCTATCCCGCAAAGCTCTCTTTCCTCCATGAAGAAAGAATATGGACCTTCCCAGACAAAGAGAAACTCCGGAATTTCATTGCGACTAAACCCCCACTCCAAAAAATACTACAAGGAATCCTAAAGCCAGAACCTCAGAGGGACGAATAACAACGAAAGAAGACCAAAAAAAAAAAAAAAAGTTATTAAAAGAATAAATAAATAAAATCAAAGGAAAGACAAACATAATGGCAAATACAGATGCTAACATATCAATATTAACTCTAAATGTAAATGGACTAAACTCTTCAATAAAAAGACACAGAGTTGCAGCCTGGATTAAGAAACAAAACCCAACCTTTTGCTGTCTCCAGGAAACACATTTAGCTACAAAAGATAAAAATAGGCTCAAAGTCAAAGGATGGAAAACAATCCTACAAGCAAATGGGCCAAAAAAGAAAGCAGGAAAAGCTATACTTATATCAGATAAAACAGACTTCAAACTCAAAAAAATAAAAAGAGACCCCAATGGTCACTACATTATGATTAAGGGGACAATACTTCAAGAAGAAATAACACTCATTAACATATACTCACCAAACGAAAGAGCACCAAAATATATCAGACAACTGTTGTCCTCTCTGAAAACAGACATCAGAGAAAACACATATGTAGTGGGAGACTTCAACACACCACTATCAACAATGGATAGATCAACAAGACAAAAAATAAGTAAAGAAACTAAAGCTCTAAATAAGGACCTAGAGCATTTGGGCTTAACAGACATCTATAGAACACTAAACCCCAAAAAAAACGGAGTACACATTTTTCTCAAGCGCACACGGATCATTCTCCAGGATCGATCACATACTGGGGCACAAGACAAACATCAACAGATACACCAAGATTGAAATCATACCAACCATCTTTTCTGACCACGAAGGCATCAAACTAGAAATAAATCATAAAAAGAAGGCAAGGAACTATCCTACCTCATGGAGATTAAAAGCCACACTACTGGAAGACCACTGGACTAACGAGGAGATCAAAGAAGAAATTAAAAAATTCTTTGAATTGAATGACAAGGAGGACACCAATATCCTAAATGTATGGGATGCAGCAAAAGCAGTAATAAGAGGAAAATATATAGCAATAGAAGCTCACATCAAAAAACAAGAAAGAACTCAAAGAAACAACCTAATCTCGAAGCTCAAAGATCTAGAAAAAGAACAACAAAAAACCCCAGAATCAGTAGAAGAAAAGAAATAATAAAAACCAAAGCAGAAATAAATGAAATTGAAACTAAAAAAACAATCCAAAAGATCAATGAAACCAAGAGCTGGTTCTTTGAAAAAATAAATAAAATAGACAAACCCCTAGCCAGGCTCACAAAGGAAAAAAGGGAGAAAGCACAAATACACAGAATCATAAATGAAAGAGGAGAAATCACAACGGACACAGCAGAAATCAAAAGAATAATCAGTAACTACTATGAACAGTTGTATGGAAACAAGTTCAACAATCTAGAGGAGATGGACAAATTCCTACAACTCTACAATCACCCAAAGCTAGATAAAGAAGAAATAGAACACCTAAACAGACCAATTACAAGCAGCGAAATTGAAATGGTAATTAAAAACCTCCCCAAAAACAAAAGCCCAGGACCTGATGGATTTACAAATGAATTCTACCAAACATTCAGAGACGAATTAGTGCCTATCCTTCACAAACTCTTCCAAAAAATTGAGAAGGAAGGGACAATACCAAACACGTTCTATTAAGCCAATATTACACTAATACCAAAACCGAATAAGGACAACACAAAAAAGGAAAACTACAGGCCAATCTCCCTAATGAACACTGATGCAAAAATCCTCAATAAAATTTTAGCTATCAGAATCCAACAATGTATCCATAAGATAATTCACCACGACCAAGTTGGATTCATTCCAGGGGCACAAGGATGGTTTAACATCCGAAAATCAATCAACGTTATCCAACACATCAACAAAAAGAAATATAAAAACCATATGATACTATCAATAGATGCTGAGAAAGCTTTCGACAAAGTGCAACACCCATTCATGATAAAAGCCCTTGAAATTCTTGGGATACAAGGAACATACCTCAACATCATAAAGGCCATCTATGACAAGCCAACAGCCAGTATCATTCTCAATGGTGAAAAGCTGAAAGCAATTCCATTAAGATCTGGAACAAGACAAGGATGTCCACTCTCACCACTGCTTTTCAATATAATACTGGAAGTCCTAGCCAGAGCAATAAGACAAGAGAAAGACATCCAAGGAATCCAAATAGGAAAAGAAGAAGTCAAACTATCACTATTTGCAGATGATATGATAATATACATAGAGAACCCCAAAATCTCCACAGAAAAACTAATTCAACTCATCAATCAATTCAGTAAAGTGGCAGGATACAAAATCAACACGCAAAAGTCAGTAGCCTTCCTATACACAAACAATAAATCTGAAGAAGAAGAAATCAAAAAAACCACCCCTTTTATTATCGAAACAAAAAAAATCAAATATTTGGGAATAAATCTAACAAAAGAGGTAAAGGACCTATACAAAGAAAACTATAAAACACTGTTAAAAGAAATAGAAGAAGACACAAAGAAATGGAAAGACATCCCCTGCTCATGGATTGGAAGAATAAACATTATTAAAATGGCCATCCTACCAAAAGCAATATACAGATTCAATGCTATTCCAATCAAAATCTCAATGGCATTCTTCAAAGAAATAGAACAATTATTGATGAAATTCATATGGAATCACCAAAAACCCCGAATAGCCAAAGCTCTACTGAAAAAAAAAGAAGGAAATGGAGGCATCACACTCCCAGACTTCAAACTATACTACAAAGCCATAATCATCAAAACTGCATGGTATTGGAACAAGAACAGACATACAGACCAATGGAATCGAATAGAAAATCCAGAAATAAACCCACAGATTTATGGTCAACTAATCTTTGACAAAGGAGCGAAGACTATGCATTGGAGCAAAGAAAGTTTGTTCAATAAATGGTGCTGGGAAAACTGGGTCGCTACATGCAAAAGAATGAAGCTTGACCACTACCTCACACCATACACAAAAATCAACTCAAAATGGATTAAAGAACTAGACATAAGACCTGAAACCATAAAATACGTAGAAGGAAATATAGGCGAAACACTACGGGATTTGCACATCAAAGACATCTTTACAGACACATCACCCAAAGCAGTGATAGTGAAGAGAAAGATAAACAGCTGGGACTACATCAAATTAAAGAGCTTCTGCACAGCAAAAGAGACAATAACAAAAACAAAGAGAAACCCCACCAACTGGGAGAACATTTTTGCACCCAACACTAATGATAAAGGACTGATCACAAAAATCTGCAAAGAGCTGATGAGACTCAGCAACAACAAAGAAAATAATCCAGTCAAAAAATGGGCAGAAGAGCTAAAAAGAAACTTCTCTGAAGAGGAAATGCAAATGGCCAACAGACATATGAAAAAATGTTCAACATCACTTGTCATCAGGGAAATGCAAATCAAAACTACCATGAGATACCATCTCACACCAGTGAGAATGGCACATATTAAAAAAACTAGCAACAACAAATGTTGGCGAGGATGTGGAGAAAAAGGAACTCTTGTGCACTGTTGGTGGGAGTGCAAACTGGTCCAACCACTATGGAGAGCTGTGTGGAGATTTCTGGACCTACTAAACATAGTGCTTCCATATGATCCAGCAATTCCACTCCTAGGTATTTACCCAAAGGACACAGAAACATCAATTCCAAAGAGCACCTGCACTCCTATGTTTATAGCAGCACTGTTTACAATAGCTAAGCTTTGGAAACAACCCAAATGCCCAAAAATAGATGACTGGATCAAGAGGATGTGGTACATATATACCATGGAATATTACTCAGCATTCAAAAAAGATAAACACATGCAATTTGCAGCAACATGGATGGCACTGGAAGGGATCATGCTCAGCGAAATAAGCCAAAAAGAAAAAGAAAAATACCGGATGGTCTCACTCATAGCAGGAATCTAGAAAACTTAAATAAGGGACCAGGAAAATGAATATAAGAAAGTGAAAATCAAAATCAACAAAAAAACTATGAACCAGAGACACTTTTTGGGGGTGGGGGGGCGGGAGGGGAAGGATTGGGGTCAGAATGGGGCGTTTGCAATTGTATGGGGGAATATAAAAATAAAATTTAATATTTAAAAAAAAAAGAAAAAAAAATTACCATTTACACACTAATATTATTTTAGTGAGAATTTTTTTTTGTACTCTTAAAATAATGTTGTCCCATATGCATTTAATTACAGTTTCCAATTCATCAGTAAGAAATTTCAAATACTCTGCATTTGGAAACACGGCTATAAACAGACAGAATGATTCAATCAAATGAAGAGATATTTAAATTAGATTGTGTAGTGGTAGAGTCAGTGCACATTTTTATTTTTATTTTTATTTCTCAGAGGAAATGATGCTTAAATCAGAATCAAGAGGTAGATTTTCTAGTCCATTGATTTTTAAGCATTTTTTTAATCTGCCAAAGCTTTTATTCAAAAGCAATTTAAAAAAGAAATCCTGTAAAATAAAACTTTTAGCTGATGTGTAATCTTCCATGACTCTATCCTTGCTCTATTTTCACTCTCTCCCTTCCCCTAAAACCTGTCTGGGTTATATTACTGGAACCTCTTTCTTCTGACATGAAGACATTTCTGCAAGTGGGGAACTTGATTCTTTTGTTCTTCTCATTTCAATTTAGTCTCTCAAAAGAGATGCTGAAATCTTCAGCACACTGTCTACCCTTAGAACCTCAGAAATATCTAGAAATATGTTTCTAACTTTTTCAGAAGGCATGACTGGAGGATTCTCAGAGTGGAATTTGAATTACAGGAGACATAGAAACAGCAGATTACTTCTTTGAGAGTTGGGTCAAGAAAAGAAATAAAACACAGTCTACAGAAAAAGGGGAACAGTTGAACTTGTAACAGTTCAACTACATAAGATAAAACAATAATATCCCCAACATTACATGATTCTCTGTCTACATCGGTCTGTTCATATGGTTCTATTTTTACTTTGCCTTGTTTTTTCCCAAATTAAAGGAACCAATTGGAATTTTACTGTCCACAGTCTTCACATGTGGCCAGTCTCTGTTATAATTGAATAGCACTACATATATGTACACAGACATCTTTAAAAGTGCAGATCAAGTATCCACTAATATATTAAAAAAATGGAATAGTGTTCTCACTTCTGTGCATGGAAAAATGTCACTGCTGGCCTTATAGGCACTTATGCATAGCTTATATTCTTGGTGAGACTATATCTAAACAACTGATTTTACTCCTTTTTCTGCAGTTTTCCTTCAACAATAGTAATAGGAATAATTCTCCAATTTATAAGTGTTTTTAGTTACAAGCACTTTTTTCATAATATCAGTTATTTTACTTGATCTACCAACAAACACACCAAAAATCAGAACAAGCATCTATAGATAGGAAACTGAAAACATTTAGTAAGTCAATATAAAAGCTGTGTCTATAGTCACATCACACTGGTGCTGACAATTACACTTTGTTGTGTCATATGGAATGGAGGTAAATTTTATGAGAGGGAGAAACAGGAGAAAACATAAGCATATTTTTGAAATCTTAAAAAATAAACTGTAATAAAAATATATAATTAGTACAAGTGAGAAGGTGATGATATCCTCAATGGTTCCATAAGACTTTAGTCTGATTTCCTGCAACAAACATCAATGAAATTTGACCCTTTGATACTTGGCTTCTGCTTGAGGTCACTAGAAGTCTGCATGGCTCACAGCTGTTTTTAGAATTATTGTTGTTCCCTGAATTACTGGCAATGACTCCAGTTTTCAAGAACTAAAAATATAAGGAATACTATCAAAAGTCGCACAAAACCTGACAGCTCCTTCATAACTACAGTTTATCCACTTTCCACTTTCTTGATTAAAATATGAATCTTAAAATTTGTGTATTTCACATCACTACCTATGTTTATTCTAAGTCTAGATAGACTTAGATTTTTTTAAAGGCGTTATCACCAGGATACAGAATTTCTGAACTAAATCAAGGATGCCATGATAAATATTAACATGCAATATTTTGAGAAACACTGGTAGAAATGGATATGTTATTTACCAACCAACACAAGCACACATGAATACAAAGACACAGACACTTCAGACACTGGCAGAAAGAAAAGATAGTGGTAAAGTAAAAATGCATACAAGAAGCCTTTTCTAGATTGCATAATGTTCCCTTATTTTCTTCTAAAGCCCAGAATAAATTGCTTGGACATAGAGTTAGATTGGAGACCAAACATAAATCACATTCTCCAGTGTGTAACTATGATTTTCCAGGTAAAATTCTGATAAAATCAATGTCAAAAGAAGGAGTAATTATAAAGAGGGAGGTCTACACTGTGGTAAAATGAAAGAACATTTAATATATATTGTTTTAAATTTACAGAAAACTAGCAAATGTAGTAGAGAGAGCTCCATGTAGTCTATGCCCAGTTTCCCCTATTATTGACATCTTACATTAGAGGTTGGTATATTTGTCACAATTAATGAACCAATTTTCAATACATTACTAACTAAAGCCCATACTTCATTCAAATTTCTGCAGTTTTTATCTAAAGGCTTTTTTTCAGTCAGGTATCTTATGGAATCATCCTTAATTGGTATTTCACTGGCGTTTTGTAATGATTAGACTCTGGGTTTGGAATTGGGAAAGAATATAAATGTAAAATGTCATTGTGATCACATTATTTCAGGGGTCCAAAATATCAACATAACTTATCATTGGTAACACTAACCATGTTTACCTGATTGAGGCATGTTAATTAATAGTCTCCACTTTTTTAAAAAAGATTTATTTATTCATACATACCAGAACCCGGGTACAGAGCAGACGTGCAGGAGGGTGAGAGGATTCACCAGAGATAGAGCAGAGAACAGAACAGGCAAACAGACTGAAATACACTGCTGAGAGGAGCAGCGGGTGAGACAGGAGAGGTCTGCCATGCCATGTGGCTATCTCACCGGCCGGCTGGGATTGAACCCGCGCTGCAGAGGCTGCAGACAGCTTCACAGAGCTCGCTATGCTCAACCTGCTGTGCCATTGGGGAAGCCCATATTCTCCACTTTAAATTTACCGTTTCCCCCATTCCATATTGTAGTGTTTAGAAGGAAGTCATTATGCCCAGGCCACACTTAGGCAGTGAGGAATTATGTGCCAGCACCTCCTTGAAGGAGGAACCTCTAAATTATTTGAAATCCTTCTGCCTGGGAAATTTGATCATTCCCCCATGCGTATTTATTTATCCAATCATTTTTACATGTATGGACTCAGAAATTAATTTTATGCTTTGAGATATAATCAAATACTACTTAATTCCATCGTTCTAAATTGTTCAAGCTTTAGACTTTGGGAGTTCTTTCGGTTGGTTTCTGTATCTCTTGCATCCTTTGGCATACACTCATTAATGTGAGTGAGTGAGTGAGTGAGTGTGTGTGTGTGTGTGTGTGTGTGCATCTGTGTGATTAAATGTTTTTACTTCCCTGCACTATAAAATGCCACAGGTTCATCTTGTATATTCTCTACTCTAGTCCTAGAACCAGCCACTTCTCAAACTGGTTGTACAACAGAAATAAATGAATTCTGGGGGCCTCCCTGGTGGCGCAGCGGGTTAAGCACAGTGCTATGAAGCTGTCCGCAGCCTCTGCAGTGCCAGTTCCATTCCTGGCTGGCCAGGGAGATACCCACATGGTGGGGCAGGCCTCTCCTGTCTTGCCCACTGCTCCCTTCAGCAGTGTACTTTGGTCCTTCTGCCTGTTCTGCTCCCTGCTCTGTCTCTGGTGAATTCTCTCATCCTCCTGCACCTCTGGCCTGTACCCCAGTGCTTGTATAAATAAATAAATATTAAAAAATTAAAAAAAAAAACAGAAATAAGTGAATTCAAATCCTGACTCCATACTTGCTTGCCTGTGTCCTTGGGCAGGTTAATTAGCATTTATGTGACTCAGTTTTCTCACTTGTAAAATAAGAACACAACTAACCTAAAAGGATTTTTATTAGGTATGAATGAGAAAACAAATGGAAAGGCCAATTTCTTCACATTTCAAATACTAAGTAACTATTCATTCTATTCCCTTTATCCCTTCTTATCACCATTTAGCACAGAAACCTACTTTTCCCCTGCTAGTAGTCTCCCTGAAACACTCACCATCTTCTATTGGCTGGAGAAGGTTCCAAAGCCACAGGACTGGACTAACCACTTTCATTACTTACAATCTAATATATCTTCTTTATGCATACACTAACACAAACACACACATACACACACGGAAAAATGCATGCACATACATGTTGCGTCACTTCAGATAGGGTAAGATATTTCCAAGTTAACATGTCCATCCTTTATGTGAAATCTATCATAGCAGCAACACTGTAAAGCTAGTATTTCTGATAGATAATTTAGAGAAAAAGGAAAAAAAATTGTCAAATGAGTAGTTACTATAACAACTACATGCAAGATTTTTGCTGCCTTTTTTTTCATTTTTGGCAATCACTTCATCAGCATTTTAAAATTTCAGTTTCCATGACAACCAAATGCAGTTGGCTTTATTTCTAAATGTACGCCCCCAGTATTTTTTTTCTTCAATGAATGGAGGGCTTTCATTTTATGCTAAAGAGATCAAGGCTGTCTAGATAAACTTAATGCGAAATCTATCAAAAACAACTCTATCATGAAAAAATGATCAATGTCAAATACAGTAACAGCATGGACATCATCTTTTTTTTCCCTCTTAATCATATTCATCTAGGAGTTGAAGAAAATATAGAAATGACCAAAAAATGACCAGAAATGACCAAAAAAAATTTGTCTAAAGTTTTGACAGTTTATGTCCCAAAGAAAGAATTAAAGTATTCCAGCTGAGTCAGATCTCATACTGTGTTAATATTAACTTGTATTTTTTATAACACAGATAACCTTATGGTCACTTAGAAACATGTAAAACAAAATTCTGGTCTCGAGTAGCTGACTTACCTAAAAAGGCCTTTATTTCACTGAACCTTTCAATATTTCTCAGAAAAATCTTATATATAGAACAGATATTACCCACATACTTTGCTTTCACTTTTAACTACATGGTGGAGGAATATTAATTAGAAAAAAGTATAGAAATGTGGAAATTGCAGGTAATGTATCAAACTTAAGCGTTTGTATATCAAAGTTAGGATATTATTTTAGCTGCATGTAACACAGACCCCAAACACTGATTTAAGTAAGAGAGAAGTATTTTAAACACTCACATTCAGCACAAGGTCATTAAAGGGTCCTGTTGCTTCGTCTTTCTTGGGATGTCACTCTGCCTCCCTGATCCAGGACATGCTGTCACCACATTCTTGACCTAAGCAGCAGGATGGAAGCACAGTATGAGGAGGGTATGCCTTTTCCTTTTAGGTCATGAATTAGAAGTTCACATGACAGCTGAAAGTCAATGACTTGTTTCCATCTTTAGACTTTTGTTTGTTATATCTGTCAGTTGTGTACATACCCATGTAAACTTGGAGTCACTTTTGGATGCTTCACTCTCTTTCCACCACACCTCCCGTGACAATGCCCATTCCCCTGTTCGCTCTCTCCCCCTTTATCCTTATTTCCCTATCCCCTTCTCTCCCTATCCCCTATTCCCAGCCCCATGTACTCTAATAACCAGTAACTTTTTTACTAAGTCTAAGACATGCTTTTGCTGAATTTTAGTAGTATTTTGGTTTTGGGTTATTTATATTCACAGACAAGTGAAATCACCTGATTATCTGTCTTTTCCTTTCTGTATTTCACTTAGCATAATCATCTCAATTGTGTCTCAAAGGGCACTTTTTATCTTTTTTAGTAGTTGAATAATATTCCATTGAGTGTTTCAATATGTCTTTATTGAGTCATAGTTGATGGGCACTTGAGTGGACTTAGCAATTGTGCACAGTGCTGCTATGAACATAGGAGTACATGTCTTATCATATTATAGATTTCATACCCTTTAGTTAAATACCTAGCAGAGGTATTGCTGGATCATATGGGATTTCCACTTTCATTTTCTTAAGAAATCTCCATGCCATTTTCCACAGAAGATTCACCAACTTGCCTGCCCACCTACTTAGGATGATGGATCCCTATGCCCTGCATCCGTACTAACATTTATTGCTTCCCTACTTTTTGATACGTGGCATCTCACAGGGGTGAAGTGATATCCAATTGTGACTTTGATTTGCAACTCCTTTGTAATTAGTGATGTTGAATGAATTTTCACTTGTCTGTATGTTACCTGAATGTCTTCATTAGAAAAATATCCATTTAGGTCTTTTGCTCACTTTTGATTGGGTTGTCTGTTTTTGCTATTGTGTTGTTGTTATTGGATTATATAAGTATGTAACCCTTCTTGTTTATTTTTGCTTTTGTTTCCTTTGCCATCAGCACTGCATCCCCAAATACATTTTCATCATAGATGTCCAAGAGTATACTAAATGTGTTTTCAGTATCTTATGGTTTCAGTTCTTATATACAAATTAATTCATTTTGCATTAATTTTGTATATGAAGTATGAATCTAGTTTCATTATTTTAAATGAGGGTATCAATGTTTCCCAACATTTTATTATCCTTTTTATTGTGGTTTTTAAGGTAGAAGGCAATGCCAAACACTCTGTTCAGTCATGATGTCAAAATGACTATTTTTACCTGGAAGCATTACAGAATCGATATTGGGAGAAACTGTCTATCACTGTTAACTTTCATTTTCACTAGAAAATTGTTTGCTTGCACATTTCTAATTTCCCCAAATTCAAACAGTATGTAGGAAAAAACAACATTTAAAAACAGTGTGAAAATTCCTACTGCTCTGAAAGATGGTACTTTGAGATATTTATTGTTAAGATATCTACTCTTAGTGGGTGCCCTCATTATTAACTGCTCAGGAATCATTGACCAGCTCCCTAATTACCTGGAGTGTTCCAAACAAATCACCTTTTTGCTTTGTTCCCGAGTTGCCATTTTTTATTTTTCGTACTCACTGCTACAGGAAGTAGTATTTTTTAGTTCCTATGACTTTCACAAAACAGAGAGAATTGTTTCCTCTTCCAGAGGCATTGACTGCAGTGATCATGGCCTACTTGTTTCTTCACTGAAGTTTTTCCTCAATAATTTTCTTTACTCTGACAAATCTCTCTCTCTCTCTCTCTCTCTCAAATGTCTTTCTCAAATGTCTTTTGATTGCAACCTCCGTAATCTGTAAGGATTGTTCTGGTATCCCTTTCCCAAGCTCCTATGAGTTATTACGGCAGCATATCAGTGTGCTTATTTCTGTCACAGAATTCTGCCACAATGACAAATTTTCCCTTATTAATATTATGTCCTGTCTTCTTTGGCCCAGCATCCTCAGGTTTACTCTGCAAATATAATTGTTATTGGTGCCTAGTTACCCATAAAGTTTTCACAATGGACACTTAGTAATGTGAAGATTAGGCTAACCGAGTCTAATAAAAGATAGTATAAACTAATAAAAGACACTAAACTTATATCAGATAAAATTAAAGTTGCTGTAAAGATTTTCATGTCCCTGAAAGACTATTCAGTGTTTTGCTTTGGAATCAAAATTAATATATTAGCTTAGCACAGTTGCAAATTCAAAATCTCATTTCTATGCAAAATTTTTTAGGTTTAAAATATAAATTTTGTTTTTCTATTTATAAACCTTGCAAAATTAAATAACTATGTTGAAAGGGTCTTCAGTAAAATATAGCTTCTTTTACAAAATATTTTGCACACCCTCAAATATTTCAAGTACATTTGAAATTTAATTAAGTGAGCTACTATTTTTAAGTATTTTAATTGTCTGCGTTAGCAAACAAAACCTTCCAGATTGCAGTACTAAGTGATTCACAGAAACTAAATTTAGAAGTACTATGAATATAAAATTCTTAGATATTCCAAGATAGTACACAAACTTAGTAAGATTTCAGTTTAGTAAGATTTGCAGTTACGATGCTTACTCACCACTCAATTTTAAACTTTAAATTGGAGTTATAATATTAGCATATTACTACATCAAATTCTCTTAAAATTTGAGTACATGAAATGACAAAAAAATCTATTTTATGACTTCTAAAACTTAAAATACTAATGTTAATTTTTTAATTTAATAATTTTGCATTTAACTCTGAATATCCTAGAGCTAAACAACTCATACCCACCAAGGAAGAAAATTATCTCACTTAATTGAGGTTAACATCTTGAACATGAGAATAGAGCTGTCAACCTCCAGAGATACTTGTCTCAAAGCCTAGACAATTAGGCTGAGCCCTTTGCAATACTTCTAATTTCTAGTACTTAAAAACAACTTAATTTTGTAGATTTCATATCCTACTTTTTATTTCAACTCACCAACTTGATCACTTGATTAAATTTTGCATTTAAAATATTTTAAAAGATTTGATGGGTTTTATAAAGATCTAAATGTTTTCCTGGTTAGCCCTAAAGATCTTGGAATTTAATAGAAGTATACATGATGTATGGGTTTGCTTTTTTCCCCAAAGAATCAATTGATTCTTGATGTCCTTTATTTTTCTGTGTCCTTAAATCACAAAACTCTTTTGTAGATTTTAAAATGATGTTCAGTGAATTCTAGATATCCCACATGACAAATAATGTACCCCTGCATACTCAGAGGCAATTATTTCCTCATCTGAAGATCTTATTTCTACAAATTTGTCCAAGTATCCATCCATTCATTCATCCACCAAATGTTTACCAAAGCCCTCACTGCTGTGGAATGCATTTTCTGAAGAGTAAATCAAGTAACAAGGTTCACTGTTTCTTTATGAGGAAAAACAAATAAGAAGGAGCCCATACTTCCTCATCTAGAAGATGAGAATAATGAATATAAAATTCCTTGGACAAAGTTGAGCACTTAAGATAGAACCAAACTCTGTGTTTGGTAGTATATTCCTTGGAAATTACTGTGAGAATCATGCCCTTCTATTACAGAACACTTGGATTTAATGTTGAGGTTGTGAGATAATTGTTTGGCAAATGGAATGAGTGTAAAACATAAATTCACTCTTAGTTTGTGAAGTGACAGTGGAGTTGAATCATTTTGGAGTTCAGCTCTGCCCTGAAACACAAGTAAAGTTTACATGAACAAATTATCGATTGAGCAGGCCTTCCTGGTGGCAAAGGGGTTAAGCACCGCACTACGAAGCAATCAGAAGCCTCTGCAGCACGAGTTCAATCCCTGGCCAGGGAGCTACCCACATGGTGCAGCAGACCTCTCCTGATTCTCCTGTTGCTCCCCTCAGCAGTGTATTTCAGTCAGTCTGCCTGTTCTTTTCCCCACTCTGTCTCTGGTGAATCCTCTTAACCCCCACACCTCTGGCCTGAACCCCAGCTCTTGTATGCATAAATAATAAATCTTTAAAAAAGCCAAATTATCCATTAAACATCCACCATTCTCCATTATCCAGCACTATCCTGGATATTGAGTATATGAAAAGGAACAAAGCAAATAATCTATTTAATAATAATAAGTCTCTGCTTCCATGGAGCTTATATTGTGAGGGTTATAGTTTTCAGACAACTATTATAGAAAAGGGAGTTAAGAGAATTAAAAAAAAAAAAATCCCTGTCAAAGTGGAAAAGGGGCTTTTCATGCCTGACATAGAACGCTTAATCCATTCTTCATGGGAGATGTCATCAGATGACATCATGTGTCCCTGTGATTAAACTTGGAACATATGGGAGCCTCTTGTGGCTGTTTCTTGTTTTGTTTTATTCCAGGAATCTCAAGTAATTTCTGTAGGTCTTCCATTGAAGAAAATGTATACATTTTGGTCATCATAGTCAAGTATTACATTCTCTTCATATTGTCTTCATTCCATTCCATTTTGTTTATTTTAAAAGTGTCATTGTAAGCCTTATCATCATAACAGTTGGCTTGTGTAGCAAATCCCTAGCTTTTCTAGAGATTGTAGCTGTTTTCCTGGAGATTTTATACAGCTTGTACATTATGAGTGCCATGTATACCATATATTCCCTTTTTTAATTTATGTGATTTATGGTCATTCAGTCTCATTGCCCATTGTCTTCTTTAGGGTAATTTTATTTATTTAAATTTTCAGTGAGAATATTTAAGTTCTATTCTTCCCCTAGATGATTTTAAATTTCAAATCTACTCACTGAAGAAGTTCTATTGCGAAGATTTATCACGAATTGCACATATAAGATTTTTCCTGCCACATAGAGCTGAGAAATTTCCAAACTTGTAGTGTTAGCAGAACTGTTATAGCTCTGCAATGTAAGCAGGTGTTTCAATTTGTGAAGTTTAAACTCTGTAAGTGAATCACACTGATTTAGTCTCAGGAGAAACAATTCCTGAATGTTCATGGCAGCACTATTTGAAATCACCAAAAATCCGGCAATAACAGAAGTGTACATCAACCAGTAAATAAACAAAATGCTGTGTACATGGTGGTTGAAACTCCATTTGGAAGTGAAAAGGAATGAATTCCTCATATCTTGGACAAACTGCAAAAATAGTATGGTGAGTAAAAGATGCAAAAGAAGTACACAATGATTGGATTTATATAAATTTATGATAATCTATGATGATACAAAGCAGGTCAGTGATGACCTGGGGGAGGGGTGAAAGCAGAAATCAACTGCACTGGGACTATAGGTATCTGTTAGGGGCAATGTAGATGTTCTGTTCCATGAGACAGTGTTGGTTTTGTGATATATGCAATTGGCAAGACTCACCAAATTGTACATTTAAAATGAATACATTTTTTGAATATGAATTACTACTCAATAAAATTGATAAGAAAGATAAATTCTTGAGAGTGAAAGAAAAATTACATGTAATATAAAACAAAGTTAATCTAGTTTAACATTAGAATTATCTTCCAACACGAAATTCTTAAATTCATTAATACTTCTTCAAAATGATAAAGAGGGAGAGGTTAGCTCTGTATTCTAGAAGTTCTATTCAAATGACTATTTCATATATCTCACACACACACACCACTCTCCATGTACCCTTTCTTTTTCATATTGTAAGTATCATTCTATCATATAATAAATACTGTATTTTCCTCATTTATTTTCTACCTTAGCTCCCCTCCCTGACCTCCACAATTTTTATTTGTTCACTACAGTATTCCTGAGGTCTAGTAGAGTTCCTAGAACACAGTGGACCCTAATTTAATATAAATGAATAAATGATTGCATGAATAATAGTTATGATACAGAGAAGAATAGAGAGGTCCAATATATGGTTTAGAGTCCAATTCATTAAAAGACTAGTGAGCAAAAGCATGATATATTTTCCATACATTTTGACAGGAAATTTTCCATGAGCCTCTACAGTACCTAGGATGCCATGCTCCAGATCATTCTAACTATTGTTCTCTGAGACCTTAATATGTGTTTGTTATTAAAGTGATTCTATGGGTAACTGCATTTTAAAAATATACATTATACTTATTTGTTAAAGTGGCCTAAGCACATTTTATTAAGAGCTCTGCAAAGTACTTCAATAAAATTAAATTTGAATCAAATATTGTAGAAAAATGAACAATCATGTTTATATATAAGTTTATATATATATATATATATATATATATATATAAGTTCTCCTCACAACAAAAAAAAATCAAAACTCTGTGGTGATAGATATTAAAAAAATAAAATAAAAATCAATAAAAAAGTTTTAATTTCTTAAGCCACTTTTCCCAAAGTCACTTGCCAATCATGTCTCTCTTCCTTTCAAAACATATGCTAGCATGCCATTATACAGTGGTTTTCAGTGAAACACAATTTAGGAAATTCTGGCATAGTCAAATTATTCTTCATCTCCAAGGGAAAAGAGATTTATCTACCAGTCATTAAAATAATCAGAGATATAATGCCAATACAGCATTCTGAAAAAGAACTGCTCAAGAATTAAATTTAACCAAACAAGTGAATTGTAGCCATGAATCAAAGAAAGAAGGGCAAATATTTTATAGAAACATTGGTGGACATTGGATTTATACTTAAGGCTTTGCAAAGAAATTATATAGTCTTAGGACTAAGTCCATGTAATTGCTGATTAATTTCCTTGATGTTCAGTGCAGTTTGAGATTTCAAAATAGAATATATAATAAAAACTAAAATTGATGTTATATAGGTGAGAAAAATAGACTTGACACTTATAAAGAGTGGATTGTTTCCTCGTTACATTTTGGACAATTAGTTCCTCATTTGGGGGAATGTCCACCATGCACACAAAAATTAATTACTGACTAATTATGGATTAAATTTTCACATCAAAAATAAAATCATGACAATATGAATAACTAAGGAGAGAATGTTTCCATAATTTACTGCTAAGTTCTTTCTAAATAGAATGCCATGCTCAGAAGACAAATAGAGAAAGTCAACAGACATTTCCATTGCACTTAAAATTTTATACATGAAAAGTCACAAAAATTCTATATTTTTACATTATAAAATTATGTTTCTTGAAGTTTTATTAATTTACAACACTATTTTTTAGCAGTAATGGGCCACACCTCTACTAACATTTGTTATCACAACACGTGTTTTACTAAAGCAACAATAATTCTCCAGACTCCGATGGAGTCCTTTGGTCCTTTGCTCTCACCCCCCCTTCAACTTTCCCTCCTGATAGCCTCAGTTCTATAGTCAGATTTCTAGGATTTGTTTTGGTTTAGGTATTTCTGTTCCTTTGTTTTGTTTCTCTATATTCCAAATATGAGCGAAACAATCTAGTATTAGTCTTTCTCCTTCTGACCTATTTCATTTAGCAATAATTCCTTCCATTTCTATTGATGTTATTACAAATGACAAGACTGCATCATTTTCCTAGAGTTAGTAGTATTCCATTGTGTATATTTACAGCATCTTATTTATCCAATTATATGACATTGGGCAATTAGGTTGTTTCTATAACTTGGCTAGTGTAAATAGCGCTGCAATAATCACAGGAGTGCATATTTACTTTGAGTCAGTGTTTTGGTATTCTTTGAGAAGATACCAAGAAATGAGATTGCTACATCATCTGGTAGGCTTATTTTTAATATTTTGACAAGTGTCCATATTGTTTTTCATAAGGACTGGACTAGTCTACATTTTCACCAGCAGTGTATGAGGATTACTTTTCCTCCACACCAAGACAAGTACCCTCAATACATAGCTTGCTTTATGAAGCATTCAACTTTTGAAGAGGTTAATCAGTATCTACTTTTAATTACTACCTATCAATTTGTCAAAATTAACAAGATAGATAATTCTCAGGATAAGCACTTTCAAATATATCATTAGTAGGAGTGTTATTCTATACTAATAAGTAACAATTGAAACTAGTCTTTCACCTGTACAACTCCACTTCTAGAAATTTATGCAAAAGAAGGAACTAAAAATACGCATAATATGCCAAAAAATAAAAGACTGTATTCAGTGAAGTGTTTCTCTTTTTTAACTGAGAGGTTAACTATTAACAATTAAAATGTGGCAAGATTTGTAATATAATTTAAAAAACTATGGACTTCGGAATCAGGACACAGCCATGCTGAATACTCAAGATCTTGAGCAGTCTCAGCTCGCTTAGACACGGCTTCTTATGTAATAACCACCATCACCACCACCGACACCCACACACACTTCAATATACTGGTTAAATGGAATATTAAGTAGTTCTTCACACAAATGATATAAACCAGGCCTTGACATGGAAAATGTTCATGATATATTAAGACAAAAACAACCTGGTCTAATACACACCTGGGATAGAACATATGTATATGATATGCCCAAATGTATACCACATATCATATCTTGAAAAAGATATGTAAAATTATTAGCAATGATTATTTCAGAAGCAGGGGTAAGGTAGGGACTAGGGGAAATGGACTGGGTGTCAGAGCTCTGGTTTCTATTTTATATATTCTATGATGTTGAAATATTTTCCACAAAGAGATACTGCTTTTATATATCAGCAGTAGCAACAAAAATATTCCAAAAATATCAAGGCTATACAAATCTATTTGACTATTTGATGTATCTTCATAACCCTCTCATAAGATTTCCCCATGAAAATAGGGCATATTATCATCAATGATGTCCAATGTCTTCTCTATTGCAAATGAAAAAAAAAAAACAGTTATTTTTAAATACAAAGTTAGGTATACCTGACACTCATAGATTCCCACTTATTAATCTTAAAAAATTCCAATAATTTATTTTTGAATCCTAAGAACTGAATTCACCCTCAGCTAATTAATCCTATTACAGGATTAGAATGAGATTTAATAATGAACTCAGTGGATGCCATTTAAAAATCATTTTCAAACTCCTCTGGATTTAAAAGTGAGGTAAGACACTGAGTTGAGACACAAAGAGCAAGCTAATCGCCAAGTTAGAGGTTAATCCTAGGATTATGTGCTTTAATAGCTATGTATGTAATTTCATCATTTGAAGGAAAAGACTTAAATGCTGTTTCCATGTTTGCTTAAATAATCTCTCACTACGGCAATTCACTGAAATTTAATTACAACATCTTGGATGATGATTCTCCTGCCAGACCTCAGTCAATATTGCAGCCTCATCTCATGTTCATTTTAAACTGGAATGCAACTCCAAGAGTGTGTGAAGCAAGGATGTTGGTGGGGAATGAACACCAGATCTCACATACACACATACAAATACATACATACACACACACACACACACACACACTCCACACACAGACATTTGGAGAGTTTTACTCCAAAAAGAGTGGTTCAATGAAAACATCTTGTGGAGGTAATTTTCCAGCAAAAAATAAAAAAAAAATTAAAAAAAAAGTTCACCATCCACTTATTTTCATGAATTTACTCTGAAATTAAACCATTATTTCTGGAGTTCATAAAACCAGATGCCCAATATCTTCAGAAAACCTTCATTTTGTTTGTTTCAAACACAACAAAACCTTGGCAATGCAGTAAATCTTCTAATATGAACTGATTTGGAGGAGGTCATAATTCTAAGTAAATACTATATATTAGAAATGTAATATTGAAATATATTTTGAAGAAAAAACTGCTATTTCATACCTAAAAAGGTGACCTGACATACTTTACTAAAAAACATAATCTGAAGCCACAAAATTAACATTTTAGTTATCCTATAGTTTAATAAAGATTTTATTAAAATGGCTCCTAACTTTTCTAACTTAAATTCAGTATTTCCTATATCTATCCTTAACAGAGATGCAAACACTTAATAAAAATACATTCTTTCTCTATTAACTCTTTGCAGAGGCTTGAAATATATACCAAAATCCTTTCAACACATACAGCACTAACCTCTTCCATGCAAACCACAGCTCCTCCTTACATGGACAAGTCTTTTTCAATATCCCCTCCCCTCTGCAATACTTCCTGTGGTCTATTCTAAGAGCAGCTAAAGTGATTCTTTTAAAATTAAAGTCTCATCGCAGGTTCCCACATGGTGTCGCACACCTCTCCTGTCTTGCCCGCTGCTCCCCTCAGCTGTGTATTTCCTCAGTCTGCCTGGTCTGTTCTCCACTCTGTATCTGGTGAATTTTCTCACCCTCCTGTGCATCTGGTCTGTACCCCAGTTCTTGTATAAATAAATAAAAATCTTTAGAAAAAAAAAAGGACAACTCAACAGAGAGGCCACATCTGAGACCTGCTTTCCATTCGTACCTCATTGTTTATGTCTCATGGCATTTTAAGACATATATATATATATATATATATATATATATTTGCTACTCTGGTTTTCTCTCATTACTAGGATGTAAGTTTTATAAAAGCGTGTGTTTTAACTTTCTTTAATACCAGACATGTAGTGAGTTCCCAATAAATATTTGTTGAACAAATTAATGCAGAATCCAAGAAATAATTTAGTGTTGTTTTATTTTCCACAGAGTATGACTTTTTATCTTTAACATTTTCCATAAGCCCTGATATGAGATGACCTACTGTTTCTTTTTTTACTTTTCCATATTCTTAATTTATGAAGCTGAATAATAATCATTTGATGATTATACGTGTTATCATATGTATGTTTAAGTATTTTTTCTGAGTATAAAATCTAGGTTGACTTTTATTTCAGAATTTTAAAGTAATGCTCTTTGGTTTCTATTACTTGATTCTGTTAGGAAGTCAAAAGTCAGTTTACTTTTACTTACTTGTTGTAATCTATTCTTTCACTGAACTTATTTTCTTTGTCTTAGATTTCCTACATTTTAGCTCTGAAGTGCTTTTAAGTGGATTTCCTTTTTGTTTCTTTTGCTTGGAATCCTAAAACTTCTTAAATCTCTGGCTTGATGTGTCAATTTGAAAAATAATATCCATTATTTATTTAAATATATTTTATGTTCTACTATCTCATTTCTTTCCTTCTAGAACCATAATTATACTAAATTAAAATTTGACACTGCACCATTTTATCTCCATATTTTTCCTATTTTTCATTGAGGGCATGGTTTTCTTACTTATACAATATTTCACTAATTATATCATTAGTTGTCAACCTATTTTTAAACCTATACATTGAGATCTTAATTGTAAAATATTTTTCAGTTCTATCATATCTTTTTCTTCTTCAATTACGCAATCTCACTTTTTAAAAAAAGTTTCCAGCTATCTACTGAACTTCCTTATCTTTTTTTTTCTCTCCTTGAACGTATAAACATAGTTATTTTAAACTGTCTTTCTCACAGTTACAATATCCCTATCCCCTAAATGTCTATTTCTATTTTCTGCTTTTTTGCCTGGTTTTCATGCATGTTGTTTCATAGGCATCATGTGTCTACTTATTATTTATTGCATGCCAACACTGGGTATGAAAAATTGTTTTCAGAAATAATCTGAGGCCTAGAATAATGGTGTATTTCTCCAGAAGAATTTTTATTTGTTTTTGCCAAGTTTCTGAGATTACTAGCAATCTGGGATAACCATAGTTCAGTTTCTGGTTTTAGGTCATTCAGTGCTAGTATCCATTCCCTGTGAGAGCTGTTCTATTTTTGAATCATCTTATTTCTAGGAAGCAGAACTTTGTTATCCCAAATGAAATAGAAGAGAGCTTATCAAGTCTTTCCTACCTTTCAGAGGTTCAAGATTTTACCTCTTGTTCCCTTAATCACACAAAGCTGCCAATGTTGTTTGGTTTCTTGATCATGTATGTGGGAATAGGCAAATGTTCCTAGGGAAAAGTGTCCCTGGAATCTAGGGATTCCACTACTTACTGCAATTAAATATTTGCTGATTCTCTCATATTTGATACAGGACACCATTTTTATCAGTTTCCTAATCCTTCAAGTCAAAAATTCCTTTGTTATTATACTTGTCTAATTTACCTATTTGTACTAGGTATTCAAAATTACTCAGACTACTGCTGAAAATAAATGCACTGATTTTCAATGAAGAGTTAAGTATAGAAGCAGATGCCATAGTTCTAGACTAGTGGGATGGAGTGAGATCAAGGATCCTAGAAGATACACATCTCAGTTGGTATCAGTCTCACCTGATTAGTGAAGATCAGTCCTCCAATATCACCCAAACAATACCTTCATACTCTGCAAATCTTTGAGGAAAAAAAAGTTATAGAATATATCTTAACTAACCAAGAAAAAACTGTTTACCTGAATTGATTAATATTATTCAGATGGGATCGCTATAAAATTAAATATATTGTTATCATTGATCCTTCATTACTAGTGAAAAACAGGCATATCTTCAGCAGCTTAGAAAATTCTTCCATTACGTCTAACTCCAATCCTCAACCTTAACACAAATCTTTAGTCTACAAACTATCAGTAGTAAGTGGAAGCAGAAATATCCTTGGTGGTGCAAGGGGTTAAGATGCAGCACTATGAAGCTATCTGCAGCCACTGCAGCACAAGTTCGATCCCTGGCTAGGGAGGTGACCCACGTGGCACAGCAGACCTTTCCTGACTGCTCCCCTCAGCAGTGTATTTCAGTCAATCTGTCTGTTCTGTTCCCCACTCTGTCTCTCGTGAATCCTCTCACCTCCCACACCTCTGGCCTGTACCCCAGTTCTTGTATGCATAAATAAATAGATCTTAAAAAAAGTAAGTGGAAGCAGATTCTAAACTTTCTTTTTCCAACAACACTCATCTTCTTTCATTCAAACTTTTCTGCCCACTATCTTTTCCTGCTGGAACTGAAAAACATAATCAGGACCTGAAGTACAGTATTATCTGTGTGATGATGCTATAAAAAAAAAACAAAAAACATAAGGATAGTTCATTGCTTTTTATTTATATTTTTAAATAAGGTATCATTTAAGACATACTTCCACTTACTGTTTCGATATCTGTTATCAAGTAAACTTTCTGCTTTTCTACTTTCTGCTTTATACTTCTCTACTTTCTATCTTTTCTACTCCCACTGTCAAATGTTTACCAATAAGTTCTCCAGAGGCAGGAGATCTTGTATTTATGATGTGGCAGGTAAAAGGAAGACCAACAAGATATTGTTCCAGAGAGCTTATATTCTTATTGAGAGAGACAGAAAATAAACACAACAAAAAATGAAATAATTTCTCATAATAAATTTGCTAAGTTGTTAACGTAGAGAGTAAGATGGATCATATCTAACAGAATGACTCTCGCTTCTTTTCTCACCCCGAAAGGTCTTACTTAGTAATGACACAATGTGTTAGGGGGAAAAAGATGTCCTAAAGCTAATTCCATACAGGCTTTGTGGACTCCACCCCCACCCCAGGCCAAAGCCAAAGACACTGGGAACTCCAAATCCCATCACCACCAAAGGGAAGGTGGCTGGGACCTGAGGGTGGGGTTAAGCAGTCAGGTTGGTATAAAGCCAGACACATGGGCTTTGGAGGGGTCCCCCATTTTGGCTCTCCGCCAGCTCGCAGGGTCCGGCCAGCTCTGAGAGTGCTTTTTGGGTTTCCAGGTCGGTGGATCGGGTAGGACACATTAAAGACTTTATTTCCCTATTTTCTCCCTGAATTGTGCATTTCCTTAATTCCCTTTCCCTTGTAAATAAACCTTTTATTAACCTTTTGTGTATGCCTGTAGTGGAGTATTAATAAGTCCCTTGTAAGCATGCAGGTGAGGACCCACAGCCAGGCAACCCGTTCAATATCGGGGCTGCCCTATAACAAATGCACTAACTTACTTGTATAACTAAACAAACAATTCATGTTTACTTGTTCTGTTAAGTTTGACACCATTTTCAGAACTTTCAGAAATCAACTGACCCTAACATAAAATGGTGGAATTCAGTGGCATATATGAAGCCAATATGTATATTTTCTCTCCTTCCACTTCTCATGCAAAGAGCGAAGAAAAGGGATATTTTCAGGGGCATATGAATATTGAACTTTAATATCAAAAGGAAATGAAAGGTGATCAGGTGGGGAAAAAGTAATTTCTTTTATGGTTTGAGACTGCCTTAAGCCTTTTTATTTTTGCTGTTTTAAAGAATTATTTTTTTTTTAATCTTGGCAGAAATATCCATTATGGCATTGACAAGACTTGAGTTTACAAGAAAACCATAATTTATTATTAAGCAACATTAAGCAATTATGTTGAAATAACTGCCAATTAGCTTTATATAATACCATCCCAAAGAAATGATTATAGTCTCAGTTCTCAATCTAATAACTATATACAACTAGCAAAATAGTTATTTATCTAAACATTCATAAACGTATTATAAATCACAGTCATGGATTATTATATCTTCTGTATTGTAGAGATATTTTCTCTATGACTTGTGGGATGGTGACGTATGAAAATATTTCCTTTGATAGCTATATTTTGTTCAGTTTTTCTTAGATTTTAATATCTAATTCAGGCATCTGGCTTGGAAATGTAAGTGTATGTATTATTATTTTCATTACCACATTATTCATTTATATAGCATCTCTCTTCCTCAAGGATATCAAAGTGATTTACAAACATTAATTGCCAAATACCTGCAGTATTCCTTTGAGATATGTAAACCTAAAGTTGGGATAATTAAAATTTATAATCAAATCCCATTCTTACACACATATATTCACAAAATAACCCCTTGTAGGTTATGCAAGTGAAGTTGTTCTGGAATGATTGATAAGAAAACAAAGGCAACATGCTCACTGTGTTGTGAGGATCTGAACCTTCCCTTTGAAGTGGTTTGCTGTGGATTCCCAGGCCCCTTTGTTCTCTGGATATTGTCTTGCACCCAGGGTTCCTGCTGGTCAACCTAAAAGTAGAGTCAGGCAGGGGACCTCTCACCAGGACAAAAGTCTTGGTATGAGGAACATATTGGAAAAAAACAGTATCTGGTCAAAACAGCAGGCAGACATTTAGCATAACCAGCTGGACTACCTTGTCAGAAAGTTGTGTAAACAGGAACTAGAGATAGGATGCTTGGAATCAGCAGCAGCAAAGGAGCCCCTCCCAGACAATAGTCCCCATTCACTCCCTGCCCCAGCTTGTGCCAGACATTTATGCAACCCCAACCCACATCCCCACCACCCACATTCCTACATGCACTTGTCCACTTTCCCTAAACCTAATACCCCAAAAATGGGACCACTGCCCTGGAAATAGGTGCTACACTCCCAGAGGCATAAGCCCCTCTAGGTTTCTTTCTCTCTCTCTCTCTCTCTCTCTCTCTCTCTCTCTCTCTCTCTCTTTCTCTCCCCCCTAGGTCTTTCCCCTCTCCTTCCCACCCTTCCTCCCTTCCCTCCCCCCTCTCACTTCTTGGACTTTGAGTTATCTTTCCTCCAGCCCATGCTGCTCCCAATGCTGCCACCCTGCAAGGTGACAGTTTGCCTATGCGAGAAACCAAAACTGGGAGAGTATAAAGCTTAGTCCATGAAAATTTTTATTTTTGTCATCAAAAATTACAAAATCATCAAAAGCTAAAACTAGAAAGGAGAGCATATGAAGATATGTTTATGAAATTGGATTATACAGAAAGAAAAAGAAAAATCCCGGATGGTCTCACTCATAGCAGGAATCTAGAAAACTTAAATAAGGGACCAGGAAAAAGAATAACTATAAGAAAGAAAATATCAAAATCAACAAACAACTATGAACCAGAGACACTCTATGGGGGGAGGGGGCAGGGAAAGGAGGGCTTGGGGTCAAAATAAGGGGGTTGCAATTGTAAGGGGAATATAAAAATATTTAAATAATAAAAAAAATTGGATTATACGAACCAATTCTTACAGCTTGCACCACCATAGAATGGAAGAAAAAATCCTTATCAGTCATTATTGAGCTTCCTTCTCTATTCCAGTATTACACCGGAATCACAAAGACCTTGGTAATAGCCAAAGGAAGGATCTCAAGTATTTGATCTCTCTGGGTTACCCTGACTTCTCACTGTGCCCATCATGGTTGTCTAGGACTCTCTGTTTCCATACCAAGTGCTGATATCACTAATGCCCTGATCCCTCTCTCTGTAGGTCTATGTAAAGATCTACATATAAGGTCAGCCCTTCCAAGTTTCCCCACCTCATTGGTGTACTGCCAGAGAGAATATAAACAGTCATAAATTAATTTTTTGGAATAATGTACTGATTTGGTGATCCATCAGTGAGACCTAATCAAGATAAAAAAGAGCAAACCAATAGCAGAAATAGAAAGGACACATCACTGTAGATTAGATTTTTAAAAAATATATAATAAAACAACTCTAATGATAAAATTTCAGACAAAACTAATTCACCAAAAACACAATTCATAAAACTGAAAAAGGGAAAAGAGAAAAACATATATATTTAACTATTGAAAACCTGATAATTTCTAGTATGTGAGTAAGCAAAGCACCTAGGGCTGTCAGGTACTAAATACACTAAGTGATATATTACTAGGTGGCTGAATATCAGTTAGCCAACCAGATGGGGCTAAATCAAGCAGAGGTTGGTCCTTTCCAAAGTCCTGCTTTCCCACAGATGAAAATTAAGACTGAAAGACATACCTGCCTCCCTCTGCAACTCCCCCCCACCGCCCACACATACAAACACACACACTCACAGTCATATGTATCCACACAAGATTTGAAAAGTAAAACTTCTATACACAAGCTATTTGTATCAAGAAAAGGAAATATCTGGTGATTATCAGAAAAGAAAATGGAGGGTTAGGGGTAAAACAGGCAAAGGGGTCAAGTGTATAGCGGTAGATAAAGCTAGACCTTTGGAAGTGATAATGATGTAGTGGATACAAATGCTCAATTATAATGCTGTGCATCTCAAATATATAATGTTATAAATTAGTTACCTTAAAATACAACTTTATTTAAAAAAAAGAACAAGGAATCTCCCCCAGTCATCCTTAAACAGTGGAGCCGAAGCTCTTTTTGTCCACCCAAAGTATTTATTTTACCAACTGTTATTTATAATCTCTGGTTGCAAAAACTTCATTTAAAAATAGTTTTTCTTAAGGAAAATTGAGAGCACTCTGCACTATAAAATAAAATTTAAATAAATAAAATTTATAAATAAATTAATTATAAATAAAATTTACATACAAGTGTTGTTGTATTTTTCCCCCCAAATAAAAGGATGCCTTCTCCAAAAGTAAATTCAAGTGTGAACCTCTTTTAAAGAAAGAAGTTCGTGCTTTTAGTTTGTGAATAACTTAATTAAAAACAACAGAACTTGAGAGTCAAGTTTCAGTCAGGGCTGTAAAATGAGAAAGATCACTAAGAAATCCTCCAGACATTTTTTTTTTTTGGACAGTTGTATGATTCTATTTTCCAGTATTTCCCCTGAGAAGTATTAAAACGTGAAACATTAACAGGAGACATTGGATGTTCGTATTAATTTGGGCTTGCATTCTTTGAGATTCTTACTAATCGTAAATCTTTAAGGATATGGACAGGAGTGATTACCTTAGGAGCCCAGTGTGACAGCTGCTTATACAGAAGGGTCAGGAAGCAAGTCTCTTCTGGCGCTCTGGCATCTACTCTGTGTTTAGTATCAGCATCAAGCATCATCCTGAGGCTTTGGAGAAGGAGAAACAGCTGAAGATGAATTGCCAGATGAAATTTTGGCATCCCCATTCAACACCCAGTAAATGCCTAGGTTTGGTACAAGTGGAATAAGATGGTGGATTTATATTGTAGTTTTCTCCAGGTGAATTAAGCTATTATAGCAGGTACTACAAACGTGCTCATTAACAATTCTGGTAAGTTCTAGAGTAACTGAGGCAGTTCAGCCCTACTGATTCCTTAGCCTTAAGACATAAGTTAATATGATGTAATGTAGTATGCTATAGGGCCCATGGGAAAACAGAGTTTTTCAGAGTTTCTCAAGACTGTTTTTCACCATGACCTTCCAGCACAGGTGGCCTAAATAACATGTAGCATTGAGATGTATTCCACATGTGCGGAAAGCAGTACATAATAAGTAATCTGGATGTGAACATATGTGAACACCTATTTCTAAACTAGGCCTAAACTTTTCTCTGTGCTGGTTTTGTCTATAAGTCATAGAAAAGCTACCAGGGGGCCTCGCAAGACCTCTCATAGCTACTCACTGGCCACACGCTGGCATCTCACTGGCCACACAAAAGGCAAGGGGCCACTGGTGCAGCCAGAGCCAAGGGGTGCTGCCACTGTTGCTACCTATGTGTCTCCTTCTGTGTCATTATAAAGACTTGTCCCTGGCCCCACATACTGGCTTCAGAACCTGCTTTCTCATCTGCCACCATCGAGAACCAGGCAAATTTATAGTGAGGCCCCATAAATGCACATGTCTTTCTCACCATTATTCCCTACTGTTTCTTTTTTTTTAAGATTTATTTATTTATTTATACAAAAACTGGGGTACAGGCCGGATTCACAGGAGGGTGAGAAAATTCACCAGAGACAGAGTGGGGAACAGAATAGGCAGACTGACGAAATACACTGCTGAGGGGAGCAGCGGGCGTGACAGGAAAGGGCTGCTGCACCATGTGGGACTCTCACCGGCTGGCAGGGATCGAACTGGGGCTGCTGAGACTGTGGACAGCTTCACAGCACTGCGCTCAACCGCCTGCGCCACCACGGGAGGCCCCCTACTGTTTCTTTCAAAGTGAATTTTCTACCCCCAGAAAAAAATTAAAAATCAAGCTCATTAACTCACAAATAGCAGAAAGAATTTTCAAAAACAAAAACAAAAAAACTCTCTTTAACTTCTTTGCTTACCTAAAATGACTCCTAGTTTCCATTTAGTTCCAATACATTTTCTCTGCTTTTTTTTTTTTTTAACTTTTGGTGTCTTTCTGCCACAACATTTGGTATAGATTAATTCATGAAACTATAAATACTTTTCCAGGTGCAAGACTTAAAAAATTGATAATCACTCCAATGTCACTGAAGTTTTGTAATGAAATTGCTGATAAAAATATTCATGTGAATGTAAATCAGATAAATGATATGAAACAAATAAATGCAAATCATATAAATCTATGTAGTTACAATCTCTCATACCAACATGAGAGCTGGTACATATCTTGAAGGCTGTATTTGGCTCAGGTTGGAGACAAAAATCCAGTCATAGAGAAGCCTTGGAGACATCGCCAAGCCTCATTTGGCAACAATACTGATGTGTGACAGCACTTAATGAAATATCATATCCTTTCAATTAAAATTTTATATACTGGAGGTTTACTTAAATTGCACCAAATAATTTTCAAATCTAGAGCTTAGTGAGGCATCAGAGAATGCACTGTGTGCTATTTCAAAGCATTCATGTGTACACTTCATCATTATTTTTCATCATTAAAAAGCCACTTTTCCCAAAAATAATAAATATTGAGAGAAATGAATGTTCTATAATATAACATCTATTTTTATTTTAAATGATTTATCTATTTCTGAAGAGCCAAAAGAAAATTAAGCTTCATCAAAAGTCCCATTCATGCTTTCCAAGCCAGAATTAATAGCCTGTCATTTTACTTATGCAGTTCATTCAATTCTGTGATTATGGAACAGCAGCTTTCTGATTTGTTTCTTCCAGTGTGGGCAGTTGATTGTACACTGTGGTTAGCTGATATTTGACTGGAAGGAAAGTTATCACCAGTGCATTGTGGGATGCTGTGGACTAAAATCCTTGCCAGTGCCTCTAAGAATCAGAAAAAGGGCAAAATATATTCAGCACCTCCTTTTTCAGTCATAATTATAAAAGCAGCAGACGTGCACATTTTATAAAAGATTGATGAAGACCTTCAAACAATCCCTTTAGATAATTAGTAATGCCAGACTATCATTATGAGACTATCCAGAAAAGGAAAATGCATTTTTAGATGAAAGAAGTGTTTTTCATTTATTTTTATTATGTGTGTGCATTTGTATATATGACAAGCTAATGGCCCTAGGAATTATCAAATTAGTAGATTTGGCATCTGCTGATTTCTCAATTTCTCAATCTCTTAGCTAATTTATTTAACTGCCTTCTCATTAGGAGTTCTTAGCAAATAGTATCACTATTTAATTAGGTGGGCCTTTTATGTTTGGAAAAATCCTTCAAAATATATTCCTTATTATTTGATCTTCGTAACACTTTTTTATAAAGTTGGGATGATATCGTTTTAGCAATAAAAATCCTGAAACTCAGAAAAGGAATAGGACTTACCTCAAGTGTACACTGCCTTTTTGAAAGCTGAACTGAAATAGGATTTCCTCATTCTTAGTACGATGATCTTTCTGTTCTACCATATGGCTATCCATGATGACATTTCTTTATGAATTGTGCAACTGGTCCTTAAAACAAAAGCAAAAATAAAAGCAATTATTCATTTTGCAGCATTTGATATGGGCTGTGTGTGTACTAACAGAGTTGCTATAAAATACATTGGTCATTATAACAAGAAAGACTGTCAAAAATAACTATATGTTTTTTGCTGTCCAACTGGTGACTACTTGAGATACACTCACAAACAGGATACAAGGGAAGCTGAGGCTGGAATGTTACTACGAACTTTCTCATTGGCTACATTCTCTGGGGCATTTATGAAGGGGGTATTGTCCTTCACTCTCATTTTTTCTATCCCTTCCTCCATGTCACCCACACTCTCATCTCCCACAAAAGTCATCCCAGCATCCATAACAATTCTGAACACTAAACAAGGGTAAGAGCTCCTTATTTGGTCAAAGGGTACATTTTGCCACTCGTAAGAAGTAACATATGTCAGTAACAAATTTAAATGAATATATCTGTATTCATTCAATGATTTTTACATATATTATGTCATTTGATACTAAGCGATCTTTGTGAATTAAAGATAAAAGCCCCATTTGCAAAATAGAGAGATCACTGAAGTTCAAAAAAGAAAAGTGATTTCCTTGAGGTTCCTAAGCTTATAAGAAATAGGTCAGAGATAATCAAATCTTTTGACTCCAAATTCTAAGACATCTGTAAGATCAAAGAGTCTAGAAATTTGTCCAGAAATTGTTGCTTCCTTTGTCCTATCACTAGAGAGGACAATGAGCTCAATGTACCAGAGACATTGCAAAAAATAATTCTTGCTTCTCTCAGTATGGACACATGCAGTTTCAGGACCTTTGAACGATTTTCTTGCCCCAGCAAGTGAAATGGTGATATGTGAGCTTTTTCTATCAGGGAAATGCAAACATGAGGACAAGTAGGACAGGAATCAGATTTTGGGCTATCTTAAACAATTAGGTAGCCTGTTTTAAGAAAATACTACAGAATAATATATTAAAACAACGTTCATTAAAGATGAGTAATCTGAAATCTACTACAATTTAAAAAAATGACAAAACTCAATATGCAGAAAACTAATACACCCTTGATTATTAACTGTCCCATATCTAAAATATTATTTTCCTACCAATTTCCTACCCATCCTACCTATTCCTACCTAATTGTTTCTTCAGATAACAAGGATTTGTCATATAATTTTCAACAAAGAAAGCAAAAAGATGATTGCCCTACCTCTGGCATACTTTTCTTTCCCAACTCAAACTTGGGAGTCAAATGTTATAAGACACTTTATGTTGAAATATGAACTCTGACCTTCATCTTGGCTGAGTAAGAGCACTAAGACATTTCTCTACCAAGAGAGTGAGCTCAGCAACACCAGTTTAAGAATCCTTCCATGTAACCATCTAACCAGAACTTGCAATGAACATAGTCACATTGGAAAATACCCATGCTGCAAAATCATAAGAGAAGCATAACTTCTATGACTCCTTCCTGACCTGGAAAAATTTGCAGAGGGAAGGTTTTGTGTTTGTTTTTGTTTTTGTTTTTTTTTTTTTTTTCCCCTGCAGACAAAGAGAAAAAAGTAGGCTACTCTCAGTGGTACTCAGGAAATGGCTAGACCCTAAATGATATCCTTTTCATTCATTCATTCATTCATGCATTCATTCATTCAACACACACACAATCCTTCAATGTGCCAGGTACAACGCTAACACCAGAGTGAACAAAGCAGCATTCTATCTACACTACCTTAAAGCTCACCTTGCACACCTGAGCAGATTGGGCACTTGTAGGGAATTTCTCTTGCCAGGTAAGTATAAGATCCCGGGGTGACAAAGTCCATTAGGAAATTTTGAACGATTATTTTCTTAATGATTTTGTGGAATATTTAACTCACGACCACATGTTGTAATGATGAAACAAAACTTAGCTGTGAGTGCCACAGGGATTAGTGTCATGCAGGCACATTTCACTTGCTGATATTTGGCATCCCAGAACCTTATAATCCAGATGAAGTCTCTGTAGCAATAATGGTGATAGCCACATAAAATTACAGGAACAATTTAAGGCAGAAAAGAAATATCTCTACACATACATTCTCTATGACAGGGCTGTGCTGAACTAACCTATTATGTTTAAATTCATATCACTATGTAAAAGTTTTAAAGATGCCAGAAATCCCTTGAACAGAATTTAGACAATCACTCATATGACATGTCACATTTGGGGGCACATTTTCATCATTACTAATTGTGTCTGTCATAAATACTTGATATTATAAACAAGACTCTCATTTTAAGAACCTCATTTTCTAGCATCTAATTATCCTCCCAAAGCTATAATCCTTTGTTTGTGAAATCATAATTTATTCCTATGGAAATATGATTATGACTGCAGGTAAAGGAATAAACAGGAGAAGCAGATGAAACTTTAAAAAGTTCCCTTCTTTCATGCAAATCTCTCTAGCAATAAAGTGAGAATTAAGAAAATAGAAAATGCATAATGAGCTGGTAAAAATGTGACTAAATATACTCTTTCTAAAATTTTCTCAGCACCAGGTGTTTGAAAATACACGGCATATTTAGGATGACTTGCAAGTGCTGTCTCTTTTTCTCACTATGGTTTGGTGATACTTCTAATATTTTACAAAATTTGTCCTTGAATTCTTAAATTTCACTCTTCCTATAAATATTTTTTAACTTTTCCAAACTCTAACTTTATCCAAATGGGTAAAATTTCTAAAGGTCATACTTACGCCAATAGCTTTCAGAATCAATTCTACAAATTGTATTGTAGATCACTAATTTTCTTTTATTATATATAAAAAACAGCAATTCAGATGAACTTCTATCTTCCTCAAAGTTCCATTGACTAAACTATCATCAGTGATAATACCATTGATCTCATCAATGAAATTATCAATGATTTACATTTTCTCAAATTCTTATTGTTAGCTGTACTTTGTTTTTTAAAAAGTTGATCTGTTCAGATTCTTTTTTTAAAGATTTTATTTATTTATGCATACAACAACTGGGGTGCAGGCCAGAGGTGTGGGGTGTGAGAGGATTCACCGGAGACAGAGTGGGGAACAGAACAGGCAGACTGACTGAAGGACACTGCTGAAGGGAGCAGCGGGCGAGTCAGGAGAGGTCTGCTGCGCCATGTGGATAGCTTCCTGGCTGTCTGGAGATTGAACTCGTATTGCAGAGTCTGTGGATTGCTTCAGCGTGCTGTGCTTAAACCCTTGAGGCCCTCTATTCAGATTCTTGACCCTTCTTCCTCTGGAATCACTGACGTGCTTCTCTCCTAGTTTCCTGACTCTGATCACACTTTCTCAATCTGTCTTCTACACTTCCTTCCATCTTCTGACATCTGAATGAGGCAATTTCATATGTTTCCAAGGTTGAGCTTTTGCTTTTATATCTTTCATTCACACTTGTGTGCTTCCTTCAAATCTGATGACATCAAATGCCACCGCATGTCGATGTTTCCCAGATCAAATTCTGACCTCACTTTCAAATTGCCCCTAGGACTTCTGCTCAAGAATAGCCTTCTCAGAAACTATCACATACTCAATGAGTCAAGAAAATCCTTCTTTTTCTCAAGTTTACTTTCTTTCTTTACCAGTTCTTGCAGCTCATGGCCACAACATTATTTTTACTACCTAGACTAAGAGCCTTGGAGTCATTATTTTTTCTAAGTTTATTTTCTTATATTATTGTTCATTTTTGTACAGTAATTGGTTACTCCCCTCAGGTATAGTCTCCATAGTTCTCCCCCACCATAGCTCCTGTGACCATCACCACAGTCTCTTGTGCTCTTCCCCTTGTTTTGATGCCCCCTTTTCCCCGCCCTTGCTGTATGCCTCAGATCAATGATCAAGTTCTGTTTTTTGTGACCTTTTGTTCAGTTTCTCTATATTCCATATATAATAAAACCATCTGCCATTTATCTTTTTCCTTGCAGTCATCTTTAAATTTTCTTTGCCTCACCCTGTGAATCTGGTCTGTCACTATATCAAAATACTTTGTATATAAAACATCTTATTCTCCATTCCTACATCAGTTCCATAAATGGAACCTTCACTACCATCAACTGCACCCTTTATAGCTGACCCTTTGCCCAATCTCAATGCCTCGCCCTTACTCACGCTGCCAAACAAAATGGATTAATCATCCCAAGATATCCCAGTAAGCATGCCAGCCCCTATTTCAAGATCTTGATATAGTTTTCTATTCCACCTTCTATTTCCAATCTAATACCATCTTCTCCATCTTATTTATTCATCCAGATTTCTGACTAATTCCCATTATGTGTATTATAATCCGGTAGTCTTCTCTTTCCAAATATTTTCCTACTGATCACTCCCTTAGTATCTGTTCATGCTGCCCCTCTATCCACTAAGACATAATTCTAATCTCTACCTATTCAGATTATACCTTCAGTTCTCCAAAGTTCTTTGACTTTGACTAAGTACACACACATTGATCTCTCCAATTCCTGACAGTCATCCTACCAAAGTTCTAAGACACTAGATACAATACTAGTAAATGACTGAAGCAGGTGTAGTAAGTGACTTTTTGGCCACATCTTATAGGATTGTTGCACCCTAGTCCTTTGCCATCATTCTACCTGTGACTGCCCTCTTTGTACTTTTAGATATTCAAGTTCTTCTGTTCACTTAAGTATGTCCAGATTCTAACAGTGGGGTGGAAGAAAGGGAGGAGGGGAGAGAGGAGAAGGGAGAGAGGAAGGGAGAGAGGGAGAGAAGGATGGGAGGAAGGGGGAAAGAGAGAGAGAGACTGAATAAGTTCTAAATTCAGTTCAACAATCCACAGCTATGTGAACTCAAGAACGTCACTCAAACTTACCTAAGTTTGAGCTTTATGGCTAAAATTAATAAAAACTTTCCCTAACACATTACACTGTTATGGAAATTAAATAAAATAACTTATGTGGAAGAACACTGTAAAGCATTATACAAATGTACGGAATTATTATTAATTCATGATAACAAAATTCATAAGATACTTAGTTCTAAGTCATAAAATTAATTTAATAATTTATAAAGAGAAATAAATATTTGGAGAGATGTGTGTGCTAAGAGGTAAAACCATACTTGGATTTAAGGATCAACATTACTTAACAAGTTGTTATAAAATTTGGGGGAAATAAATCCTAAAGGACATGAATGATCTTGAATGATTACTTGTGATAATTCTTGATCTTTCAGGGTGTGGTGAGTACTAGGTGGAAATAAGAGTCATGGACTTTTCTATAGCTACCTCAACTATATCTTGGCAGCAAATTTGTGCTAGCTTTGAGAACAGATAGTTTATTTTCTGAATATATGTCTTCCACATGTAGTGGCAGACCAGTTGCAACTATCACTAATAATTAACCCCCATCAATGATATGACTAATAACATTTTCAATTCTCTCAGCATCACATAACCTCAAAATATAATTTTAATCCTCCTTTGTATACCATTATAACTTTATTTGAAGAATATGGGAACTAGACTATGTTAGATCAGACCCTAGCTCTCTCATTTACTGGTTATATTATGTTGAACAAATTACTTACATACTTTTTGTCTCAGTTTTCCCATCTGTAAAATGGGGATAATAACGAATTTACATGATAGGTTGTGTTGAGGACTAAATAAGTTAATGCATGCACAAGTGTTACAGTTCACACTATCATGTTTTTGATTCTGCTTTGTATCATAACCATCTCTGTATATTTATCTACTCTGCCAGATTACAAGCATCTTCAGAAAGCTGGTCTTTCTCATTTATCTTCTTGGTTTCTCAGCATCCCACAGTAATTTGTTTCACTGAAAGTGTTGAAGACATTAGGAGGATAAATCCAGGGCTGTTTCATGTAGGTGTCTTCTGTTCCCAAACATTATTTGATATTGGAAGCTTTGTAAGCCCTCATTCAGGGCTAAAGTTATGTCTGATATTCTTCATTTCTCTCAAAGAACAGGCACATAATAAATATTGATGATTGATTGCACCCAAGTAAGTTCTAACATCTTCATGAAACCTGAGTAATGAAGCATGTTGGTTTAGTCTTTTTATCCAATATTCTCCTTTATCTTCCTTTTTGCCATACAGCCTCAGTCCCTACAGCATCAACCAGTGGTATCAGTGAGTACAACAGTGCCTAGTAGGTGCAAAGTCAGCCAGGAAATACAAATATGATTACAGAGCAAGTACTTCAGAGATAATACAATATTAATTTGTAATTTACAAGGCTTTGGAAGAAACTGAAGCACAGAAAAGAATTAATAACTAGGCAACGTCTTCAATATAACAGAAAACAAAGCTATGAGAACAAGACCCTTTATGTACTGCATGGAGAGACTAAGAATTTGAAAGGATGGTACTCACTGATGGTCCATTTTCTTAAAAAATATGAAACAATTCCTTTCCTCCACCAGTAACATGGGTAATTGTTGTTGATACAACCCTGCAATAACAGCATTATCACGAGTATTCTTTATTTTATATAAACTTATTTTGATGCCACATTATTTTCTAAAAGATTTCTGTTCATATGTTGGATAATTCAATTCAATTAAAATGTTTATTATCAACAATAGTGTTTGTTCTGACTCTCCAAAAGAAATGTTTTTCTCTAATTCTCCATTGTACTCTGCAGATAAAAAGGATTTGTAAGAAATAAAGTGAGGGCCTCCCCAGTGGCGCAGTGGTTGAACACTGGGCTGCGAAGCTGCCTGCAGCCTCTGCAGCTCCGGTTTGATTCCCGGCCACCCGGCGAGGGTCCCACAAGGCGCGCAGACCTCTCCTGCCACCCGCTATTCCCCTCAGCTGTGTATTTCAGTCCTTCTTCCTGTTCTGTTTCCGCTCTGGCTCTGGTGGATTCTCTCATCCTCCCGCACTTCAGACTGTACCCCAGTGCTTGTATAAATAAATAAATAAATCTTATTAAAAAAAGGAAATAAAGTGAAAATCAAAATCAACAAGCAACTATCAACCAGAGACACACTACGGGGGAGGGTCAAAATAAGGGGGGTGGGAATTGTATGGGGAATATAAAGATGAAAGTGCATACATTGTGCAAAAATGAAAATGATGTAAAAAATACATAAAATAAAAATAAATTATTTGTAAGAATTCATTTATGTGTCCATTCCACAAAATACAGAATATTTCCAATTAAGTTATGAACAGAAGTCCTATATTAATTAGCCTTGTAAGTACCTTATACAGCATAACAAAAATTGTGGAATAAAAGAATGAACACAAGTACACACTTATGCTCACCAAATTTCAAGGTTCTTGGAGTTTCGAATGATATATGAGAAACAACACTGAAAGGTTGCAAAAGGTTCACACTAGAGTTGAAGATAAAATATACTCAAATAAAAGATAAGTATATAATATTAAACTTCAAGTTCTGCTTATAACAGTACCTGATTCTGGATTCATTCTTTTACCATAAACAGCGATAAAATTGGCCAAAATCATGAAGACATGAAGGGAAGAGAGCCCCATGTTTTCTCTAGCTCTATTCATGGAGACAAGAAAAAAATTCAAACCAAAAAACAAACAAACAAACAAACAAAACAGATCAAAAGAGACCATAAAAACAGTGGTTACATTGTGCTGAGGAGACAGAATTCAGGTTTGAGGTTGTGGAGGCTGTAGATATCTTCAAGGTAGGAAAGCAGAGAGGACAAACTTGGGACTAGGGTGGATTTCAGAACTTTGTGTGGAAGTTCCCAGAGTCCTCAGCCAAAGTTTGGGAAATGAATGCACAGGATGAAGCTACATGAGGTCTATCAGTATGAGATGGTTATGGGGCCAAGAGTATCAGAGAGAGAGAGTTCCAGTAGTCATGAGAGATTTTTGAGTTTTGTAGCAAAGTAGACAGATATAGTTTATACCTTGGCATCCAGGGGAAGCACAAAATGTCTTAAAAATTAAAACTCTGCTCTGGAGTTAAATGAACTCTATTTCCATGTTAATGATACCTAAAAATGAACATTGATCAGGTCCACAAATGACAGTGTTGGGTGTCTAAGTTCCAGGATGTTTAGAGGAGTTTTAGTTTAATGTTTTTTATCACCCTGTTTTGGATTTCACTAAGAAATCATCTTTAAATAGAATCTAAATCTTGCAGTTCTTCCCATTATAATCCACTGTTATTGCAATAGAGCCATATAGATGTGATGGGGAAGTGCTGGGAAAGGGAAGCATTCTATATTCTTGTAATTAAAACTAACTTTTTAGTGGGACTGAATCCCTGGGCTGTGAGCTTCACAAATACTCATTAATCTTTTTTTTCCCTTTCCTCTATGCGAGACAAAGAGATTAGAGGAAACTGTACTTGTCTTTCTTCCACGTCAGATAAAAATCAGGTAAAGTGGTTTCTCTTGGAGAGCAAGGACTTGTTATGAAGAACTGAGTATATATTTTTATAGTTTTCAAGTTCTGCTGAAATATAATTAACAAATAACTTTGTGCAAGTTTAATGTATACACCATAATGACTTGACATTAATAAATGTTTTTCCAGGAATATCTACAGATGGCTGATTTTCTCTTCTCTCTGCCTAAACAGGAGGATTTTTTCTCTTCATCTTTATTTTTATTTATCTGATACATCAGATATAATGATGGCTAAAGGAAGTCTGACTCAACAAGAACATTCTGCATGACTTTATTTGCAGTTTTACAATAGCATGCTTTCTACGCTCAACTTCTACCACTCTTCCTGAGACTACTCTGCTGCCGATAGACAAGATAGGGGTATATGTGGGGGAGAGCAGACTACTATGTGCACAGAGATACTTCTGGTCTTTGGAGATGATGGAAATGTTTCATATCTTGAGTATGGCGTAATTTAAACAAGTCTAAACATTCATCAAAACTCATTGAACACTTAATTTTTTTTGCATTTTATCGAATGTAATGAACCTCATTAAAGTTGATTTTAAAAAACACATATGTTGGGCCTCCCCAGTGGCACAGCAGTTGAGCGCTGGGTTGCGAAGCTGCCCGCAGCCTCTGCAGCGCCACTTCGATTCCCAGCTGCTCCCGGGCCACCAGAGGAGGGTCCCACATGGCGCGCAGACCTCTCCTGCCGCCCGCTGCTCCCCTCAGCAGTGTACTTCGGTCCTTCTGCCTGCTCTGCTCCCCGCTCTGGCTCTGGTGAATTCTCTCACCCTCCCGCGCTTCTGACTGTACCCAGTGCTTGTATAAATAAATAAATAAATCTTTAAAAAAAAATAATTAAAAAAATAAATAAATAAAAAACACATATGTTCACATTCTGTCCTGTGTCTATAGAAATGCCAAACACATAGTAGGTTCTTAATAAAAAATGTCAAATGAATGAGCCAATTAACCAACTCAGTTAACAAATGTATAAATTTATGAATATTTAAATTAATGAACATAAAATGACATATCATTAAATTGTGGGATGAATTATACAGACAATTACTGTAGGAGGTCAAAGAAAGAAAAGTTGGTGAAGCAAACATACAATTTAGTGAGAAAGTTTAGAGGGGAGGAGAAGACAACTCCCAGGTAGACTTAGAGGGACACATCAATTATAAGTAAAAAGAGACTCCTTTGATAAAAAGAGACCAGCATTTGAGAAGAGGCACAAAAGGAAGAATATAAGTGTTCTTAGGATAATAAAGAAATATTTTTACCTGGAAACTCTCTTTAGAATTATAATAAGTTTTAATCAGAAAATAATTATTGTAATAAATAATTTTAACCAGAAATAATGGGTGATTAAATATATAAATGAATGAAATAATGAAAATCTATTATCAATGGCAAAAATAGTATTGTTTATATAATAATCTAGACTAGATTATGGCCTATAAAATGTGATATAATTAGAAATATATATTTGACCTCTGCTCATAGTTCCTGAAACAAAACTCTTAAAGACCTGGTAATTTCCTGAGTGAGAGTAGTGCTGGGAACATCTTTTATTTTAATATTTGGTCTTTGAACCCATTCCTGAAACCAGAGTTTTTAAGACCCTTGGATGCTCCTAAGTGATGAGTGCCTATTTGTATATTAATGATCAGTGGGGGGGGGGCTAGATAGCTTCAAAACAGGGATGGTCACCAGAAGACTGAGGAATTATTAGAAAGTTGGAAATTTTAGCCCCAGTTCCTGATGCCTAAGGAGGGGAGACGGGTTGAATATTGAGTCAACCACCAATGTGCAATGATTGACTCAAACACTATGTAATGTAATTTCCATCAAAACCTGCAGAGTTTCAGTGTTTGTGAACCAATGAGATGATGGGAAAGTTACTCATCTACAAAGGGTATGAAGTGGTACACCCCTTCCAGCATACTTTGTCCTATGAATCTCTTCCATTTGACTGTTCCTAAATTGTATCCTTTATAGTAAACCAGCAGTTGTAAGTGAACTTTTTTCCTTGATTCTGTGAGCATCCTAGCAAGTTATTGAACTTAAGAATGAGGTTCTGGGAACCTCTAGTTTACAGTCACCCAGTCAGAAATATGGGGGAGCTAAAGCTGTGATTGGCCTCTGAAGTGGGGGGAGTCTTGTGGAACTGAGCCTTCAACTTGTGGATTCTGACACTAACTCCAATTATAATGGTGTCAGAATTGAATTGAATTGAATTTTAGGAAACCAACTGATATTGGATAATTGGTCCATGTGGGAGAAACCTCAGAAGTGTTCTGAGTGCAGAGAAACAGTTTTTCCTTTATAGAAGAAGGAATGGAAATCAAGAAATAAAATTTTATGGAGAATATCTTAAGACGTTAAACTCAGTTCAAGTCAACAAATATGCCCTTATGATTTTTTTCTGAGCACTTCACTTCAGCTACCCTAGCCCCAGTCACCAAAACCTTTCCCTCTTGGTGACTTTCTGCTCAGTCTCCTTAGTTCTAGCCTTGTCCTCATTCCCCCGCAGTCTCACATGAGTTCACACAAATCACACCAACTTCCTGTTCAAAACCCTCCAATGGCTTCCCATGGCTCTAACAAATTAAATCCAAATGTTCTATGGTAGCCAATGGGGAGCTTCATGATCTTTGTTTAACCACCTTTTTAGGCACCTCTCCCACTGGTCTCTCTGGGCCCAAGCTTTTCTGGCCTTTGTACTATGAGGGGAATACACCACTTCTTTCTATAACTAGGGTCTTTACCTGGAACACGTTTCTCTAAAACATTCATAAGGTTTGCTTCATCACTCCATTCAAAGCTCAGTTCAGATGGCATTGCCTCAAGGAAGTCTGACTTTATCACTCTTTCAAAAGTAGGATCAAAGATTATACCTTTACTCTGACTCCATCCCTGTACCTTGCTTGTTTCTCATCACAGAGCTCACACTTCCATGAAAGACACTGTGTGCTTATTTATTTGCTTGCTGATTATTAGAATCATATCTGCCTTTAGAAAATAAACTCCATGAGGAAAGGATTTTTATTTTAGTGATTTTCCAAATTTTTTTGAGTTAATGAATGGATCAGAAAAGCCAAACTCCAACTCATGGTAGCTATGTGACCTGGGGAAGTTATTAAAGTCTGAGGGTCATCATTCAATTATTAAATAAAACCATTGCTACTCAGGGCTTTATGTGGATTAAATCAGATAATATATTTAAAGGACTCAATCAAGTGCTAGTCCAGAGGAAGTGATAAGTATATGGCAGTCCTCACAGATTAGATGTACCAAATGCATTCTAGCACATTAAAAGCTGACAAATGATAAAGTTCTTCCTTTTCTAATATAAGGTGAACATATTCGCCTAATGCTGAAGGCTTCTCTTCTCAGAGTACCCATTTGTGTAGCCACTTAAAGCTCTGGAAAGCTTATGTGGAGAATTATTAGCAAAGTTCCAGGGCAAAGGCTCTGTGTACTCATTTGTTGAATTTTTAAAATGGACTCAGTTCACGTACTCTATCTGTAGAACAACCACTTACAGAGCTCACTGATATTGTAATTCCTTAAGGCAAACTGACAATAAACTTGTTTAAGAGAAAATGAAAAAAAAAAAAACCTCATTTTTTTATTTCAGTTCAAGTTATCAGGATTTTGGTTCCAACATGTTTCCAAGTATATAAAAATTTAATCTGGAGTGAAGACATTTACAATACATTTAGCGGATGCACCATAAAGGAAGGAAACATCACATGACCAGGTGTACAAGCACACTTTCCCAAACCATGCATGTGTAAGTTATTCAGAAGAAAATAAAGAGAAAGGAGGGTGTAAAACAAGTCTGAAGAAATCCCTAAATGCAATGTTTGAGGAGAAAAAGCCATAAACGCATTGCAAAATGAGGCAGGGCAGCCATAGAGGTAGGAAAAAAATTTAAAACCCAGCACAGCATTCTCTTAGGCAATAACCAGTAGAATAGAATAAGATTCTTGGGAAGAATAGTATCTAAGTTAACATTTTATTTTTGTTGTTATCTATTGTCACTGTGGAAGCAAAACTATCAGAGATCCAGACATCCAATTATATGAGAATGAGACTAAATTCAAATAAAAGCAATTATATAGACACTAGCTACTCAGAAGCTAGAAATGAGATTTTGACTGGAAAGCAATTGTTTCTGGCAGACAGTGTTGAGAGAGACAGGTTAAAATGTTACCTAAGAACTATACAGTCACTGCATATGGTTTGGTACTGCAAATAAGAGAGACCATGAATACTACACTCATTTACTTTACCCCTTAAATAAGTTTTAGGAAGAAAACCATTTGAAGATGTTTCATCTTTGAATAAAAGTAGATTTCTCAGGAGTCTACAGAGTGCTTGACCATTGCCTTTGTATTAATGAATTTAATGTGCTCTACAAGCTTCTTAAATGCATGCAGAAATTATGATCCAATATAAGTTAAAATGTTTCTTTCCTGAAATTCTTTTTTTTAAGATTTATTTATTTTTATGCAAGAGCTGGGATACAGGCTAGAGGCGCGGGAGGGTGAGAGGATTCAACAGAGAGAGAGTGAGGAGCAGAACAGGCAGACAACTGAAATACACTGCAGAGGGGAGCAGCGGGCGAGACAGGAGAGGTCTAAGCCATGTGGGTTTCTCACTGTCCAGCCGGGAATTGAACCCATGCTGCAAAATCTGCAGACAGCTTCATAGTGCTGCGCTCAACCTGCTGTGCCACTGGGGAAGCCCCTGAAATTCTTCTAGTAAGAAAGTTGTCTCAGATAGCAAATGTATCTGATTTCTGTGCCATGTTTCCTAGGAAAATTAATAATATGTATAAATTTTAGTTCACAGTATTGATCAGAAAGAATAGGAAGCAAAGCAAAGAAAAGCAAATGGCTGAAAATTTCATTTCTGCATAGTAAAGAAAACCACAGGGTGATACATTGACTGAGAGTAGCAAATACTTTAGCACATGAACCATGTGCCAAATACCATGACACATATCTCACATGAAAATATAGAAGCACTGTACAACAAAAGAGACAGTAACCAAAACAAGGGACACCCCACTGATTGGGAGAAAAATTTTGCACACACTAATGATCATAAAAATCTACAGAGAGCTGATGAGACTCAACAAAAACAAAGTAAAAAACCCAGTCAAAAAATGGGCAGAAGAGCTAAAATGAAACTCCTCCAAAGAGGAAATGCAAATGGCCAACAGGCATATGAAAAAATGTTCAGCATCACTTGTAATCAGGGAAATGCAAATCAAGACTACAATGAGATACCATCTCACACTAGTGTAAATGGCACATATTAAAAAAACTAGCAACAACAAATGTTGGCAAGGTTGTGGAGAAAAAGGAACTCTTCTACACTGCTGGTGGGAGTGCAAACTGGTCCAAACACTATGGAAAGCTGTGTGGAGATTCCTCAACCTGCTAAAGATGGAGCTTCCATATGATCCAGCAATTCCACTCCTCAGTATTTACCCAAAGGACACAGAAACATTAATTCAAAAGGGCAACTGCACCCCTATGTGTATAGCAGCACTATTTACAATAGCTAAGCTTTGAAAACAACCCAAATGCCCCAAAATAGATGACTGGATCAAGAAGATATGGTATATATACACAATGGTATGTTACTCAGCAACCAACAAAGATAAACTCATGCAATTTGCAGCAACATGGATGGAGCTGGAAGGGATCATGCTCAGTGAAAAAAGCCAGAAAGAAAAAGAAAAATACCAGATGGTTTCACTCATAGTAGGAATTTAGAAAACCTAAATAAGGGACAAAGAAAAAGGCTTATCATAATAAAGTAAAAATCAAAATCAACAAGCAACTATAAACCAGAGACACACTATGGTGGGGAGGTGGGGAGGGATTAGGGTTGAATTAAAGGGGGTGGGAATTGTATGGGGACTATAACCAAGATGAAAATGCATACATTGTGCAAAAATGAAAAATTTAAAGATATATGAAAGAAAATTTAATAGATGAAAATATAGAAGCAGAACATGTATACTCTGGAGACAGACATGTGTGAATATCTAATTCTTAAGCAATGCAGCTATTGCCATGTTTTCCTTAGTCTTTCTTTTTCCATTGATTGAGGGAAAAGGCATAAGAATTTTAAACACTGAGCAATAACAAGGGATTCAAAAGGCAATGGAAAAACTTGTCCTTGAATTAGAAGAAATTGAGAAGGTTAGAACACAGACTAGATGAATGGCTTATTTAGGTCCAGCAGCAATAAAATCACACCTTCAGAGAAATCTAGGCATTTTGACAACAAATTAAATCAGCAGAAACCAAAAAGTTGGAGGAAATGTTGACTATAGGTTTGATTTAGGTTAACTGAAAGCCTAACAGCAAACTAGAGCAAATGGACTATTGGTGGAAGCTAGGATAGAGAAATAAAAACAGCTATTACAAGAAGTCAGAGGCATTTGTCACCAACTTGTTTAGGAAGGTGCCTCCAGACAGATTTTTCTAATAATATTTGGGATAAGTCAATGTAACTGAAAGAAAAAAAGCAAAGTTAAATTCTAATTGATGAGATAAAATGTTGCTCCAAATATATCATTTTAGTCTTCGGTATTTTTATTTTTATCCCTGCCTTAAGTTCCATTATTAAATTCTTTTAAGGAAGGATTCATTTTTGTTTGAAAATATGCTTTTGTTAAAGTAAAAAGTTATTCATTTACTTAAAAAGTTTTGTTGTGCTTTTATGTGTGTGATGCAATACACTGGATAATTATGATTTTGAAAGCAATTCAAACTTGATGGGATGCATTTGCCATTTTGAGCTGCTTAATGGTGTCAATGAAGGCAGCCCCTTCACAGGGCTGCAAAAATATTCTAACAGTGATGTTTCACCATAATGTTGCTATTTTGTTCAATATAAGAACTTAAGAAATATCAGAACTTAATATCAGAACTTAATATTAGAACTTAAGAAATAAAACCAGTATGTTCAATATCAGAACTTAAGAAATAAAACCAGTATGTCAGAGACTGACTGTTGTATATATAGATACAGATATAGATATATAGATATAGATATATCCTTGGACTACTGCTACAGATCAGGAACAAATATAACTTTAGCATGTGATTTAGGCAGTCAGTTATACAGACCTCACCCCATTCCTATGATCTTGTTAGCACAACACATTTCAGTGCCAGGAATATGGAAGGAATCTACAAATGTTTGTAGATCCTATTGGTTAAAAAAAAAAAGGAACAAATGTATCAATCTGAATAGAAATTTTTACCTAAAATCTCAGCCCAAACATGACTCATGACCTACTGAAAATAAAGATATCAAGGGCTCTGTCTAATGTATGTCAGCAACAAATAATGAGATAAGATGAAATGGATAATGACACCCATGTGCAAAATGCTACTAGAATAAATGTGTAAGCCACAAAATGACCTAGAAAGAGGGTAACCCACAAAGGAAATACTTGAGTTATGTTTTCAACATTGAATAGACATTTGCCAAGGAAAGGAAAATAAGCAAGTCATGCTAACTAGAGAGACAAAATAATCAAAAACACAGAGATGTAAAGAGTATGATATATTTGTGGAGCAATAATCATCTGCCATTCATAAAGTGAGATGTTTGCAGTGGGATTTGAAGAGAATGAGCCTGAAAAAGGCTGAAAGAAAAAGACACAGCAGTCCTTGGGTAGTTTGGGCTTTGTGCTATGTACATTTGCAAAGGAAAGACTGTATCTCTGATTATGCTCAGTGAAATATGTGAGAAGGAAAAGAAAAATATCAATTGTTTTACTTATAAGAGGAGTATAGGGGAACCAAATAAGGGATCAGGGGTGGGGAACAAAACTAGCAGGCAACTATAAATCAGAGGCAGTCATCAGGGGAGTGGGAGGGAGAGGGATTAAAATGGGCGGGAAGAGCACAAGAGACTATGGTGATGGTCCACAGGTGACTGGGTGGCGGTAATTTTATGGGGACTACGTCTGAGAGAAGAAATCATACATTGCACAAAAATGAACAATGATGTAATATAAATGTGTGTGTGTGTGTGTGTGTGTGAATAATATAATATGAGTATAGGTGGCATGCAGGAATTCCCTCCTCGAAGGAAAGCCACATATTAACTTTAGGATCATAGCTGGGGTTTTATGAGTTTTCCCCTCCAAAAGGAGTACAAAGTTATTAAGTTCTCTGAGTCTGGGGAACATTGAGGTGGTGACTGACACAGAGAGGTGGTGACTGACACACAGAAATTGCACAGCACATCATGAGACCAGCTGTCAGGACTGCTCCTCATGCTGCTGCAACACTTCAATGTAGCCTTCAATTCAGAAAACCATATGCTTATTTCCCCTGCAGAAGATGAGGGAATGTAGGTCTTGGAATTGCAGCATCCACAGTAGTTCTCTGCCTTCCAGGTTCAGAACTCATCAGGGAAGTAGAGAGAAATGTAGAACTCAGTCCAGTGAAATGCATATCACAAGGAACCTTTTCAATTTAAGTTTGTAGAGAGAATACCTGTTAGGAAAGTTGTTACTGCATGAGTTCCCTGAGGTCCTTTTATGGATTGTGAGTGATGATAATAAGGAACAAGAGTTCAGCAAGATCCACTGAGAATCTAAATTTTAATAGGAATCTGATTGGCATTTTCCTAGGTTATACCCTCTGGCTCAGAAAAGGAAGAAAATTATGACAGCGAAAAGGCAACACCAACCCTCCAAGGGTCCTCCATAGCTCTTGCACATGTAAGATTCAAAGTAGCAGAAAATGATCATAGATTCATTTCCAGGGAAGTTGAGTGAGGAGAAAAATGCCTCAAGTCATAGTGAAAAGACTTGAAAATAAACTTCAAGGGGAGATGATAAGCAAGAACTCAAAAAAAAACTATCATTCATGACATCAATATATGAAACATATTTATACAAAGACACCACAAATAAAGGACTAAAGATTCTCAGAGGTAGCAGGGCTAGAGGAGGGCTTTGCAAACCTTAGTGAGAATCTGAGTCACCTGAACAGCTTGCTAAATTGCAGCTTCCAATTTGGTAGATCTAGGATGGGATTTGGGATTCTGCATTTTTAACAAGTTTCAGGTGATGATGCAGAACCGCCGGACCTATAGACCACATTGTGTATAGGAGGAAAGGTCATAAAATTAAAGATCATAAAACTTGGATGACCCTCTCCTCCCACACATACATAGTCACATTACTTTCACTGCAATCACAAACCAAACCTCTCTGGACCTCCATGTCTATGAAATTGGATGTAATTATATGCCTAAAATAGCCTCATTGAGAAACAATGCTTATGAAAACACTTTAATTGTAAGGCAATGTGTTATTATCATTTGAGTAAACAGAAATTATTTGTCTTAAAATATATGCCACTGAGAGTAATGATGGTTAGTACAGAAAGATTTCATCTTCAGAAAACTGAAATTAAATTACTTTCTGTCTCTGGAGGTAACAGCTCAACATCTATGGCAGTGGTTCTCAAACCTTGCTGCCTGTTAAAAATTACTCCAAAAATCTTTAAAAAAAAAAAAATACCACTGCCAGGGCACTTCCTCTCAAGCTCTGCAATTGAGGTGTTATTTGTCTAAAGGCGACCAAGACAAAATGTCATTAAAAAAAAATTCCACCTAATTCTAATATGTAGTCAGTGTGGAGAACCACTGTACCCTTGAAAGGAATGATTACTGAGTAGCATCATTTTGAAAAGGCGACTGGGTTACTAAAAACAAAAATCCTGGAGGGGTGGCCTTGACACTGGTACCAGCCCAGCGTTTGGAAAGATATTCCAAGTAAATGAGAGCAGCTGGAGAAGGGTATGTGAAGGCTTCTCTCAGTGCTGGTTGTGAGGATCAAATGAGCTAACGTCTGTGAGAATGTCTGCTAAGTGCTATAAAAATATGTAGTGTTGTTTTTACCAGATTCATCAAACAAGTCATACCTAGAAGAGAGCAGGATGTGATTGCTAAAGAGGGATCCTTTCAAGCATTCTCCTTCAGAAGTCACCTTCTTACACATGTCTTGCAAACCAATAAACTTCATGGAAGAATCTGTGTGATATGAGCTAAGTGTAATTTCTGATTGTCTGCATCTTATTGCTGTTCTTGACCTTGAGGATCACTCAAGGTGCTTTATTGGCTAAGTACTCTTGCAATTTCAGTTTTAAAATACAAACCTAAGTTTTTGGCAGCCTCTTTAAAATAGAGAAACCTTTAAATGGCTGCAAACAAAAATAAAAAATTAGAGACAAGTAGGTGTGCCATACAGACAAATTTACATAACAAACAGATATGGAATACAAAATCCAAAAGAAGAGAAAGCATCTTCCCAAAGCAAGAGTGTAAGAGAAGTCTTCACAGGACAGAAAAGACCATAGCCCTCTTCCCATGACTTCTAGGAGAGCGCTGTGTAGGCCCTTATCCATGAAATGATCTTGAGTTGAAAGTCTCTCAGGGATGTCAGAGACTCAGTAGCATGGAAAATGAAATAGTTTTGAGACACAAACCGCCCAGTAAGGTAAATCTCACTGGGGAAGAAGCCAAAGGCTCAAAAATGTGGAAATATGGAAATGAGTGTTTATAAAACTGCATGTGCAATTGCTTTCTTGCTTGTGGAATGCAAGTGTATATGATTGTTGGTGTAGAATACACAGTGAATAGCTAATATTTACTGAGTGTTCACTGGATGCTTGTAAGGCCCGTGGGAAACAGTTTTCTTAAAGTTTCTCAGAGTATTTTTTGCCATGACTTTCCAGCAAAGGTGGCCTATGAGATAATATGTAGCGCTGGCATGTAGTCCACATGTGCAGAAAGCAGTAAATAATATGTAACCATGATGTATCGTTCGCATGTGCAAACACATTATTTCTGTAAACTAGGCTTTACCTTGACAAGTCCTGTGCAGGATTTGTCTATAAATCATATAAAGTTAATGGGGGTGGGGGCACTTGCTGGCTACTGAGAACAGGGCCACTGCTGCAGCCTTGGGGTGCCTCTGCTGCTGGACATTTCCCCTATTGATACAAGCACTTGCTGTTGCTGCTGCCAGGGATGAGGGATCCAGGGCACAGGTGGGGGTACCTCAGGGGGCCAAAAGAGTCCAAGGGGGCCAAGAGAATCCAAAAGGGACAGTGGGGACCCAAGGGGGTCTGAGAGGGCCACCACCCGAGCCACTGGGTCAGGCTTTTCTCACCAGGCCAGCCAGACAAATAACGCCATTGCGACCTGTGCATTTACTGTTTCTGTAATAAAGAATTGTTCCTGGCCCCACATGTTCTCTCATCTGCTACCACCACCAGCAAGAACCAGGCAAGTTTGTAGCTGAGGCTCGACAATGCTAAATATAGAATTTGACCCTTTATATGACATTAACTCTTTAAATTATTATAGTAACTCATTGAGTAGATATTGTCATTATGCCCTTCACTTAATCTTAACAAATTGAGGCAAAACCTAAAACTTGTCCTTGAGATGGTAAACACCAGAATTTGTACCCAGATAGTTTGATCCAAGAAGTGACAGCCACTTAGATCCACTGACTATCTTGAAAAGATGCTTGTACTGGAAATTAAATACTGAAATAGAAAGTCTTTCCACATGAATATTTGTTTATGTTATTAGGAAGGATTTGCTCTTCTTAATGAAGATGAGCATGACATACTATCAGTTGGTAGTCCTTTTAGTTACAATTGTAACAGTTTTCTGTTTCCTTCTCCTAGTTTAAGCTGTACAAACCACAAGTACAGCATTTTTCCCAGTGTATATAATTTTTACATATCTATTTTTCTCATCATACTATAAAGTGTTAGACTATAAATGCCACTGTTCTAAGAACTGTGTATTGTTCATCTTCATAGCACTAGTGTCTGGCTCAATATAATTCTGCAGAATAATTAGCATTGAATGGGCCACTCAAGAGTAGCTCACTGACTAAGTGAGGTTAAAGAAATTATGAACAGAAAGAGGTCAAAAACAGAGATTTAGATGTGAACATTAGCCCAAAGCATAACACCCCTTGGGAAAAGATAGTCAAGACAAATTAGAAAGAAACCAAGGTCAGGTGTGTATTCACATGGTTGCTATGGCTCATTTATTCCCAGTATTTGTTAAGAAAGAAATATTTTGAATGAAATCTTTGAATAAAATTGTTTTTTTTTCTCTTAACTGAAAAATGAAGAAGGAAATAATGAAGAAAAAAAGGTCAATTAAAGAGAAATTCATTTGGTTCCTTTACATATTCAGCAATATTCACTGAGAATCACTACTTGTCAATTTTGAATAGGACAATTGTTGAAATACAAAGAATATATCCCTTTTCTCAAGGATCATATATACAAGCAACTAAGGTGGTGGTAAGTGTTGTAAATACAAGTAAGCAGGGTAACATGAAAATAATGCAATAAGTTGTATATACAGAAGGGGAAATCTTTCATTTAAAATGTTAGCTGTTTCTAAAAAGGTGATATTGAGCAAAGACTTGTGTAGTGAAAAGAAAATAGCCAGGTAAAACTTCAAGGCAGAGCATTCTAGATAAAGGGAAAGTCAAAAACAAAGGCCCTGAGGCAGGAATAAAGTGTCCATTGCAAGAAAGGCTGATGCAGCTGAGCATAAAGAGCTCTGTAAGGCAATCTCAGCAGAGGATTATTTGAAATCAAAGCCAGGTCAATTGCTTATTAAGAAAGTGAACACTAAGGTAGAGCTAAAGTTCTTACATTGGAAACTAATATAATACTAGTGTCTTTCAGAGCAATTTTTAGAGAATAGTTGGGATGAGCATGCTTCTAATTCTAGGCTCCAATCTATGTTAGGTGATAAGAAGACATGCAAGGATTTTAGCATAAATGGGAAGGAAACTGGAATGAATTCAAATTCAAGCAGGAGAGCTCATCCATGAAGATCTCAAAAAGTTTAGAAAATATTATTTGGGATACAAAGAGGTGGTAATTATATTTGGAAAAAGATTTTGCTAAGAGTCTGAGTAGAGAATAGGAGTGTAGAGATAGGAGTGATTAAAAAGTATAGTAACTGGAAAATTTGAGGTGGAAGGAAGAAATCAGAGGTAACTCTTCTTTATATCTGTCATTGAACTAGATGGTAAATTCATTTCTTTTTTTTTTTTAGATTGTATGTCAGAAATTCTTTTTTTATTTTATTTTATTTTATATATTTTTCTATATCATTTTTCATTTTTGCACAATGTATGCATTTTCATCTTGGTTATCATCCCTTTACCATTCCCACCACCCTTGTTTTGATCCTACTCCCTTCTTCCCCCCTCAAAAAAACTAGATGACTGGATCAAGAAGATATGGTACATATACACAGTGGAATATTACTCAGCAATCAAAAAGATAAATACATGCAATTTGCAGCATCGTGGATGGCACTGGAAGGGATCATGCTCAGCAAAATAAGCCAGAAAGAGAAAGAAAAATACCAGATGGTCTCACTCATAGCAGGAATTTAGAAAACCTAAATAAGGGACCAGGAAAAAGACTAATTATAATAAAGTAAAAATAAAATCAATAAGCAACTATAAACCAGAGGTAAATTCATTTCTTTAAGAATGGAGTCAACAGGAGCTAGAATGGTCATTTGAGGAGAATAGAGAATATAGGTAACACAGAAAGAGAATAGGAATAGTAATGCCTAATGATTTCTATAAATTAATTGCAGTGAGAAGCCATATCTTATTCATTTGTAGGTCCCTACTCTACGTAGAATATCTTTCAAGATAGTCTGTTTAGCTCCACTACCTAAAACATTAGTGTTTAGATTTATAGAGGAAGAATGTGGAAGTCTTAATTTGGGGACTCTGATGACATCATTCTCTTTGCAGAATCAAGTCTAAATTCATTGGAATGGGAACACAATACCTCAAATGATCTGGCCACAACCTAACTTTCCAGTCTTCTTCCCTCTGCCCTCTCCCACAGGTCCATTCTTCCAAATGCCCCTTGCTTCACAGAAACAAAAGTGAGCAAATATTGTCAGCACCAACTTTGTCAGACATCCGGAAAATGGCAAAAATTGTATCATAACCAAGAAAACCCTAGTTCAAGAAAAAATCACCTGAAAACAGTATGAAAGCTCTAAAGTATTTTTACTTGCCCTTGCCCCAGTCCCTCCCAAGTTTAACAGCAATTTTGAACATGGCAAACTTTATTCCTAGTGTGTGATCCCTGGTATCTGGTTCCAGAAGTTGCAGAGCAGTCCTTAATTAAAATCACTGTTTTTGTCTGTTCTAACATGTACAGGTGCTACCTGAAGGACTGATGCAAGATATTCATCTTTGTTTCACCTAACCTGGAATTTCTGAGGGAAACAAAATGTTAGGCATTCCTTGAAAACACTGTATTATGAATTGAAAATCCAAAGCCACCTGAGATAAAAGGTTATGAATGAGACATGCAACATATAGTCTCAAACCTAAGCAGAAAAACTTGGACAATATTTCTTTGGAAATTTGTGTTTTTAAAACCACTAATAAATCTTCGGGATATTAGGAAGCCACATTCACACTCACAAAATACCCAAGAAGACCCTAAGCTTCAACCATGGCTGATCTCTAGACTTGGTCTAAGCATAAAGTAAAAGCTAAGGTCAAATTGCAAATTCCCTGACTTAAGTGCTGAAGCAATGCTACAGTGCAGAGCCAATCCATAAAGACTAGCATGGTTGGTTGGTTGTTTCAACTCCTGCAGTTCGAGAAAATATCTATCAAAGCACTAGCTGAATATAGGAAAAGGAATCAAGACCTCAGCAAACACACACTTCAAGGAATACAGTTATTGTAAAAAGTAATTAAATAGATGATTACAACTTTCAATAATCAAGAATAGGGGGGGCCTCCCTGGTGGTGCAGGCGGTTGAGTGCCACATTATGAAGCTGTCCACAGCCTCCGCAACACTGGTTTGATCCCAGCCGGCCAGCGAGAATCCCACATGGCGTGGCAGACCTCTTCTGTCTCACCCGCTGCTCCCCTCAGCAGTGTATTTCGTCAGTCTGCCTGTTCTGCTCCCTGCTCTTTCTCTGGTGAATCCTCTCACCCTCCTGTGCCTCTGGCCTGTACCCTGGTTCTTGTATAAAAATAAATAAATCTTTAAAAAAAAATAGGAAACTTCGAGGAAGGAAAAAGATCTTATTTCCAAATGTGCCATACCATCAATTGGTAGAAAAAATCATAAAGCATACAAAAACAAAGTAGGGAAGTATAACCCATTCAAAGGAAACAAATAATAATGAACAGAAACCATCTCTGAGAAAGACCAACACTGGATCTACAAGACAAAGAGTTTAAATCAGCTGTCAGAAGAGACAAGGAGATGCTTGTACCAATAAAATTATTGGTCAATATTTCAATATACAAGGTCAATATTTCAGTATCATTTCTAGATATGAACTTCAAATTTTTTAAACTAGTGAACAGAAGTTTTCTAGTTTAGCATCAGTACAACATACAAAGTGTTGATTCACTTCTTGAAATAAAAGCAGTTGGACTGAATATTACTAGCTGAACCTAAAACATCCCTAAAGATTTCTAACTAGTTATAACTCTGGCAAATAGACACATCTTGAGGAACTCCCCTCTTGTGTCTGCTTTAATGAGCGATGGCTTAACAAAATGTTCCCCTAATGTCCTGAATGATTTTAATTGTGGAAAAACTGTGCTACAAATTAATTCTGATTCTGCTTACATGGAGAAACAACTATATCTTTCAAGTACATAGTGTATATTAGGCAATGTATTAATCCTTCACTTGGAAATTTAGTAAGAACTCTCTGAAATACATGTAAGTATCATTCCCACTGTTTTCAGATAAACTATTTTTGAATCTGGAGAAAAACTGAAACCTATTTATTTTGCCGACATACATATTTTAAAATTATAATTTGCTCACTTACACATTTTAAAGAAACTAAAACTCCAAAATATTATGCCCAAATCTTATATTCAAAACAGAGCTCAGAACATTCCATATTATCTTGTGGTTTTATGCATCTGCTTATCTTTCCCATGCCTCCAGAGGTTTTGAGAGCTTTAATATGAAGAGGAAACCTATAATGAGTATTATACATAATTAGAAGTTGACTTTATCCCCATTTTACTGATGATAGAAAACAGACTTAAAGATGTTGAACAAATAACCAAAATGTTCACAGAGAATTAGTGAGAAAGTAGAGACCTGAATACCAGAGTTTATCCGCATAATCCACCCATGCTTTTTCCTATACGCTGTAGTCTAGAGTCACCCAGATAATTCAGAGCATTTTTTTTAATCCATGGTTGCTAAGAAGATAAAAATTCAACTTTTTAAAATTTATTTATATCCTGCATAACATACCAAGTCCAAAATTTAGAGTGATGCTCTGGTCTTAACATCTAACACATTAACAGACACACAATAATAAAGACCACCAATAGCACCATAGATGTCTGCCAACTTCACCATTTCAACCCTACAAATGTGTAACTCTGTTACTACTCAGTTTACCACATACTATGTTCTCCACCTCTAGAATTAAGGAAAACCCCAACTGGCAACTATAATTGACCCCTTGCCTTCCATTTAAAAAAGAAAAAGACAAACCTCTCCATTTTGAACAAACTTCTAGTAGTTACAAGCCTTTGAGATAAATTGGTTCAGCTGAAAATTTGAATGACCTTTCAGTAATTGACATAATAAAAACTTAAGTAAAAGTTATAAAAATATATGGCTCATGTATATATCTGATGCATAGTTACTGAAAAAAAAAAAGAATAACACAACTGAGTAATAAAAATGAACAATTGTTATACCTAAGTGATTTGGAACATTCTTGGCAATGAATTCAGTGGTAATATATTTATAGCTTTCATTTAGAAAATCTTTATTCCTGCTCTTCACCTTGATTTAAAAGTCTTAAATGAAACATTGGATACAGATGGTTTTGGGGACAGCTAGAGAAGGAGGTTTGTGCAAAGGAAGGAAGATTGAGGAACTACTGAGAGTAAAAACAAAACTTACTTTTCAAGTGGAAATGAAGCCCAACATGGAATGAGGCAAAGCCCTGGACAGAGCGCCCTGCACACAAGAGTACAAAACAGAATGATTCACCTGATGTTGAATTTTCTAGCAGGCAACATTGCTAAATCAGGTATCTTTTGTTATGAACGTCAAGAGAATACAAAGACAGTATAAACGCAACAAAGGCAATCATTGATTCAAAAGGAACAGATGAAAACCCATTGATAATGAGCCCCAGAGCAATTCAACCTTAAAAATATTTGACAGTATACACTGGATGTGGCTCAGCTCCTTAGAGTATAGTGTGCCTAGTCCCAGGATTTCATTATCATTACCAAATTCTCTTTAATTAGTATGACTTTTATAGAGTAATGAGGTCATATTTATAAAACTTTATCCTGCTGGGGGGAAAAAGGCAGTGTACTGAGGAGATGCTCCTAGTCTTCAACGAAATTTTCAAAGTTTTCACTCACATTTTATATTCAACTCAACAATGTCCAAATGTATCACATTGCATTGGTTTTACTATCCTTGTTACTTATGGGCATATTAGCAAAGTTCTGAATAATCACCTAGTGCAATCTACTGTGCTATAGAGAAATTAGAGTCTTCAAAGTGCTGATGACTTTTCAAGCAAATTTAGAAGATTTTATAATTATGATGATGATTTCAGCTGTACATTACCACATGCTTTCATCTACATCTTCACAATGAAAGTAAGGCTTTTAGATTTTTAGAAAACAGTATTTATCAAGTCAAGTCATATCCTTCCCCTCCCCATCCTTTTGTCCCTTAACCTTGAACTTGAAAAATTCTTATTTTCTGCAGTGTAGTTGAGTGGATATATAGAACACATTGCAAAAGCATTAGCACTTATAAATGAACATTTACCTTGCAACAAAAGCAGAACAAGAATTCCATAGTTGGTACTAGGGCTGTGCATCATTTTCCATAAGTAGACTTTCTATAAAAGGTCATCATCAAATAAAAGCTAAATTTCAACTCTTAGATCTATGTTATACTGATTCACACACTTGCAATATACAGTATGGCAGTATTATAGCCTGTGTAGGGCTGGCTACCTACCTGATCAGTGGCAATAGATAATGCATAGATCAGCTTTTGAATCAACACATAATAATTCAGTTGTCTCAATTTCTCATAATTATATATGTATACACTTTTCAGAGAGGGATTCACTTTACAATTCAAGATTCTAATCAACTCATTAAATATCCCATGGCTCAGTTTTGACCTTTCAAGGCAGAACATATAGTAAGTAAATTTTTGCGTCATCTACAAGGATCCACTCTTTTAGTACTTTACAAGTGTACTAATAACCTAATTTCCAAATCTATTTTTCAAAAAGAACTCTTCTTTTTTCTAGTGTTTGAAAAAGGATATTTACTTAGTGAATATGAATACAACTGGAGTTGAAGTAATTTACACCTAACAGAATAAAACATTTTTATTTTATTACAAGAATTGTTGTGTTTTAAATATTCCTCTAGAAGAAATCTCTTATATCTGTGACACCCAATTTTTTTTTACCTTTGTGACACCATACTCCATCCTGTATTAAAACTACTTGTGATAGTTTATTTCTTTTAGTGGATTATAATTTTCTTCAGGGTAATGGCCTCATTTATATATAATCCTAGAACATTTATAATACAACTTAAAAGATGGTAGCTGCTTGATAAATACTGGTTAAATATACAAGTAAAGTGACTGGTTCCTAAATGACACTGTCCTCTATTTTAGCACTGTGTGTGTGTGTGTGTGTGAGAGAGAGAGAGAGAGAGAGAGAGAGAGAGAGAGAGAGAGAGAGAGAGAAAGAGAGAGAGAGAGATTTATTTTTCTTCCTTATAAAGGCTTAGATTAAGTATAACTGAGAATCTAAGCTAAGCTTAGATGAATAAGTTCTATCTTAAGGTTCTTTATAGATAAGTCAAACCCTATCTTATCTACTGATTACAATCATTAACTACTCATTACCACCAACTGTTACAATCAAAGATGGCCCTCTACAAACAAGAGCTGCCATCCCCACTCTTGGTCATCTTGTACTCATTTTGCATTCTTGACTGAGGCCCAAATGTCTGGATCTTAGACCACCAGCATAGACTTCTGTCCTCTACCAAGGGCACTGCCCATACTGGGCTACTGCTCAGTTGTTAATTAGCTGCAATGATTAAAGCAAAAAGTCCCACTCATGATCATTGAAAAATTGTTTCCAACAGTAACAATCACCAAAGAACCTTCTTCCAAATGCCATCCCAATGCTCAGTTTAACAATGTTATTTGTGCATTTAGGAAAAAAAAAAAATATTTTAGAGCTTTGACGAGAGAAATCGTCCTTACTGAAGTTTTTAGAGACTGCAATTTTAAATAAGAGACATGGAAAGAGCAAACAAAATTATTGAATGGTTAAGGTCAAGACTGGAATGTTCCAGATTTTCCAGCCAGACCCAGCCAGCTGCCTGTGAGTTTCCACACATCAGCAAGTTCCCCTCGTAAAAGGTTTACAGCTCAAGCCAGGCTGACTGCAAACAGAGTTAAACCAACATAGTACAAAAAAGTGAGGGGAAAACAGTGTGAGACCAATTAAAACAAATTGGTAATGAAAGCAACAGCTGGATGTCAACATGTTCTGCTCTGTTAATGGCATGTCAACAGGGTGATTTCTCGAGAAACCGGCGCTGACTTAAGAAAAGGAGAGACCAGCCCTAATGGAACAGAGCAGGCCTGTAACTTGCCAGAGGCTCTCCTGCCCACTGCTCAGGAGGGCCACCTGTGCAGATGAAAACCATACAAAAAACTTCTCTATCTTTTAAAGCCTCCCACTGAACTGTAGCCACAGGGAATAACATCTCTGTCACTTTAATGCAGAGCTCATTTGACAAATGATGTTGACAGAGGAACCTAAAAAGCACTGGGAAATGAGGTGACCTGGTCTGTGTCCAACCCTGTTTGGACAACCTTTGTCCCCACTACAACCAAACACTTCATTTTTGCGGAGACTTTTTTTTTTTTTTGCCTGTCTTACAGGGATATTGCAAGGATGGCATGAGAAATTATACATAAAGACAGTGTAGACATTGCAATCATTACCCATTACATAAGGAACTGCTTTTTAAAAAAAGTTTCATCATTTGCTTCTTTCTCTTTTTTTTTTTCCTAAATTTCTTTATTTTCATACATCGTTCATTTTCAGACAACATTTGGTTTCTCCCCTCAGGTGTAAACTGGTTCGGACATGAAGGAACTCTTTAAATGGTCAGCTGGAGTGTTTTTCAAAACTGATTTTAAAATTGTTCCAAGCTACGTAAAGGTGAGTCCAGGACTGAGCCACTTGCTTCTCCCCATAGCACAGGGTAGATCCAGCACCACATAATTGCTGGGAAATTATAGGTCAGGTGTAATATCATGTGTTGGTTGAGTGCATAAGCAGTAGATCTCTTCATCCCATGACCCTCATTACAAGTCTCTGAACTGGCATCATTCCACTTTACAGAAAAAGAAATTGAGTCTCAGAGAAGTTAAGTTGTTCAAGGTGGCACAGCTCTTTTCCTGGTAGATTCCAGGACTTGAATAATAAAGCCTTTGATTTTAACCACTATGGTACATCCCTACTCCATTCTAATACAATGAGATGTTGAAAAAAGATTAAACCCCAAAGGCCAACAACAAAATAACATGTGCCAAGGTACTAATTGTGAGCCACTTGTCAGGATGGAGCCTGAGCTAATTTGAGTTTCACCCAAAAAGACAGCTTTAATTTTAGTGGACAATCCAAGGATTATCCTTCCTTCCTAAGAAGTGGGTCCTTTAAGGGATGTGGGGTTTTCAACAAACATGCAAAAGCATCCCATGAAAGAGAATCTGCTGTGAGCAACTACTAAACCAAAATGGACAATGTGCCCATGAAGAGAATAGTCAACAGAAATGTTTTCTACCAACCACCGCTCCTCCATGCCTTCCATGACCCTTGCTGGATGCAGCCAGAGGCTGCCAAGAGGAGAAACAAATGAGGACCAGCAAAAGACAGAGATATGGGACATAAGAAAACATCCAACTGCCAGTCCCTATCAGAAGAAAGGGAAAAGTGTGACTCAAAATGAAATAAGAAGTTTTCTTTTCCCTGAAGGGTACATTTTAATTATTGTTCTTTTGACCAGCTGTGATCCAGAGATTTTTTTGCTCGTTTTAATCTATTACATGGAGAAACTGGAGAAACTATGGAATCCTCCCACATTTGCATTCAATGTCAGCAAAGAGCAAGGCACCTGAGGGAGTTTGGATTTAAGAGGAGAAAAACATGAAGTTTATTTAAGAATGAATCCACTCTTAAAATATTTAGTTATACTTTCTTGGGCCAAGGAATGAAAAAAGTTGGGGCGGTGGGGAGAAACACTGTCAGTGCAGACTTGGAGCATAGTATGAAATGAGCTAGGTGTTTTAAAATACTTGGGGGAGGAAAAGCTTGCATCCTGAGGAAGTAACAGTGTTAACATGTCCCCATTCCAGGCCTGGTCCTTGAACTTTCTGTATGGAACTGCCTTATGAATCTCAGCCTCTGTTGAAACAGCCTGTCCAGTGCTTTCTTAAAAGCTAAATGCCCTTCAAGTCTCTCTCTCTGATTCCTTCCTCCTCTTACTCCTGTCCTATGGAGACTTGTACTTACCTCTGTGGGATGCCAAACATAAAATGGAACATAAAATCATTTCACCAGCCAATAACACATTCTTATAGACCCATTTGTCAACCACCAGGGATGGCAACAACTGCAGAATTACAGAATAAAAATGAAACTAAGCACAAATAAATGTAAGAGTTTGATGGAGGGTCTCAGGGAATCTAAGTAGCAGATTGGCCAACATTTGCTGCTTCCCTTAGTCTTCCAAGAAGTGGAAGTGGACATAATCACATGAAAAAAAGGAGAAAATTTGATAAAATACATCTACAAAAGATGAGACAATAGGTATTCACAGTATACATACACACCAGGCAACTTTAGTCTAGGTTATAACTGGAAGCCAAAGGCATCATTTCCTCCCATTGAGTCCATTCTATTACTAAATAGTTGGAGATGACTAAAAATACAATTTTAATAATTTCAATTCACTGACAAAATAAAACCCAATAAATATGAAGAGACATGATCTCCTTCAACAGTCAACCTGCTACAATTTTTGGAACCACAGACACACAGCTCTAAAATCCAATCACAGAAGCCTTCATCTTGCCTTCTATATTTTCTTCAGAACAGGACTTTCTATTGACTAGTGTTTTGTAGCACAAAATTATCAAATCTTCAAAATGGGGAAACAAAAAACTACATTTGTTACCACCTTCCATGGGCCATTATTTACTTTTCACACTGGTTGCTGTGGACCCCACCTCTCTGCTTCACACCTAGCAGCTTTCAGACTCTTCAGTCTTGATAATCCCCTCAATTTTCTGGAGAGGGTGAGATAAAATGAGGCTACTGAGCAAAATCCTAAATGGCCAGGGAAGTCAGAACTCAAGACTCTGTCATTTTCCCCCATGGAAGAAATTAATGTGGCCAGGAAGTCTCTCTTGGAGCTGGGCTCTGCTGCCTTATGGGAGGCATGATGCAGGTAAATTGACACTGTCTTACTCTGGATGAGGACCTATTCTGATATTTTTTTGCTCCAAAAGTGTGCTACGAAATCTCTTCTGGAAGCCCAGGCTCCCCACATCCATCTGTGGGTGATGATGCCAGGGGTAGTGGACTGTAGGCTGAAAACTCCTATTCTACAATCTTATTAATGCCATATTTTTCTGGTTTTTTTTTATTTTTTTTATTTTTTTTTTTTATAGAGGCATGTTTTCTTTCTTTCTTTCTTTATTTGTTTGTTTGTTTTGTTTATACATGCACTGGGTACAGTCAGAAGCGCGGGAGGGTGAGAGAATTCACCAGAGCCAGAGCGGGGAGCAGAACAGGCAGAAGGGCTGAAGTACACTGCTGAGGGGAGCAGCGGGTGGCAGGAGAGGTCTGCGCGCCATGTGGGACCCTCCTCCGGTGGCTGGGGAGCAGCCGGGGATCGAACCGGCGCCGCAGAGGCTGCGGGCAGCTTCACAACCCAGCGCTCAACCGCTGCGCCACTGGGGAGGCCCTAATGCCACATTTTTCTACATCCATATTTAAATTTTTCTAAAACTCCTTAAATAGCATTGAATGTATGCTATTCAAAAGTATCCAATGATATTTTATGTTTATATATATACAACAACTATTTACTAGTTTATATAGTTCTACAATTCTAATATATGTAACACAACACTGATGTGTATATTTATATTAAAATAGACATTTTATATATAAAACTGATTTTTATGTAATATATGATCATTTTTATATTACTGATAGTTATATAAAAATGTTAGGTTTAGAAATTCATGTATATATAAAATGCTATATACTGATGGAGAAATACTTCAATTACATTCCAGAGGGAAGGTCATTTTAATTAAGACTCAAAATTCAGAGTCATATAAGACTTATAACTTTATATAAGTATCAAAATCTTGAACATCACACAAAATAAAATAAGGAAAGTCAACGGAAAATGCCAATAAAAATACCTACAAATAACTGTAGATATAGGACTAATTTACTGACTATATTTGAGCACTTAGGAATTGAAACAGACTTTAAAGACACATTTTATCTAAAAGGATAGTCATACAAAAACTTGCATACAAATTTACACATAAGAAATATAAATTATAATTATGAGATCTCATTTTTATTCCTCAGAACAGCAACTACCTGAAAGCTCTACAAATTACTTTAGCAAGACAAGCCCTCTTAGACAGTATGGATGTGAAGGTAAATGCAGACAACTGCTATAATAGCCAATTGGAAAATGTTGGTTCAACCTAAAAATTTATTTATCCTTACCACAGAAATGCCACTTCAGGAAATGTATTCACAAATGTGTCATTTCAATACCTATTCAAAATGGTATATATGGCTAGGTTATTTATTAGATTTTTAAAAAATTAAGTCAAAAATTATATTCACCCAAGTTTTATCTATAGAGATCTCATTAAAAGATAAAACTCTACAGTTTGAATAGAGTAAAGCTGATAAGCACTATCAACTGTCAAGGACACACACATTTTTACATGGAGATAATTTTTCAGTGAAATAATTATTCGGGTTTATGTCATTTTTAAGTTTAGAGAAGTATTTTCATATGTAAGCCTTCCCTAATGACGCCAGATAAAGAGCATGTTTTCTTTTGGTCCAAAGAAATATGACCCTAAAATATTATATATGCTTAGGAATAGACAACTGTCTTGTACACTCATACTTTGCATGAGGTTTGGTAACACTCACCTGCAGCTTAAGGCTTGGAATTAATTCTTTTCCATTGTTTTTCATTTCTCACTATGAAGGTTAAAGTGTCAGTTCATTTTGAACATTTACTAATCTTCATCCCCAATCTTTCTCTCTCCCTCTCTTAATAAGCAATATTAATTTAGTATTACCCTCAGCTTGGCTATTTCCTACTCACTTCAAATGCAACACACAATTTAACCTTCCCAATAGCATCATGGGGAAGGAGCTATTATTTTGTCCATTTTACAAATGAGTTTGCAAAATACCAAAATGTACAAGTTCTATGTAGCGGTGACAGTACCTATGAAGGTTTGGTTGGCTCCAAAACTTAATCTCTAAACTCAACTTCAAAATCTCATATTCTTTTTTTATTTTGTATTTTTTCTAACACTCAGTTATTGAAAAAGACCTCATATTATAACACTAGGAGTTAACATTTATCTGGAAAAGCCTCTAACAAACCATGAGGACATTTAGCTGGAGGTAACTCCAGGGAGTATTAAACCAACTTCTTCAATTATAGACAAGGAAAAGAAGGTCAGAGACAGGAATCATCCTGTGGACCCCATGCAGCTTCCAAGAGCAGAATCTAGGTGTCCTCATTCCTGGTGCATTGAGTTTCCCACTGCAATAAATGTCCTCCTTCAGAAACGGAAGAATTCACTTGCCACCTAATAACTCTGCCACAACTGCCTGTGACAGGTTGTGTTCAAATCAAATCCATTTGGAGGTGCATTCACAATAGAGCGGCAACAGCTGAGTGGGAGGCTTATCAGCATCACAAAGGGAGAGAAATGGCCCACTTTACCTTGGCTATAAAAAGAGTCCTAATTACGCAAACAGATTTAGAAGATATCATTTATGGAAGATATTGGAGGCTGCTAACAAACAACCACGGATTCTGAATGGTCTTTAACACAGAAATTCCTTTCAGTTATTCAGATGAAGGACACTCTAGAGGAAAGCATTTCAGCACTCTTTTGACAGTCCCTGAACTTCAAACAGGCCATCACCAGGAACCATTTTGACTTACTAAGGTTAACTTTGAATGTACCCACTGTCCAGTTTACCCTGTGGTGTGAAAAATAGAGTGCACTCCAGCATGAATACTTCATTAATTGGCACAAATATCCATTCATATGTGGAGCAGTGAACTACTGAATTCCTTTTCTTTGTCCAGCAACCTTTCTTTCTTTGTCCCGCAACCTCTCTAGACAAAGATGTGGCAAGGCAGAGATGAATCAAGCACAGATGTTCACAGCTGCTAACCACCAAACAGTGTGGGTCACCTCATGCCCCCTGTCAGTGTAATGCCAAATGTCAGCTACCTTATAATCCCTGATGTTCAATCAAGACCTGAGTTTTTTTTTAAGCTTTGAGGTATAGTTCACAATTTTTTTTAATCTTTATTTGTGAGTCTATATGCCTTTTTGTCTGCATATACTAATCAATAACTACTCAACAGATAAGGGGCAGACTTCCAAATGATTCCCTCACATTAAAATCCCTTACTTACAGGAACTATAGACATACCTTGGAGATTAGTCAGGTTCCGTTCCAGATCATGCAATAAAGTGAACATCACAATAAAGCAAGTCACGTGAAGTTTCTCTTTTCCCAGTGCATATGAAAGTTATGTTTACAGTACAATATACAGAATATGTACAACATAAGATTTTTAGACAATTATTATATATTATGTCTAAAAAAGTAATGTACATATCTTACATTGTGCATATCTTAGCTGGATGTTACAGAGACATCACGTGGGCACATGCTGTTAGAAAAATGACACCAACAGACGCTTGTCACAAGGTATCATAAACCTTCAATTTATAAATATGCAGTATCTGCAAAGCTCAATAAAGTGTACAATAAAACAAGGAAGGCCTGTAATTGCTCCACCTATAGTCAAAGCCTAGTGTAGGGTTGTAGTGGAGGGCATTACTATTAGGGAAAATTGGTTTCTGATGGAACAATTCATGATGCTTAAATTATTTATGTTTGCCTTGTTTTATTGTCCCATGACAGAATTTCATCAAGCCAAGATAAATCTGTTCACTTTTTCGAAGGAGAGAAGTGGGTCCAATGTGCTAATTTCTGATGTTAAGGATCAACAGCTTGCTGAATTGTGTAAATAATTGAAAAAGCATGATAGTCTACATTTTTAATAAAGCATTGCTTAGTTTTCATGATATCTAAGTCCTCAAAACATTGCTATGTTTGACTCTGTCCCTTTCCAACAAACAGCATAAGGCTGAAGCACCAGATAAAATAACCTCTCCTCCTGCATAAACAAATGCAAGAAAGTACCCAGGGCTGCCCCACTGGGGCACTGGAAATAGCTAGTCTTTCCTCTGAGCTTGAGATGACATTCCACTATGTAATTTGTACATTTTAATGTTTTTTTTTTCTTAAAATAGGTCCACAGATTTATTTTCTAACATGCATTATTTTGATATAACATATATATATACACACATACATATACATATACTCTTCTGATATAACACTCATATATGTGCTATATAGAGACAGATACACAGACATAGATCTATATACAGCTTCTGCCATGACTGAACATGCTTATACACCCCAAGATGTAGCAATATTGCATGACAAGATGACTGTGTTATAAAAAAGAGAAATTAGTACCATAGTCAGTTTCATCATTACACAGATGATTTTGCATAAGCAATAAATTCCCTGGACAATACTTTTCAAATCTATAAAATGGAGTTAATTTTACTTTGTCCAAATTTTCCATCAAAGGTTTAATAAACAGGGGCCTCCCCTGGGGGCACAGCAGTTGAGCACTGGGCCGCAAAGCTGCCCGCAGCCTCTGCAGCACTGGTTCGATCCCCAGCCCCGGTGAGGGTCCCACATGGCATGCAGACCTCTCCTGCCACCCCCTGCTCTTCGTCAGTCTGCCTGTTCTGTTCCCTGCTCTGGCTCTGGTGAATTCTCTCACCCTCCCATGCTTCTGACTGTACCCAGTGCTTGTATAAATAAATAAATAAATCTTTTAAAAAAAGGTTTAATAAACAACAAATGAAATTCATGTGAAAACCCTCTGAAAAACCACAAATCACTGTAAATGTGTAGCACAGTATTTAACATAAAGATTCAAGTTGGACTTTTTTAGCCCAAAAGCAGTTTGTTAGTAGAATTCCCTCTTCCTCCAGTTCCACTGTTTCCTACTTAATTCCTCAACTGATTGGATGAGGCTCATCTATCTCATGGAGGGTAATCTGCTTCACTGACAGACTACTGATTTTAATGCTAATCTCGTCTTAAAAATACCTTCACAGAAACATCCAAGCCAATGTTTTGCCAGATACTAAACCATGGGTAATGGGGGAACACTATGGGATAGACAAATCGACACACATAATTAACCATCACAGAGAATTACTATGCAGATTTAGTGGACAGGAATTTCATTGAAAGACAACTGTCTTTTCATCTCCTCTAACCCACATTTATAGCATCTTGTATAAGTAGATGAAAACTACAAATGAATCTAGGTCAATGTGTTTTTAATGGCACTCTTTACCTTCCTGAGTTAATCTGTGAATATTAAAAATAAAAGAAAAGATCCAAAAGACAAAATCATGGCTATTCCAAAGAGTTGGATCCAAAATAGTTAGGACAGACTATGAAGAACATCTGAATTTTCCTTTTGAGGCCCTGAAGTCACCATCTAATGTAGTGCTGACCCTTTTTGGTGGTCCCTGTTCACTGACTGTCCAACTTCATCTCTCATTTGTTTGATTACTACTTATTTTCAGCATCATATGCACAACTCAAATGGTCTGTACACCATTACTCTACCAAAGATAATTTATCTCTGATTTGGAACTTCTGGGAGCTATAATCTTTAAAAAGCCCAATAAAATTCCATGTTTTACGATATTATTAAAAATGCCATTGGTTTGGAAAGTAAATAAAATCTGATGATACCCTTGAGGTTTCCCTGGTGGTGCAAGGGATTAAGCACAGCACTGTGAAGCTATCCTAAGCCTCCACCGCATGAGTTTGATCCCTGGCCAGCCAGGGAGCTACCCACATGGGGCAGGCGACTTCTCCTGTCTCTCCCACTGCTCCACTCAGCAGTGTATTTCAGTAGATCTATCTGTTCTGTTCCCCAATCTATCTCTGGTGAATCCTCTCACCCCCTGCACTTCTGGCCTACACCCCAGCTCTTGTATGCATAAATAAACAAATCTTTAAAAAATTTGATGATACCCAACTTCTCTAACAGTTGTACAAATTTCTATCTAACACTATGGCACTGCCTGAGCTTTGTTAATAATTAACCATGCTTTCTGATACAACCAGTTTTGGAAAATTGTAATTTTTCAGGCATGATTAATAAACATTTTATATTAGTTGTAAGGTGACCGTAAAACCAAGTGTTGCCATATGTCATTTTTAAGATACAAAATGTAAAAGGAAATAATTACCTTCCCCCCAAACAGTTAAACATTTGTTACATTTCATGCTCTGCCAGGTAAACTGATAAACAAAGAAGTATTTAGAGCTGGGGGATAAACAAAGAAGTTTTTAGAGCTAGCAAGTCTACCCTTGCAGCTGAGCTAGAACAGCCACTGGAGTTGAGCATCCCCAAGTCAAGGGGCTGGAATCACACCCTTTGATATCTGGATGTCTGGCAAGAAGTGGAAAAAGAATATTCTAAGGAAAAAGAAGACACCTGTTTCCATGTCATGGTTGTTATGGTGGAGCGAAATTAAAAAATCATATTTAGACTCATAATACCTAACTGTAAGTTTCTCTTCAACCACATAAAAGCTAAATGACTTAGCTAATTGGATGCTACTTTCCCTCTAGCAGCAGTCTAGAGACAGTAATCGGATCTGCTATATAATACTGTGGGTGTAACAACATTAAGCAAATATGTAATATTGAAATATGCAAGATTATAACTAATGCAGCAGTTTACTATTTCTGTAAAGTTTAATCTATGTTTATTGAGTAGTTAATACAGACTAACCCTGTGTTATATCTAAGAAAATAGCAATGGACAAGATGCTTTCCACAGCAGAGACTCTTTGCTCTTCCAACATGCATTCTCCCCTTCTTAAGTTTTTAGCTGGGTACTTGGCTGCCAGTTCAAGAACAGATTTTCCAGCTTATTTTTTTTTTTTTTGCAGTTAGATGTTAGGCTGATTAATATGATATAAGCAGAAAATGTGTGAATCTTCTGAGAAATATGTCTTTTTTAAGGTGTGAGCTATTCCTTTTTGTCATCTTTCAGCCTACAGACTGGAATTTGGATACAATGGCTGAAGCAAAGTTAGCTTTTGGGGACAATGAAGTGACCAAAGGAATTGAATTATAATAAAAGATGCTAGAATGATCCTAGATTTCAGACCTCATGGAACTCTAAACCAAGACTTTGCTGGCAAATCCCCTGACCATGAAAGAGAAGGAAATGGGACTAAAAGATGTGCAGAGGAGCTAAGCAGGCACAACATAAAGGCAACGTTATTTATAATAAACAATACCATGAGCAAAACATAGAGGCTTGGAACACCAGGAAAATTCCAAGCTTTAAAGTTTTCAGTTTTGAGTTAGTGTAAGTAATTGGAATTGGAACTAAGGTTGAGTGACAACAGCATCTCTGTCTTGTCTAAATTTCATTCTCCAGCTTAGCACAGGGTACTCATAAAAAGTTGCTTAATGAATGAACCAATAAATATTAGGCACCAAAATGGCATTGTTGCACACTTAGAAAAGAGTGGAATCAATGCTGTGTCCTAAACAGTTTTATTCCACAACAGATCAGCATGGTATGTACTCTTGTAATCATCCTGTCACACAAAAGAGGTTAAGTTTTTTCTCAAGTTCTCACAGACAGGAAATAGCAGAGTGATGCTTCAACTCAGGCTCTTAACCACTGTCTTTTGCCATCACATTTCTAGATGATGGTCTAGATCAATAGGATGGTGACTGGGGAAGGGGAAGAGTCTGGTGCAGTTAATGTTGAATTCAGTTTGGGTTAATTGGTTTTTGACTTGCTTATGGGATATTTAGATAAAATGATGAATCCAAAGGATGAAAGAAAAGATTTTAAGATAAAACAAAGAGGTAGTACTTGAAACGATGACATAGGTGGAGTTCTCACACGGAATTAGCTCTAGAAATATCCTTAAATGGAGAAAAATCTTAAATGCCATAATGTAGGTTTGACTAATGGAGGTCAGAAAAACATCAGTGCTATTACACAGGAGCATACTCCTATGAAGTATTCCCAAGGGAGGGTTTCATGCCAGAAAGATGTATGATATTTCATTATCCTCAGGTAATATAATGGTTCAGAGTTTACTACTAAAAACCTCACAGGACAAATAAAGTTTCACTGTGGCATTAGGGAAACTATTAAAACTGTCTGAGTTTTTCTACAATCACCCAAAGCTAGATAAAGAAGAAATAGAACACCTAAACAGACCAATTACAAGCAGCGAAATTGAAATGGTAATCAAAAACCTCCCCAAAAACAAAAGCCCAGGACCTGATGGATTTACAAATGAATTCTACCAAACATTCAGAGACGAATTAGTGCCTATCCTTCACAAACTCTTCCAAAAAATTGAGAAGGAAGGGACAATACCAAACACGTTCTATGAAGCCAATATTACACTAATACCAAAACCGAATAAGGACAACACAAAAAAAGGAAAACTATAGGCCAATCTCCCTAATGAACACTGATGCAAAAATCCTCAATAAAACTTTAGCTATCAGAATCCAACAATGTATCCATAAGATAATTCACCACGACCAAGTTGGATTCATTCCAGGGGCACAAGGATGGTTTAACATCCGAAAATCAATCAACGTTATCCAACACATCAACAAAAAGATATATAAAAACCATATGATAATATCAATAGATGCTGAGAAAGCTTTCGACAAAGTGCAACACCCATTCATGATAAAAGCCCTTGAAATTCTTGGGATACAAGGAACATACCTCAACATCATAAAGGCCATCTATGACAAGCCAACAGCCAGTATCATTCTCAATGGTGAAAAGCTGAAAGCAATTCCATTAAGATCTGGAACAAGACAAGGATGTCCACTCTCACCACTGCTTTTCAATATAATACTGGAAGTCCTAGCCAGAGCAATAAGACAAGAGAAAGACATCCAAGGAATCCACATAGGAAAAGAAGAAGTCAAACTATCACTATTTGCACATGATATGATAATATACATAGAGAACCCCAAAATCTCCACAGAAAAACTAATTCAACTCATCAATCAGTTCAGTAAAGTGGCAGGATACAAAATCAACACGCAAAAGTCAGTAGCCTTCCTATACACAAACAATAAATCTGAAGAAGAAGAAATCAAAAAAACCATCCCTTTTATTATCGAAACAAAAAAAATCAAATATTTGGGAATAAATCTAACAAAAGAGGTAAAGGACCTATACAAAGAAAACTATAAAACACTGTTAAAAGAAATAGAAGAAGACACAAAGAAATGGAAGGATATCCCCTGCTCATGGATTGGAAGAATAAACATTATTAAAATGGCCATCCTACCAAAAGCAATATACAGATTCAATGCTATTCCAATCAAAATCTCAATGGCATTCTTCAAAGAAATAGAACAATTATTGATGAAATTCATATGGAATCACCAAAAACCCCGAATAGCCAAAGCTCTCCTGAAAAAAAAAGAAGGAAATGGAGGCATCACACTCCCAGACTTCAAACTATACTACAAAGCCATAATCATCAAAACTGCATGGTATTGGAATAAGAACAGACATACAGACCAATGGAATCGAATAGAAAATCCAGAAATAAACCCACAGATTTATGATCAACTAATCTTTGACAAAGGAGCAAAGACTATGCATTGGAGCAAAGAAAGTTTGTTCAATAAATGGTGCTGGGAAAACTGGGTTGCTACATGCAAAAGAATGAAGCTTGACCACTACCTCACACCATACACAAAAATCAACTCAAAATGGATTAAAGAACTAGACATAAGACCTGAAACCATAAAATACATAGAAGGAAATATAGGCGAAACACTACGGGATTTGCACATCAAAGACATCTTTACAGACACATCACCCAAAGCAGTGATAGTGAAGGCAAAGATAAACAGCTGGGACTACATCAAATTAAAGAGCTTCTGCACAGCAAAAGAGACAATAACAAAAACAAAGAGAAACCCCACCAACTGGGAGAACATTTTTGCACCCAACACTAATGATAAAGGACTGATCACAAAAATCTGCAAAGAGCTGATGAGACTCAGCAACAACAAAGAAAATAATCCAATCAAAAAATGGGCAGAAGAGCTAAAAAGAAACTTCTCTGAAGAGGAAATGCAAATGGCCAACAGACATATGAAAAAATGTTCAACATCACTTGTCATCAGGGAAATGCAAATCCAAACTACCATGAGATACCATCTCACACCAGTGAGAATGGCACATATTAAAAAAACTAGCAACAACAAATGTTGGCGAGGATGTGGAGAAAAAGGAACTCTTCTGCACTGTTGGTGGGAGTGCAAACTGGTCCAACCACTATGGAGAGCTGTGTGGAGATTTCTGGACCTACTAAACATAGAGCTTCCATATGATCCAGCAATTCCACTCCTAGGTATTTACCCAAAGGACACAGAAACATCAATTCCAAAGAACACCTGCACCCCTATGTTTATAGCAGCACTGTTTACAATAGCTAAGCTTTGGAAACAACCCAAATGCCCAAAAATAGATGACTGGATCAAGAAGATGTGGTACATATATACCATGGAATATTACTCAGCATTCAAAAAAGATAAACACATGCAATTTGCAGCAACATGGATGGCGCTGGAAGGGATCATGCTCAGCGAAATAAGCCAAAATGAAAAAGAAAAATACCGGATGGTCTCACTCATAGCAGGAATTGAAAATCAAAATCAACAAAAAACTATGAACCAGAGACACTTTTTGGGGGGTGGGGGGCGGGAGGGGAAGAATTGGGGTCAGAATGGGGCGTTTGCAATTGTATGGGGGAATATAAAATAAAATTTATTATTTAAAAAAAATAAATAAAAAAATAAAACTGTCTGAGTTTTTGACAACTGATTTTATTTTATTTTTTATAATGACTATGAGATAACTAGGCTAACATCAACATTCCATAATGAACTTTATACTAATTGTAAACTTATTCTAAACTGTATACATAGTAATCACTCCAAATTTTCCCTTATGTAGAAAAATGGGCGTCTAATTTGACAAATGAAATTTGAATCTCATTGACAAACAATGCTAACTCATAGGCATAATCCCAAAATATATCTACTTCTACTTTGTTTACTCAGAATATTTTGCATCTTATTTATCAAAATCTGCCCTTCATTAAATTTTTGTGACAGTTTACTTTGTGTTTATTCATCTACTATATATGTATATATCAACATATAATGTATAAGATATATACATACATAAATGTATGTGAAATATATCAAAATGGTATATACTAGATATATCAAGATAACTATATATCAAGGTGAACTAGACAGAAATAGCCTCTGCCCTCAAGAGGCTTACTTTCTAGGCTACTTAGACTGAAGAACAGAGTGCTATAGAATATATCATAGATGGATACTGAATATCTTTTGTCCCCATTCTCACAGAAATAAGTAAAACTCATCCTTCAAGACCTGGTTTGATTGCTACCTTCAATCCTCTCTGCACAGAATAATTACTCAGAATACAGTATATTTTTATCTAATTGATAGAGACCAGAATTGATGCTAAGTGCCCTACATAAACTTTTTCATTCCATAGAAGTACAAGATGGTAGAGATTGCTCATAAGACTGAGGGTATAGCTATGAATAAAACAAAGCTCTTATGAAGCTTTTATTTCAGTAGGAGAGTCAGTCAATAAACAAAATAGTTACATAAAACTGAAATGGGAATATAGTGACTTGTGTTAAGTACTATGGGGAAAAGTAAAGTGTGGCAAAGAGAGAGAGGGTGACAATGGTGTAATTGGAGACAGGGAATTGAACTTGAGTGGATTTACCAATTAATGGTGACACACAAGGTTTATCTGAGGGAAAAGCAGTCCAGGAGGAGGGAAAAACACACGTAAAATCCCTGAGCTCAGAACCTGAGTGTGATTGAAAAGGAATGAGTGGGAAAGAGAAAATGAAGTCAGAAAGAGAGCTGAGAAGCAGATTTTACAGTGTTTTGTATGTCAAATCAAGGCGTTTGGTAAGAAATTAATATAATGCCACCTTAAAACATAAAAGTGCTTCAATTTCAAGAAGGAAAACATATCATAGTATAATATAATAGGAAGGAGGATATTTTCATGCAAGCAAAGAAAGCAAGCCTGAAGGCAACTAAACATGTAGGTTGCTTCTTCAAACCAAGTTTTCTTTCTTCCTGAGCCTGTTTTCTTTTTTGTAAAACAGAAGCAGGGATAAGGACAATGCAGTCCTAAAATCTAAGAATTAAACCATAAAAACTGACATAAATTAAATGAAATACTTTATATATGAAAAGTGTCTTAAGGAAGAAAAAGTACTCTCTATGCCAGAAGCAGAAAGGGAAAGAATCTGGCTGCTATGATATTGATAAAAATCACACCTCTCTAGAAAGAAAAGTCCATCAGAAAATGAATCTGTCAATAAGGAGTAAGAGAGAAAAGAAGGCATGAATTATCAGGATGCTTCTAACACTAACTGGGGTATAAGCATCCTCAGAAGAGAAAATAATGCAAAAACATGCCCAGCTCTCCTTATTATGCAGACAAATCTATCAGAATATTGGAGCCTGATGCTATTAAACATAGGAGTTATCTAGCCAACTCTTCTTGATTCTATGGTCACAGCCACCTTCTGGTAATCTTACTAACCAGGAAGTTTTTCTATGGAGAGAGAATGTTCTGGTGCACTGGAAAGTTACATTTCTCTCTATAAATTACAGCATTGGCATTCTCTATTCTATACTCTATTCTCCTGTGGATTTAGCTGATGTGAATCAGCATGCCTATGTCCAACAAAGCTCTGAGAAATTTACACTGTCTGTTTTCTGAATCGGTATAACTGAGGGTTCAGATCTTGGGTTGTGATGATCTCAGCAGGTGAAGCTCTTCCAGGGGCTATTGGTAACTAGTCAGACAAACACATTATTTTTTAACGTCTCCCCTGCCCAATTCAAAAGGGTTGTAAGGTTAGATGTAATAATGTATGAAAGAGTTTGGAATGTTGTAAAGTTCTTTCCAGGAACACTGAAAGGTACGTAGGAAAGGGTGAAAGGAACAAACCAACGGTACATGCTGGATGTTGCCCATCTGGCTATTTGGGACCAGTGGAAGTATAGAAGAAAAACTTTCCAATCTACACGTAATGGTTATATCAAATCAGTCCCATGAAGAATATAAAATTCACAGGGACAGGTTCAAATACTCAGTGACTCATGTTTCTCCATTTGAATAAGTTTCTTCCAGGAAAAAATAATTGGGAATTTCCTTTTAAGAATACAACATTTCAATATAAAAATCTGAAACCATCACTGATTCTTATATATCCTTTGAGAGATTATTATGTATCTAATTATGTGTGTATTGAGAGGGGAGAGGGGAAAGAGAGAGAGATTATACTTGTGAGGTGCCAGGATGGGCCCAGCTATAGAAGTTGAAGGGCCCAGTGCTAAATGAAAGGGCAGAGCTCTTTGTTCAAAAAATCGAGAAACAAGGGTTATGAAAGGAATTAAAATTTAAAAAAAAAGTCTTTTCTTTCATAGTGTCCCCTCACTTGTCATGGTATTTTTCCTTTGCTACTAATGTCAGTCTAAGAAAAATATTTTTTTTAAGTTTAACAAGAAGTTTTTGTGTGTCTTTATATTATGTGATGTCAGTTTTAATGAAAACAGAAGTTCACTTCTCTGATGCACAATCATCAAAATGACACAATTTATTTCTCATGAGTCACACATGCACAAGTATTTTTTTCTCACTAAAATAAACACTGCACAAAAATAATTTAACTGTTTTTATGTCTTGAATGGATACATACACAATCTACCTTTAGCTTAATGATGAACAGGAAGGACTGGTAGGGAAAAAAATAATTCAGTCTGTTCCCTTCCTTTCTATGTTACTTGTCATATATAGCATAAGTGCTTCACTTATACAGGGGAGTTAAGTAACATGAGTGAGAAAGCATGACAGTCACTGTAGTTCATTGAAGGCATTTAGCCTACTTTCTCCCTTTGAAGAAAATTTTGGTTTGAAAGGAAATGATGGTCTCTTGGGGTTGTCAGCACTGTCAGCCAGACACAGATGTACATACCGTGTGCTTGCTCTGAGTCTCGCTGAAGCACCGGACATTGGGACCTAGAGGAATTCTGTGTACCTGGGGCTTCGCAAGAGTGATGTGCTAACTCAGCACCAAGAAACTGAGCAGACAGGCTTTATTGTTACTATGAACATCTCTTCTGCTCATGCACATGCTTCAAATTATTAGGAATATTAAGAAACTATTAAGAATTTTAAAGACAGCAACAGCAGAATGTAAAACCAAGCACAAGGAAGTTTGAGCACGGTGGTCTGTGGACCTACCACAGGTCACAGATCCATGAAGCCGCCCTGGCAAGCATGTCTTTAATAACAAATAATTAAACTTTCATAATGGTACAAGGTTGGCACTGTAATTATCTCCCATTTAAGAATAAGGAAAAGGCACAGAGAGGTTTACTAGCTTATTCAAGTGTTAGTAAGAGCTAATAGGTGGCAGAGCTGGGATTTGAACCATGATCTGACCAATATATAATGTTGAATCTCTTACAGGTATTGATTTTCAATTCAAACCCAAGTTTCCCTGGCTCTTCCTCACTTCCTTCTAAAAATATAAAGAACAATTTATATTCATCATAGAGAAACCCACAGGTATTGAGGGCAATTATTAAAATTGGGTACACTTCATGTCAGCAACCACAATGATAGAAGTTATCACGAGTACTTCCTATGGGCCTAGCAATCTGATGATGTAGTTGCAGTTACTACCAATACTAGAGATGAGGACAGAGGAGTTTAGAGAAATTGAGTATCTTTTGTGAGATCAAGTGAAAAACAGAAGAATCAGGATTTGGTCTCAGAAAATGTGACATCAACATCCACAGGCTTGCATTTTTGTCATACCACCATCATTTTCCATTGTTCACCTCAATGGTGTCAAGGATAACAAGGGTGACTATACTTAGTATAGTTTATAGTTCTGCCAGGTTTTTTGTTCAACCTCACAGGGGCAAAATTAATTCAATTGCAAGGATTATGAGTTTGACATTCAAATTTGTACTTCAGAGCAAGTGTGATGTTCTCCTCTAAGAGTTTCTTCCTGTTTGAAGAAAGTTCAAAGAGACATAGCCCAGAATGCAATGTGAGAACTATAGCACCACAAAAGTTAGGATGGCGCCCTTGGAAAAACTGTTACCACTAGCTGATAACCTCTAAGCAAATAATGGTAGTAATTGGATGTGCTCTCTTAATTGAATCCAATAGAGAGATGAAGCTCAATTCCTGGTCTTGCTTCTGATATCCATTAACACTACATAATTCTTTGAACAACCTTGAGATCAAAAGAGACAAGCATAAAACTGGAAAGCTCCCAAATCACCCTCAAAAAGAGTTTTCTATTCAGAAGCTGCTTGTAGAATAGCATAATTGTTACAGTAGATCACATAATTAAAAAGAAAAGGATAATCCTAATAACTACCTCCAAAAATCTTACTAAATTAGGTGACATAAAAAAGGAAAGAAAACCTAAAGAAGTAATTTTGGCTTAGGACATAAAATTAACTGAAGATCTGAGGGACTGTTAAAGTCCAGTAGCCATGTGCAATGATAGAAGACTTTTAAATTCCTGGCAAATTTTCAAGACACATAAAGGAAAATTAGAACTGTTCTTCTAACAGATTTTTAATTATAAGAACATTTTATTTAAAAGTAGCTGAATTCTTTTATTCGCCTTTGTATATTCTGCAATTAATTGAAGATCCATCACAGAGCTCTTGGTTCTTCTATTGCTGTTCACCAAAAAAATCAACATATCAGAGACAGTTTTAAAATAATGAAGATGTGAACTCATTAAAAAATAAAGGATACAGAAACACTTTCTGGTGGGAAAAAAAACACATTTTTTCCATCCCCTATTCCATTAGTGAACGGCAGAGTTCCTATATATTCTTATGTATTATTTTTGAAATATCTCTTCCCCAAAAAGGACATTTGTGTAACTAAAGGCATGTGAAAAAAATGCTTACATCACTTATTATAAAGGAAATGTAAGTCCAAACGACAATGAGATGTCACCTCACCCCTCTGAGACTGGCCCTTATCAACAAGACAGGAAACAACAAATGTTGGTCAGGATGTGGAGAAAAAAGGAACACCCGTTCATTGTTTGTGGGATTGTTATTGGGTGCAACCTCTATGGAAAGAGGAATCTATGAAGATTCATCAATAAAATAAAAAAAAAAATGGAATGGAAATACCATATGATCTAGCAATACCACTTCTGGGTATTTATTTAAAGAATATGAAAATATAAAAAGATTCATCCATTCATATGTTTGTTGCATCATTATTCACAATCGCCAAGTCATAGAACCAACCTAAATACCCATCAACAGATAGCTGGATAAAGAAATTAGGGAATATATACTCAATAGATTACTAAACTATTTAAAAAGATGAAATAGAACCTTTGGGTCTTGCGGTGATTATACTAATTGAAATGTCAGAAACTGAAAGACAGTAACTGGTTAGTTTTACTAATTTTCAGAATATAATTAAACAGACTGGCAAAACACAACAAAAATAATTTTTAGACTCTGAAAAATGGTTATTAGATGGGATGGGGGAAGAAGAAGGGATAAGAGAAGGAAGGAGATAGGGTAATTAACATCATGGCACTGGTAGAAGCATAGGCACATAGGGAGGTGTGAAGCTGTACTCCCAAAATTATACATTTATGTAAATGATTGACCACTCAACAAAATTTGAAAAATATATGTATATATGCACATGTGTGTTTAGAAAAGCAATGTGACTTTCATGAAAACTCTATAAAGGACAATGAAAATGTATAAACTTACTTGTCAGTCCCTTCCTCTATGTCCTCTGCAGAGATTAGGCTGATGAACTCACACTAAAATGTGGTTCTGAGTCATCCAGAAATTCTTTTTCTGCTCTCCTACAGAACCAACTGCCTAGAACACACATCTTTACCTTATAGTCTCTGGTATTTACATACACTTATATATGTATATATGGATACATATATGGATACATGTTTATATTGTATGTGTATATATGTATATTATAGGTGTGTGCATGTCATATGTGTAGTACATAATATTTAAACAATATGCATATTTTTATTGACTAACTAATGAATTAATCTCCAGAAAAAAAATTATGAGTCAGAAAATAAAGTTCCTGAATTTGCACCTGTTTTAAGGCAAAAAAATACATTACCAGGACAAACTATTTTTTTTATTTTATATATTTTTACATAATTTTTCATTTTTGCACAATGTATGCATTTTCACCTTGGTTATAGTCCCCATACAATTCCCACCACTCTGGTTTTGATCCTACTACCTTCTCCCCCAACCCCCGTAGTGTATCTCTGGTTTACAGTTGTTTGTTGATTTTGATTTTTACTTTATTATAATTAAGTCTTTTTTCTAGTCCCTATCTGGGTTTTCTAAATTCCTGCTATGAGTAAGACCATCTGGTATTTTTCTTTTTCTTTCTGGCTTATTTCACTGAGCATGATCCCTTTCAGCTCCAGTATTTACCCAAAGGACACAGAAACATTAATTCAAAAAGGCACCTGACCCCTATGTTTATAGCAGCATTATTTACAATAGCTAAGCTATGGAAACAAACTAAGTGCCCCAAAGTAGATGACTGGATCCAGAAGATGTGGTACATATACACGGTGGAATATTACTCAGCAATCAAAAAAGATAAACCCATGCAATTTGCAGCAACAAGGACAAATTATTTAAAGAAAAAGGGCCAAAATGTGGAGAAAATTCTCCTGAGAACCATAAAGATTACATTATACACTTGAGTGATTTTCTATACCAGTAATGTGGCAAAGCTAGCTCACTGTTCACATATAATTCCTTTCCTCCTGAGCTCACAGGCTGTCTTCTTTTCAGTGACTACTTGTCAACCTAGAGTCCCCAATGACTTGTGGAACACAACCTCTTCCCCATCACTGTTTCATCTTTAAGTGAGAAAAAAATAAGTGACTACTTTTAAGTCACTGAGCTGTTTTCTGCGGAGCATCACCACCAGAATCAACGATTTAATTACTCACAAGCCTCATATAGAGACCACAGTTGGTTGTTGGGGACTATGTAGTAGGTGAGTTTCCTTAGAGTGGGATATTTACAGGACAAACCAGCTATTCTCTTGCTAATATTAGTTCCTTCCTGGAGGATGAAACAGTTCCTCATTGTACTAATATAATGATTTATTTTGATTCGTCCATGGAAGGCACACTTCCAGGAAGGGAGGGAACAGAAGGTGAAGAAAAAAGCAACCTGCCACATTCATGTCACTATCTATCCATCTACATTTTAACATCCATGCATGAAAGCCTGATAACATATGATTGATGCAGAATGTAAAATCCAATGGATGAGAAAATGGCATAAGTGTGCACTAAGTATGATTTTATGGCTTCAAATAACTATAGTAAAATATGGCACATGTTATGGCAGCAAACAGCAGAAGACTCAGCCTGGTCTAGGAATGAGGTGAGGTGTATGGTTCAGCCTATGATTCAACACTGATATCTGAATTCCTTTGTAGAGGCTGCTTCACTGGCTATAGTTTCTTGCATTGTTATAGATTGTTATCTTTCACAAGGTGTGGGACTGTCCCTAGTACCTGACTACCGGCCATTTTATCTATACTTTCTGTTGTTTTCCTTGGTTCAAACCACTTTCAGTTTTGCCATATGGAAAGTGGGAACAGAAATATGTATTTCACAAATATATTATGGAGGTTAAAGATAAAGATATATGAGCTTAAGAATGTAGATGCATGAAAAAGTACCTAATATACCAACTGATAAGTAACAAATAATAAACTGCAGTTTTATAGCTTAAAGTCATATTTCTTCAACGTGATCATTTAATCTAGCTATCAGACATATAAATCTTTTTCCTTATTTCACTTTCACAGTTTATGTTGATCTTTTATCAAAATAGACATGTAAGTATTAAATTTGTAGTTACTTGAATCTTACTCTTCTGGTTTGAATTTTTAAGTTAAATTTGACTCTATCTTTTCCTTCTTTTCTTTCTTTTCCTTTTTAGCAGCAAATGTAGGTATCTGACTTGGGATTAAACTCTTTCCTGTAGTAAACCCAGAGAGTAAAATCATTATCATCATCCTCATTATCATCTTCATCAAATGACAGAAATCTCTTATTGAATGTTTACTATCAGGCAAGTACTAAGTATATAACGTTATTTTTAATCCTTATGAAACCCTTAAATAATCTGCAATATTTACATTTTAAGAATGAGTGTACTGAAGCTTAGAATGATTAAGTAATTTGGGCCTCCCTGGTGGTGCAGTGGTTAAAGACAGCGCTGTCAAGCTATCACCAGCCACTGCAGCACAAGTTCAATCCTGCCTGGCCAGGGAGCAACCCACATGGCACAGCAGACCTCTCCTGCCTCACCTGCTGCTCCCTTCAGCAATGTGTTTCAGTAGATCTGTCTGTTCTGCTCCCCACTCTCTCTGGTGAATCTTCTCACTCCCCACACCTCTGGCCTGTACCTCAGTTTTTGTATGCAAAATTAAATAAATCTTAAAATAAAGAATGATTAAGTAATTTGCCCAGGGTCACATGGCTAAATGGTAACAGAAGTGGGATTTTACATGAGGTTTATTTACCTCCAAAATATCCAGAGCCTGCAAAATGTTTTTCTTGTAACTTTTCCTATTGTCACTATTTTCAAACCTCAGTCATGGTGGCTTATCCAAATTGGTATATTCAAATGTCATCAACCTGGATCCTGAAAATAGGTCAGGATAAAAGCAACATAATATTTGAAATATAAATATTCAAAGTATAATATCTTAGAAATTGTAATGTGACATCAAGTTATGAAAGATTTGGGGAAATGAAAGATAAATTGAGTAGTAAAAGTCATGATCTATATTACCCCAGCACTAACCAAAGTAATATTTATTTTCTCGTTAGCTTACCATGTTACAGGCCTGAAAAAGAAGAACATACTGTACTATCTAAATAATCACTCTATTTCTTTAATTTAGTTTGTTTCTCCTGCCATTGTTTTTCTCAGTTTTACTTTATTGGCAACTATGTTTTTCCATTGAATAAGAACATGCTGATAAGTTGCTTGATATGGATTTGATCTTCTAATTAGGTGGCTATTACATGAAAAGTGCTCTAGTAAATATTTCATTTCTCGACAAAAATAATTGACCTTCTTTTTGGAAAATTAGCCTTATGCATTTTATGATTCAGTGCCCCCACATACTGTAATCCCCAGGAAGGAGTAAAATACATTCTTTTGAGTTGCAAAACTGAGAACTGCAGAATAAAGCAAACCCCATCTGCAAGTCACAGTCTGAATTGCTCCCTCATTTATAGCTCTTCTAAAAGAGCTCTGAGTTGGGTATACAACTACTTTCCACCTAAAAAGGGAGGTTAGTTAGGGAGACAGGGCACAACAGGATGTCTGTCTTAACAGCTTTCTTAATTGAGTCTATCATCCAAGGATTCCTTTCTTCAATCCTTTTTATTTACTACCTATTGCAGAATAATTATTTTAATGTGTCCTTAAACTGTTTCTTTATAGCCCTCATCCCCGATTTGTTTAGAAAAGAAAAAGCTGTTTCTTTATTTTGATTTTGACATTAGTTTCCACAAGCCTTCTTGAAGTCTCTGTAGTCTTCTTGAGTAAACACAATGTAACTGTCTTCAGAAGTTGACTTTATCAGTTTGGCCTCTTATAAAATACTTGAGCACATTGTTCTAACTCAACCAGTCCTTGAGAATAGAGCAACTGTATGAACTACTACTTTGGAGCTTATTCATTGTGGTCAAATTTGCTGCAACTTGGGTTCTAGAGAGCCAAATAGTTCAAATAATAACTGAAGATAATCAAAGAAAAGTAGCAAGTAGGTTCAAATATATTTATAAAATACAGCTGTATTTCCCAAAACTTCCATTAAGCTAGATTATATAGAGATTATCCTCAGGCAGACATTTATTGAAATTAAACTGATAAATCTAGTTCTGACATGGAAATAATTACTAGAAATAGAAATATTCCATTTTGTTTGTCTATATCTTTTCCTATCAACAAACTGGCATATTTCTTTAAACTGTGGGCTTAAACTTCTTCATTACATCATGCTTTAAGTAAATATTTTCATGTGCCTTTGAATGGAGACTATTGTGAATTCCTATGCCCACTGCCTTAGCCATTTCCTTACTTTATCCATCTGGTCATAGATGGGGGGAAGAGGTGAACACAGTTAATGTAATATGGTCCTCACTCTGAAGATGTTTAATATGTATGGTCTTTCTCTCTTCAAAATTGTAATTAAATCTGGCAGAATCAGAAATTCTGTGACCCAGAATATCCAATATTATAGTTGACAAAATTGTTAAATATTAAGTGTACAATTGTATTTTTCAAAAAGTCAAATTCATAAGTATTCAACATTAAAACACTACTCATCATTTTTTCTTTGATGTTAAAGAATTCCTTATATCCTCTTGTTATAGAGCAACCCCGATATTAAACGGGTTCCTGGCTGTGGGTCCTCACCCGCGCGCTTTAAAGGGACTTATGAATACTCTACTACAGACACACACAAAAGGGTTAATAAAAGGTTTATTTACAAGAGAAAAAGAAATAAGGAAAATATACAACTCAGGGAGAAAATAGGGAAATAAAGTCTTTAATGCGTCCTACCCGATCCGACGACCTGGAAACCCAAAGTCACTTTCAGAGCTGGCCGGACGCTGCGAGCTGGCGGAGAGCCAAAAATGGAGAGCCCCCCAAAGCCCACGTGTCTGCCTTTTGTATCCACCTGGCTGCTTAACCCCACCCTCAGGTCCCAGCCACCTTCCCTTTGGTGGTGATGGGATTTGGAGTTCCCAGTGTCTTTGGCTTTGACCTGGGGTGGGGGTGGAGTCCACAAAGCCTATATGGAATTTGCTTTGGGACATCCTTTTCCCCCTAACACTCTCTATGTATCGACATGATTTAACAAGTATGCAATGGCCCTTAACTACTCAGGTATGAGTAATAGAAAGCCTACATTGTGAGTAGTAAAGTCTTTACCTTCAAGTACATTTTATTTGCTTTACTGATCATTTTTAACAATATGTGGATATGAGGAATTTCGTGGTTTTAGAAATTTCCAACTAACTGAATGCCAGATGGAAAGGTATTTAGACTAAGAGTAAAGAAAAGGTTCTCAGGCTCAAAATTAGGATAGTCTGGATTCTTCCTGAATATACTTTACCCAATTACCTGTATTACCATGATAGGTAATAACTGAAAATATCACAAGCCCCCTTTAACCTCTCAGCAAACATTTTATAATATAATGTTAAAACACCACAGTGTGGGTATATAGCATCCTACTCGATCTGGACATCCCTACATTTTGACTTCAATAACTTCAAATCAAGGGTGATATTAAAAACCAACAAGGTCTGAGAATCAATGAACCAGAAACAAACAACAGTGGGTCTGAAGTATGGAATTGCAGGCTCCTTTCAATGTCAAGCAATTACCACTGTAATGGTTAGATTGAGGGGAAATTTAAGGGATACCAACATGGCAGTTTGCCAGAATGAGGATTATACAAGGGACTTGGAGTAGGGGGAAGTTACTAGTCAGATGGAAGTATTTCAACATTTTAGCAATACTAAAACATGTGCTGGCAGCCTATAAGCCATGCTCCAGTTGCTTCTCACTGGCATGATTTCTTCCCATTGAACCCAATTAGTGATTATTCCTTAAATGTTTCATATCAAGCTAGCTAACCTTCTCTAAATGTTTCATAAACAATGAGCTAATGTATATGTGGAATATAGAGAAATGCAACAAAAGGTGAGTTAAAACCAAAGCGATAATAAACTCCTAGTATCTGACTGCAAAACTGAGGCAACCAGAGCAGGAAGGAAATGTTATAGAGCAACCCCAATATGGTGACCAACGCAAGAAAAATTATTTGGGCTGGTCAACCACGGGTGAAACTTGCAAATCACGTTGGGTGCCAAGCTGTTATAGAGCAACCCCGATATTAAACGGGTTCCTGGCTGTGGGTCCTCACCCGCGCGCTTTAAAGGGACTTATGAATACTCTACTACAGACACACACAAAAGGGTTAATAAAAGGTTTATTTACAAGAGAAAAAGAAATAAGGAAAATGTACAACTCAGGGAGAAAATAGGGAAATAAAGTCTTTAATGCGTCCTACCCGATCCGACGACCTGGAAACCCAAAGTCACTCTCAGAGCTGGCCGGACGCTGCGAGCTGGCGGAGAGCCAAAAGGGAGAGCCCCCCCAAAGCCCACGTGTCTGCCTTTTGTATCCACCTGGCTGCTTAACCCCACCCTCAGGTCCCAGCCACCTTCCCTTTGGTGGTGATGGGATTTGGAGTTCCCAGTGTCTTTGGCTTTGACCTGGGGTGGGGGTGGAGTCCACAAAGCCTGTATGGAATTTGTTTTGGTACATTCTTTTCCCCCTAACAGAAATACAGTGAGAGTTAGGGAGGGAAGGGCCCAGTGGAACTTGGTGGAGCACTTGGTGGAGACGAGTCACAGCAGGGTGTGAAAGTACACATTTGTTGATATTTGAACCGATAACTCCTGGAGGAGATATAAATATGTAAGCCTACTTTGCTTCAATAAATATAATTTGTGGGAAAAAATTCTTTAAATGGTTTGACCCTGAGTTCTATGAAACCTTTAGAGATGTTATATCACAAAGTAGTTCTCTCTGCCTGAAATGTCTTTCCCTCTAACCCCTTCAACACCTGGGTAAATACATTTCCAGACTCTCCTCCTCAGATTTCAAAGAGGAAACAGGCTTACACTTGGTATCTGAAATCTCTTTTCTGAGCCTTTCAGATTCCGCACTCTGTTCTCAAACTACAATATTAAACAGATCTGGTAGGTATCTTGACCTCAATTAAATGATGGTCTCCTGGCATTTATCTGATTGTGTGTCTTTCTACATTACTGGACCATTAGCTTCAGGAGGAAAGACTGGTGTCTTACTCATCTTTGTATCCCTGGCTCTTAGCAGTATATGAATTTTCACTTCTATAACAGACTCACTAAATGGCAGACCAGTGAATTGGGGCCTCTTCCTTTAAACATTGCCCATCTGCTGAGTAAAGGTAATTTAGCTGAGTTGTAGAATTTGCTCAGTGTAATTAGATCAGTGATTCTCAAACTTTATCACATGTCAGAGTTACCTGAATGGCTTAGTACAACAGGTTACGACATGCAGTCCCGAGTTTCTGATGCAGTAGGTCTGAGAACAACAGTGGTTTTCAAATTGTGGTCCACAGACCAACAGCATCGGATGACCTGGGAACTTGTCATAAATGAACATTATTAGTCCTTACTCAAGATCTATTGAATCAGAACTGTGGGATGGAACCCAGCAATGTATGCTCTCCAGGAATCTACTAAAGTTTGAGTATTAAGGGCAAATTAGATCCTCTAGCACAGGAATGATATCTAATAATACCACATAATATAGTATTTTGAGTATAATTGTGTTTGGTTTGTTTTCATATTAACTGATTTTCCAAAGCATAAAAGATACATTAGCATCATGGAGGAAGCTACAGTGGAGAAACATTGACAACAGATTTACAAAATTTTTGTTGTATAAAAACAGAGATGTGGGGGGTAATTATGTAATCTAGGCTTAACCTACTTTTCTTGGCCTTTTTAAATTTATTCTGTAATATATTTTATTGCAGTAACATTGGTTTATAACAATGAATACAATTTAGGGGAATGGCTTCACACCTCTTCAGCTATTGCTATCATACCACGTCCATACCGAAGCACCAACCTTCATTAATAGTGTCTCAAAACCAATGTGTCTCTTCAACCTTAAGCATATCACCCTTTCCAACATCACATTTTCTTTGTCATACTCAATTTTTTTTAGACTTTATTCTTTCTTTTCTCTTAGCCCCTGTGTCACCCATGCTTTGCTGCCTCTCATCATCTTATGTATTAGAAATGTTTCACAATTTTCATAAACTCATTTTGGGAAATAAACAACTTCATGTCTGTTGCCTCTAGATAAGACACCTAAATCATTTTGAAAAATTAGGAACCTTATATCCTCAGGATCTATTATTTGGCAGTTTGCTTTTCCCACTTTTCCCACTATACTCTTCCAGCCTGACCTTTAACACCCTCCACTTCACCTTTCATGATATTCTGACCTAAATTTCAGTGAAACTCTTGCCCTCATCCAAACTCCTTGTCCATGGCACCCAAGCTATGCCTCTGTGCCTTTTGTTTACTGCTGTGTTCCCTGCCCCACTTTTTAAACTAACGTTCAAACTCCATTCCTTCCCTGAAATCTTTCTTCATTTTTCTAAACTCACTGATATTCTTAGTGAGAACTTTTTCCCATAAAGTAATGTCTTATAGTTCAGTACCCAACACTTCTCTAAATATTTGTATTGACTTTTAAAAGGTAGTTGCCATACTGCATACTGCTTCTAAATCTGTTATAATTTTTAACACAATACAAACATGAAATAATTACTTAGTATTTTTTACCTGTTTAAACTCACCAATAGAAAAATCTATTTCTTCCAGGAACATATAACTTAAAACATATCCCCTCCCTTTACATCATAACATCTCAGACATCTCATAACATCTTCCACCAGGAAAACAGGTTGAGAAAACCAGTGATGTTTTTCATGAAAAAAATGAATTGGATTTAAATGATGGTTTTTCAAAATGCCACATTTTTAGTAGGGGATTAGTGACCTATAACATTTCTTAGTATTTGCTTTCAGAAATGAATTAAATTCTTTTATAATTACATATTGTCAGGCAAACTTTAAGGGTATTGCCAGGTTAGCTCCATAAATTAAAGTAAACTGGCTTGCTCAGTTGCAGTAAGGATGTGTTATGATGATAATGTAGATAACGTAGGTGATTTTATTTGCATTACTTTCATTGCTTTTTCCTAAAGTTATGTGGAATATAATTGGCATTTTCTGTGCTCAGAAAAAAAAAATCTTCTCTGAATTGTGTCCTTCAATAATGCTTGGTAATTATTATATCTCTAGTTTGTTGTTTAAATGCTTTTCAATAAATATTTCTCAGTAATTAAATTCTACTGACCTAGTTTTCACTTCCATGGTCTGTAATCCATTTCATCTTCCAGGTTCAAAATAAGTAATTACACAGATAAGTGATAAAATAGCAAAAGAAAAGAGAAAGAAAATTGAAGGGTACAAATAAACCACATACTGGATCATCAACCACAGAGGACCTAAGGGATAGTTTAATTCCATCATAAGGGGCTAATCTTTAAATGCAATTCCAACACTACCACACACCACCATTTCCTTCCCATTAGTGCACACTAGTCCTTTGTAGAGACATGCTGTAGTATTTCATATATGAAGCCTCCCTTTTACATCTATTCACTAATGAGGTTCACTGAATTGTCGCATTTGTCTAAAACACTTTTCAAAACTTTGTTGTGCTACTAATGAGTTTTGCTTCAATTTAAGTAATATAGACCCTATCCATTCCTGGATGCCCAGCTCATTCTTTAGTTGCAAATGCTGTCAAGAATCTTTTTTTAAATTGAGATAACACTGACTACCATCCCAGTTTTGTACTAGAGTACAGGATTTCCTCCCTCACCACACCACACCCACCACCAAGGCACCATTAGCCTTCCACCATAGTCCATTGCTCTTTTTCCAAACCTTGCTCTTACCCTCTCCTGTTCCCCTCTCCTGCTGGTAGCCTAGTTTCACTGTCAGCATTCTAGGGTTAGTTTTTAGTTTGGCTTTTTCTGACCCTTTATTTCATTTCTCTGCATTCCACATAAAAGTGACATCATCCAGAAAAATTCATTTATATCAAATATTTTTGAAGCAAAGAACTATGCAGGTGTTTAAAACAAAGCTGTAAGACACATGTAGTTTTTTTTTTTTCTCTGTCTATATGGAATTCCTCCAAAGTTGTGCTGTCTGACAAAACTCTCATGCAACTGTTGGACACTTGAAATGTGTGTCCAAATTCCAAATTCATATGTTGTGTATATGAAAACACAACATTTCAAAGACTTGCCACAAAATATAAAATCAAATATAAAAATCAAATTTGTAATGCATTACATATTAAACTTATAATATCTTGGATATATTGGTTTAAAATAAAATACTGTATTAAAATTATTTTCACATTTCTTTTGCTTTTGCTAAATAACACCACCAGAAAATTTAAAATTACATAAGTGTCTTACATTTGTTCTTTGTATAATATTTCTATTGGTTCTTTCTCTAAAATTTCTGGGCAAACCATTAACTTAAGCAATTATAACAAAAGTCACCGAGGAATTAGATAAGGAAAATATTAGAATGTATAAGTAGTGGGAACGTTAGAGTTATGGTCAGATAATAGAATTCTTCTGGTAAGTAGATCCAGAGTTGAAACTCACCTTGGTTAATTCAACAGATCCTTTTGTTATCCCCTATCACATATCATATATTCTTTTAGCACTTAAGACGAGATTTTAACTCAATAACAAATACTTTTTCAACTACGCTCTCACCCATCTGGGTACTCCTACCTTGGCATCCTTCACCTTGGTTTCTGATACTTTTGGGCTCATATTAAATGAGGAAAATGCTCTCTGGAGAACTAGGAACCAACGTTAACAACCCTGTGTATCTTTGCATACTAGTAACCCTACTATCAGTTACCCCAAGTGTACTGCCCTTACTGCCTAAAAATGAGATATTTTGTTATTCACTCCCTGTAGATGTCCAGCCTGCTGGAACTGATTTTTAATGATACTATTGTCAACACCTGATGATCAACTGCTTCCTCGTTCCTTGCACTTGAAAACAGTCTGCCATCTGATGTGAAACATCAAAGAACAGTGGTGTTACTGGAAATTATGCATCAGTAACAGATCCAGTTTCGCATCCATAAACAAAATTGGACAGGGCTCCTGCTTGGTAGACTTTTATTTCAGTCTGAGATTTGATGTATCTTTGACTGACAGACTACTAGAGGATGCACTAGCTTCCTGAATATGGTTTATGTCCTTCCCTAATATTGTATCACCTTGTGTGCTGCTGAGGTAGAAAAAAAAAAATCAATCACTGTACTTAGTCTGTATTTCAGAAACTCCAACTTTGACTGGCCAAAGTTTGTGTAAGGCCTCTTTCTTCTGCAGACTTTTATGCTGCCAATTTTATAAAAGGGAACATGACCCTTATTTAATGCTCCTGGGAATGCCCTTAAAAACGCAGTGATCAATGTAAACAGTGTCAGTGTGATGATTTCAAAGTGTTTGATGGAGTCTTCTAGGTTATATCCATACATACCCTGGGAACGATTTTATGCTTTTTAATTAACTGATGAGTAAAATAAGTCCCTGAAAAAAAATTGCTGCACCAAATAACCAGTTTTAATAGTTTAAGTACTGAATTATTAACTATAAGTTATTTTGTGTTAAGTAAACAGTGCCTCAATCAATGATTAAGCTAGTCAATTAACATTTAATTATTGCGTCTTCTTGCCAGCCCAGCACTTTGCAAATACTAAAATGTTTATGAAAGATTAAAAACATGTTCTTGCCTTTGTTGTATTTAAAGTTAAGACATTAAAAAAAAATCAAGAAGGAATTCAAGAATTATGCAATGAAGTGATATGTCTTATAATCTTTCATGTGGTCAGAGATAAAAGAAGAAAGTAATCAGTAGGAAATACTAAGAATGAAGGTCCCAAAGATTTTATTTTTCTGCAAGGGTAATTTCATGGCGTTTTACTACCTCATGCCCCCAAATTATTAACGAGCTTCATAATCAGAATTCAATATGAAGTATTTCTTTTTCTTACAATACGGAAGACAGGTTATTCTGGAGGGTCTTTGGGTAGATATCTAATGTGAAATAAAACACAACAAAAACAGATCTAAATAATTACTAAACTTGGAAGGAATAAACAAAAAACAAAAGAAGCAGGGGTGGAGAAGGAGACTCAGTTTTGGAAAATATATAGTGTTCTGTATTTCCTAACATATAAAAAAGAAACCAGCTAAAATTCCTTAAAAAATTCCAATTTTAATGTATTTCTTCAGTAATATCCAATATGTCAATGCTAGAATGAGAGAATTAATATGAAATAGAGTCTTCATTTCACAGAGGAAAAAACTGAGACCCAGTAAGGTATAATGTCTCAACTAGATCACCAGTTAGTTAGTTTTAGACTTATGATAGTATACTTGAACTTTTGACCTAATGCATGTTCTCTATTCACAGAAACACTTTCCTGCCTGTGTGTCAGTTCAGAGAGATATCAAAACGTGAGGGGGGGAAAAATCACTGAAATTTGGTTTGTAGTAGTGAAAGAAAAGGCATATTAAAGTCTGCCTTGAAATGAAAATATATCTGCCGTTGTGTATTTATAACATATTCAGCATCAATATTTCACACCTTTCATCACCTCCCCAAATTTATTTTCAGGTACTAAAACCAAAAAGGCTCTTCTAAAACAAGGCTCCACAATGAAAAAAGTTTAAGGAATAGTGAACATTTAATGTAGTGCTTGGGATTTCACTGCTTATTAAAGCCTTGGAGAAGTGCTACACTCAAGAAACTGTATTTAACCAAACCATTTGTTTAACCACATGTGCTCAGCTATTGCCCCAATCTATCATATAACACTTAATAGCATCCCAAGGGACACACTGGATTCACTTTCAGAAATCCTAGTTGTGTGTATTTTTTTTTTACTTTAATGAAGTAAAACATAGCTAAATTAACAAAAGACAGGAGATAGTAGGGAGATAGATAGATAGATAGATAGATAGATAGATAGATAGATAGATAGATAGATAGATAGATATAGATATAGATATAGATATAGATATAGATATAATCCAAGCATCTATCCAGCTGGCTCCACCCAGCCCAAAGGAAAAAAACCTCAAGAGGCAGAACAGAAGAGTTAAAGAGCACTAAAATAGAAAATAGAGAGTGAATGAAAACAGATGTCGTCTAACTCAGTTTCTTTCAAGCAGATTTCCCTTTTTGCTTCCCAAGTTCTCATGTCTAATCTTGGAGGAGAGACCACCACTAAACTCACCTAAGATGGAAGTCCAAAAGTACTGCCTGGGGGCCTCCCTAGTGGTGAAGGGGTTAAGTCTCAGTGCTATCAAACGATGGCCAGCAACTGCAGCATTAGTCTGATTCCACATCAGCGAGCTCACCCACAAGGCGCAGCAGACCTCTCCTGTCTTGCCTGCTGCTCCCCTCAGCAGTGTATTTCATTAGATCTGTCTCTTCTGTTCCCCACTGACTCTGGTGAATCCTCTCACCCCACACCTCTAGCCTACACCCCAGTTCTTGTATGCATAAATAATAAATCTCTTCAAAAGTACTTCCTGGGATGCCAGAAGTTGAGGAGATCTCTCACTATTGATTAGATCAAAAATATGATGGAATGTCACTGCACACTGGTTAAAATGATTGAATCAAATATGTATATATAAACCTGTGCTTCCTATATTGTAAATATCATTTTTAAAAAAGAATTTGATAATCTTCAAAAAGAATTGTATTTTCCCTATTTCTGGGAAATGCCTGTGAAACACATAGTCCTGAAAGGTGAATAAGGCCAGCATGATGAACAATTATTCCATTGTAAACCACAAAAATCAATGTAGCAAATAAAAAGGACGCAGCAATAAAGCAGATAATGGCAAAATTCCAAAGTCTAAAATTTTTTGTCCTTGATGAATTCCTACAGATCCTATTGAGGACAATCTACTGTGATTTCCCCAAACTTATTGACATATTTTATTGTATTAGACTAAGATATATGTCTTCCTGTAATGAACTGTTTATGGTAAATTCCAATGTTTTGCCTATTATAGCACAAGTAAAATGTACTACTTAATTATTTGGTTGCCCTTCTAAGCACAGATGAATCTAGAAGTAAGGACAGAAAGCAAAGAGGGCTAAAAATGAAAGTACTCTCAATTTCCAGCTTTTAAAGTCTGAAATACAAGATCAGTTCAAATGATTATTTTAAAATGGGATAAATGAGGGGAAAACATGAACATGAATATTCTTACATTATCTGAGAGCCTACAGAGAACTGATAAAAGGAACAAGTTGCGCAAAAGGACTTAAGGAAAGGCCACTGAAACCTCTGGAGAAGTCTAGCAAAACATCTGTGTTGTCAGTGTAGAAGTGTATGAAGGCCAATTGCAGGATCTTCAGAGACCAAAGAGAAAAGCTCTTTTTATGTGCAAGGAAGATTGTGAATGACCCCAGAGAGTGGAAGGGAGTGATGCCAACAGCATGTAATGGCAAGTTTAGGGCTCAGCGCAGGAAGCAGATTCTTGGAAGATTGGAGATTTCATGGCTGTGAAAGAATTTTATTCAGAATCTCAACCTTGAGGCTGGATGTGACGCAGAAGGAGTTTGAACCATCTGTGGATCCAGAAGTGACAAGTACAGAGGAAATAAAAGAAGCAAAGAATGAAGGACACTTCTGGAACCTCTGCTTAAAGCTCTTGGCTAGACATGAATATAGACAGTAAAGAAGCAGTCAATTTTTTTTAAGAAATTAAAATAAGGGGCCTCCCAGGTGGTACAGCGGTTGAGTGCTGGGTTGCAAAGCTGCCCACAGCCTCTGCAGTGCCGGTTTGATTCCCAGCCACCTGGTGAGGGTCCCACACAGTGCACAGCCCTCTCCTGCTGCCCACTGCTCCCCTCAGCAGTGTACTTCATCAGTCTGCCTGCTATGCTCTCTCCTCTGGCTCTGGTGAATTCTCTCACCCTCCCGTGCTTCTGACTGTACCCGGTGCTTGTATAATAAATAAAAATCTAAAAAAAAAAAAAAAAAGACAAAAAATCAATACATTAAAAAAAATTAAAATAGGGCCTCCCTCGTGGTGCAAGGAGTTGAGATGCAACCTATGAAGCTATCTGCACCCACTGCAGCATGAGTTCAATCCCCCACTAGAGAGATACCCACATGGTGCAGCAGACCTCTCCTGTCTAGCCCGCTGCTCCCCTCAGCAGTGTATTTCAGTCAATCTGCCTGTTCTGTTCCCCACTCTGTCTGTGGTGAATCCTCTCACCCCGCCAACACCTCTGGTCTGTACCCCAGTTCTTGTAAATAAATAAATAAATCTTTTAGAAAAAAGAAATTAAAATATCCAAAACAATTCATTAATTTCAGGGGCTTGTCTGTGTGACTCCATCTCCTAGTTGGACCCTGAATGGACTTTTATATCATTAAATTAATATTAGCGTTTAGTGGCTATTGCAAGTTCTGTTAATATCATAGTTTTAGTACTATAGTTGATCTTTATATGTTGAGATTTTTGTTAGCTTCTTTTCTTGACTCTATTATGGTATTAGAGTTTATTTATAGGCCTTGATTCTATGCCTAAGTTTCTTGAGCTGCTTTGTTGAGTAACAATGTTGTACTATCACTATTTTAAACCAAAATTTGATCATTTTCTAGCATATTGCTATAAATGTTTCAACAATTTTAGTCTTGAAAAAATCACTTAATTTAGGTCTTTTTCTTTATTTTTTTTTAAAAATACAAAAAAAATATGGCAGCTATTCTTGATTTTCAAACCTTGAAAACACACATACTTGTAAACACAAACACAACTTTTACCAAATAATTGGATTTAATGAATCATAAAACAGTATAGTATTGAATTTTTAGAGTAACTCACGTAAATGGATTGCATATTCAAAATAATATTAATTTTTTGCTGAAAGTAGGTAGTAGACAATAAAATGCAATAGAGAAAATAATATATTTTAAAACAAACAGAAAAATGCAAAATGAGATCAGACAGTCTTTATGCAAGTCTGACAGCATTCACTTAGCTAAATAAACGATATTAAAGCCATGCTCTTGTATGAAAAACAAATACTTTTAACAGTGAACAAAAATCTTGAGAAGCAGAGCTTTGAAAAAAGACAACATGGAGCCAGTTCCAATTCTGAATCTGCCACAAATGGCCCAAGTGTTCTTATGTCTCTGCTCTAAATTTGGGGCTATAAAACCTATTCAGGAGAATTACTATAAAGAATGAATGACATAGAGACTTTTTTTATGTACTTAATTCTTGAGCACTGTCTAGTATTGACCCCAGGCCACATTCCACTCACTCACTCATTTACACACATCACAGCTATTTACATCTATATTAGCTCATTATTTACTTTTTTGAAAAAAAGAAGGGAAGTAGGAAATAGGAAGACTCTTTAAAATTATAAAAAAAGCAAAATGAGACTCATATTACATAAGCTATAGCAATATTATAGCCTTTAATACTTGCACTCCATTTTAGGGAAATATCTTCCCTGGATTTACTATACCAGCAGCTCTCAGAAGACAGCTAAGGATAATAGTAAATTCCACCGTGGTGCTTTTAAGACCAAGTTATGTTGGTATTATTTAACTTCATTATTAATAATATGTCTCAGTTCTTTCCAATCTGAAACAAAGATGGAATCGCAACAAAGTTGGAATCTCCAGAGTTACTTGTTAGTAACAATTCAAATTGCAGATTTCCTGAATAAGAGATTTAGAAAGAACACAGCACTCAACCTCTTCCCATTTATCATAGATCAAATAATAGTTGAGACTCTGCAGAAGTCTAGAGGAATAAAGGTCAATATTCATTTTCAGTATTATTCACTAAAATGACACCATGAGTGGAGACACTAGAATTTCAGAGGGTTAAAAGCAATACATTGAATTGAAATAGCTTCTTTCTGTGAGCCCAGATAAAACTGCCTAAATCTATAAGAAAATAAAGTCTATTATTTACTTATATAATTAAATGAATATTAATTATTTCTCATTGCTTCATATGAATTTAACATTCTTTTAGTTAACATTTAACCTTTTACACTGAATCACATTTCCTTGTTTTCATGGAAGAGTTGAGGTAGTGCCACATGCCCTTTGACTAACATATTACCTATTTGCTTTGCATCTAAATTCTCCTAATTTCTCTGTGGTCAATTAAACAATGTTTAATTGTCTAATTGTTCCTTGAACAATACTGCCTTTCTCAGTTGAATTACATCTATAGACCCAATCACTATCACAGAAGACTTCCATTATTTTCAGGAGCCATCACTCCTACTACTGGAGGATGGTAGCCACTTGGAAAGAAGTATCAGAACTTTAATGGGTATTGTTGAGGGTACAATGGATCTAATGAGAGTTTAGTCAATTGGTTAAGAGAATAAAACTGAGACAGTATGGCGCTCACTTAAATGTGTTAACACAGCTTTCAGTTAGCTATCTCATTGATACCAGGAAATCAGTCCCAGGTTGTATAGATGAGGGGTATGGATGGAGTAAGAGTGCACATAGACCAAAGCTGTTTATAGGAAAACAGTCCATTACCTCTAATAATGTTGATAAAAGTCTCTTCATTATAGACTTATGAGACTGGAAATCACTTTAGAGTTCACTCTCTGTTTTATAGATAAGAACTCAAGGACCAGAAAGGCAGTGTAGGGTATCTAGGCTCACAAAGAATATAAATATGTAAGTTATGTATATATCAAAAATCAAAAAGATTCAAACGGGGAAAGAGTAGATGTGATGAGTGAAATATAAACAAAAGATAACAACAGTTTATGTTTGAACCATGAGTTAAGATTTACCTCATCTGAATGGAAACATACCCCTGGAAAAATCTATTTCAACACTACAGAGATGAAGATTTCTTATGACTGAAAGTACCCTCCTCTAAATTACATTTTTTAATTAAAAGTGGGATTTGATATGGATGGGTAAATAGATTAAGGACCAGCCACACTGATCCAAGAACATAATGACATATGTTCATAATAACCACTGATGACCTTTCCAAATTCTTTAGCAATCATACTCAATATTCTTGTAAAAAAAGAGAACTTCTCTAACCCTTCACATGTAAGAAGTTTGGCATCTGTAACATCATTATTCCTATAAAGCTACTCTTTCTCTCCCTTTTAGACATATTATAACAATATTTGGATCCTCACTCTGCCCACATACAGAATAGAACATATGGGTTTTATGATTAATATAATGAAAATTTATTAAAACAAAGTAGAATTCACAAGTTTCTTGCTATAGTTTGCTGGACTAATGTGATTAGAAATCCATGCCTGAAGCTTCTAATAAGATTTTGTGGAAGATTAATGTCTATGTAAAGATGATCATGAAAAGTATGTTTGCCTTTAAAAAGAGAACACTTGTAAGAGGAAAATATAATATTCAAAGAAAATAAGAAAGGCAGACTAAGTCAATGGGTATGAAGTTATCCATTAACCACAACTTAGCAAGGAAAGAAAGAAAATAGAGAAACACATCTTTTTCTATGCAGAAATCATTTTATAAAACATTTAATTATATTTTATTTGAAAACATTTCTCCATATAGGCAACTAAAAAGTCAATACTTCTATTTCCCATAACTATGCAACTGTAGGCATACCTATCTGAGTCCTTTATAGTTTGTACCCTAAGATTCATTGAACTGGGCATTGTTTTAAGAGTATATGGGTGATAAATTAATCTATCATCCTTAAGTCCAGTATTCTGGGTGTTTCTGATCTTTTGGGTATCTAAGCAACTGTCATCAGATCACATTTACCAGTTACTGAATCACAGTCTCTTGTCACCAAGTCATAGTCAACTGTTGCCAAGCCATAATCATCAGTTTATAGTCACCAGTCACTAAGCCACACTCAGGTATAGGCAAGTCACAGTCACTAAATCACTAGATTATTGTCATCAGTCCTGAGTCAAAACCTGTTACCACACCAGTGACTAGTTACCAAAACAGTTACCAGTTCACCACGTTATCTCAGTTTGAGTGACTTACAAAGTGCTAGATAAGTTAATATTTTAGATCCTTAACATCAACAAACTCTCTATGAATCCACAATATTGAGGTCCCAACATGATTCACCAATAAGTCTCTTAAAGCCAGAGCAGTGTCATGTACTATGTAAGAAGTCTGCCATCCTGGTTTGTCCTGGTGTTCTTGTCATTTAGATACTGGGTTCAAATAGTAATGATTCCCAAAAAGAGCACAGCAAATTATCTGCAAACAAAAAATATCCTGGCTATGCTCTGAATTTTAAAGTCCAGGGGATAAAAAGCAGTATTATCTTTAAACCCAAAGATTATTCCACCTTACATTTTCCATTGCTCCATCTGCATCAGACATCTGGAGCACAAATGATAACCCAAAGGCCAAAGCTGTCCTTCCCAAGAGCTTTATTGCACCCTGCATTATTTTTAAACATAATGTTGAGAAAATTTTAAAATCAGAGAACCCATTAAAGTCAAGATATACAGCTTTTATTTAAGAAAAGTCTAAATAGGGGCCTCCCCTGGTGGCTCAGCAGTTGAGTGCTAGGCTGCGGAGCTGCCTGCAGCCTCTGCAGCACCGGTTCGATACCCGGCCACCAGGGCAAGGGTCCCACATGGCGCGCAGACCTCTCCTGCCACCCGTTGCTCCCCTTAGCAGTGTATTTTGTGAGTCTGCTTGTTCTGTTCCCCTCTCTGGTTCTGGTGAGCCCTCTCACCCTCCCATGCTTCTGACTGTGCCCAGTGCTTGTATAGATAAATAAATAAAGAGAATATAAACAAAAGACTGAAATCAGCCTGAGTATATGTTATTCTTCCCTGATACAAAGTTGAGTGACAGGTTTGAGTATTCCCTTCCCCATCAAGATAAATGGATATACCTTTACTGATCCTGACTCTTTAAAATGAGAGAAGCTTTGAACTCCCAAAGAGGAAAGCTTCCATCTTTAGTTTCTCACTGACTCTAGGGGACTGTCATGATGACCTCTATTGTAAAGCTAACCATACAGCTAACCCTATAGATAAAGAAACTGTGTTGGGCCTGCCTTCTTGCCTGGTTTGATCCCATCTTTCATCAAAGATGATAAATCAAGGGTGATTCAATGTTCCCAAAGTTTGTTTTGCTGAAGTCAGTGGTGTGAAATGTTAGGCACTCATCAACTATGAATTGTGTGGCAAACTCCTTTAAGACTGACAAACATAAAAAAAGACATGGAAAATTTAGAGCACGAATCAGATAAGAAGAGACAAGAATCAGATAAGAAGAGACAATTGTGAAGAAATGGGTATCTTAGTCATCAGTTCAGACTGTTACAATAATAAATTACCATAGACTTGAAGGTTTCAACAGCAAACATTTATCTCACAATCTAGAGACTAGGAATTCCAAGATCAAGGTTCTGGCAGATCCAGTGTCTGTGGAAAGTCTACTGGCTAGCTTGCAGATAGATTCTCTTCATTGTATCTTCACATGGCAAAGAACAGAGGCAGCAAGCAAGCTTTTTATATAGGGTCCCTATACTCATCACCTGATCACCTCCCAAATATTTCACCTCCTAATAATATCATATTGGGAGTTAATATTTCAAGATATGAACTTTGTGGGTACACAAACATTCAGTCCTTAACACTGAGTGATAGATCTGTATCTTAGAATTACAATTACAATCTGTATCTTAGAATTACAATCTGTATCTTAGAATTACAAGTCCCCTGATCACAAATGCACATTAATAAGAGGGGCCATCATAAATAAATCATTATCTCCAAGTCCAAGTGGCCAGGGTAAAGACACTGCTGTCCCAGGACAGGAAGTGAACATTGAACACTTAGGGCAGTTGATCGCTAACACAGAGACAGATACTCAGTCAGACTTCATGGACAGCATGTTCTAAATCACATGGCTAACCATTTCTGTCCAGAGTATTAATATGCATGATGTGCAGGAAAGCACAAAATTTTGACAGAGATTTTAATTCATCCATGTTATGATGGCCTAGGATATTGTTTGAAAAAATGGAAAAATGGAAAAAGAATTCTCTGCATTTAGATGATTAAATTCCACTTTTATGCTCCTTTGTTTATTACTACCCTGGTTTCTGGTTTTAAATTTGCTATTTTACATGTAAACTTTACTCAATTATGTGATGGTTTAAATGTTTTTAAAAATGCTAATCAAAAATAAATCACAAGGTCCATTTGGCTATATTCCCAAAAATTGAATGGTCTTACTCAATAGTACAGAAGTATACCACCACCCATGTCCCCAGCTTCTCTCCAATTCATAAGTTACATTTCCATCTATTTTTGTTAATTGTATGAGGTACACTGTCATATAATTGAGCATAATTAATTCTACCTTTTCATGGGAAAAATATGCAAAGCATCTTATGGTAAAACAGAGATTTGCCATATTCATGATGAGTAAAAATGTGAATTTACCTTGATCTGATTACCCATTCCTCACTCTAATCATAAAGAATAACATAAAATTCTCATTAAATAGTTTGCCTACTCTTCTCTCTCACCATTCTCCAGTCAGGTTATGTGCTCTTTCCTTCTTTACACTCATACTTTTATCTCATAGTTTTTATTTTACTGGATAATAAGGTTTAGTAGTGCTAGGTCTTCTCAGTCTGATGGTAGAAACTAAATATATAAAGAAATGCAAAACATTTCATATTCCTCAAGAATCTCTGGTAAGAGTGAAGTTAAAAAACTGTGTGTTCACTTATTTTCTCAATGGCTAATAACGAAGCACCTAATACACCCATCACTGTGCTAGAGATAGAATAAAAATAATCATCATTGTCTGTGACATAATGATATTACAATATAGTTGGGGTGGCAGATAATACACAAAAAATACAGATAATACACAAGAAATAATGTGTAATAAAATTGAGTAAGGTTTTACGAAGGTCAATAAGATACTCTGAAGACAATAAACTGGGAGACCCAATCAGAAATGGACAACAAAGGAGATCAAAAAGGAAGAGAAAATCAAATCAGAAAAGTAAGAGAGGGGGCAAATCCAGAGAAAAAGAAAGGTCAATCATGGTAAATAGCACTTTCCAAAATCTAAGAGAGTTTTTTTGCATGACTACTGTGGGTGTTGTTAAATGTCATGGAAGACTTCTCGGAGTCTTAATGAGTGAGATCTTAATGCAAAAAATAAGACTGCTGGGCCTCCCCGGTGGCGCAGCAGTTGAGCGCTGGGTTGCGAAGCTGCCCGCGGCCTCTGCGGTGCTGGTTCAATCCCCGGCTGCTCCCCGGCCACCAGAGGAGGGTCCCACATGGCGCGCAGACCTCTCCTGCCGCCCGCTGCTCCCCTCAGCAGTGTACTTCGGTCCTTCTGCCTGCTCTGCTCCCCGCTCTGGCTCTGGTGAATTCTCTCACCCTCCTGAGCTTCTGACTGTACCCAGTGCTTGTATAAATAAAAACAAACAAACAAACAAATAAGTAAATAAAATATGCCTCTATTAAAAAAAAAATAAAACTGCTAAAATGCAAAAGGGAGGAAAGAGTGAGGGAAGTATGAAAGAATATGACATGTTTCAGTAATAAAATGTCTTTGCATAGAGCTGGAACATCAGGTATGTGGTGGAGAGAAGCAATATCTGAAATAGCAATAGCTCATGAGTCGTGTTATATGCCACAGTGAGGAGCTTGACCTTTATTTGATCGACAATAAAACAATTTCACTTTACATAAATAAATATGACCAAATTTATACTTTATGAAGGTTACTGATTACAAAGGGATAATGGGAAGGGTGAGGACTGGGGCAGAGGAAGATAGGAAAATATTGCAATCAAATTCAGTAATAGTGAATGCCTTAAATTTGAGTGTGATTCATTGGAGTAATGTATATATGAATTTATGAATTCAGAGTTATGGTTAATTACAGAGAAGACAGTAGAAACAAGCACAAAAGGAACTGATGACAGATAATCCAGAAAAATCAAAGGAGGAAGGACTATAGGATTTATAACAGAGCTCTTATCCAAATTAGAAACTCCTCTTATTTAAAATAAATAAATTAAATGGAGATACTCAAGTGAATGTTTTATATTCAAAATCCTGAGTCAAAGAGAATAAACTTGGAGATTCTAATTTTTAGAACCATTCACTTAGCAAATTTAATTTAGTTGAAGCTTGAAAGTGCATGAAAGAAATCAATGTACAAGATTTCCTAAGTAATAACTGTAGAGCCAGAAATACAGAGCATTAAATACCAACCTGTGACTGCAACCTACATGTCACAGCAGAGAAGACAAGAATACTAAAAGATACATCGAAAAAATATCTAAGGAAGAAGGTGCTCCAGAACACGAATGTGGCATGAAAACTGATAGAAACTTTGATGAAACAATGGATTGAAAGATTTAGTGGGCATTCATGTGTTTACAGAGAACAATTAGAGTAAGTAAGTGAAAGAAGAATGCAGAATGCAAGTAACTGTAGGTATTAGTAATAGAGAAAAACACTTTTGCCTCTCTATCCATGTCCTCTTCCATTCAACAAAGAAGTTACTACTGTACTACTTTCTCAGAATCAGTTTTGTGACCACCTCTGCTTGTTAAGCAGAATCATTCCATTTCCAAACTTCAACCTCATCCACTCCATAAATCAAGATTGTCCTAGTCAGGGTAGCCTCTTGGGACACAGCTCTCTATTTTTCTTCTCCTCATAAATAAAATTGTCATCACTTTAGACTATAATGATACCCATCACTAAAATTTAGACTTATGAAAAATAAGGTGTTTGATCTTCTTTTATCCTAAATGTTTTAACACAATCAATAAGAGATATAAGACATTCTAATTGAGTAATTGTCCATTTTCTAATTTGCTGCTTTGCATTATCACTGATGTAACATATAGAACCAGCTCAGAGACTTAGAATATCTAAGATAAGATCTGGGTTTTCCTCAGATATAATATTAAAATAATCAAAAGACCATCCAAACTCCTAACACTGGCATGAGCAACTAGATATTTTGGATGTATACCTACTGCTTCATTATTCAGTATATAGTACCTTTTAGTTCCAGAATTTTTATTTGGTTCATTTTACAGTTTCTATTTTTCTGCTTAATTTTAAATGTATTTTTAATTGTTAAATTCATATTTAAAATTAATTGTGAACATATTTTCCTTTATATCCTCTATGAGAGTTATCATAAATGTTTTAACATATTTTTTAAATTGCAACAATGGGTCACTTGGTTGCAGGGAGGTAGATTGTGGAAACTCCAGATACTATTCATTTCAGTATGATAAGGGTCTTACTTAATCAAATGAAAATCTAAATGCTATGCCATCATTTTTTTCTCATAACTTTGAATCATCTTCAAATGACTCTCAATCTTATATGAGTTACTTCCTAAACATTGCAAACTCAAAGTTGGAGAAAAATTCATGTTAGTTTAATGAATTTCTTCCTTCTGCTCAATATGTTCCACAGAACTCTCCCTTTTGTATTCTGAATCAAGAGGTAATCAGTTCATTTAACTTTTGTATAATACAGGGTTTCTTCATCTGGCCACAATTATATCGCCAGAGAATTTATTCAGTAATACCATCCACTTGAGGGAATATTTCCTCAATTTTATATCTAAAATTCCTAGGAGTGGAGACAATATTCATTGTCCTCTCATCTTCCAAATGATTGTTTAAAAAAATGTATTGTAAATAATAGATAGACAATGAATATTAGTTGAATTATTAATTTATATATATTAAAATGTTCACATATAGGGCCTCCCCAGTGGTGCAGTGGGCTGAGCACAGCACTGTGAAGATGTCTGCAGCCTCCACAGCACCAGTTCAATTCCCGGCCGGCCAGGGAGACTCCCACATGGCGAGGCAGACCTCTCTTGTCTCACCCACTGCTCCCCTCCGCAGTGCTTTTGGTCCATCTGCCTGTTCCACTCCCCGCTCTGTCTCTGGTAAATCCTCTCACCCTCCCACAACTCTGGCCTGTATCCCAGCTCTTGTATAAATAAAAATAAATCTTTAAAAAAATAAAATAAAATGTCATATATATGAAATGACCACAGAAGATGAAACTATTCAGATAAAATCTGGTAAATAAAAGGATTTTAGCAGACTATAATATCTATATACATGAGAAATGAATATAACATTATCATTCCCTAATAACACAATTTAAAACATAAAATCTCTGCCAGGGGGCTATCATATTACCAATCTCAGTGATATGTTTTATTTCATGATTCATATTATCATTTTTCTATATCTAGTATATCTTTTTATATATTTGTCCATTAAATCTTATGTATGGAAGGGAAATGATCCAATCTAGACCAGAAAGATCCTGTCACTAACTTTCTATTTACTTATTCTCAGAAAGGGAAGTGGTCCATTTGAAAAACAGAACTTTTTAAGATGCTTCTTGATACTATGCATTTTATACAAGTTTTATCATATATTTACAATCAATTATGTATCTTATACCATCATCTAATTGTTGCATGTACAGAAAAACCAGTTAGGATAAAAATATTCCACTCTGAATATTTCACCCTAAAAATGTAAACTATTCACTAAGTATTATGAATGAATTTTATTATAACTCACTTCTAAGAAGTATACCTTAGGTCTGCTATTGCCACAATAACCAAGAAATATAACACTTATTCTCTATATAGGGAACACAACACACTTCATTATTATAAATTTTAGTAAATTATAAAAGTATGTTTGGATTTGTAATGTTATTTTGATTACCTTTTCACTCTTTAGCACAAACTAATTCCTATCCTTATGTATTTTTCTACCATAATATTTTCATCTTCTTAGTATGCTTCATGTATAAATTTCCTAAATCTTTAGAATTTTGGTGTCAAACTGGGCACAGAGCTCCAATAACAGGTGTTTGATAAGTGCTGGCTTTCCTGGGAGAATCATTGCACTGTGTTTACATGCTGTTCTTGAGACCATGAATCCCAAGGTTATACTTACATGTAAATAAAAGGAATGCAATAATTTCTACTTTTTCTAGTAAGAAGGAAAATCAATGAAAATATTTCACAGTATCTTTGCTTTTTCAACAGCCTGAAATAAAATGTTGGCCTCAACAATATTTATAAGAAGTACTAGAAAACGCATTTGCAAACATAACACTCCTAAGCCAGATTCAGATGCCTATAGCACTGGACATTCACCCACTGATTTTAGGGCATTTGTTAAAGACTAAACTGATATTTTAATCATCATGGTTCAACTATTATGATAGTTACAGGAAAGGAAAAAAACAATACCCTATGAGTCATTGTGATATACTCAGAGAAGCATATGTTTTACTCCATAAAAGGAAAACATTTTGTTACACATAAAATACTATTTGGGAAGCACTGAGAATAAAATTTATAAAAAAGGTTGGAGGAGAATAAAATAAAGATAATATGTCAATCATCTCTAAGCTGAATATAACAAAAGATAATGACCCAGTTGAGAAAATAAATTATTATTTTAATAAAATATGGTCAACGACTTATGAATAAAAGTTAACTCTATATGCTCCAATGTGGACAATGGTTTAACAAAACCATTCCCTGCTTAATGAGAATTTGACTTTTGTTAACTCTCTAGCTTTGTTTCCCTGGGGACCAGATAAATATTAAATGTCAATTCTTTTTTAACAAATGTTAAATATTAAATGCACTGATCATGGTACAAATTACCCCTGATTGGCGGACTTCATTTGGATTGAAAGGAGCTACAAAGAAATCATCATTTCTAATGGGAACACCTCTTAGGGACACATGATTTGGGGTTCCCTAAATATGGTAACTTTTATTCCAGACAAGGGTCTTGTATATGAGCTGTCACCTGGCAGAAGGTAGCATGTGTAGTTAATTGCATGAAATGCTGCAAAGACTTTTATAAAAGAGAAATGACTAAACATGCTCAGTTAGTAAGATATGGTTCCTTTCTCTTTTTATTAGATTGACATCGGATATGGTTTATGGTGGTCTTGTGTATCTGAATGTTTATTTGAACCCCTAAAACACACATACAAATGTAGTCATTGCACAATGAAATATTATAGGAATAGTGTGCTCTCTGCTTTAATAAATATGTCACTTTAAAGGTCTGATATGCTGTATCTATTTTCTATGTTTATATAACTCATCACAAGCAGCATGTCAATGGAAAGAACACTGTCTTTAGAGAATAAAAATACAATAATAAAACCAGCTGAAACTGTTTGTTTTTATGATCACCATGTGTCCACAATTCTAAACAATGTCAAGGATAAAATATTATTCCTCATAGGGGTAAACTGCTCTCATTTCCATCTTTTGGTGTACTTCATGAAATGGCATACAATTTCCCAGAACATTTATGCAAATCTAATAGGAATTAAAATCTAAGACCCTAGGAAGGCTTCATGGATTGCCAAGTGATTAGGAACCAAAAGAATGATTACTAGAAGAATCATTTCCTTCTTGAAATTGTGCCCTCTTTTCATTTTAGTCTTTCGCATGAAGTAGTTCCAGGGAATTTATAACAACTACTAAATTACAGTGAGTAACCCCTTCATCACCATTACCACCAATACCAGAACTTTACATGAGATGTCTTGGGCAGATGCATATGAAACAGTCTAGGAAAAAAGAAAAAAGACTATTCTGAGTTTCCATTATGTTTTATCCTATACTTGACATGCAATGAAAAAAAAAAAAAAAAGATCACAAGAAAATTACAAAAATGCTAAGTAAACCAAAGGACAGTGTTGCTTCTGTTTTGGGTAACATTGGTTTACATCATGTTTTAGAGGTGTAGGATCTAAACCCTAAACCCTTCAGGTGTTGTTACTACATCATACACCATTAAAGTAACCAGAGTTCATACCCATAATGTACTGCGCTCCAACCCTCAAATGCTCTCACACCTCCTCCTCCTCTCTGGTTGCTTTAGTTCTGTAGCCAGATTTATAGGGTTTTCTGTTCATTTGGCTTTATCGGACACCTTTCACTTGGGTTATTTATATTCCACATATGTGACACTATTATTTATTAGTGCTTCTCCAGACTTATTTTCATTATACCCTCCAGTTCCATCCATGTTGCTGCAAATGGCAAGAGTTTTACCGCTTTTGATAGCCGGGTAGTATTCCACTACGTGCATATACAACATCTACCTAATCAACTTGTCTGTATTTGGGCACTTAGGTTGTTTCCACAGCTTGACTTGTAAAGAGTGCTGCAATGAAAATAGGAATGCATGTTTCCCTTCAAATGTGTTTTTGTGTTCTTTAGGTAGATACCTAGGGATATAATTTCTGGGCCATATGATAGGTCCATTTTTAATATCTGCAGAAATCTCCATATATTTTTCCTTATGGGCTGGACAAGTCTTTATCCCCAACAATGTAAGAGGGTTTCTTTTTCTCCACATCCTCACCAACACTTGTTGTTTCTGGTCCTTTTGACATGGGCCTGCCTCAGATGTGTGAGGTGGGCTCTAATCTTGTTTTTATTTGCATTTCCCAGATGAAAAGTGATGATAAACATTTTTTCATGTGCTTATTGGCATCTGTATGTCTTCCTTCGAGTAGTCTATTTACAGTCTTCTAAATAGAAGACTATTAAGCTCTTCTGCCCATTATGTAATTGAGTTGTTTTCTTTTTTGAACTATATGAAATTTTTAGATTTTTTTAGATACATCAGATGTATAGTGTGTAAAAAATTTTTCCCATGCAGTACGGTGTCTTTTTGTTTTAGTGATGCTTTCTTTTGCTGTGCAGAAACTTTTAGTTTGATGTATTCCTAGTTGTTTATAATCTTTTTTGTTGTCCATGCAATTGGAGATGAATCCAAAGATATCTTTTAAAGACTATGTTGTAGATTTTTTTGCCTATGTATTCTCTTATGTATTTCACAAAACATGGCTATAGAGGAAGAATAAATTAAGAAAACAATTCCACTTACAATTACATTCAAGAAGAACCAAATCACTAGGAGTGAACTTACATAGGCAGTTAAGGACCTCTACAGAGTAAACTATAAGACATTTTTAAAAGAAATAGATGAAGTCACAAAGAAATGGAATGATATTCCCTGATCATTGGTTAGAATTAGCACTGTCAAAATGACCATGCTACCCAAAGCAATACACAGATTAAACGCAATTCCTATCAAAGGTTCAATGGCATTCTTTGTAGAAATAGACAAAAAATTGAGAGGGGGCGGAGCAACATGGCGGCGAGGAGACGCTGCGAGTAAGATCTCCCATTAAAAAAAGTTAATAGGGAGGAAAAGTGGCAGGTCCCAGTGAGAACTGGGACACGGAAGATAAACGGGTGACGCCAGCGAACTGCCCGAAGAAGAAAGTGGCCATAAAAGAGGACTAGAAGGGAGGGAAGCACAGAACCCTGCTCCCCTCCCCCGCCCACAGAGGCGGCACTCTCCGACCGGCACAGAGGAGGAAAACAACACACTAAAACGCCCAACAAGAACAAACGACGCAGCAAGCGGGACTGTGAGTGGAAAGGAACTATTGCAGACACCACACCCCATGAACGGGAGCTGTGGAGAACCCCGCAGGATCCGCCGCGGAGGTGAGCGTACGGCTCCAGGCGCCATTGAAGAGAGACCCCGCCCAGGAGGAGACCAGCACCGGCTCCAGTTGCCATTGAAGAGAGACCCCGGGGAGGAGACCAGCACCAGCACACAGCCCCGGGCTGCCCGGTAAGCTTGCACGGAAAGGCGGCGCGCTGGAAAAACAGGCGCGGATCGCGGTCAGGATTGCACGGAACAGCGGCGCACTGGAAAACCAAGGGCAGATAGGAATCGGGATCGCGCGCGGAAAAGCAGTGCAGTTGAAAAGCAAACGCGGATCCAGACCACAACTGCCCAGGTCCCTGCGCCTGTGACCTAGGCTCGAGGGGAGACGCGCAGAGGCCCTCACTGAGTGAGCAGGTCCAGGCGCCCAGGCACGGGAGCGGGATTCAAAAGGCGCCATTCCCGCGCCACTGAACTGGGCTACAGCCTGAGTCCTGGAACTGAGGGCTTTGGAACTGAGACCCGGGGCACGAAACTAGGGGCGTGGGTTCCCCAGGACGGTGGGGCACAAGGCAGACACGACACCCCAAAGCCGTTGAGGTTTACCCTACCATTCCTGCTCTATTCCCTGTCCCACGGGGTGGAAAATCAGCTACCCAAGGGATCCAGGAGAGATCTCTGGCGCCACCTAGCGACTTGAAGCCAGCAGAGGTGCCTAGATTTGCCAGTGGCCAGCTGGGGAGTTAGCCCACGCCGGGCCCCTTCCGACCAGTAGTCTGAGCCCACAGGGGGAGCGAGCACCCACAGCCGGGGCAGACCAGGCGCGCAGAAGAGTGTGCCTGAGACCGGACGCACAGGGAGTGTGTCCCACATCACCATCTTAGAACAGGGACATTTCTTCAGTAAAGACTACCTGCAGAAGGCTTCCTCAGGAGCCAGCGGTGAGCGGGGGAAGTTCGCCCACGCCAGACCCCCTCTGGCCTGCAGTCCAAGCCCAGAGTGGGAGCAGGAACCCACCGCTGGGGCAGACCAGGCGCACAGGGGAGTGTGTCCCCACATCGGCATTTTAGAACAGGGACTTTTCTCCAGTAAAGACTGCTTGAAACTGACAGATGACTCCTGGAGGAACCAGAGGGGAGCAGAGAAGCTCACCCAAGATGCCGGCCAGTCCCAACTACACAGTGTCCCAACGCATACGGCAAATTAGAAAACAGACAGTAGGGAGGAGAAGAACCACACGCAACCTAGCAACTCCCCAGGGAAAAAGCACACCACAAAAAGAAAAGCAGCCCCCAGATTGCAACGACAGTAACTTGGAAGAACTTCTGAGCCTTCCAGAAAGAGAATTTAAAATTGCCGTGATTAAAAAACTGACAGAAGTCATAAAGGAAAACAATGATAAGGGAAAAATAATCAACGATCAGAAGAATGCAATTGAGTCCCTAGAGAGGGAAAACAATGGTCAGAAGAATGAAATTGAGTCCCTAAAGAGGGAAGTAAAAGAAATGCAGGAGATCAAAGAATTAATGGAAGAACTAAAGAATTCTGGGAAAAGCAATGAAAGCAGAATAGATGAAATGGAAGAACGAATAAGTACTCTTGAAGACACAGAAATAAAAAGAACCAAAACAGAAAAGGAAAGAGAAGTACGAAGGAAAAAGAACGAAGAAAGACTTCGGGAACTATCTGACTCCATGAGGAAAGGAAATATAAGAGTTATAGGAATACCAGAGGAGAGGAGAGAGATGTAGGAACAGAGAAAATATTCAAAGAGATAATTGAAGAGAACTTCCCAAATGTGAAGAAGGAGCTGAAAATTGATATACAAGAAGCAAGAAGAACACCAAACTTCCACGATGAAAGGAAAAATACAGCAAGACACATAATAGTAAAGCTCCCAAGAATCCAGGACAAGGAAAAAATAATGAAGCTGGCAAGAGGGAAGAAACAGATAACATTCAAAGGAAAGCCAATCAGGCTGACATCAGACTTCTCCGAAGAAACACTACGGGCAAGGAGAGAGTGGAGGGACATAGTCAACAGACTCCAAGAAAACAGATGCCAACCAAGAATTCTCTATCCCGCAAAGCTCTCCTTTCTCTTTGAAGAAAGAATATGGACCTTCCCAGACAAACAGAAACTCCGGAATTTCATTGCAACTAAACCCCCACTCCAAAAAATACTACAAGGAGTCCTAAAGCCAGAACCTCAGAGGGACGAATAACAATGAAAGAAGGCCAAAAAAAAAAAGTTATTAAAAGAATAAATAAATAAAATCAAAGGAAAGACAAACACAATGGCAAATACAGATGCTAACATATCAATATTAACTCTAAATGTAAATGGACTAAACTCTTCAATAAAAAGACACAGAGTTGCAGCCTGGATTAAGAAACAAAACCCAACCTTTTGCTGTCTCCAGGAAACACATTTAGCTACAAAAGATAAAAATAGGCTCAAAGTTAAAGGATGGAAAACAATCCTACAAGCAAATGGACCAAAAAAGAAAGCAGGAACAGCTATACTTATATCAGATAAAACAGATTTCAAACTCAAAAAGATAAAAAGAGACCCCAATGGTCACTACATTATGATCAAGGGGACAATACTTCAAGAAGAAATAACACTCATTAACATATACTCACCAAACGAAGGAGCACCAAAATATATCAGACAACTGTTATCCTCTCTGAAAACAGACATCAGAGAAAACACATACGTAGTGGGAGACTTCAACACACCACTATCAACAATGGATAGATCAACAAGACAAAAAATAAGTAAAGAAACCAAAGCTCTAAATAAGGACCTAGAGCAATTGGGCTTAACAGACATCTATAGAACACTAAACCCCAAAAAAACGGAGTACACATTTTTCTCAAGCGCACACGGATCATTCTCCAGGATCGATCACATACTGGGGCACAAGACAAACATCAACAGATACACCAAGATTGAAATCATATCAACCATCTTTTCTGACCATGAAGGCATCAAACTAGAAATAAACCATAAAAAGAAGGCAAGGAACTTTCCTACCTCATGGAGATTAAAAACCACACTACTGGAAGACCACTGGACTAATGAGGAGATCAAAGAAGAAATTAAAAAATTCTTTGAATTGAACGACAAGGAGGACACCAATTTCCTAAATGTATGGGATGCAGCAAATGCAGTAATAAGAGGAAAATATATAGCAATAGAAGCTCACATCAAGAAACAAGAAAGAACTCAAAGAAACAACCTAATCTCGAAGCTCAAAGATCTAGAAAAAGAACAACCAAAAACCCCAAAACCAGTAGAAGAAAAGAAATAATAAAAACAAAAGCAGAAATAAATGAAATTGAAACTAAAAAAACAATCCAAAAGATCAATGAAACCAAGAGCTGGTTCTTTGAAAAAATCAATAAAATAGACAAACCCCTAACCAGGCTCACAAAGGAAAAAAAGGGAGAAAGCACAAATAAACAGGATCATCAATGAAAGAGGAGAAATCACAACGGACACAGCAGAAATCAAAAGAATAATCAGTAACTACTATGAACAGTTATATGGAAACAAGTTTAACAATCTAGAGGAGATGGACAAATTCCTACAACTCTACAATCACCCAAAGCTAGATAAAGAAGAAATAGAACACCTAAACAGACCAATTACAAGCAGCGAAATTGAAATGGTAATCAAAAACCTCCCCAAAAACAAAAGCCCGGGACCTGATGGATTTACAAATGAATTCTACCAAACATTCAGAGACGAATTAGTGCCTATCCTTCACAAACTCTTCCAAAAAATTGAGAAGGAAGGGACAATACCAAACACGTTCTATGAAGCCAACATTACACTAATACCAAAACCAAACAAGGACAACACAAAAAAGGAAAACTACAGGCCAATCTCCCTAATGAACACTGATGCAAAAATCCTCAAAAAAATTTTAGCTATCAGAATCCAACAATGCATCCATAAGATAATTCACCACGACCAAGTAGGATTCATTCCAGGGACACAAGGATGGTTTAACATCCGAAAATCAATCAACGTTATCCAACACATCAACAAAAAGAAATATAAAAACCATATGATAATATCAATAGATGCTGAGAAAGCTTTCGACAAAGTGCAACACCCATTCATGATAAAAGCCCTTGAAATTCTTGGGATACAAGGAACATACCTCAACATCATAAAGGCCATCTATGACAAGCCAACAGCCAGTATCATTCTCAATGGTGAAAAGCTGAAAGCAATTCCATTAAGATCTGGAACAAGACAAGGATGTCCACTCTCACCACTGCTTTTCAATATAATACTGGAAGTCCTAGCCAGAGCAATAAGACAAGAGAAAGACATCCAAGGAATCCAAATAGTAAAAGAAGAAGTCAAACTATCACTATTTGCAGATGATATGATAATATACATAGAGAACCCCAAAATCTCCACAGAAAAAACTAATTCAACTCATCAATCAGTTCAGTAAAGTGGCAGGATACAAAATCAACACGCAAAAGTCAGTAGCCTTCCTATACACAAACAATAAATCTGAAGAAGAAGAAATCAAAAAAACCATCCCTTTTTTTATTGAAACAAAAAAAATCAAATATTTGGGAATAAATCTAAAAAAAGAGGTAAAGGACCTATACAAAGAAAACTATAAAACACTGTTAAAAGAAATAGAAGAAGACACAAAGAAATGGAAACATCCCCTGCTCGTGGATTGGAAGAATAAACATTATTAAAATGGCCATTCTTCCAAAAGCAATATACAGATTCAATGCTATTCCAATCAAAACTTCAATGTCATTCTTCAAAGAAATAGAACAATTATTGATGAAATTCATATGGAATCACAAAAAACCCCGAATAGCCAAAGCTCTCCTAAAAAAAAAAGAAGGGAATGGAGGCATCACACTCCCAGACTTCAAACTATACTACAAAGCCATAATCATCAAAACTGCATGGTATTGGAACAAGAACAGACATACAGACCAATTTAATCGAATAGAAAATCCAGAAATAAACCCACAGATTTATGGTCAACTAATCTTTGACAAAGGAGCAAAGACTATGCATTGGAGCAAAGAAAGTTTGTTCAATAAATGGTGCTGGGAAAACTGGGTCGCTACATGCAAAAGAATGAAGCTTGACCACTACCTCACACCATACACAAAAATCAACTCAAAATGGATTAAAGAACTAGACATAAGACCTGAAACCATAAAATATATAGAAGGAAATATAGGCGAAACACTACGTGATTTGCACATCAAAGACATCTTTACAGACACATCACCCAAAGCAGTGATAGTGAAGGCAAAGATAAACAGCTGGGACTACATCAAATTAAAGAGCTTCTGCACAGCAAAAGAGACAATAACAAAAACAAAGAGAAACCCCACCAACTGGGAGAACATTTTTGCACCCAACACTAATGATAAAGGACTGATCACAAAAATCTGCAAAGAGCTGATGAGACTTAACAACAACAAAGAAAAGAATCCAGTCAAAAAATGGGCAGAAGAGCTAAAAAGAAACTTCTCTGAAGAGGAAATGCAAATGGCCAACAGGCATATGAAAAAATGTTCAACATCACTTGTCATCAGGGAAATGCAAATCAAAACTACCATGAGATACCATCTTACACCAGTGAGAATGGCACATATTAAAAAAACTAGCAACAACAAATGTTGGCAAGGGTGTGGAGAAAAAGGAACTCTTCTGCACTGTTGGTGGGAGTGCAAACTGGTCCAACCACTGTGGAGAGCTGTGTGGAGATTTCTGGACCTACTAAACATAGAGCTTCCATATGATCCAGCAATTCCACTCCTAGGTATTTACCCAAAGGACACAGAAACATCCATTCCAAAGAACACCTGCACCCCTATGTTTATAGCAGCACTGTTTACAATAGCTAAGCTTTGGAAACAGCCCAAATGCCCAAAAATAGATGACTGGATCAAGAAGATGTGGTACATATATACCATGGAATATTACTCAGCATTCAAAAAAGATAAACACATGCAATTTGCAGCAACATGGATGGTGCTGGAAGGGATCATGCTCAGCGAAATAAGCCAAAAAGAAAAAGAAAAATACCGGATGGTCTCACTCATAGCAGGAATCTAGAAAACTTAAATAAGGGAACAGGAAAACGAATAACTATAAGAAAGTGAAAATCAGTATCAACAAAAAACTACGAACTAGAGACACTTTTAGGGGGGGGGGTGGGAGGGGAGGGTTGGGGTCAGAATGGGGGGGCTGCAATTTTATGGGGATTATAAAAATAAAATTTATTAAAAAAAAAAAAGAAATAGACAAAAAATTACTGAAATTCATATTGAACTATAAAAGACTCTGGATAGCCAAAAGAATCCTGACACAAAAGAGGAAGAATGGTGGCATCACATCCTCAGACTTCAAACTATATTACAAAGTAAAAATAATCAAAACAGGGCAGTCCTAGAACAAAAACAGACACAAATACCAACAGAATAAAATTAACAGCCCAGAAATAAATCCCACACCTATATGGAAAGTTAGTCTATGACAAAGCAGCCAAAAATATGCACTGAAACAAGGAAATCCTTTTCAATAAATGCTGCTAAGAAAATTGGACAGTCATATGCAAAAGAATGAAACTAGGCCATTTTCTTACACTAAACACAAAAATCATCTCAAAGTGGATAAAATACTAAGCTGTAAAACCTGAAATCAAAAGTCACCTTTAAAAGTTAGTTGAAAGACATAGAATCACTATAGTTTAAAAGCAAAGCTCTTAGAGCCTTAGCTGAAACCTGCATATTATCTGCTAGTAGAGGACTAACACACACATTACCTTCTGTTCTAATGTACACATAGCAGGAAATCAAAACAACATAGTTATTTCTATCCAGGTCAGTTTGACCATCATGCCTGGGAAAACTGATCGCATCTTCATTATTTTTAATTTCAGTCTAATGTATATGAAATTCATTGATGCATTGTTTCAATGATCTCAAGATTTCTCCTTGTTTCTAAAAGTAGGTGGCTTTTTAAGCTCTTTTGAATTGCTCACTATAAACAGAACCTAGAAAAATAAAAGAACTCATTAGCAAGTTCATCCCTATTCCTGGAAAAAAATTACACATCTTGTTATAGTTTGGTAAGTATTTGGTTTTTATTCCATTTTTAAAATGCCTTTAGTATTGTAATTGTGTCTTCTACAAATTTACTCTTCTTTATCACTGATTTTTGAAGAAGTCACTAAAATCTCTTACCCTACAGCTTATTTATGCCTCTGTGAGCAATACAAGTTTGTTAGAAACTCCTTTCCCCTCCATTTAACTTAATCAAAAGTTACTTCTTCAATAAAGATCCCCAATGCTATTGTAAGCAGCTTTATGAATCAGAGAAAAGTTGAGGAGAAAAATCCAAGCACAAGGATATAATCAGCAAGGGATATTATAAATAAGTGTCAAGCTAATAGAATTGCTTTAAATCTTAGAAAAATTCAGGTGAGACCACATAATTTCAGATACTATAAATTATTCTCTACTGGCATAAAATCTTCCTTAGACAGTATCAGAGATCAATGACAACTAGCTACTTTAAAATACAATATATCCCTTTTTCATCAAATATAAGTGCCCTCTCAGAAGTGGAATAAATTAGTTTCTAGTAATCACTAATTCCATATGTAAGTGATCATTTAAAGGTGTTAACCTTTTATCTATAATTTTTGAAACCTAGAATAATTTCATATTCCTGAGAAGAAATATTACCTATTCTAATAGCCTTTCACCATTCTAGAAAATACAACCAAACAGAACAACTGAAAAAGAAAAACTGTGAAATGAGATTATAGATTGGCCTAAAATAAGAATAAAGTACCATTTTAACATACAAAGAAAACATGTAGTTATCACATATTAGCAGCAGGACTGAAATGTAATAACAGCAAAATCTACATTATCTGCATATGATAGGACATTTTTAAGACTAAGTTTGATGGGAAGGTAAAGGAGAAATATAAATTATGCTTCAAAAATGTGGAAAAGTCAATTAAAAAACAATCTTTATATGTAACAAAAGAAACTCCAAGATTACACTGAATAAGTAAAAGAGAGAAGCAGTGCAGGGAAAACTCCACACCATCCCTTTACCTGAATATTTGTCATCTGGTAGACTCCATGAAACAAGACTGAAGAAGACTGTTTTGCATTATGAAAAAGCCAGTGCATTTAAGTTTATTGTTAATTCTCCCCTAATGTGAATGAGTCTAGGATATAAAAGTATAGGTTTTGGAATCAGGAAAAAAAATTAGCTTAAATCAAGTTTTCAGCATGTACTGTATATGAAAACATGGAAAATCCCTTCACCTATCTGGGATTTTTATACTTTTTTCAACTTTAGAACTAATTTCATCCAGTCTGTTAAGGCAGACTAGTGAATTCAAAATATCTACAAAGGGGCCTATATTAGATGCCCAGGACAGCCAGCCTTGGGTAACATAAACAATAGAGATCTGCCCTCTCATTTCTAGAGGGCTGAGATTCAAAATCAAGATGCCAGCAGAGTGACACCCCCTCAGTGAGAGGCTCTCAGTCATCTGGTCTCTGGGGGCTTCAAGTGTTCTTTGGCTTGTAACTGCATTACTCCAGTTTCTGCCTCCATCTTCACAAGGTTTTTACTCTGTTTATCTTCTCCTCTTTGTTTCTCATGAAAACATTTATGATTACATTTAGGGCCCACCTGAATAAACCAGAATAATCTCATCTTGAGATCTTAATATCATTACTGCTGCAATGATCTTATTTCAATTTAGTTCAGAATAGAGTCACCTTCACAAATTCTAGAATAAGGGCAGATCTATTGGCTAACCATCCTTCAACCAAATAAGACCTAAAACATAAATATGCTTATTATCAGATGGTGATATTAACATTTGCCCTTGGGTGACTAAGATGACATTATTCTAATAATGAAATATTTATATAATATCTGTAATTTTTATATATCCACCTATCTACATTCACTATTCTACCAGAATAGCTGTCAAGAAAAGGAATTACTCCCTCCCACTTGCTTTGATCTCTCAAAGTCCTAACCAGGTGCATCACATTTAGGGGGAGTTTAATAAACTAATAAATGTATAAAAGGAAAGAAACCAATGCCCAAGTCTCACTAGTTGAGGTAAAACCTGGTTTACAAACTGGGTATCCTGAATACTATTACTACCATTAAAAAATGTTTTTGTGTGTGTGTGTGGTGTTTGTTAATTTGTTTTTAATACAATCAAATTGAACCACATCATTAGCACTGTAAAAAGTACACACGGGAATTCATTCTGTGGTTTCCCTTGGAACTACTCTGTGGCGGATCAGTCACTCATGGAGCCAGATCACTGACGAAGCTATATGGTTCCAATTAGTTAAACTAAATAAATCAAAAGCATTCTTTCCAAGACAATGCCGATGTTAAAAATATGTCAAGAATCATTAGAGCCAGGTTAATTGCACAGTAGCCATGAGGTAGGATTTGGAAAGTACCAGATAATAGGTTCCTACCAAAATGAACCTCCTACTGGTAGAAGTTTCACTGGAGCTCAGTCCTCTAGATTATGAAGACATTGCATCTTTTGCAAACATTTTCCAGTTTTGAGAGGCAATTATATTTTAGGTTATTTATCAGGCTGTGCAAATATGGAGAACACCTACTTTTTATTGCCTTGTGCTTGATATGTTGAAGTCTGTGCTGATAAACAGGATATGGCCTTGCTCTCAGCAAGTTTGTGAGCCAGCAGAACAGACACTTCTGTAAAACTATATCCAAGGCATAAAGTAATACATTCCAAAATAAGGGTACAGACTATTACAGGAACACAAAGAAGGAAGCTGTTAATTCTGACTAAAAGAGTAAGAAAGTGGTAGAATTTAAACTGGGTTTTGAAAAATGGATTTTTTTTAATATTTCAAAAGGACAGGTTTATTACCAAAAAGAGGAAGAAAAAGAGAGGTGCCTGATTAGTCACAGGTGGGCAGGAGAGCTGCCTGGATTGGGTTTTGACAAGGAAAAATTAGAGGCTGAGCAAAGTAGGAAGAAATAATGTTACTGACAGCCAAGAACAAACAGGGACAGGTTGAAATTGAGGGGAAATAATGAAAGTGCCAACATTTTCCTAGATACTCCGATCCGAAGTATTTATCATGTTTTCAGGATTTCCGATAATTGCAGATTTTCAGGGGGTCAAATCAGCACACTGATGTTGGATAAAGGAGTGGAGAGGATGTCAGGAAACCCAAGTCAGAGTTGAATCTGGTGCCTGGAAAGGACATCCTCTAAGCTCAATCCCTTGTTCTCTCAGGTTTCCAGGTTGATGAGGACCCAGGGTGATGGGCCTGGCCAGTGAGTCATCCAACCACTCAGGTTTCCAGAGCTGCCTGCACCAGAGGACATTCACTTTCTCCTGACAGGCTTCTCCCTACTCAACCAGCTCAAACCTTTTCTTTCTGTTTTCATGGCTACCTATTCTTATGAAAGGTGCGCCTCAAGCCATTCTCCAGCTATGGGCTCCCTTGGCCCCCATTATTTCTTTCTTTCTCATTGCTTGCTCCTCTTCAAACTACTGCCCAACATCTTTCCTTTTCATTTTTTTCAATACTCCTACCCTGAGTTGATAGATCTTCAGCTCGTGCTAGAGTTAAGAAGACCATGCAATCCAAAGTTCTTAAAAATTAAGTTTCAGTCTCTTAGCAAGTTTGATGACCATGATGCAACACTGTCAACATATTCATTGTACTATGCATTTAATATACTGGGATTATTTACTACTCCTTGCAAGGTAGTACCATTAAGTAACAACCATCCTATCCCCTTATCCACCCATACTGTGGTAACCAACCATTTTACTCTGTTTTTACAAGTTTAAATTTTTTCAACTTCACAATATCTTAAATTTACAGAACATGTCAAATATATTTCAATTTAAAAAAACTTGATAAAAGCCAGTTAGTTGCTCCCAAATATTTACATATGAAAACTACCTATTGAACTGACCTAGTGAGAGGCAGAAATTATGTCAACTTTCGTTGGTTGGAAAATTGCTTTTTTGGTGCAATGCATTTCCATGGCAGTACAACTAGCATGGAAGTGCCTCTTAAAAGCCTCAACCTATAGCTGTAAACTCCAAATTGCTGTTTTCAAGTTGCTACCCCCTGCTGAGCAGCTTTTGTTCCCTACAAGAAGCTTCCCTAGTCTATTATGACTGTTGCATGCTTCTAATTTTCCTGAGTATAGAGTCATTTCTGAGGATGATTTCACATATCTTATATGGGGCTTTTAAAACCATCTGTGAAGGAAAAGTGGATATTTAATAGCAAGATGCATTTCTGAATGTCTTTGATCATGGGAGTGATCTCTTAATTAGACATTTCCTTCTTTAACAGAGATATTTTTTAAGCCTGGCTTTTTTTCTATTTTTGTTGTTCAAGCTTAGAGATGAAAATTAGTGATTTCTAAAGATTCATGCTGCCCCTGTTTAAACAAGAGATTATTTACAGCTAGTCACATACTGAGTCACTGTTATTTTGATATCTTTTGTGCAATATGGGGACATTGATATAGTAATGAATAGCCTAACTTTTTCGAGTTTCTGAAAATGTGAAATATAAAGATTATGATTTTCTAGCCTAAGTGAAATCTTGTATTTTCCTTCATTCTGGCAGAGATTTAGGTAACCAAGAAAGTTCCTTCATCTTCACATTTTGAGTCTCTTTTCTCTAAAATTTTCTTTCATTGATAACATCAGAATAATTTTTATCCCTATTTTGTTCAATAATGAAATATGAATGAAGAATAGTTTTCATACTTTTTTTCAAAAATGCAGTAGTAGTTACTAAGTGAAACAAAAAGGAACAGTCTCTACCTTTATATTTTAAGGTTCTTTATTAAAGAAGGGAGGAAACATGAAATTTCTCCTGGTAAGGGAAATTGAAAGAATGCTTGCATAATGTAGCTTGAGAAGGACGGATATAGGAAAGATATTATTTTTTTATCATAATTTAAATTTAACTGTTAAAATTGAAATCCCAATATATTTAGCAAGTAGAAACTCTTTCTAATATAAGGATTGGCTTACACATACCCAGTTTAACATCCATCTGACGTTATTAACATAGAAACAGTTACTCGCTGATCTTTCATGATCTGTGTCATGTCATCAATCTAGTCGCTTTCTCCATTGATAGGTGAATGAACTTTGTATCTATATTCTTAGCTACAGAATGCCAAGAGTAAGAAAGCAATCTATTGATATATACAGGGGCAACCATGTTTGCTCCAGTGTGGATTATAACTAAGACTTCTGAATTGTTATTTTTCCTGCATTAAATAAGTAGAGACCAAAAAATATTACAAGATAATTACAAAGGCAATGAAACTATTGGGCAATGACCCAGGCCAAATTTGGGGTAAATATTTATTCATTGTTCTCACAGAAAATAAGCCTGGTGCCTGAACTCCCCGACCTACATGGGCCTGGACATCTGAACAAGTCTCTTCAAACATAAGGTCAGTACTTAATTTGATTACATCTTTAGGCTAATTTTGTTTTTAATGTGGATGTAGAAGAGGCTCTTGGAAAAATTAGGCTATTTGTTGGCCACTAATTACAGAAGATGTGCACTGGCAGAGTTAGAAGGAAACAGGACAGAGGAGCTCCAAGATTTCTTTTGCCACATGATAAGTCTTGTGACCTTAGAAAACGCAATCCAGAAAGTCACAGGTAGAGTTATTTTGTGGTATTCCATGCACTGCTAAAGATTCCAGGTATTAAATTCCATCTGCAGGGTAAATTGTTTTCAGGCTTTTCTGCCCCCCACCCCCATTAGGATTGCCCTGCCTGATGGGGCACCTGCAGTTGTTACATTGTTGCAAGCTGTCTTATTTACTTCTGTGGGCCATGGAGGAATATTGAGATAGTCACCAAGAGAAGCAGAACAGGAGAGAGAAGGTGAGAAACAAAGCCAGAAGAGAGAGAGAAGCCCAGAGTGAAGACCTACTGGCCTCCTGGCCCCCGGTACTCCTTCCTGCCATGTACCTGGTTGCTGCAATACATGTAAAGCTCAATAACAGCCAGAGAAAACCACAGTAGGCTTCAGGACTCCTCCTGTACCCGATCTGCATAGGATCATAGAAAACTTACTCTGTGCCCTATACTGCCACCACACACCATCCAAGTCACTTAACGATTCAGGGTACCCAAGTAATAATCCTCAGAGTGTGAAAAACTGGTGGCAAAGAATAGATGAGAAAGTCTAGTCAAATAGACAGGGACATACACAGTTTGATGTTACCTTATCATTAATAAACAAAAAAGATTCATAAAAATACTTTTATCCATCACAATAAAGCAATCTGTTTGGTCCTAAAATGTGTATATGGCAGTCCACTAGGAAATTCTTTCAAAGCAAATCGTTCTAAAGCATGGAAAATGGCTCCCCACTACGCTAACTACTAAAATAAACATGTGTGCCATTGAAACACACATTCCATCTCTTGTATGTGACTTTGTGGCACTTCCTACAAGAATAGGCAGAGTATATTTCTTCACCTCAATGATTTGGGTCTGACCATGTTTTCTGCTTTAACCAGGGAATGTGAGTGGACTGGTTTTTTTTTGTTTGTTTGTTTTGTTTTTTGTTTTGGAATGTAAGTGGACTTGATGGGAGCAGAGGTAAAGACATGCATGCATGGTTTGGCTTGCTCCTGCTCCATTGCCTTCCCATCATTTGCCATGAGAAGAATGTATCACAGATATTCATGTATAGTAAGAATGAAACACACAAGCAGTAAAATGGCACTGGAGGGCCTCCTAGGTGGTGCAGCGGGTTGAGCAAAGCTCTGTGAACTGTCCATAGCCTCTGCAGCACGGGTTTGATCCCCAGGCAGCAAGGGAGATTCCCACATGGGGCAGACCTCTCCTGCCTCGCCCACTGCTCCCCTCAACAGTGCTTTCAGTCTGTCTGTCTGTTCTGCTCCCTGCTCTGTCTCTGGTGAATTCTGTCACCCTCCTGCACCTCTGGCCTGTACCCCAGTGCTTGTATAAATAAATAAATCTTTAAAAGTAAACAAGAATGGCACTGGAAGTGCAACCTGAAACAGAGCCTCTGAAGCTCATCCACAGACGTATGAGTTTTGAATTTTAAGCCTCTGAGATTCTGAGTTCATTACATGCAAAAACTGATCAACAAACACATGTACCACTTCCAGTGTTCTTTAGAGAACAACTAGAATACAGACCTCCCTTGCAGAGTCAATTGCATTTAGAAATCTTGAGAAAGGAAGATTTCTTTGAAAAACTAAAAATAACTCTAGAAGAGTATTGTCTACTATGGAATTGAGGGGAGGAATCCCTAAGTAGCTTCAAAAGTAAGCCACTGTGGTTTAAAGAAACTAAATACCACAAAAAATCTTATTTAATTAAAAAAATATACATTGTACCAGTTTATATTGTGATCATATGTATTTGAGAATACTGTTTCCTCATGCCTTTACCAAAATTAAATATATCAAATTCATTATATTTGAATATTTTATGAATATATGTACATTGTTTATTCATTAAAAAGAGTTATTCATTAAAAGAGTGCATGGTTACAATGCAAGTAACCTCTAGGGAAGCAATGAGTTAGAAAGTCATGCTAAACTAAAAGTATTCAACATGTCAGTTTCAAATAAAAGAAATCACAGAGTATTCAAAAAAAATCAATAAAATGTAAAGCAGCAGAATTTCAGAGCTGCAAGGAGTCTTACACTTCTCTTAGAAGAGGAAAAATGTGAAAGCACTTAGTAAAGTGTAAAGTGTCCATACAAATCCATAACACATGTATTATCCTCATCTATGTAAAGCCCCTAATTTTACAAGTAACAGAACAGAGAGATTTGGAGATTTAAAAGATTCTTCAAAAGACTGTGCAATGCTTTCCAAAAAAACATTAAGGGCTATCAACACCCACCCCCAGGCAAATTCTTATTAACTTTAATCCACAATTACTGATAAAGCTTCAGCGGTTTTTCTATCCATTCTCATTTAACTCAAGAGTTCCATATATTACTAAACTAGCCTAGAGAATATAAGAATGTGCATGTAAATTCCCCACAACTGCATATTTTGCCAAATAGGAAATGAAAGAGAATACTTAAGGCATACTCTATTTTTCTTAACCCGGCTGAGCAAATTCTTTTAGTTTCTAATATAATGTTTTCTTTTTTAACAGATAGCATTTAACTACCTAAATATGCAGATCTGAAATTAACCTCTACCTTGCAAGCTATTAAGAGAAGTGGTCAGAGATGAGAAATTAAGAAGTAAATTTTACCTGGATCAATAGTGTTCTGGATCAATAGTGTTCACATATATCTTACTCATACCTATCTTTCTTCAAAGAAATTTTTCTGTAAAACTAAGAAAACCTAATGAACAATTTTCTTCTCTAATTGAAGTATGAATAGGAAATCCAGACTAAGCCCTTTCCACCTCATCATCCCTGGTAGGGTCTCCAGTGAGGATAGCTTGAAAATCAACAAAGAGGATATAACCCAAACTCCTTAAACCAGTATTTTTGACCCAATATAATCAAAGTTAAATATTAATTTTCACCCTGGAATTAAAAACAAAGACTTTTCTATAATTATGATATGAAAGTAATGTTCTTTAGTCTTTATGAATGCAAATTAGTATTTCAAAATGCACAATGCAATTGGGTAGCAACAAGGAGTGGTAGAATCATACTAGGAATAAAGGAATTTACTTATAGTCTATTCCATGTCACCTGGAGTGAATTTAAATTTGTAGACCTCAGGTGATCCATTTGTTAAATGTAAGGATAGTGTTAAACTTTTATCAGGAGGTTGGGCAAAATGATTTCACAGTGCTTCTTTCATATTGAAAGACATAATTCAATTTGACAAGTATTTTTGAATAATTATTTCATTTCATAATAAGACACAAAAACATAACTATCAACAAGACATACGTCATTACATTCAAAGAGCATAAACTCTGATGAAAGAGGCATACATACTATTATTTGGCCCTTTCTCTTCAGAGCTGATACTCGGTAATTCCTGTGATCAAGGATTGCTGACTATCATCACAATCTGAAATCAGACTCCGGCCTAGACTAGTTCCTTTTCCCTACCACAATGTCTATGAGATACATTGGTCTGGGTGCTATTTCAGTCTTAGACACAGACTATGGTCTTAGGAATTTAAGTAGCCACAGAGCCACTATGCACTTGGAATACATCAGTTAGGGAAAAGTATTTGACAGTCCCACCATGGAGTGCAGATGTAAAGCAGTCAAAGCAATATATAATCAGTAACCAGTTAATAAAGACAAAAAAAGCCTATCTGCAATAAGTGACATCTAATATAAAAACCTATTCAACTTGGGATAGGGGAAAAGGCAGGTGGACAAGTAGAAGAGCTCTTTATTTTTTTATTATAAATTTTATTTTTATATTCCCCATACAATTGCAACCCCCAAATTTTGACCCCAATCCCTCCCCTCCCCACCCCCCACAGAGTGTCTCTGGTTCATAGTTGTTTGTTGATTTTGATTTTTACTTTGTTATAGTTATTCTTTTTCCTGGTCCCTTATTTAAGTTTTCTAGATTCCTGCTATGAGTGACACCATCTGGTACTTTTCTTTTTCCTTCTGGCTTATTTCGCTGAGCATGATCCCTTCCAGCGCCATCCATGTTGCTGCAAATTGCATGTGTTTATCTTTTTTGATTGCTGAGTAATATTCCATGGTGTATATGTACCACATCTTCTTGATCCAGTGATCTATTTTTGGGCATTTGGGCTGTTTCCAAATCTTAGCTATTGTAAACAGTGTTGCTATAAACATAGGCGTGCAGGTGCTCTTTGGAATTGATGTTTCTGTGTCCTTTGGATAAATCCCTAGGAGTGGAATTGCTGGATCATATGGAAGCTCTATTTTTAGTAAGTCAAGAAATCTCCACACAGGGCCTCCCCGGTGGCGCAGCAGTTGAGCGCTGGGTTGCGAAGCTGCCCACGGCCTCTGCGGCACCGGTTCAATCCCCAGCTGCTCCCCGGCCACCTGAGGAGGGTCCCACATGGTGCGCAGACCTCTCCTACCACCCGCTGCTCCCCTCAGCAGTGTAATTTGGTCCTTCTGCCTGCTCTGCTCCCTGCTCTGGCTCTGGTGAATTCTCTCACCCTCCCGCGCTTCTGACTGTACCCAGTGCGTATATAAACAAAACAAACAAACAAACAAATAAATAAATAAATAAAACATGCCTCTATTAAAAAAAGGATTTAAAAAAAAAGAAATCTCCACACAGAGAAATTATTTCAGCAGAAGTGCACTAGTGAGAAACGAGGGACCATTTGAGAGAATATAGGTATGGCTAAGGAAGAACAGAGGCCATATTATTCATGCCTCTGTCCAATTTTTTATATAGAGAGAAAAGGCAATGGCAAAATAGAAAGATTTTAAGCAGGGCAATGTTCAATTTTATTTCCATATTTAAAACCTAGTTCTGTATTTAGTGTGGAAAGTAGGAATGAAGAAGGAATTGTAAGCAGTAAAGCTCTAGGTGGGAGATGACTGTTGTAGTGCAGGATTACACAAGCACACTGGGGTTAGAGAAATGAAGGAAGATTCATGAGGTGTGCATGGAGTAGAGTCCATTGGATTCAATCTTTGATTGGAGGTTTAGGTAGTGAGGAAGAAATTGATGATGATGTCGAGGTTTCTGGTTTGAGCAAATGGCTAAGTTTGGTACCATTCACAAAGTTAGGGAACGTTTAATAATGCTTTTAAATGAATAATGCTTTTAAAAATAATGATGATTACAATGTGCAGACATATATTATCTCATTCATCCCCATCATCTCTGTAAGATAGCTATAATTTTTATCCTCTTTAAAAATGAGAAAACTGAGACATAGAAAGACAGGGTGATCTGCCCAAGTCACATACCCTATAAGTGGCCAAGTCTGAATCTGAATAATTTGGGAGTGGGGAGAATTAAAAATAATCTCAGGGTTAGTCATGTTGACTTTGAGTGAACTGTGGAACATCCCAATAGCCATCTGAACATGTAAATTTGAAACTTTGAAGAGAGATTTACAGGTTTTTGGAAGTACCATAAGTCATGGTAATGGACAATAAAGTTCCAGGGAGAAGGACCAAGACTATAGATTTCAATTGAATTAAAAAAATATTATTTTGTAGAGTTTAATAAAACTAGCATAGTCATAAAGCTAAGTAAATAATCCTTGTACCCTTGCATAAACAGTAAGTAAAACTCAGCATGGCTTAGGCATAAGATCAAGGAGAGTATCTCCATATATCCAAGGAATCAGATCAAGAGTCCAACCTCTCCACAATACTTGGAGAGTATGAAAAGTACTAAAAGTTCTCAATAAGCTAGTAAAGAGGACAAACTGGAATTTTATATCAAGTCCTAATACATAGGTAGTATGCTAAATATTGATAAATGATAGCTTAAGCTCATCATGTACCATTTTCATTTACTCATTACTAATGTATTTATTCACTATCAGATAATTTTTTCTGCCTCCTAAAAGTTCTAATTAAAGAAACTGGTGTCTTAATAGGAAGACCATTATAGATATGATTCTTATCCCAACAGTAGAAAAATCCATATTAGTAATATCTTTTCCAGAATATTGCTTATTGCTTCCACAATATCAATGTTTATTTGTGTTCTATGCATTAGTTAGCACTGTCCTGTGCTCTGAGTCAGTTTTCAATAACTTCTTTGTAAAAGCAGAGGAATAGCTAGCAACTGCTACTCTGGGTTTAGAATGCTTAGTATTTTACAGTCTCAATTTATAAAGACTGAAACCCTGTCAACACAAACAAGAAAAAGTAACAAAGAGTCAAATTAATCAAATATATCTGTCTTCCTTTTTCATATTTTTGTGCCTGTAAAGTCTATTAGAATTCTCTCCCCAAAAAATGTCATTATAAACCAAGGTTAGATAAGAAAACAAAAAGGTGCTATATGAATAGAACATAACAAGGAGAGAAAACCTGGTTTTGTTATCTCTCCCACTATTCCTGCTGGACATTGTCTCCTTCGACTCCCAACTATCAAATGAATTGATCTCTGACATTTTGAGCACAGGCGCTGCAAGATGATGCACATTTACAGAAGGAAATGATTTCTACTGCCCATATACCAGCTGAGCAGAGGAAGGCTAATAGCTTGCATTCAGTTCCTACTGTGTGTTTTCACTTACAGAATCTTAGATGATTTTCCAATTAGTCAACTAATCAACATATCTTTGCAGATGGACACTGGCAGACACTTTGTAGTAGGACTGCTATAGAGAACAGGAAGACATGCTCTAATTAGAGTCTGAATTTCTCCCACTTATTGAGTGTTGCTTGAGGAACTAGTCAAACTCAATTGTTTGACACTTAAATCTTTTCTTTTTTACTGTATAACTTTTCCTCCTGGGCAATTCTACTTAAATGGGGTTACACAGTCACAAAAGACCTATGTCCCTAAACAGGGGTTGAGAATCAAAGACAGAAGTAGGAATAATATAGTTTTATAGTAATTTATGCTACGCCAAGTTTAACTGCAAATACTGAAACCCTTTAGGAATCTTGCTTAAAGCAAGAAGAAAATGGACTCCTTGTCAGTGACCATGGTGCAAGGAAAAATAAATAAGGAGTTTTCCAAGATGATTATAGAGAATCTGTGAAATAAAACTGAAGTCATATCTCTAAGCTGACTAGCATATGTGGCATTACCAAACTAAGAGAGAGAGAAAAGTGACTGTGTCTTCTATATACCCCATAGGCCCAAAATACTATCTAAAGCTAAATTAGAAAAAGGCAAATTTCTCCATACATTCATCTTTTTTCTAATAAAGTGATCATGTAAAGAATAAGTTAGTGATGAGTTTCTACAAAGTGGTGTGCAGGTCAGCCCACCCCTTGACAAAAAGTACTAGAATATGTCATAGTCACAGTCCAGTGACTAAAACCAAAGGATTGCTGATTTTCTGAATCACTACCTCCAAAAAACAAGGGGCTTCTTCATGGGGACAAAATGATTAGCTATCTTCCAATTTGACTAAAAAGGACTCAAGGCTCACCCCTGTGAAAAGTGCACTGAAGAGTTACACAAAGGAGGAGTTCTAGCTCTAAACTTGGTTGTGAAGTGAGGGTCTTTATCCTAATGGATATTTCCTTCTTTAAATTCATTTTAGCCTCACCACTATTCATGTTTGAGGATTCCTTTTTTGTGCTAAAATGCTAACATATAATCAACTTAATGAAGCCAGTACGAACCTGCTCCCTTACTACCTTGCATGTGTTTTCATCTATTATATAATAGAAAAAGTATGTTAAGTGTTTACTAATTTGCCTACCACAATTTTCGTTTTCATTACCAAGTCCTTAAAGAAAGGTACTGCCTACTGAAAATGATTTCTTATTTTCAAGGCAAATAGGCTTCCCTTGGTGCAAGGTAGCACAATGGATATTATTCTCTCACATATCATATTAGGATCTTTTGGGAGGGAATCATCTACCTGAAGTACTATCCTCTAACTCTCAGTATGAAATAAATGTCCTCCCAACTATGAGTTAAAGTAGAACATTGGAGAGAGGAAGTGACAGGGCAGAACAGAGACTACCTAAGATGGAGAGGTACAGCTTCCTCAGTCCAAAACATGGTTTATCAAGGAAAAGAGCAATTTTGTTTAAGCATGGTTTCATTTCAAAATAAGACCAGGGGAAGGGCTTGGCAAACATCAGTGTGACATCAAACCTAAAGAAGGTAGAAAAGCCTTCTCCAAGGTCCTGAATTCAAAGAAAGGAAGAAAAACGTGGTCCCATTGATATTGTGACTAATACTATATTCTCATGTTGACTGACTTCCCAGAAAGCAGGGTTTCTGCTGCTATGTTGGTTTTTGGACTGAAAACAAAGCAAGAATTCAAAAATTCTTAAAGAAATCTGCCACCAACAAAACTTCGTCAAGTAACTGACCCCAGTAGTTTTTAGTTTATTCCTTAATTGAGAAAGAGTAGCAGTGAGCTTTAACCACATACCACCAAGCACAGACCTAATTGTTTTTTGTTGATTCATATCCCACCTATAAAGGAACTAGGTTCATAATTTATAGTCTCAGTCACAAACTAAAATACCTTCCATAAACTGTTCACACAACTCATGATTGAGTACAAGATTATATTAGAATGTCTTGAAAGTTACTTTAATACAAGAGCTAGTAAATGAAATAGTTCAATATTCATGCCTTATTGTCCTTTAATAAAGTTTCATTACTTCTTCATATTTATGGGCACCACAGCTATGGTAAGCGCTGACAGCTCTGGAGTTTAACAAACAGCTCCTCAATTTCTGAGGAAAATGAGGATTTCAAAGTCCTTTCCCCAGTCTCAAGAGTGAATTATGAATCAACTGACCTACACTAGTACAGCCTTCAACTTAAAAAAAAAATTAAAGGCAGGCGAACTGGGAATAAATCAGTCATCCCCTGAGGACACAGGACAGAGATGAAAACTTGCTGACTTCTTTGAGTTCTCCTAGTATGACAACTAGGACAAGGAAGGTAAAAGGAACAAAGGCCAGACAAGGTAATAAAAATGTCTACTCTAAATTTTAGGCTGTCATGCAACAAAGTAAAAGTGAGATTTGAGAGTGATCTGGTGTGATTTTTGTCATCCCAAAAGTTCTGAGATGCCAGGCCAGCCCTACAGAGCAATTGTTTTTAACCAGGGGTGGGTACCACAGTCACCTTTGGATCTTTTTATAAAAGCCATTTCTTGAACCTGTATCACTGAAGGATCAGTGGGTTTGAAGTGGAACATAGGTGCTTTTAAGAACTCTTTGGAAGATGGGAACTATTCCATCGATTAAGAACACTGCTATGGAAGCTGATTAATTTCCAGGAGGGCATAATTTCTCAAGATTTAATGTACTCAAACATCTGACACAGCAGATCTGAGATAGGACTAATAAGGTCCTAGGTGATATCTATGCTGCTGGTGTGGGGACCCCAAATATGTGGCAAGTCAGTAGGCTTTACACACCAACTTCAGAAGGCAGCCTTCAGGTGAATGAGCATGGGGTAGAGGCAGGGAATCTGGTGTTGGCTCATGTGTGGTTTGTGGATCGGCCACCACAAAAATCATCTGAGGGACTTATTAAAATTAAGATTCCAGGTCCTCACCCCTCAAGTACCAATTATCCTGCTACACAAGATCCCTAAGTAATGCTTTTATACACATTAAAATCTGAGCACTAAAATCATCAGCAATGCATAATTAAAAGAATTAAGATACCCATAGTCATTCAAGGATGAATCATATATTTAATTTAAACCATCATTAACACATTTTAACCTTCTCTATTTTCTAGTTAAAACTGTGAGATGTAAGAGTTTGAAAACAATATAGTCACTTTAATACATAAATATATATAAAATATACACCGAAGAATAAAACTTCAAAGATAAGTAAGCGTGTTTTTTAGTACAGTGACTATGTTCTATCTGTGAATTGTTCTCAGAAGTGTTAATACTTTGAGGTCACTTACAAGTTTTTCCCAGAAGTTTTTCCTTTACCACCACCCACTTGCACATACCTTCTTTGTATTACTTACATACTCCATGCATTCTCTGTCTTTGCCAGAGAAATACCATTTTTAATTTCACTCAGTAAATATTGCTTTGTGGCTGATAATGTGAAATCCAAATCCCTTACTGTTATTTCTAACACTAGAATATGAATTCACTAAATGAATTACTAAAATGGTCTCCTTCAAAGTATTAATCAGCAGTAAATGCCATTTCCTTGCATATGGAAAAACAGAGAAACTCCACATCTACAAAATTTACATGGATATAGAATGGTAAATGTAAACTGTATACAGTTATAAATTTAAATTATCCCACAATTGTTTAAATTTATAATTCAGACCTTAAAACATGTTCTCTTCATATATTGGAAAGCATCTATATACATAAATATATGCATATATATGAGCAAGTTTTTTTATTATAAATTTTATTTTTATATTCCCCATACAATTGCGACCCCCTTATTTTGACCCCAAGCCCTCCCATCCCCACCCCCCACCCCCCGATAGAGTGTCTCTGGTTCATGTTTGTTGATTTTGATTTTTACTTTCTTATAGTTATTCTTTTTCCTGGTCCCTTATTTAAGTTTTCTAGATTCCTGCTATGAGTAACACCATCTGGTATTTTTCTTTTTCTTTCTGGCTTATTTCACTGAGCATGGTCCCTTCCAGTGCCATCCATGTTGCTGCAAATTGCATGTGTTTATCTTTTTTGAATGCTGAGTAATATTCCATGGTGTATATATAACACATCTTCTTGATCCAGTGATCTATTTTTGGGCATTTGGGTTGTATCCAAAGCTTAGCTATTGTAAACAGTGCTGCTATAAACATAGGCATGCAGGTGCTCTTTGGAATTAATGTTTCTGTGTCCTTTGGGTAAATACCTAGGAGTGGAATTGCTGGATCATATGGGAGCTCTATGTTTAGTAGGTCCAGAAATCTCCACACAGCTCTCCATAGTGGTTGGACCAGTTTGCACTCCCACCAACAGTGCAGGAGAGTTCCTTTTTCTCCACAACCTTGACAACATTCGTTGTTGCTAGTTTTTTTAATATGTGCCATTCTCACTGGTGTAAGATGGAATCTCATGGTAGTTTTGATTTGCATTTCCCTGATGACAAGTGATGTTGAACATTTTTTCATATGCCTGTTGGCCATTTGCATTTCCTCTTCAGAGAAGTTTCTTTTTAGCTCTTCTGCCCATTTTTTGACTGGATTATTTTGTCTTTGTTGAGTCTCATCAGCTCTTTGTAGATTTTTGTGATCAGTCCTTTATCATTAGTGTTGTGTGCAAAAATGTTCTCCCAGTTGGTGGGGTTTCTCTTTGTTTTTGTTATTGTCTCTTTTGCTGTGCAGAAGCTCTTTAATTTGATGTAGTCCCAGCTGTTTATCTTTGCCTTCACTATCACTGCTTTGGGTGATGTGTCTGTAAAGATGTCTTTGATGTGCGTATCACGTAGTGTTTAGCCTATATATATGAGTGAGTTTTTTAAAGGGTCCTATTCACATGAAAGTTTATTTTTTAATGTATTGAATTAAATATATAATTATATACAATATATTATGTAAAATTTTCTGTGCAAACTTACAGCACCTTTCATGTAATTGATTATTACACATTTGGAAAATGCGTATTAGCAGTTCATTCCTCACATTTTAACTTGTAAAATGTTTGGTGGCGCTATAGCATGCTCACCCATTCAGCCCACCTTCTTTGCATAGTTTCATTTCCTGTACTTAGATCTCCTGTTGATAACAGTAGCATAGATAACTGCAATGAATAAACAAGGTTAGAGAATCATGGGCCATTTCTACCAGGAAGAGTGGTAATGAATGTTCTTTGCATTTCCTATGATTGTTTGTAACAGAGTCCCATAAACTTGGTAGCTTAAAACAATACAGATTTTTTTTTTTACATTTCTAGAGGTAAGGCGTCCAAAATGGTGCTCACGAACTAACATCAAAGTGTTAGTTTAAGAGCAAGCAAACCTTGGACTTAAAATAGGGGACCTGTAGATGCAAAAGAAGGTCTAAATTAAGATATTCATGGTTTCTTTGGAAAATATTTGGTAAGTGACTATTACCAGCACAAGTCTTAGAAAGTGATATTAATCCTTTAATATCCTACTTAAAGCATGAAAATCTTATCTCTTAAGATCTTTCAGCACAATTGGGTCAAACTTAGAAAATGGTCTTTGATTTTAATAAATGTTTTGGGGTTAAAAATAATAAAAACAATTAAATATCTACATAGTCTGGCTTAGATGATTTGGTATGATCTTTAAAGTTACTATCTGATATTTTATCATTGCCCTGTCCTAGATACTGGCTAATTCACAGAAAGTAGAATGATAATGGCTATCATGTGAGGGCTCACATTTGGGAGTAAATCTTCTCAGAAATTAAAGTTTCTCTCTCAGGTACAAGCTATCCACACCTGGGAAGACCAGGGTTGTCATTTTGGCTTTATATGACATCAAAAACCAAAGCTTTTATCTTTCTGCCTTATCTGGATATTTCTACATCTCTAGTAATCAGATCCAAGTTCCAGAAAATAGGCAGAAGGGTCCAAAAACAAAGAGGTTTTCTTCCCTTTTAAAGTGTGTTTCTGGGAAACTCACACAACACTTTTGCGTAAATATCAGTGTTAGATTTTAGACATATGCCCACAATATATTGTCAGGAAATGCTGGGAGAAGGAAATTTATGGCTGGACACACTATCATCACCAACATATCAGAGTTCCATTTATTAGGGAGGAAGGAGTGAATGGATGCTCAGGTAGATAACTAGCAATCTCTACCACAGAATTAGTGAGAGTCCGAGAATGTCTAGAGCAGCCTCCGATGCAAAACACCTGACTTGTAGAAGATCTCGTATTTACAAGGCACCTTCTCTACTGTCTGAGGAGGCATAATGACATGTGATGCTTCAAAGAAATCTGTGACATGCAATGTGGATAGAAGCAAGAAAATGTGTAATGATTCACTCAATAGCACTTACTGGAGTAATTCCATCTCCAGGGGGTATCTTCCACATGAATGTTTTGCAGTGGTCCTAACCCAGGGGCCCACTTATTTGTTCATATGTATAAAATACATCCCTAATCTGGCCTAATGTTTTGCAATCCCCCCCCCCAATTTTTTAACAGTGGTGTTTAAAATTCTCCAATTAGCAATGCAAGCATCATCTTTTACAAGTATCAATAGCTGTGGAATGGTTATGGACCATCAGTCATTCACTAGTGTGAACTGGTTTAATTATATTAATTTTCTAATGACTGACAAAGATCAGTTGCTTTGTGGAAAGGAGACGATAGTTTGGGACCAGGAGAGATCAGTAAATGACTTTGAAAGATTGAACCTTTGTTCTCGCCCTCAGTTGAAATAGCAAAGCTTGAGCCTTGAGACCAAGAGAGAGGCATGATGGTACTGGAGAGGTGTGCAGAGAGAAAATGAGATTGATGGAAAATTAAAATTAAATACTTTCATACATTTACCTCTAAACATCAGTGTACCAGGTAATGTTGAGGAAAAAATTTCTCTTCTTTCTTAAGCATCATATTACTCTTGGCCATCAGGAGAGATAACCTAATGTATTCACATTTGTATTATAAACACATCATGTGGGCTCATTGTGTGTCCAGTATATTTTGAGTGGTGGTGTGGAGGAGAGCTAGCATGAATTGGGTTTGACAGAAAAATGCAGAGTGCCAAACAACTGAAAGGGGGTTAAATTATACCTCATAGCATATATCTACATTAGGGATTACCTATATCCAAGATATTTCTAAAAATGTCATTATTGTGCTGTAATTGCTGAGGTACTCTTTTATATATACAACTGTCTGTAGGATACAGGTGAGAAATAAAAAGAGGAAAGCAGTGCTGGTTGAATCAGAACTGGGAAAGTTCAACCTCCAGCCCTCATCCTTGGCCCAAATTCAGGTCAGACCTTGAGGACCACTGCCTGAACCAAACAGGAACAGTATCTCAAAACAATATCAGCTCAGAGTTCCTTTGTTAGAATCATAAATACTACCTTCACCTCTGCAATGTGTCTACAGCATGTTGTCTGTGGCTCAAAGGCAATGTCACTACTGCTGTCAGTATTCATTTAAGGACAAACTATTAGTATACAAGATTGCATAATTTTATATTTTCAAAGAACTATCCCATACATGAATCTTATATAATACACCAACTCTATGAAGAAGACAGTGCAAGTATTTTTGTTAAGGAAATGGAAGTTCAAATAACTTAAGTAACTTTAAAAAATGACACTGCCAGGAAGTGATGGGGGCACAGCAAGAATTTAAATATTCTGATTGCTCAACTCTGGTCCTGCTTTTAAAATCACCAGGGAAACTTGAAGGAAAAAAAAGAAATATCAAGGATTTGGGGAGAATGGCAGTGGGATATTGAATTTTTTTAATATCCTAGAGGATTCTCCCTTCTAACGAAAGCTGAGAACAAATCCAAATGCCCACAGGCAACAGATACAACAAAACTAGGAATATATAAGAACCCAAAAATGTGGGCATGAAAGTGAGGAAGTCAGTAACAGGGGGAGTGGGGTAGAGGGTGAAGCAGGAGCAAGAAGGCAAAGCACCTTCTAAAGGCTCTGAGAACCAGGGAGACACAAAGTGCCAAAACCTCACCAAAAGTGAGATACCAATCTGGAAAGAGCTGCAGAAAACTAGGAGGTTTTTCACTGGTATCGTATGAACGTGGGGGATAAGAAACATCGTAAGATTAAATGTGACATGGGCCTTCAGAGCCCTATGGATTTTCAAAGTGAATAAAGGGAAGCTCCCAGGCAATTCAAAACCCCACCCTGAGGAAAATACCAAATGAGCAGGAAAAGTTAAAGAAAGAAAAGGAACAATTAATGATCCAGAGTGTACAGAGAGTTAGATGTTAGAAGCCACTATGCTATTATAAATTTTAATTGTTTTATGAAAGCAACTGGAAAATGAGTTCCAAAGCCCTGACTGTATTAAAACTATCATGGATCATTCTTTCTGTCCAAAATAAATAATTTCCATAAAACATAAGGAAAAGAGGAGGAATAGAGCTATTTTCCATACAAAGTTATTTTTTTTTTTTTGATCTGTATAGGTCAGTCTTTATTTGTAGCAGAAACTTCTTTTTGTCACCCAAGTATATTTTCTTACTCTTATTTTTTTCTGTTTTTTTCTTTCTTTTTTCTTTTTTTATTATTTAAATTTTATTTTTATATTCCCCATACAATTACAACCCCTTTATTTTGATCCCAAGCCCTCCTTTCCCCATGCTCCACCCCCCATAGTGTATCTCCGGTTCATAGTTGTTTGTTGATTTTGATATTTTCTTTCTTATAGTTATTCTTTTTTCCTGGTCCCTTATTTAAGTTTTCTAGATTCCTGCTATGAGTGAGAACATGGGGTATTTTTCTTTTTCTTTCTGACTTATTTCACTGAGCATGATCCCTTCCAGCTCCATCCATGTTGCTGCAAATTGCATGTGTTTATCTTTTTTGATTGCTGAGTAATATTCCATGGTGTATATGTACCACAGCTTCTTGATCCAGTCATCTATTTTTGGGCATTTGGGTTGTTTCCAAAGCTTGAAAAACAAAATACAATAAAGGTTGTCCAGAAATACATAGTCACAAAACCCTACCCTAATATTTCAGAAAAGTGAAAATGTGTATAAGAAAATGATAGAGGCTATGAAAGAATGGTATCAAGCTAAACTAGAAATACACAGAAATTATGTTATTGCAAAATGGGAGCTATGAAAATATAGGGACGAAATTCAGGAAAGAATAGTAGAAAAGTGTTAAGTCTTGGAGAAGATGTGCAGAAAGGGAAGGGAACTTCTATATATTGTTGATGGAAATGTCAATTGTTGTAGCCATTGTGGATAGCAGTGTAAATTCTATACAATCCAGTTATTCTGCTTCTGGTTTTACCAAAAAAATATACAAATATACTAATTTGAAGAGATAAACACCCATGTTTATTGCAGCATTATTTACTGTAGTCAAGAACAGGAAATAATCTAAGTGTTCCTATTGACAGACTTAAGGGTAAGGAAAATGAGGTATATATACACAATGGAATACTACTCTACTCAGCTATAAAAAGATGAAATCCTGCCATTTGCAACATCATGGATGGACCTAGAGAATATTATGCTTAGTGCAATAAGCTAGACAGAGAAAAACAAACACCACATAATTCCACTCATATGTGGTATATATAAAACTAAACAGAGGAACTAAAGAAAATTACTATCAGGCAAATTAGTGACTAGCAGAGTAAATCAAAACAAAGAAGTTGATTGTTTGATAAAAGAGAATTGGGCATTCAGTGGTAAACTCAACGTAGTGTATACATATTTTGATTTGCGTTGATACATACATGAAACTTACATTTCTTCAATAAAAATTAAGAAAAATATTTTAGAAAGGGAGACTAAACTTCAAATCACTCAAAAGCAAATGGACTAAATGGATAGTACCTTTAGAGATACAAAAGTGAATAGTTTTGAAATCAAAAGAAATACAGAAAATATTAAAAATATTGAGGAAAAAGTATAAGTACAGAAGATTCTCCATGCTCTTATAGGCATCTCAGAAGAAAACCAAAGCAAGATAACAAATACCAAAGATTATTAATCAAGAAAAAGACACTAGTTGGGCCTCCCCAGTGGTGTGCTTAGGCTACACTAATTTTTTTAAAAAATTCTTTTTTCAATAATATATTAACCTTAGCTTACAGTAAGTTTTTACTTTATGTACCTTATAATTACTTTTTAACTTTTGAGTCTTGTGTACAACTATGCAAACATTTTCTTTCTGTATATCTTTATTCAATAGGGCTTTTTTTCCATTTTAAGACATTTCATTTGTTTTTAATGTTAAGCTATTGGGTAAAAAACTAAGACACAAACACACGTTAGCCCAGGAGTATGCAGAGTTGGAATTATCAATATCATTGTCTTATACCTCCACATCTCAGTCCCAGTAGAGGGTCTTCAGAGGTAATAACTTGCATGGAGCTGTCATCTCTGATGATAACAATGCCTTCTTCTGGAACACATCCTGAAGGACCTGCCTGAAACTCTTCCTGACAAGGTGACACAATTTTCAGAAATAGGTTCATGGGGGATTGCTTGGTTTGTTTCTTTTTATCATAGATTTGAGAGCAGATAATGCACCATGAACATTTCTCGCCATTTATGGAACCCTTTCAGAATTGGGTTCCATGATTTCAAACTTTTTAAGGAGCTTGTTGAGGTCTGCAGACGCTTCTACAAAATCCCCCACTGTGAATTGTCTTCAGAATTCTTTCCTTTTCCTGAATTTTCCTTTTCTCTTGCCTCTTCTTCAATCATGCACTACAGTCCCAGTTTCAGCAATTCCTCATTACTCAATTCATTGGAAACCAACTCTTAAGAGCTCCTGAACGACCTCATCCTCATCCATACCCATGTTAAAGTTGCTTAAAATCTCAACAATATTGACAATCTCCTCATCCTTAGAAGATCTTTTGAATACATGAATGAACCTCTTGAGTGTCTTCTTTCAGATACCATCATTGCATGACTTGATGTTATCACCCCCAGTTCATGCCAGGATCTTGATGCAGTTATAGTTGTAATCCTTTTAGAATTGCATCAGCATCTTTGCAATGTCTTCTTAGGTTGCAGCAATCAACGGGCAAAGGTCCTCCTCAGTACTTAAGTGCTCCTGAAACTTCCTAATCCATTGCTTGGATCAAAAAAGTAACAGCAGTAGCCTATATTTGGCATATCTGGAAGATGATACACCATTTTAATATCAAGATTAAGATCACCAATAAAAAGAGGATAACCAGAAGCATAAAAGGTAAGTTACTCTTCAAATACTATTTCTTCACTTTGCTGTCATAGCAATTCAGGAGGGCATTTTAGAATAGGTCATCTGTGACTTCATATTTCTCCAATAGTAAACTGGAAGTATATCCTTACCGATTTACTTAAAGGCTTTGAGGTTCTCACTGTACCAGATCACAGAGGATTTTAATTGGTATCCTGCAACACTGTCCCCAAACAAGACTGCTATCCTGTCTCTAAATGTCAAAAGTTAAAATCTGACATTGACTTGGCCACAGGATGAAAGTTCTTTCAGGCACATTTCCAGTTTAGGGAGATTTCTATCATATTGAAGATCTGTGCTAGCAGGTAACTTTACACAACAATCACCTAGCTTTCAAAAAAATTTTCAGATGCCTTTACACTTGCAGACTCACCACTGACTTTCACATTATGTAATGAATGATTCTTGAATCACTGAAACCACCCAAAGCTAATAAATTCAACATCATAGTCAGGTGCAGACTTTTCTTTCAGTGTTGCAATCAAACTTTTGCATTGGCAATAATCAACATGGTGCTAAGAAGAATATGCTTCTAGTCTGGTCATCAATCTTTCCAGGTCATTAGAGTTTCTCCAACTCTGAGATAGGCCCTATCTGAATTGCGGTTACTCTACTGCATTCATAAAGCAGATATTCTAACAGCCTTTATCACTTTAGACTTTTTCTTTAAGATTGTAGCTATGGTGGAATGGGACATGGGTGGCTGGTGAGCAATGACCATCAGTGATTTTCTACTTCTGTAGTCCTTAAATTACTTTTAATTTCATTTTCAGGTCAATCACTCAACATAGCCTCTGACTGGCAACATTAACAATGCATTGTGTACACTGGGGGTCCATGATGAACAAACAACGCAAGATTAAATCAAGCATAAGACAATATTATGCTTTCAAGAGATGTGATAAACATGATATGCATGAGGTTGCTGCTGGTATAAAACACTATAATGTTATGGCAGCTACTACATGGCAATAAGAATTTGGGGACTGCTGCAGCATATCCAGTCCATGATGCATGACTGTAACTGCTCTCCCTCCAATCAACATCATCAAAGAAAATGAAATCATCAGAAGTCTGGTAGTTGATGTTGTCTGTCTGCTGAGACCTTACCTAGGCCTATTGGTCAAAATAACTACAGGTCACTTCTCCTTGAACCTGGACTTCCTTACAACATGGTGACCAGCCCAAGGCTGAGCTTCCAAGAGAAAAGACCAGCATAACTGTTTCAACTTTAGGACTTAACTTCCTGAAGTCATGCAGGGTCATGGCTGTCTCATTTTATTCATTGATGCTTACACAAAGGTCCACTCAGTTTCAAAGGAGGGAAAATAGATTCTACCTCCTGATAGGAATCAAATTTAGAAGAAGCACCCATGGAATTGGAAACATTTTTGTGACTATTTTTAGAAACTGAATGTGTCATATGGGAAAAATAAATGAGGACTTACATTTATGTAGCTAGGAACTGAGATTTTGGGCATAGAAGAAAAAAGATTCCGATATAAAAGTGATGAAATTAAAGAGAAATTTTGCATTCCTTACTGAGTATATACATGGATATGCACATTTATATTCCAGGTTTCCTATTTTAAAGCCCTAGAAAATGTGCAATTGAGAAACAGTGAGCATGCCTAGCAATTGGATTTATGTCTCCAAATACATCTCTCCATAAAAGGAACTAAAATATTTTGGATAAATGACTATTTCCAGGAAGGCTCAAGATAAGCTTTCATGTCAGAAAGCAAGAATGCTGTCAGAGGTTGTTGGAGCTGTATTCAGGAATCTAAGAATCCAAAATGAACAGGCTGCCATGGCCATTGTTGAGGCAAGTTAAATACAAAGAAAATAATTGTAATATAGTAAAACACATCAAATCTTTTTAAATTTATTCACTTATAATACCATAAAATATATGATTATAATAAATTAGGGAACCAGCTCATTATTTGAAGATGCGCAATAAAGGGGAAAGAATCAAACTTTTTCTGCTACACCCCACAAACTGCATTTCAGAGTCATCAAATAGTTGGTGAGGGAAAGCCTCTTACTACAGAAGTATTCCAGCTAGTAGGTAAAAGAAGAATGACTAAAATCAGTTATTTAATAAACCTTAAAAATATAGAATATAAATATTAAATATCAGAAATCATTAGTTCACAAAAAAGAAAAAACCAGAAATGTTTTTTCTAACAATAAATGTGTCCAAAAATATGCATAGTCTTTCCAAAGTAATCCAATCTAAATTCTATCAAGCTAATAGCTTTAACTACCAATTTACAAGAAACACAGGGGAAGGGGGAATGTATCACAGAAACTCAGTAACTTGCAATGATTTGAAAAATTCCACAATGGAAATGACTCCATCTCTTTTTAAAATTCTAAGAAAAAAATGACAAAGAAATGGAGAGGGATTTAAAGACTGAAAGAGAGATAACAAAAACATTAACCAATCTCAATGAATTTCTATTATTTGAGTCAAAAATCTATTAAAAAATATGAGACTGGGCCTTCCTGGTGGCGCAAGGGATTAAGCACAGCACTATGAAGCTATTCACAGCCTCTGCAGCATGAGTTTGATCCCCAGCTGACCAGGGAGCAATCCACATGGCACAGCAGACCTCTCCTGTCTCGCCTGCTGCTCCCCTCTGCAGAGTATTTCAGTCATTCTGCCTGTTCTGTTCCCCGCTCTGTCTCGAGTGAGTCCTCTCACCCCCCGCACCTCTGGCCTATACCCCAGGTCTTGTGTGCATAAATAATCTTAAAAAAATATGAAACCATGGAAGAAGTGTGATCATTAATAGAATATTTAATCATATACAGAAATAAAGTTAAGCTTTTAGTGCTCTGAGATTATTAAAATTGATATTTGAATGAGTGCTTTTCTTTTGGATACACATACATACATACTAAAATATGTACTGATGAAATTCTGTATCTAGGACTTGTGTCCAAATAATCCAGAGGAGGAGACAATGAGAGTAGGGTTAACAGTCTATATTGCCAAACAAGTTTGGCAATAATTTGATAGAAGCTGAGTAATGGCTACATTATCCGATGGGTTCGCTATATTATTCTCAGCTTTGTATATATGTTGAAGGTGCTTCAACACCTTCAAGTTATAAATAACTGTACCTTCACCCCACCTCCATTTTGATTTAATTGCTCTGTTAATACCCAGGTTTTGGTTTTGGTGTTACATCTCCAGGGAATTTTAATGAGCAGCCATAAATAAAACCACTCACTGAGCCACACAGATAGAGACACTCACACCTCATCCTCACATGGAAAAAAATCACACAGGCTGTTACCTAGGTGACTGATAGACTTTTAGAAACCACAAATCTTAATATAAATTAATAGAAACTTCATGTTTATAAGTACAGTGTATAAGCACAGTTTATAAGCACAAAATAAACCACAAATATCCTAAAATAATCTAACTTCCTGCTTAAGAGTAAGAATGGCCAGGGAAGTGTTTTCTGTGGGGTTTTTCTCTGTGTTTGGTTCACAGAGCTGGCTGGAGTAGGAGGGATTGGTATGACCTGAGGTGCAAAGTCATTCAATGACGGTGACTCAGGCATTTGGCTATAAAAGTACACAAGGAGCTTGTGTCTGGGCATTTTGGCTACAAATAATTCAACTAAAGCACTATCCATCCCTTTCCATGGTGATCACGTTGAGTTAATACCACAGTGTGCCATTTTCAAGTCCATCTTGATTAAATGCTTTGCCTGATGGCTGAAAGTGAGAACTCTTGAGATGTGGAACAACTCAATGCATCACATTTGTGGAAAAAATAAACACACTCTGCTTTTCTATTGTGCAATTTTAAGACACATTAATATCACTTTCCCTACTAACCAAAACAAATAAAAACCCTGAATCTCAACAAACCATCTTTTATTAACACTATTCAAAATTGCTCTAACAGGTTATAGCATGAAAGCAATTTTTCAAAATAGAGTCTAACATATAGTATCTAGAAAACAGTCCTCAATAGAATGACATCATACCATTGGAGGCCATTGGAGTCCTCAGTCAGCTAGCTAAACTGGTTTTTTCCCTAAAACTTATTTCTGCAAATTGTTCTACTCATGGTACATCTCAGGGAAATAAAACCCTTAAAGTATTTATTAACTATTGCTGATGCATGTGACAATGATTAAGTACTTACTGTTTGCTTTATAGAGAAAATTCAAGTGTGATGCAATGACAATTTAAATCTCACGAGAAGGCACATATCCATCCAAGATCTAAGTGACAGATATAGATCACAACAAAATATTTACCTATTTCTTTTCAGGTCCTGGGGGTGATCATCTCATCCCAGAAGGCCAGGGTCTTCATTTCCAGCCTCAGTGTTCCCAAGAAAAGTATTGGTACATCTCTGCCCAACACATGTTATTCAAAGCTTCACTTGGAACAAAGAACAGAGAGACTCTTAACCGCCCCAGAATACTTTATGAGAGTTGTGATTTCTAAATTAAAAAAAAAAAAACTTGTATTCTCAGCAGTTTTGTTTTTCAGAGTTCTTGACAAGAGAGTACATACCAATAGTGCAAAGAGCCCAGGCAATAAGTTTGACAGGTTAATTGGGCTTTTAGTTTCCTGAACTCAAGTATCTGCATTCATAAAATAGAAACCAGATTACCTATGTTTTAGGGGTAATTAAAGGTTAAAAAGAAGTATTGAGCAGTGTCTTCATACAAGTGCTCAATTAATGCTTACTTCCCAATTTACCCACCCGAATTAGAAGAAATTCATTAGAGGAAATGAATATAATCCTCATTATTAAATTCCTTGTTAATCGAGATGGCAGCATTCCTCCAAGTATGTTCCAGGAACATTATCTTCTTGGAATTCTATTAGCCAATCCACAGAGTCACGGAGAGGGAGAAAATGGAGTCTGTGGTCAATTTAATCTGGGAAATGCTGGGTTAAACACCTGTCTTCATGACAGCTTTCAGCTTTCAATTACTAATGTTAATCATGATTCCTTGTAGAGAGGGCAAAAGTATGCTACATTTCCCAACATTGTTGGCACAGAAACCTTTTTTGTCAGAAACCCCTGTTAACACCTGTTAACAGGAATTAATATTCTGTGAAACACAGTATGGTAAATATGGGTTCTGGACCTCCAAGAGCAGTGGGTTATCATAGTTGCCTCAAAGTTTTTTTTTTTTGTATCTTTCCCATACATAGTTTTACTCATATGCACTATAAGGATGAAACACATTCGGCAATTAACTGCAGAGATACTGGGTGGTCCTTCTTTTCATTTTTTTATCTGAATAGTTAAAAGTAAGTTGTTCACTCTCGTCAACAGTACAATGAGTAATTATAGTCCTTGCAGTTTGACAAATGAGCATGATTTCTAAAGGTTTAGAGGTCACTGTAGTCAGAAATATAATTAGTTGGACAAAAATTAATTTGATGGGTTTTATACATTTAATAGAATATTTTGAAGCTGTTTTGGTGTCATGGAAATTCAAATTTTGTATGCATTGGTTCAAGTACATAATAGCCATTCTGAAAAGACAACTCTTATTTAACAAAAACCTGATGCCTACCTGTTATATATAAGGTACTGATTAAGAAACTAATAATGATGATAGAAGGGATGCATGCAACCTTTGAAGAATGGATCATAATAAGTCTATATTGTGAATTTAAATACATTACATACATTATAATACACTGTCTTCGAGTAACCACTCATTTTGAGCTTCAGCCATGTCAAAGATTTTGACATGCTGCAATGTTTTAACTTCAATTCTGCTTAGGAAAGCCATTGCAATAGTCATTTTAACTAGTGTTCAAATGAGACACAATGGGAGTGTTGGTTGCCAAAGCAACTGCTCAGTGTGTGGTCTTGTAGTTTAGTTCCTGAGCAGCTGTGATCTACTTTATGGGAAGGTGAAAAGGAGGTTGCTGAGATGAGAGTGGCTTCCAATGTCCATATTCAAATGAGAGACATTCCGATTAGCCATGTCCTGATGATCCCAAGACCAAATCCATCCCAGCTTGGTATGTATCCAGTTCCTGGGCTGTCAGAGTTCTACTTCCCAGTGTTCTCATCCCTTGGTGTCCTTAGCCTGTGTTATCTCCTCCCCTTCAGTATGTGTGAGCCTGTGAATAGGACTCATTTCACTCCTGTGATGAGGTTATATGACAAAGATGAAGGGACTTTGCCACTTAATTAAGGTCCTAAATAAAATAGACACTAGCTGAATTGAGAGAGGTTATTTTGGGTAGCCCTGACTTAACCATGTAAAGCCATAACAGGGACCAGACCCTTCCTGAAGGAAGAAACTGGAAAGTGAGGGGACTTCTGCCAGCCTCAAAGCAGCAAACTGCAGTGTTGCAGAGAAGGCCAGGCAGCAGGAATGGTAAGAAGTCTCTAGGATCGAGAAATGGCCCCAATTGAGTTCTTGAAGGTATAATAGGAAGGAAGTGGAGAACTCAGTCCTGGAATAAGGAATTAAATTCTGGCCACATTAAAGAAGAGGACAATGAGTGTCGAAGAGACCCCATAATCAGCTGACACCTTGACTGCAGCCCAGTGAGTGCCTGACCCAACCAGAACAATGCCAACTTGACCCTCAAAAACAAGGAAATCACTAGTTCATACTGTTTTTACTAGTACAGTGTCCTAGAATTTCATCAACAATTATCTCCATGTTGAATAGTTTCAGTAATGAATGAGATAACAATCAGAAAAAGTTAGACCTGTATAAGGCCATCAAGGTTTTCTCTTTCAAAGCTTTTACACTGATCAAAAGGAATCTGAGATGCAAAAAGATGGCATAACCTGTTAAAGGTGACATGTTTACTAACCACAGAAGCAAGACTAGAACAGAGGTGACCTGGATTTCAATGTGTTTTTCCTTGAGGAAATATTACCTGTTGCGTAGGAAGTACAGGACAGCATGAACGACTTCCATGTGTATTTTAACGCTATTAAGTGGGTTTAATTGTCTAAGATGTTAGGGGAGGAAATAATTCCCTTAATGGGTTTGCTCAGAATCCCATGATTCACCAATAGAGATGTGTTGGACATATCAAATAGGAAGTTAAATAGTTAAATCTGGAGTTACAAGAATGGTATTCCTAAAATTCTACATACAAACATTTCTGGTAGCACTGACCCCCCTGCAATAATACATCAATCTGGGTCCAGGCAAGATACAGAAGCTGCATCAGTAATTTTAACACAGGGAAAGTAACATAAAGATATGTTAGTTAGATAAATAGCTGTTAACTGAAAGAAACAACAAGAAGTAACTGAAAGAAACAACAAGAAGAGTTCTTGACAATATAAAGGAATAGAGCCTGCAAGAAGTAGCTGTCATTCCAACAGGCAGGGAACAAAGAGGAGAGGTTGAAAATTTTAAAATATACAAGGAATCCTGTGAAGCTGTAACTCAGACATTTGAAGAATGACTGATGGTCAGGGGTATATCTGATCCCAGAGAAGAGTCTGCAGAATTAGAATCCAGATCTCTTCAGCAGCGGCTGTAATTGAATGAAGAAGGGAAGCTGAAAAATTTCAAGCTGGATTTAGTTGCTACTTTAAGAAGGGGTTGCTGATGGCAGGGTGAAAAATTAGGTTGGCTCAATACCCCTAGAAGAGCAAGCAAATAGGAAGTTCTCAGGAAAAAAAAAAAACATTTTTACTTTTTCCATCAGGTTTTCTGTGTCCCTCTAGCATTTTATTGCCAGAAACATGAGGTCATCCAGAAGGTGACATTTTCAGAGTCACTCTTCAACACTGCAAGGTGAGTATAGGAGGGTGAATTTGGAAATGAGATAAATAATTACTAATGCATATGATTAATATTATTTTCCCTTACCTTGTTCCATTTCCCAGATCTTATGCCAAACCAAAAATTCCATGATGAGGCTTGCCCCAAGTAGTACAGAACTGACACAGAGCCCATGAAGCTGCCCCCAAACACATGCTTCCACGTTCCCTTGTCCTGCTACCACTAGACTCACACAGTGTCCAAGAACTGGAGGCCTTCACTTCTGCCCTAGTGTCTGAGCTTTCCAGACCCAGAAACCACACTGTGTGTCCAGCAGAAAATAAGAATGCTTTCCACTGTGTGACATTTGGTTGCATGGGTTCTCAAAGCCACACCAACTCAGGCTCTGGGAGAGCAGAGAAATTGACCTACTTTCGCCTACATCTCTGTCAGCTAGAAATGGAATCCTGAGTACTAGTCAGGAAAACATCAGAACGGACACTGCCATGAGACATCACCCTTAGAACATAATTGTACGTTCTCACTCTCCCAAATGGTTCTTCTATCTCAGTACTTAATGCAAACAGTGCCAAGGCAGATACATCACAAGCACCATTGAATTTAGACTGAACCCACCAACATTGCCACTTAAGAAGGTATGTTATGCAACATGTAAAGAGCATTTTAAGGGGCAAATTGGCATTAGTTATGTGCAGTGTCTAGAGACTGATTGTTCGGGTTTGAAGTTTGCCTTCTTGTTGAGCTTGGGCAAATTAGTTATCTATTCTAGGTCTTGGTTCCTCAACCATAAATGTAACAGCAGTACATGCCAAACAAGTTTGTTGTGGCATTATGACTCTGCTACCAGCACAGTGCCAACTTTAAGATAAACATTGAAAAAACTATTTGTTGAATAAATGGATGAGCAAACCACAGGATTTCTCCATGTATGTGTTTTGATGAAAATAGAATTAATCTGGGGCCTCCATGGTGGTGCAAGGGGTTAAGATGCAACCTATGAAGCTAACTTCAGCCACTGCAGCATGAGTTCGATCCCCAGCCAGCCAGGGAGCTACCCACATGGCGCAGCAGACCTCTCCTGACTCACCTGCTACTCCCCTCAGCAGTGTATTTCAGTCAATCTGCCTGTTCTGTTCCCCACTCTGTCTCTGGCCTGTACCCCATAGCTCTGGCCTGTACCCCAGATCTTGTATGCATAAAAATAAATCTTAAAAAAAGAAAATAGAATTAATCACCTACATGGAAATTGGAAAAGGTAAAATTTCATGTACATACTCTTTTTTCCCATCACAACCAAATTTTTTTTTAAAGCTGTAGTATGTTCCCATATTCTACTCTGTCTAAAAAAACATTTCCCTTCTGAAGCAAAACAAACACAGACATCAAGTAGAAAGACCTGACTTCTCATCCCCCGCAACATTGGGTGACTCAAAGGGCCATTCCAGCTTCAGGGTTCTCACGATGTCAGCTGAAGCCTTCAATGAACTTACATCACAGCTCCTCTCTCTGACCTACCCTGCTCCATTCCCTCCCCTTCCATGGGTGCTGACCTCACAAGACTCCTTAGTAAATACCCCACACTGTATAAACCCTGTGTCTGAAGTCTTCAAAATTAGAGGCATCCTTTTATTTTATTTTTTGGGGAGGGCAGGTGCATGACTACACAGGACAACTGTTTCATTAAGCAGCATTTCAGATGCCTTCCCTTGCACCACCAAATGCTTTACTTCACCCCTGAACCTCAGTTTCCTCATATATGCAGGGGTTAAGAACAGCACCTATTTCTTAGTAACGGAGATTAAATACAATAAGGGAAGGATTAAATGCCTAAAGTGAAACACTTTAGTATGTGTTTGGAACACATTAAGCACTCAACAATTGTTAGCTATTATTATTTATACATACTGATATCCTCAAACAGGGATGGAATCCTTCATACAGAAAATATTGAGTTTTAATCTCTCATGTTCTCTTGGCTCCTGAAATATGAGTTGCCCCCACCGCAGTTTGTCCAAGCACATCGGCATTGTTGTCCTAATATTCATAGGATTTGGTTTGAGACTCATTAGCAAAACTATTATCATTCTGGGTGTTTGGGGGAACAAAACAGTTAAATCTTCAAACTCAATGGACTTGGAAGTGGAGAAGCTAGGGTTTCACCCTGTGGCACTTGCAGCACATGACTGGGTTGTAGCCCATCTACAGGTTCTGCAGAAAACAGTGGTCCCCTTCTTGCTGGGCCTTCCAGTCATGTTAAGGGGTGGCTAAATTAAGGGATCAGATTTTTAAAGCCATCCATAAGTTGGAGAAATTTCAGTTTATTTCCCTTGATTTTCAAACAAGCAGTATCCCAACAGCCAAACTGGGTTACAATCCATTTCCTGGTCCAGAAATATGTTGCCTGAATCACTGCCCACCTCTTCCGGAAGGCCTTTCACCACACTTGGTCCATGTACAGCTCATCCATGCTGTGCCTTTCTTGTTCAACATCACCCCTAAGTCTATGTTGAGCTCCTTCTCCTCCCAAGGTTCTTCTACTACTGTGCTCTTTCCTCTCTCTCCTTTTTCGTCCTCTTCAGAGCTGGCTTTTACAGGCCTAGCAGTTCTGCATTTTTCTCAGATTTAACACACCCTCTTGCGAGGTATTCTAGAGCTTTGACTTTGACTGGCTTCTTTTTCTTTCCTAGACTGCTCTCCATGTATTTGGAACACATGTAGTGCCTTTGGGCCCTTTTCTTCTTAATCTTCATGTTATATCCCCTGGGTTTCTGTGCTTCCATTTCTACGCCAAGGCAGCCTGTGCCTTACCATCCTTGATCACTAAACCAGTATAAGAGAGCATTTCCAGCCTCACAGAACCACAGGTTCCTAGCTGAAAAGGTGGGGAGCTAATGCATTTAATGAGCTTCTTGCCAACTCTGTTCACTTTGTCACCCTGTCTGGGGTGCAGAGAGTTCTTCATCTGGAGTAGGGGCATGGCCAAAGACCATAATGTCTTCCTCATTATTTTCTTTTCTGCACTGAGGAACTCAAATGGACCAAAAGCCTGCTTCCTGGGGCTGGAATATTCTGTATGTTGGGGTGAAACATGGTCTCAAGTTCTATGGGATCCTTGCAGAGAATCTTTTTCATCTTCATTTTCTTCACTAGAGGCATCTCAAGTGCCTGTTCTTGTGCCACATTCTTAGAGGGAAATGTGGTGTATGTGAAAGTTTTCCATGAAATAATTGTCATGGTTTAAAACAAAGTTTGAGTTTCAGGTTCTTTGGGCATCATCTTTTTTTTTTCTCTGGAACCCAACACCCAGGTCTCCTTTGTGGATCTTAGTGATTGTTCCCATAGGCCAAACTTGTATAGGTATATAAAACTCTCTTTCAAATCACTCTTAATAATTAGATTTTGACATGTAATTACATAATTATTTGATAAATGTGTTCCCCCCATCAAGTTCTATGTTCCATGAAAACAAGGACTCTCTTTTTTTCTTTTTTTTTTTTTGGCTCACTATTGTTTACCCTGAACCCAGCACAATATAGGTGACACATACTATAAGCTTGGTAAATAGTTAAGTTGTTACATTAATATGTAAATGAATGAATGCCTGATAATTCAACATTAAGGATTCATTTCTTTGGATTAAGTTATTGGGTTGCTAATTAAAATGCAATTGACTCTCATATCTAGTAAGAGTAAGCTATTAGAGTCCCAGACTGTGCATTAAGACTTTCCTGGGGAGAAAACCTTAAAAATAGATTCAGGCAGGATATTAAGTGGAACAAAAGAGTTAATTTCAAATACAAGACCTACCACCAACAGAAAGCAGCTGATAAGTTGAGAAAGCAGGGTTTTTAGACTCTGCCCAACATGGTTTTACTCAGAATTTGTCATTTACTATTAATGTGATATTTTCATAAAAATTGAAAGAAGTCCAGTTGGAAAACACCATGCATAAAGTAAACTCATGATAAATACTGGTCTCTTCTCCAAGAATTTCCCCATCCTTCTCCATCTACTTTCTAACTTTGTCTCAGGAGAGTGCCTCCTGTGAAATCGCTTTATCTGCGTATGTAGAGAAAGGAAGCCAACATGGAGATATAGTTGGCTCCTTCAAATTCTTTTGCTCTTTCTTTTTAAATCTTTCCAGTTTCAAGTTTATGTCAGTGAGACAGTCATCACGCAGGCCTTGAAATCGTCGCTATTGGAGCTGGTTAAGTAATGAACTGAAACAAAGTATCATGGCAAAACTATGCAAATCGACCCATATCTAAATCATACTAATAGGCAGACTTCTTATACACTGCCAGCTAATTTACTTCATGCTACTGGATATTGATTCTACTTGAAGTGGTGGGAAATCTGTCATGCTTAAGATGCCATCTGTTTCAACTGCCAATGGAAGCTACTTCTCCCTTCCAAGGTCTGTTGGCCAAGAACTCACCCCTTATTTCCCATAGGCTTTTGAAAGCTTCATTACATTCCTAGTCAACGTTAGACAATGAATTCAATCTATTTATTTTCATTACTCTAACAATTCGCTAATTTTATACTTTTAGTCAGACGTTTGCCCTCAACCACAGACACAAAAATGAATGGAGGAAAGTAGAGTTGCAGCAGATGGGTATGGGAATTATGTAGAACAGATATAATGGTAAACAACTCAACAAGAGTTAATTCTATAAGTCCTCATGAAGCTATGACATAAGGTTGGAGTAATCACACAGCAGATATCAGTCTTTGAATGGAAATGGTTAGATGGCTTCCAAAGAAAAGTATGAGTCAGGAAAGATCAGACCAAGATGGAGTTTTCAAAAAAAAATTCAAATATTTTCCCTAGAATACAAATGCTGTGGCTGATACTACATTTGTACTGATCCATATGTGAGCATAATGAACTTTTCATACTTGATCTTATGGACAAATGATTGAGGGGGTCTAACAATTTAAGTAGGAATGAAACAAGCCTAACTCTAAACCATGAAGTCTAATAAGAATTTCAGTAGTTAGGGAGGCTCAAAATTGTGTGAATATATGTATTCTACTCAAAGGAATATTTCTTTGAAGTAAACTTGACTTTGAAAAGTGAACTTCCATTCAGCTCACACATGTTGTTCTAGTTCTGAACATTTCTAAAGTACAATGTTCACTGATTCTTCAGAAGACAACAAAGTTTCAGATCCACAGGTTGTTAAACTTTGCCATCTTTTCAAAGTATCTGTCAATCTAATGTTGACAGTATAATTAGAAGATTACACCTAGAATAATTATGTTTAGTCAATTTTTATGTAGATATATTTATAAGTGAAAGCAATTCACCTGATATAAGACATCAACTTCTTTATTTTTTTTTGGAGGGGGGAGCTTTGGTGAAAACAGGAAGAAACAGATTTGAGGCATGGATAATATATCCAAAGTTTAGACATACAAACATCCTAGCAGTTAAGTTGGTAACCTTATCAAAAGTAGTTATCAAATTAATGTGGAGCGGGAGAATTGCTGGATTTCAATTGTCTTCAATTATTAAAATTGTGTATCTCTGATAGAGGGTTGAATTATTGGAATTCCAGTATTAGGTTATTAAGAGAGGTGACAATATCACATAAAATGGCATCTCAGCCTGCATTATAGCCCTTCAATAAGTAAATGCTGAACAACGTAAGTTTTAGAATAGCTTCCCTAGACAAACACCTGTTATTCAAGTCCCTGACCTCAGGGCCCTGGAATATCCTTGCATTTCAAATATATCAGAAAAGGACTTAGATGAAGAGAACTCTCAATTAGTTACCTTGTTCAGTTAATTCATTTTTATTTTAAAGATATTTTATCTACTTATATTACAGTAAACATTACCTTTAGAAATGTGAAGAAAATCAAAACTACTTATATTCTTCATAAAAATAACATCTTGGGCCTCCCTGGTAGCACAAGGGGTTAAGCACCACACTATAAAGCTATCTGCAGCCTCTGCAGCTATCCGCCACCTTTGCAGCATGAGTTCGATCCCCAGCCAGCCAGGGAGCAACCCACATGGCGAAGCAGACCTCTCCTGTCTTGCCCACTACTCCCCTCAGCAGTGTACCTCGGTCAATCTGCCTGTTCTGTTCCCCACTGTGTCTCTGGTGAATCCTCTCACCACCCCCATGTCTCTGGCCTGTACCCCAGCTCTTGTGTGCATAAATAAAATCTTTTAAAAAAATAAAAATAACATCTTAATGAATACATATACACTCATCTGTACACACAGATATACACATAATATTTACAAAATTGGGTATATTCAGGGAAATGACATTATAATATGCATTTTTCTTAATATATTCTAACATTTTTCCTTTGACATTAAATGTTTAAGTAATACTTTACATATTTTCATATGTGCATCAGCAAATGTATTTTATCAGATGGCGATAAGTACCAAGAAGATATATAGCAAGGTAGGAGGAGAAGAAGGATTATGACTTGGGGATGACACTACGACATCACTGATCATGTGACATTTGTGCTGCAGCCCTGAGCAGGAGTATCTAGCATGCTCAAGTCACTACTGGGAAGTCAATGGAGTTTAAGAAGGGTGAGCAGGATAGAGTATCAGGAATTAAGTGGCAGCAGGAAATGACAGAGGGCAGCTGTTGGATGTAGAGATGATAACAAAGTGAGTAGACTGTTGGGTCTTTTGGTCATTGGAAGATGTTAGTTTTCTTCTCTGAGTGAAGTAGGAAGTCATGGAAGCGTTTTAAGAAAAACAATATGATTAGATTTCTATTTTAAACAAATTGTTTTTTCTCTGTGGTTTGTATAGAGGGGTAGTGAAGAATAAAAACAAAAAATATATAAGGCATGGGGCCTCCCTGGTGGTGCAGCGGTTGAGCGCTGGGTTGCGAAGCTGCCCGCAGCCTCTGCAGCACCGGTTCGATCCCCGGCTGCTCCCCGGCCACCAGAGGAGGGTCCCACATGGTGCACAGACCTCTCCTGCCGCCCGCTGCTCCCCTCAGCAGTGTACTTTGGTCCTTCTGCCTGCTCTGCTCCCTGCTCTGGCTCTGGTGAATTCTCTCACCCTCCCATGCTTCTGACTGTACCCAGTGCTTATATAAATAAATAAAAATAATAAATCTTTAAAAAAAAAAAAACAAAACAAAACAAAAAAAACTTCCTATCAAAAAAAAAAAAAAAAAAGGCATGGATAAGTCTATTGATACTCCAGGTCAGAGTAGATCATGGCCTGGACAGGAGGACTGCTATGGGGACAGTGGGGAATAACTGGATTTCTGGATATATCTTGAGGTAGAATCAATACAATTGCTGATAGATTGGAAACAGAGTCTGGGAGAAAGAGAAAAGTCAAATACAATTCCAGAATACTTGATCTCAAAGTGACCCTGCAAATAACGTCAAAAAGTGAGCTAATCTTTTCAGAAAAGGGCTAGAAAGGGCTACAGAAAGGTTTGTAGGCCAGTCATAACACTAATGTTACAGCATGACTACAGCCACAGACCATAAAGAAACCAAAAGATGTGGCCATTTTCCAATAAAATTTTAATTACAAAAACAGGCATGTGCCCAATTTGACCTATAGACCATAGTCTGCTGATCTTTCAATCTAAGTAGTCAAATTTATGGGCATAGATTGCTTTACAGTATTTCCTCGTTGTCCAGAAAGATAAAAATCACCTGGAGTTTTGACCACCTGCACTATTAAGCACTTCAGCTCTGCCTCTTTGTTAATCAGTCTTTCCACTATTGTTTATTTCCATAACCTTCAGATGGGGGGGTGTGGGGTGGGTGTGAGTGTGTGTCCCAGAGTTTTTTTCATTGTAGTCAGTGGCGAAGATAAGCTTTAATGGACTTACTCAATCTTGGCTGAAATTGGAATCTTGATTGATTTTGAATTCCCTATCTTACATTACTTGGATAAATTCCACTTGGTTATGGCTTATTATTCTTTTTATATACTGTTGGATTTGTTTTGCTAATATTTTATTAAGGACTATTACATTGATGTCCATGAGGAATATGGCTATGTCGTTTTCTTTTCCTATAATGTCTTTATCTTTTGTTTTTGCATTAGGGTAATATTGGTCTCTTAAGATGAATTAGGAAGCTTGTTCTCCTCATTAATTTTCTAAAATAGTTTGTATGAGATGACTATAACTTCTGCCATTACATGCTTAAATTCACCTCTGAAGTCATTCAGCCCTGGAGATGCTTTCTAACGTGTATAGACTTCTCCCTTGAGTCAGTTTTGGTAACCTGTTCCCAAGGCACTTCCTAAATTTTTAATACAGTGCATAAAGATGTTTAATAATAATATTCCTACTCAATGCATGTCTCTTTCTCTTTTACTCCTCATATTGTAATTAACGTCTCCTCTTTTTCTTATTCAATCTACCTAGATATTTATCAATTTTACTGATATTTTCCAGAAACCGTATATTGGTTTCATTGATTTCCCTCATAACTTTTTATTGATTTTTGCAATTACTTCATTTCTTCTACTTATGATAGATCAAAATTCTTCTTTTTCTAGCCTCTTAAGATGGAAACTGAGACAACTGATTTTGTAACCTTCTTATTTTCTTTTTTTCCCCTAGAAAATTGTGTTTATTTTCTTCGTCATGTGGATAAATGCTTTTATTTTAATTTTGGCATATAAATAGTAAAATGTTTTTGCAGCATTCTGACCTTCCATATAGCTCTGTTAAATGCTACAAGTATTACACACACTCCAATTTTCAGCCAAAAAACTCATTTACATTCAGCAAAACTATGAATTCCCTCCAGCAACCTAACAAGGTGAGTTTGATGAAAAATTTTCATGTAAATTATCTTAGTCCTTCTAATAGGAGCATTTAAAATATATACTTCTTCTGGACCTACTAAACATAGAGCTTCCATATGATCCAGCAATTCCACTCCTAGGTATTTACCCAAAGGACACAGAAACATCAATTCCAAAGAACACCTGCACCCCTATGTTTATAGCAGCACTGTTTACAATAGCTAAGCTTTGGAAACAACCCAAATGCCCAAAAATAGATGACTGGATCAAGAAGATGTGGTACATATATACCATGGAATATTACTCAGCATTCAAAAAAGATAAACACATGCAATTTGCAGCAACATGGATGGCGCTGGAAGGGATCATGCTCAGCGAAATAAGCCAAAAAGAAAAAGAAAAATACCGGATGGTCTCACTCATAGCAGGAATCTAGAAAACTTAAATAAGGGACCAGGAAAATGAATAACTATAAGAAAGTGAAAATCAAAATCAACAAAAAACTATGAACCAGAGACACTTTTAGGGGGGCGGGGGCGGGAGGGGAGGGATTGGGGTCAGAATGGGGGGGGCTGCAATTGTATGGGGAATATAACAATAAAAAAAATAAATAAAATATATACTTCTATCTAAGAACTCTATTAGATGCATTTAAAAATTTTTGGTATTTTCCTTTTAAGTTAACTGCAAATATTCTATTTTCAATTCTTTTTTGACTCACTGACTACTTAAAATCATGTGGCTTAAGTTTTAAGTAGTTTGGTATTTTCCAGGTTATTCTATTAATGATATTTATTTTTTCATTCTCTTATAAACAAGTTCTATATATTACTCACCAGCATTCCTTTATTTGAGGCACTCAAATTTTCAGTGATCCACAGTAATCATACTTTTAAAATAATCTGTTACTTATGGAGTGATATCTAATTCAAAGGAGACAAAAAATATCAAAACCTAATGAGTCAAATTCTTTGTTTGATAGACTAAATCCTCTCTATGTCAACATGAGTCTCAAGTAGATTTTTTTACAAGATTCCCTATTTGACTTAACAAAGAAAATACAAGAAAAACCTGCTATTCATTCCTTCCCCTTCTCTGACACTTTCTGAGGATAAAGACTCTTATGAACCGTACTTGAAATTATTTTACAGCTTCCTTACCCATGGGAGCCCCAAGAGATACTTACTCATTGTTCCTTCTAGACTCTCACAAAATCCCATATCCTTTCAGTAGCTGAGCACACTCAGTAAAAAAGAACATTTCTCTTCAATAATCAGTAAGAACTAGTTCACCTCTTCAAGTGTTTAGAGCTCAGTCACATGCTAAACTTCACAATAGTTAAATAAATTCATGAATATACAGAAGACACATAAAAAATGTAAGGATAAATTTAGAATACTGTTATATTTCTAAACCCTGCATTGTCAGACTTTCATCAATTTAATCGATTCTTGGTTAAATATACAATGGAGAAAAAAGTGACTAATCAAAATAGTCTGAAAGCCTAATGAGCCATTATACCAGTGAACTTGGCAAACCACTGTAGGCAATTCCTGAAGTCTTTCCTATTAAGGTTAACTGGAATAGTCAAAATTGTAGGTAAACAGCCAAAACTGTAAGTAAACAATTCTTGACTCAAATGAGTACTTCAGAAAAAGTCTAGCTAATACATTTAAACAATAGTCTGGTAATGCATGAATTAAAAACAGAAATATTAAAATGATTGGGAGAATATGATATTGGAAAGTAGCTCATATGGAGGAATTACTTCAAATAGATGAGCACCACTCAGCTGGTAAGATTGCTAAAGAGGAACAAAAGAAAAGGCTTACAGCATTACAAATTAAATAATTGAATCAAGATGATCAAGGGCATTGGAAATAACAAATTCTCTTTCAAAATAGAGTCCTTTTTGCTCTCTGAGTTTTAATATTTAACAAGAAACTTACGAAAGAAAGCACAAGTTATTTGGACATCTCTTTTGAAACTTCTCAAGGTTCAAAAGAGAATTAAAAAGACAAACAACAGGTACCACTTGGGAACCCAGTGATAGGTTCCTCCAGGGTACACATTCAAAAATAGCCTTTTCCAGTGACAATTTTAGTCACCCCAAATGAGCCTAGTATAATTATTTAAGGTAAACTTTCACATTTATACTGATGAAAGTGCCATTCTTTCTACACAAAATCCCTCCATTTTACCTCAAGTAGTTCCCCAGAGGAAATTAGAACATAATTGTCATTGGGAATTCCTATCACCTCTCTGAATTTGCCTAATTCTGTCTCTGAACCCTTATCTATTTCAACTACATGCCACAAAAGAAATAAAAAGTTTGTTTTCCTTCTGTACAATTCTACTCTGGTTAAATTATTGGGTAGAAATTTTTTCCCCCATAAATGGCACTGCAATATTCAGCTCACTCCAGAAAAAAATTAATTAAAAATCTCCAGTGAACTAAACAAAGCTAGGTAGTCATTGCACTATAAAACTAGGACATAATTTCCATATCTTTACATTCACTTCCTCTTAACAACCCAAGAAAGATAAGTTCGCTCTGGTCTATAAACTAATAGTTCTATAGATATATGCTGTATAGTCTAAGCCAAAATAAAATATATATAAAGACCCAAAACCTATTTCACAAAATTTCCCAATCATCTATCACAGGAATATTACTCTAGCTGTTCTCAGAATCTATCATAGGAGTGAAACCAAAAATTAATTTTCTGTCATATACTATATTATTTTTTTAAGGTTTATTTATTTATACAAGAAGGGGGTACAGGCCAGAGGCACGAGTGGGTGAGAGATTTCACCAGAGACAGAGTGGGGAGCAGAAAAGGCAGACTGACTGAAATACACCGCTGAGGGGAGCAGCGGGCGAGGCAGGAGAGGTCTGCCCCACTATGTGGTTATCTCCCTGGCCGGCCGGCCGGGAATTGAACCTGCGCTGCAGAGGCTGCAGACATCTTTACAGTGCTGCGCTCAACCCACTGTGCCACTGGGGAGGCCCCATATACTATATTCTTATATATCTCCTATTTTCCTGGATGAGAGGAAGGGAATATCAGGGTTATGATTAGTGTAATTATAGGTTTCTATAATATACTCAGTTCTTGGAATCTTAAACAAGGCCTCCTTCCCAAAAGAAAATCCTATAAACACCACAATTTTTAACCTAGTGATTGGGGCTATTTTAAAACACATAAGCATCTATCTACATTAGAAGCTAGCCGCAAGGTATGATTAGTACTTTTAATTACTCTTACGACTGTTAAACTTCCAAGGAACCGAGTTCAATATAAGTAAGACAAAATCCCTTTGCAATGAATTTCTTTTCAGACTAAGGATATTAAAGAAGACTAGCTAAAAAGCCTTCAGAAGCATATGATCCACAGGAGTAGACAACAATACTAAGCTCCCTGGATCAAGCAGACAGATTTCAAATGTAGATAACTTCTTTCCAAATCCTCTGTGTCATCCTCCAGCACTGGGAGTTTGGATAGTCACACACTAATCTGCTTCTCTTTTTCTTGTCACTGATTACTATATTCTTTACTTTGTGTTAGTTTAATATGATAGACTGATCTGATAAATTCCTAATGATCTTTTTTGCTTAGAGCTGTAAGTTTAACCCTAACCACAATGTGGTAGTCACTGTTGTTTTATTATAGCTGCCTCATTTTTTTATTAATCTCTAAAGAAACAATGGTGTAGGTTTGTGATTATTTTATTTTCCACTTCATTGTAAGTGATTATCTGTGGTCTCAGGCAATGATGGCTAAGGGGTACAGGGTTTCTTTGAAGGATGATGAAAATATACTAAAATTTACTGTGGTGATGGTTGTACAGCTCTATGAATATACTAAAATTTATTTTAAATGTATGAGTTATATAGTGTGTGAACTACATCTCAAAGAGGTTACCAAAAAACAAACCAAAAAATATGCATAGTTCTAGAAATACTTCTGGTCTCTCAAGGAGGAATCCAGACTGCAAAAGGAGAGAGATGTTTAACGAATACTCTTGCTGAACTGATCAGTCTTTACAGCACCCTTACAGTGAACTCACCACTATTCAAATAACCACTAGACAATCAGGTATTGCCCAGCACCCCTGCCCTTGGTTTACAAGTTAGTTTGCTGGGTAGAAAGCTTGGTCTTTTAGAACATAATGAAGCTAATTGTGAAGTTTGCATGAATCCAATATCTGTATTTGTACACTAAAGCTACAGCTGAGCAAATCATGTATTTCTAATCCATCACAAAAGCAAATTAATGATATTAAATTTAAAAAGTCACAAAGCAAACGCATTTAGTTAAACCTGTACTGCAAATAAATGATCGATTAAAAGAAGGTACTGAAAGAGGAAAAAAAATCAATTTTGTTTTACATTTCCTTAGTCTGAAATGCTTGGCATTCCCAAGTGGAAGAGACTGCTTTCCAACATGGACCCTGAGTAGAAGCTGTAAGTTACAAAGGCATCCAAAGAACTAATGCCTCTGTAACTGGATAAGAGGCAAATCTCAAAATGCTGAGATAACTTGCTCTTATTTTATCTGCCATAGGATCAATAGGGCTATACACATAGAAAGTATTTAATAAGGGCCTCCCAGGTGGTGCAGTGGTTGAGCACTGGGCTGCGAAGCTGCCCGCAGCCTCTGCAGTGCCGGTTCGATCCCCGGCCAACGGCCAGCGGCGAGGGTCCCACATGGTGCGCAGACCTCTCCGGCCACCCGCTGCTCCCTCAGCAGTGTATTTCATCAGTCTGTCTGTTCTGCTTCCCACTCTGGCTCTGGTGAATTCTCTCACCCTCCCGAGCTTCTGACTGTACCCAGTGCTTGTGTAAATAAATAAATCTTTAAAAAAAAAATACTTTCAAAAAAACTTTTTTAAAAAAGGGATTTAATAAATATTTGCTGAACTGGAAAGGAAAGAGGTTGTAAAACCAATTAAAACAAGGCAGTCAGTATCAAGATCTACTGACTTCTGTCTAATCTGAACCAAATATGTAAATGGACTTGGAGCTGCTACTCAACATGAGTTCTAAATACCATGTTTGTCTCTTCTCAGGGGTTTCTTCCTACCTAACTCAATAGTTACTGTCAGTTTTGAACATCTTTCTCCCAAACAGTTAAACTTCTGTGCAAATGCCTGGGAAGGATCAGAACAGGAGAAGATGACAAAACTGGAACGGGAAGAGGATTACAGAGGAGAAAGTCAATTATGAAATATATTTTGGAAAAGAGATTTTAAAATTGAAAATGTTGAAATACAAATTTGAATTGGGCCAATAATTGCTGACCCAAACTCCTTTCTTGATATTGCTGATGTTATTTCACTCTGTCCCTTCCTTTTCTTTTTCTAATCTGTCCTTGATTTGTTAATACAATAAATCTCTCTTGACAATCATATTCGATCAGTTGCCATTTTCTAAGAATGTCTCCCTCATGGGAGTTTTCAGTTCCAACCTCATCTCACCATCCAGTTTTAGACTCCCAGCACCAGTTTACATCATTCCCAACTACTTCCACAATTTTATCAATTATAAACCCAAATAGGTTAAACATATAGCAAAAGTTTGATAAATATTTGTTGGGTTAGTGGGGCAGGAAACTATGAAATCAAACTGAATTTGAAAAGGTAGAAAATCCACTTTAACTACTCAGAAGAATGATAAGTTCTACATTTTCCAGTGATAAGTTTCTATCATTTGACTGAATACACACTTCAGTATAGATATGATACATTAAATCACTGGGTATATCAGAAGCCTGATTAATTAAAGAAGATTCAGAAATGTTTGCAATAGGCCAAGTTGTTGCTATAGAATCAGGCAATTAAAAATTTCATCTCAAAAATAAATAACATGGAATTTTTAGCCTTCATTGATCCAAAATGCCTTTCCCCAGCAATGAAGCAATCATGTCATTAAAAATTAAGCACTATGTTTTCCCCAATTAATAATTAGAGCAAATATTAATTATATCAATGACAGAACATATGGTTCAAGAGCTAACTGAAACTCCTATAAGTGATTGGGTCAGGCATTTGTTTGTTTAATTTGCTTAAGTGATAGTTGCTCAGCTCCACCCCATTGGTTTTTAAGTCAAAATCTTTTGATTCAAATGCCTTAGTAGCTGTGTAACCTTGAGCAATTACTCTTTTTTTTTTTTTTAGCCTCACTAAACCTTAGGTATTTTGTTAACAAATCAGTGATGAAATTATATATATATATAGTTGTTTTGAGGATTATTACCTATAAATATTATCTAGTGTATCTAAGAAAGTTTCAGTAAATGGTAACAATTTTTATTAAAACCTGTGTTTGTGTTTGCTTTCTAACTTTACTTCTCCCTTGACAATCAATTTGTCCGTTGCTTAAATTGCCATTTTTACAAATAAGTTTCCAGATAATACACTGGTCTCCCTGAAATATTCTTTCTTCACAGTTAAAGATATTACTACTTACAGCAGTAGACGTGTTAATACAGAATTATAATATTAAACATGGTGTTGTGAGGAACAAAAAGCAGTCAATTTGGATCATTCTTTTGAGCAGCCTAGTAGTTAAAGGAAGTAATTTTAGAGAGAAAAACTTTAAGGAGACATTGCATTACATTGAGATACTTTATTCACAGAGGCAAAGAAGCAAATGGAGAGGGGACACAGGAGAGAATGGAAGATGGTGAGAAAGGAGAAAGAAACTGAAATGTAAAATGGAGGAAATGACTAACAGGGTAAGATTCCTGAGAAAAGTAGGAGTGAATGGAATAAAATATACAGATAGGTCCTAGTTAAAAAAAAAAATACATCTTCCTAAAAATGAGAAAAAAGGAGCTATTGGATGAAGATGTGGAGGAAGGATCAGTTGGTGAAAGGAGGCTGTCAGCTAAAATATGGAACATCTAATTAAATTTGAATTTCCGATAAACAATTTTTTTAGTATAATTATCTTCCAAATATTGCATGTTAGTGCATTGATAATTTATCTGAAGTTCAAGTCTAATCTGGTTCCTTGAGTTTTACTTGCTTAATCTGACAACGATATGAGGGAGATGACTTTTTATGATTTTCCTTATACTTGGTGAAGCCTGCTGTTTGAAAAATCAATTCAGAATAAAAATTTGGGGAAGAGACATGAAAGCAGAATGGATTATGAGGGTCACAGTAAAGAAAGACATAGTGTTCTCATCAGGATAGAATTTTGAAACAGTTAAGTGAGAGACACTGAGTTTCTAGGTCAATTGTTCATCTTCTGTGGAGTTAAGGAATTAATTCAAATCTTGAGGGCTCCTTGAACTTCATTTTCTAGTAGGTCAACATCTAACACTACTCTCTACTCTCATTCTCCACACTCAATTCCTTTCAATGTTGAGACCAGAATCATGTACTTTCACACTGTCACTGCTTAAAAATAAAATTCTTTTGGTCTGAATCTCAAGTCCAAACACTTCTATTAGCTACTCTCCGGAGTTTTTCAAGTCCTTATTGAAAGGCTTCCCAGGATACTTCTAAGAACCACTTTTTGAAGTTATTTTAATTCATACTTTGCTCTGTTTAGAAAAGTTTCCTCCTCAAGGCTGGCCACTTTGAAATATTTCTTAATTACCTACTTGATTCTGGTCAGCAATTCCTTGCCTGGCTACTTCCAGACATAGCTCTACCATCGTGAGGATTCCTTCCTAATCCTCATCTATGAAACCCACATTCTGAAAGCCTGAAGATTCTAAAATCTTACCCCCTCATATCTCAACCCTGGTTTCACCATCTGGATATGTGACACAGAATCAGTTTCTTTAATATTTGCTGACTGACTACCCAGTCATCATACTATATGAAGTCAAACCACCTTCCAGTAAAACTCTGTCATATTTTAAAATTGTATTTGCCCTCAAAGGAGAAATATTTACTGGATATATTTAGAAACTACAGACGCAGAATGAGGAGACACATTGACTCTCAAGTCACATCCTGACAAATTGTCATAAAACACCTTAACTCTAAGTGTAATATCTGAGAGTGTAACTCTTAAGAGATTAAATTCTGAAAAGATATTTTTTAGTTCCATTTTGTCAAAGAGCACCTGATTCAACCTAACTAAGGGTTCATTTTTACTTTGGCATCTTCTGGTAACTTTCTATTAATGCTTATGACAATCAACCCTATAACCCCATAACTTGCAATTGAACTATTCATGATACTAATCTTTTTAGATTAGTAGAAAGTGCTAATTCATCAGAAAGAAAAATGAGACCTATATTAGATCAGGTTTTTTAAAGCAAAAATTGTAAGTTTTCAGGTCACTTGAAAATTGTCTTCTGAATCTTTACACTTTTAAACTGAAGGCCAAACTCAGAAACATGCAGTTAAATAATACCTTCTTAGAGTGTATTTTAAATCTCTGACCAGATACCAAATCTCCATTTCTCTAAGCATTCTGAAAAGAAATAAACAAATTACTCTTTGTTTGTCCAAAATACACACCAAATTTAATATTTAAAATACTAGCTACAACTTTTAAATCAGAGCTGTGGGAAATGAGTGTAGAAGGTGGCAGGAGGGGTGCCAGGACCACATGGTCTGTGTCTACATTCATGAAGAGCAACACTTTCCCAGTCACACTTTGGTGCCGGCTACTAAAACTGCATTTTCACAACTTGAGGGAAAGAATCTCGTGGAAACATAAAATGTTTTTATTTTTTATTGCATGGATGTGTATGTAGATGTGTCAGAGTAAGAGAGAGAGAAGAAAGAATATGACACTCTATCTGGTATCAGCATTTATTGATACTGGAATAAAATATAGGTTATTTAATTAACATGAAATTCTATTTTTATTTAAGTAAAACAAGCTATCCCATAGTTTTTTTGTTTGTTTCTTTGCAAAGAATTCCATGATCAAGAATTCCATGATCTCTACAATCTTAGCACTTTAAGAAAACTAGAAAGAGCATAGGCAGGGACTAAGGATCTGAGTTTTACTCCCAGCTTAGCCCTGATTTCAAAATATGGTCTTAAGCAAGGTCATCTATTTCTATGTATCTCAATAGCCTCAAATATAAAGACTTGGATTAGATCAGAAGATTTAAAAAGTTTTTAAAGAAAGCCACTTTACAATAAAATTTCGCCAAGAAATATAAAAGCAAAACATCTTTGATAAGGGTGAATGAGAAGAGACCAAGATCATTGCCCCACACAGGTAGGAATTTTCTCAATAAATGCTGAAAATAGCAATAATTTTTAATAACACCCACGTCACAGGTACTCATTAAATATGACCTTCTGACTACAACCTCCCAAAACTTCATCTACATAGATCTTTCTACATTCATGCAGCCTTAATTCATATATGAAATCCCTTGATTCCTGTATTACCTAGAGGTGCTTTGCTTTTCTGCTTGAGCCTTGGCTGCTATACTGTTATTGTGGGAAATGTGCTGAGAGAAGAGAATCATAAGAGTAAGGATCTAGAATGGTTCTCTGATTGATTAAACTGAAAAACAGTAATGTCACTGCAAGGATGACATAGGTTGGACAAGTGAAAGGCCTCACAGGATTCCTCAGTGTACACACAAATTCCATATAAGGGAAACCATATGGTAAAGCAGAAGCAGGTAAGTGCAGGAACCACCTGGTCAGAGGGGTTTCTAAAGCAACTCCCCAGGTTCCTTTCTCAATTGTACATACAGGACTGGCCTCCTTTCTGGATTATGAACAGCTATAAAAGTCTGCATAGGTGCACGGGTTCTTAGTTTCAAGAGGGCTCAGGCAAACATTTCCAGACTCTATAACTGGCTTAACTAGCTCTAATTCATCAGTCAGGACATCCCTAAAATTTGTTTAAAAAAAAAAAAAAGAAGCTGGCCTTGGCTCCTGCCAAAGGAATTTCAAGTTTTTAGCTGTGCAAGCAGTACATTAAAAATCATTAGCAAGCCTAACTCATCTTAATCTTGCCTCAATGTCAATACCAACTTCCATATTTCCCAGAGATAAGCAAATATCTGTCCCAGCCAGATATTTGCAGTAAGGTAAGTCCACCTTACATGAACCCCATTGGCACTGGAAAATAAGACACTGGTAGTCCATGACAAAGAAAGGCAAAAATCAAAAGAAATATTGCATTCCTGGAGGACCACAGAGATTAATGCCACTGCCAAGGACTTGTCAGAAGTGGGGGAGGTTATTTCTATAACTTACACAATCAGTGGGCCAATGTGGACTAAGGAGAAGCTGGTAGAATCTCGGAGAATTGCAGTGGATTAGCATAAACTAATCAAGTGCCTAAGTCCAATGGAAGCCACCAATCCAGAAATCAACACAATGCCTAGTACTTAATATGCAGCTACTAGTCTGGGAATTTTTTTCTTCTGTCTTCCTTCAACAGAAATATACTTCTGCCTTCTTTCAGAAATATATTGACTTTCTAGCTGTTTTATTCTCCATTTTAAGGAAGCCGATCATCTGGCTGTTCCACCAGCCATGCCAGTGGTTCATTACATTAAATGCTGATTGACCTGGTAAGCAGGATATAATACTCTAGATCAGAATTGTTCAGTGTAGTCTACACATCAATGGAAATTTGAATGTTATTTTTAATTTGCAATGAGTTAAGGAAATACATTTAAACCAAAAAGAAAATATTATAGCAATTTAACAGTATGATATTTTTGTCTGTTGGACCTAATATTAAAAAATTTAAATGTCTGTCTTTATACTTTGCTTTCTTTTTTTGTTATTGCTCATTTTTACTCTCTTTTACAAAGGCAACAATCTTGGAAACAGAATTGGAAGTTGAAAGAAAAATAATTTACATATTGTACATAACTTAAAAAGGATCAATAGCCTACTTTTACACCAGCCTATGAGCTAAGAATGATTTTTCACATTTTAACAAAACAAGCAAATAAAAAAAGAACATGAGACACAGAGTTGCATGATCCACAAAGCTTAAAATATTTAGTATCTGGTCCTTTACAGAAAAAAAATTTTGCAATCCCTACCATAGATACATGCATGCCACAAGAAAGTAGACTACTCAATAATTTAGATTTCTGTATCTTCAGTACAGTTTCTAGAATTCCAGTGCCTGTCAGTATTTCAGCTCTGTGAAGTAGGACAAGCTGGTATGTTTGACAATTAATGCCACTAGAAAGAAGCAAATACCTAATGATCATCTTTGAGTTGTGAAGGTAACACACAAGCCAGATTTGGATATGAGGGTTGCTTGAACACATAAGTAACTCATAAGATTCCTAGTTCTAGTGGAATCCAAAGAGAAGACATTGCCATAAATCCTCATGGTCATGCAAGCTTGCCACCTGTGCATATGACACAGCAGCTCCAGGGGTACATGAGGAAGCTGTGATGGAGATGGTATATGCAGCTTCTGGCAGGACTCCATCAATGAATTATTGTGAAGGCCCTTGGTATTCTAGAGCAAATCATGCCCTCCTCTTCAGTAACCATTCTCCTTTAAAACATAAAACATAGCTTCTGCTCCACACTGGGTCCAGTACGACTGACCATAATCCATAGCTTCATTGGGTATCCTGAACTATTCATCCTTAGCTGAGAGCTATCTGAACCACCAAGCCATGAAAGTGGACATGGGTGGCAGCAGTCCATCAATTGGAAGTAGTACTGGGGAGGCTGGGCTCCAGACATTCCTGAGGACATGAACGTAGGGCTTAGAGTCTCACGTAGGATTAGAGTCTCCGTAACCTCAAATTATGGCCTCATAGAGACTCCCCAATGACCAGTTCACTGAGAAGGAAAAACAGTTGGGCATGGTTTACAAATGGTTCCAGAAGATAATCTAAAACCACCAAGAAATGGATGGCAGCAGTGTTTCTGAAGGCAAATTGCTTAATGGCTAGTCTCCCTTCAGGTAAAATTTTGAGCAGTTATTTGATTTGCTTAAAAGAAGAGATTTCCTGGAAGATTAAAGTATAAATTTACATTTATTTGCGTGCAGTCACTAACAATTTAGCTGAATGGCAAGAATTTGAAAAGAGCGTGATTAAAAAACTGGAAAAGTTGCTTAGGAGAGGAGGTGCATGGATGGATATTTCAGAATGAGCAAAAAGTACTGGGGATGTCTGTGCCCCATGTCATTGTAGCGAGCTAAACATAGCAGAGGAGGCTTCAACATTAGATGCATGATTGTCCGGTCTCTGGACAGTAATCAAGAATAGCACCATGCAGATTACTTACATGAAGTTTCATTTACCATGACTGAGGTGCCAGTACTTTAAAGACAAGGACACTAATTCCAAGTCCCTGACTAGACAAAAAAAAAAAAATCTATGATATATTTGCTTAGGGCAAAAGGTTTATGTGTAGTGGAATTGGGAAGCTATAAATTACCAACCATGACCATGTGACTAGTTGCAGAAAAAAGGACCAGTAATGGTCCATATTTTCTTTACCCTTTGATATGTAAATATTTGCAAAATTAACCTTCCCTTCCAGCAACAACCACATGTACTTTTAATAAATTTATCTTGTCTGACTTTGTGTGACACAGGCTCTCAGAAGTGCAGAGTCCAGATCTGTCTTACCTCAACCTAAATGCAGTTCTAAGAAAAAGAGTCCTCTATCCAGAAGGACTATGAAGGAGATTTGTATGTTATGTCTTCTGTCTATATGTTATCATTTAAAAGCTGTCAAAACCAGAAATGGGGATGGACTGTATTTTTTACATATTTAGGTAAAGCCATTGAAATACATGGAGTGATTTATTCATGTTGCTCCAAAATAAAAATACATGTCAGGAAATCAGGCACAAAAGCACTAAGTCATACCTTCCCTTTTTTGCTACTCAAAGGGCCCAGGGGAACATACTATTGCCCTCAGGGTGGTTAGTAAGAGGTTAAAAGACCAAAAATTGTTTTAAGCCTTTTGGCATTATATATCAGAAATGTTTAAAATAAATATGCTCAAAGTAGCTAACTCAGAAACCAATCAAGGTACATAATGCTGCAGTGCATTGCTGGACACTTGCCACTGAATCAGTGTTATCTAAGTCCATACAGAAGACATCAATTGCTGTCCCAGCAGTAAAGAAGATTTCAGGTTCATTTTAATCCAAGATTAAAGGGATAGAAAAGATGCTGCTAGATCTTCAAGTTCATCAAGATTAGACTTAAATTGCTCCAAGGAGAACAGAATCCAATCTTTTTAAACTCTTTAGGGAAGGGATATTCAACTTCCTCTGCTACCATTCTCACTGTTGGGTACCATTTGAATTCTTGGATGTGACTCTTAACCTAAATCAATTCTGGAGCTGGCTATTTCTGATCCTTTGTTCCACAGTAAGTATGACAGTTTGCTTTCATGTGTCAACAAATGATTGACATTTGAATTTGTAGATATATAAAATTCATAGGTTCATTTCTTCAATCAATTCCTAAGCATCTCCTCTGCTACTGTGCTAGACACTGAGAAAACAGAAAACAAAAGAAGCTCATATCTAAATTGCAAACCTAAATGACACCTTTAACCTTTGTAGCCCTTTACAGTTTATAAACTGCTTTCATTCTCTTGATGACATTTGAACCTCATAATAACTTCTAACAGTTTCCAGAATTAACCTATCAGTAATAAGATCCAAGACATAACAAAGACGTGAAGGATCTTGGATGTTTTCCCATATCTTTCAGTTCTTTGTCCAAGAGTCTTCCCTGTCTTATGAAAAATTTTTACTGTCTGTCTTGTGGAAAATTTTATCAGGGATACTCTTTTTCAAATGAAAACTAAAACAGTAACTCATCAGATTTGAGATGCAAGTTTGGGCCCCTTTGCTGCACTTAGTCAAACCAGGCATCAATGTTACCATGCAATGTATTTGTCCTACACATCCATCACAAGGAAGACAACATGTATCCAAAGTTTAGTGAATAAGTTTTCCAAACCTTTCATGAGAAAGGAAAGGAAGGGCGCACACCATTTATTACAACTTAGTAAAAATCGTATTAGACAATTTCCCCAAAATTTTTTGATGGCCACTTAGCTAATGAATGGTCCTGTCTCTAACCTGTTGATAGCCCCTCTCGCTACCCTTAGCTTCTGGTTGTGATGCAGCACAATGCACAAAACCAGCCCTGAAATTCACACTGCTCACAGGTGATCTTCACTGTGCATACAACTCTCCTGACAGCTGTAACCAATTTCTCACCTTGACCCAGACGCTTTAATTAAAGGTTATTTGGTTGTTAGCAACAAGAACTAAGGTAAAACTCAAAAAAATATGAGTTACGACCACTTTTTCCCATTAGGAATTGAATCAGGAAATGGAAAGCTGGGTCACAGGTTCTTTTTCAATTGCTCTAAGCCCCAACTCAGTGGTTTTCCTGTTACCATCACCCACTGCAGAACAGTTTTCTCTGCTCTCCCAGCAGATTAAGATGCCCCAGGGGAGCTGAGTAGCAACTTTAGCATTGAGTACCCATCAGAGACTGACAACAATTCCCACATTCTGCAAGAAAAATTCTGGTTGATTTTGCATGCCAGCCAGGTAAGCTGTCCAGTCAACCAACAGCAAAATCTCATAACCTGTTTCCTACCCAACAGACATAGTGCACATATGACATCAACAAGGGACCATGGATACAACTGGTAAATTGACTGAAAATATACATATTATCATGTAAAGTCTTTAAGTTTAAATTTAAGAGGTCAAGATTTATATTTTCAATTGATTAACCTTTTAGTCAACAGATAGAAATTTCTGCTCTGAAACAAAGACACAAACATATAGCCTGCCCAGAGACAATCTACCTAGTAGAGAGCAAAGCATATTTACAAATAAGGTAGGACACTATGTTTCTCTAATGAAGATCTATTGGTATATTCTTGTGACTCCATAATATTCTTTCTCACAATTTTGTCTGTTTTCTATTGGGTCTAAAAATGCATTTCCCATACAGTATTTGGGATATGTTTATATTAAAAATTTACTCATTCTTTTTCTAAAACTCAAATGAACTGGGTATCCTTCAAATTATCCAGCAACCCTCCATAAAAAGAGGTGGTTGCGCATAAGCAGAAAGTTTAGGGCATGGTAGAGATAAATGGAGCTGAAGGCTGTCAACTGACTAAGATTAGATTTTATTCTCTAGGTAAAGGGGAACCATTCGGGATTTCTGAGAAAAATAGTGACATGATCGGATTTGTGCTTCAGGAAGATTAATCAGGCTGAGAAAGGTAAAACAAATTAGAGACATGAAAGGTTGGAGGTAGCAATTCAGAGGAGAGTTATGAGGAGGTGAATTATGTTAGTGGCAGTTGGATAAAGGCATAGGGGAAGATATGAGTGACATGACTGAAGTTGCATCCCCAAATTAGGTAATCTTAAATTAGCTAGTAAAATTTGCCTCCCTGAATTTGCAGAACTAACAAACACCACTGGAAAAAAATATATATCATTGTCAATATTCCCATTTTGAAAGAAATACTGCAATGCCTCTTGAATTGTTTCCCCCATGTTTGGGTGACATTTTCCCTGGAAGCTATGTAAACAGCTCAGACTCAATACTGAGTTCCTCCACTAAGTTCATGAGGTAGTTTTTCATCATGACAGTGAACCCAGAGCACACACTCAAGAGGCATATGATGGATTAAGGACAGCTCTGGGCTGCCAGGGGGAATGAAAAACAGAAGAAGACTGAAGACTGCAGTACACCAGAGAGAAGCCTTACCTTTGGTTGCTTTTTATCAAGCATGAAGTTTATCTTTTGCCCCAGGACTGCAATGCTTTCCACATGTGCACAGTGGTTTATGGTCACAATGTAGGTACCTCTAGGGGTTACCTAAGTCATCCATCAAGCCAGTCTCATGTAGTCACATGGGTATCATCTAGACACCACACACTCACTGAAAAAGAGAACAGAACATACTAGCAATATTAGAATTGTTTAAATCACTTCTTCATTCATTCAACTAGAATTTACTACATACCTGCTATGCCCCAGAGCAGGGGTCAGCAAACTAAAGCCCATAGACTCAAATAGCCTATAGCTTGTTTTTACAAATAAAGTTTTATTGGAACATAGCCATGCCCATTTGTTTAGCTACTTTCAAGTCTCAATGGCAGAGAGAGATCCCAAGTCCTACAAGGTTGGCAAACTTTCCAAGAGAAAACAAGAGTAAGTCTTTGAAGTTTTCTGGAACTACTTGATTTCTACCACTAATCTGCACAGCACAGCAAAAGCTGTGATAGACAAAATGTAAATGAATGGTCATGGCTGCCTTCCAATCCAATTTTATTTTCAAAGGCAGGAAGTCAACCTGCAGCCATAATTAGTCACTCCTTAGTCTAGGCCATAGACTGTCTCATGGTTATGCCTCTAGAAAAAGCAGTAATAATTTTCCCAGGAACTAATCAATACTGAGTTCAGTATTTTTTTTTTCATCTCCACTAGTAAAGACACTAAGACTTGACAAAACATATTTTATTTGTTTTTGGTTTTTCCATTTGATGGGCTTATAAATCTTGATAACACAATTTCACTTGATCACAGTTAAATCACACATTTATTTTATTCTATATTGTTCTTATTCAAATATTTGTCTTATTAGCATGTCTACTGCAAAAGAGAAAAGAGAATGTCATTTTCATACATTTAGCAAGTTAATTTGACTAGAGACACTTTGTGGTGTTTTGCTTTTATTTCAGCAAATACTGGGGTAAATTGGGTGCTCTTAATAAGTTTGGATGTAGGTTCAGTTGCACGATGACCAACTGGAAAAGGAGAATATACCAGCATTTAGAAGACACACTCTAAATTTACCCATTCCTATATCTGAGTGATATAATTTATCAGGAAGAATTCAACCAGATACAAAATTTAATCAGTGAACTTGAATATCAAGATGTATTAACTAGTACAAAGGTAATGAACATTTAACTAGTACCTGTAAAAGAACAAAAAGGATACAGGAAAAATAGACATCAGAAGGAGTCGCCAACAATAGGAGTGAATGAAAGTATCCAAGGAAGAAAACTCAGATGGGGGATACATCAGTGTTGAGATTCTGACCTCATCTGAGGACTCGGCTAAGGCTGAGTTTGTCAATTTGCTGAGTTCCTGCAGGCTGAGGCTGGCAGCAAAAAAGCAACAGCCAATCAGATTCTCATGGAAGCAGCTCACAGAGGCACCCACAGGACTTACTGAAAAGCTGCCCACTGGGTGCTATGGAATTCACTTGGTAGCTGCCCACTGAGATTCTGGTGAAACTACTTACAATTCACCATGGCCATGGTGCCCTGGTAGCAAAACGCCACCCAAACTAGCAGCGATGTCCCTTCTGCGCCCTCTAGTGACAAGGTTAGCATTTGTGATTGGCGTGAAGAGTGCCGGTTCTATAGAAACAAAACAAAGGAATAGACAAAACTAAAGCAAAACAGTGAGCCAAGAGGTTAAAAAAAAAAAAAATATATATATATATATATATATAAAAGTATGGATTGAAGTATAGTAAGAAATTTGGGGAAGGAAAAGGAATATTTTCTAATGGATCTATTCTTTCAGTGAAGGAAGGAATAAAAGATTGAGAAAGGGGTGTTAGCCCTTGGAGGAGAGAGAAGTACAAAAGGGTGATCTTAGAATATAGGGTGAACTTACTAGGTTTCCCATGAAGTGTCAATGATGCATTTAAACTTGACTAGGCAATATGACTGTCTTCTTCTCCAGCCACACTGTGATGCTTGAATACAGAGAAGTATCTGGAGAGTTAGGCTTAGTAAGTGGGGAAATATTATCAAGTTAAGTATGACAGAAAAGAGAAGGGAAAGGAGTTGGGAATGTATATAAGGGAACAGTTATGGATTCTAAGCATGGAACTGAGCATGGATTCTAAGCTGAGCGAACAGGGAAGTGAGTACAAGCAGATAATAAAAGGCAATATAGAAGATACTGTATAACAGAAGTCCACATGGAGTAAAAGGGTGGTTGAAATGGGCACTGGGATGCTTAGTTATTCCTGATGCCAAGTATGATGGTGGAAGTAGGTGACTGGTGTGGGGGAAAGATTCTTAGGAGAATTCAAAGATTTATTGTCCTATAGAATGGCACTTATATACTGCCCAGTACCATGTCAGTAATAGTACATTTGTATTCTGCCCAGTTTTCCCATTTACCATATCTTTAATTTCCCAGTAAATTTTTTTCACATTACTCAAAGCCCATAATACTAACCGCCCTAGTTTCCTTTTTCTTTTGTTTGCCCCTTATTTTGTATTATCTCCAAATTCAATATAAATACTATTATCAAATTTTTAAAAAAACTTTATTCTAAAAATCAAAAAGCTGATTAAATTACAGAAGTTGACCTAATAATAAATGAAATCCTAATAGTTGAACACAAAATAAATGTGTTTTAATTGAATGAATGAATATTGAGCTACATGTTCTTTAATGCATCCTTGAAGAATAAAGGCTTAGTTTCAAATAATCATTTGGGCAAAGTAAAAATTGTAAAGTGATATATCTCTTTTTAAAATACAAGTTTTTGTATAACATATTTTCTTCATGTGGTGTATATATATTTTTATATCTTTGATCTTATTTCTACCTGCCCAAAGTTCATCTCTGCAGTGACAAAATATAGGTGTCTAAGAAAATTAAAATAACATTTAATGAAACAAAGGGGATAACTCATGACTGTATTAATAAATTTAACCCACAGTACAGAAAGTGTGGTTAAATCAGGTGCCCTTTTTTCTTTTAATTTTTTAATTAATTTTTAATTAAGATGCTGTTAGGATATCCTCATCGGGTACTGCCACGTTAATAAATATTCATTTGGAAAAGTCATCCCTGAACACAGAAAAGAAATATAACTCTAATAAAGGCTCAGACACAGGTTGCTAACCAGTTAAATATAATTTTATAGTTTTTAATTTATAAAAAAAATTATTTTTTTACATTTGAACGAGGTTTTGACAGTCATATCTTCAATAAGATTTGTATAAATGAGGAATGATATGTTGCATTGTGGCATACAAATGTATTGCTCAATCTGCTACTTTAACAGCTTTGCTATGATGATGAAAAACTAATAATAGCACTGTCCTTGACATAAATGCAGATCTATAAACCACACATTACATCTTCAGGGTCACAGAATGTCTGAGCTAACAGGATCAGAGAGATGGTTTAGTGTAGCCATTTCCTCTTATATCTTAGGATGTCCAGACCCAAAAAGGTAATGACAAATCCTTGATAACCCAGGTTGTTGGTGACTACCCCACAGGAAACTCAGGACCTTGTTTCTTCCTTTTCCCACATCTAAATACATAAAGGGAAACTTCTTTTTATATTATTTTATTTTATATAATTCTTACATCATTTTTTCATTTTTGCACAATGTATGCATTTTCATTTTTGTTATATTCCCCATACAGTTCCCACCCCCCTTATCTTGACCCTAATCCCTCCCCACTGTCCTACCCTCTCCCCCCCCCATAGTGTGTCTCTGGTTTATAGTTGCTTGTTGATTTTTATTTGTCCTTTATTATAATTAGTCTTTTTCCTGGTCCCTTATTTAGGTTTTCTAAATTCCTGCTATGAGTGAGGCCATCCAGTATTTTTCTTTTTCTTTCTGGCTTATTTCTGAGCTTATTTTGCATCTCCCTCCATGTTGCTGCAAATTGCATGAGTTTATCTTTTTTGATTGCTGAGTAATATCCCATTGTGTATATATACCACATCTTCTTGATCTAGTCATCTATCTTTGGGCATTTGGGTTGTTTCCATAGCTTAGCTATTGTAAATAGTGCTGCTGTAAACATAGGGGTGCAGGTGCCCTTTTGAATTAATGTTTCTGTGTCCCATAAAGGGGAACTTCTAAAGTATTCAAACTCCAAAATTTACAGCTCAACCTCTTCCCTACATATTGAGGGCTGAACTGTTCTAAATACTCCAGAACTTCATTCTTCTGGTGAATGATGTAAACTCTCTAGATGGTCCTTCACTTACAGGCTACAAGTATCACTGACAGGTGCTGTCAGCTGACTTCTGGATCCCACTGCCTGCTAGACCCAGCTCTCTCTGGTTATTAGTGCAGTTAGCCTGTCTGCTTTCCTTTTTCCAAAGGTTTCCTCTTCAATTCTCTTTATTCCTCTGCATTTACAGCTTTTTAAAAAAATCACTTTGCTACTATTGGCACATGGCTGGAAAGGGGATCAATTTGCTGCAAGAATGATCCCCTGGAATGCTCTTTGACAAATCAGAAAACCCAGGCAGGTCAGCGTACTCTGAGGGACATCAGCACTGGAAGGCAGCATTTCTTGGAGAAAGACAAAGACCTTTAGGATCAGAGAAATTTGGAGCTAGTCCTAGTTTTGCCTCTTAACTGATTTGGGCTAAACGAAAATATCTAAGCTTTAGACTTCTCATTTGTAAAATGGACACAATGTTTTGTAGGTTCTTGAGAAAACTTGGTAAAGCAACATCTTTGCAAATTACTTGGAGGTTTTTGACTTGAGCTGTGACTCACAAATGCTAATTTCATTGTATTTCCTTAAAAGCAGACCTAGAGCTATTCTCATCAAAGGGTGGTCTGTGGACCACAACAACTGCATTACTTAAGGGCATACCCAAAATATAAAATTTCAGGCCCTGTCCCAGACCAGCTGAATCAGAAGCTGTATTTTATCAAGATTTCCAGGGAACTTTTATGCATTTTAAGGTCTGAGAAGCCTTGCTCTTCATGCCCATTTTTATTAACTGACAGTGTGGAGGGTGAGAAGGAATTGAAGGTGACATGTGGTCTATTAACATAGCTTCTGAATATTCTGGGTCAGATTCAAAGGTTCTGGAAATAGAATTATAGAAAATGGCTTCATTATTTAAAACTGATTTCCTTCCAATTTTCATTCTCTCCTAGAGATCCTAGAACATGCTGAGGCATCTTGTGATTGACAAGTTAAGTAGATGCCTTTCTTGCTTTCTACCACCTTGTAAATAACAGGAAGGCACCTAAAATAACCTGTGGCACCTAAAATAACCTGTGGCACCTAAAAAGTGAACTTCTAAGTCCACAAGGGGATAATGAATGTAACTCTTCATGCCTGAACCCAGCATACAGATAGACATAGATTTCTTGTTTCTACTGACACGGTTTGACTCTTTAGTGTATGTGTAACTGTGTAACATGGTGTCTTTGTGTGAGAGTCAGAAATTGGTTCTTCATTGTCTGGAGCCCAAGCATTTTGAAGGTCACTAGAAACAGCAAGTGCAGCTAATTAAGAAATAAAAGAAAATGACATATAGAAGAAATTTGATACATGTCAACTGGACTACTAAATAAGCCAATATTCAATGACAGTGATCCATCAATGTGTCTTGAAAAGACTTTAGCCTAAGGCAATTGTTTGACTAACTACTCATCTAGTAGATTCTTCCAGATCTCATCAGTAATTGCAAATGTTATTTCTGTGGATGAAAGAAAAATGCTGCCAGTTGTTAAGTTGACAAGCATACCATGGAGATATTTCACTGCCAAGAGAAGAGGTTGGATGTGAGGAAATTTCATTATGCACACATTTCCATCAAAAAATTAAATGATCAGAACCATCTCTCCTAAGCATAGTCTGTAGCACCAACCTGGAACTGATTCAGTTGTTTTTTAATGAAATAGCTTTTTTTCAATAAAAATTCAATGTGATTTTTAGCAGATGTTTTAGTTGATGGCATTCAGCCAAAATATTTATCAACAGGATTTCATTTCTTAGATATGTTTGGAAGCTTTGAAAAAGTTAATTTTTTAATTGTTTTTCACTGGGAACTCTCCAAAGAATGTCTGGAGGCATAAGTAAAAAATAGTCACTATTCCAAAACTCATTTTATGTTAAACTTGAAATTCCCAAGACTCCCTGAGGTGCTAGGATATGCAGATATATGAATATAACATCACATGACTACACTACTTTGTAGTTAAAAGAAAATACCAACTTAAATGTATTCTCTTTCTAGGAAACATATAAAGAAGATCAGAAACATTAAAGTTTATTAATTTTGATGATAATATAACACAATTTACTGAATTAAATTCTAACCCTGGTTTGTCTCTCCATACCATACCATACAATGTTTCATTAACTGATGACCTCAATTGTTACAGAACATCCTGTGCTTTTTCATGAGACAATGAATGCATTTGCTCTGATGGAGAAGTAAATTTTATTCAAGGAAGAAGAGTATGGTACAATGCAGTGACCTCATCTGAGATCACTGCTAATTTCCATGATTTTGATCCTTTAATTTCTCAGAAACTCACAACCCTCATTTCAAAAATGCAAAAAAAGTTTAATTCCCTCACGATTGCAATGTTCATATCATCTATATTTGCACATCATTTGCACCTAATAGACTCAAAAAATGTCCATTTCCTTTCTTCCACAGCTTCAGACTATGTAAAGAAAGTGCCAAAAAAGCCTAAAGACTTCCTGAGCCTTACTCAATCACCTACCAAATCAAGGGAAATCATTATCAGTTAAATTGGCAGAAACAATCACATGTCAGATATACAAGGCATATATCATTTATTGACTTGACTCACATGCTCAGGATTCCATGGCTTCCTATATGGAAACGAACTCTTGAGTTTACAGAAAAGGATGTATGGAGACCTACACTGCTAAAGAAAAATGTTCTATAGCAAATAGTAGATCTGTTCTCATTTGCTTTCATACCCAGGTGACTCAGTAATTTTTTTAAAGATTTTATTTATACAAGAACTGGGGTACAGGCCAGAGGTATGGGAGGGTAAGAAGATTAACCAGAGACAGAGCAGGGAACAGAACAGGCAGACTGACTGAAATACACTGCTGAGGGGAGCAGTGGGCTAGTCAGGAGAGTTCTGCCTCACCATGTAGGTGGGTATCTCCCTGGCTGGCTGGGAATCGAACCCACGCTGCAGAGGCTGCAGACAGCTCCACCGTGCAGTGCTCAACCCGCTGCACCACCAGAGAGGCCCAACTCACTAATTTTTGCTGTTCCTTATCTTTTGACAATTTCTTCACATGAAAAATGTGTTTGAAAATTTGTCTCCAGTTATCTCATAGATGTTTATAAAGATTTGATGAAGTGTGGAAATCTACACAACTACAAGGAAAGAGGAGTAGGACCACAAAAATCGTCCTAATCCTCTCAGCAATTCTATTTTTATCAACAAACACATAATGAAAAGATTTTCTAAGCAGATCATTGGTGTGACTCTTGGTTGTTCCTTACAACACTAAAAAGATTCTGTAAGGTGAAAAAAAAACTATTGTTAAAGTGAATACTGAATGGAAAAAAAAATTGCACATCATCCCATAAGGTGCTAATATCCAAAGTCAACAAAGAAATCATACAACACAACAAAAAGAAAACAAAAAACCCAATCAAGAAGAGCTAAATAGACACTTATCCAAAGATGACATGCAGATGGTCAATATTTATGTTATTTATTAACACTTATGAACAGGGAAATGCAAATCAAAACCATAAAGAGATACAATCTCACACCTGTGGGAACAGCCTATGTCAAAAGCAGAAATAACAATTGTTAATGAGGATGTGGAGAAAAAAGGAACCCTCCTGTAAGTTAGGAATATAGACTGGTTCGGCACCAATGTAAAAACAATAGAGTGAGGTAGTAGGCAGCATATTCTATTGTGGTCATCCCCAGCACACCAACTATGACCTATCTCTGAATTTTCATCAGACAGAGAGAGAGAGTCACAAAAACCTTTTTGCATCCATGAACTTTTGAATGAATTTTTGAAGCCTTTATTTGAATGATCATTAAATAGTCCTATACCTGGATAGCAGTGACCCACCAACTTGTGTCTTAGACTTCTAATTAACATCCATTTTTGGCAATGAAAGCCTTAGCCATTACTCACTAAATCACTATGTTTAAGGTGTGATTATTTGTAGGGTTTTTAATCAAGAGAGAATTTTCATGCTTCTTTTGTTGAAATACCTGGGTAACTTTCTAAACAGATATGTACAAATCCCTCATGTCATTTCAAATTGAGAAGCCTAAAAGAATTAACCAAATCTAGAAAAAAAGGCAACTTCCAGTGAAATAGTCTGTTCTTTTAAAGTAGTTTTTTTTTTTTTCCTGGTACAGAAAATTCCCATCCCTTCCCCCTAATCATTGATTTTCAAAGGACTTAAAGGAATAAAGCCAGTGTCTAGCCAGAATAACTTTTATTGAAATTTGGTCATTTTCTGAAATAAACTATTATACCTCAGCACGATGAAAGAAACAGTCCCAGAAACAAAGATACAAAGAATCATCTCCATGTTTTAGCAGAGAGTTTGTTTTCAAAGAAAGATAGACCCTTTAACTATTATTTATAAAATAAGACTTTGATATTCTACCAAATTCTATCAGAACATGGAACAGAGAGGAGAACACAAAATTAGGAGTCAGTATGCCTTGCTTTCCCTCTCGCTATATGTGCAGAATTGGGTAAGACACCTTCTTCATTTGTTCCATTATCACAACTGTAAAGTGGAAAGGTTAAATTATGATCTCTTTTCCCTCCACTTCTGGGTCTTTATGTCCAGCTACCTCTGTTCAGCAGAAATGAGAGCAGTCTAAGGGCCACAAGGAGAAAATTCAGCTTCATCTTAGGTGGAACAATTCCCCAAAATGTCATCTGCTTCATTTTCTATATTTAAAGGTAACTATTTATACATTTAAGAGGTTCATTAGCAGCAATGTATCTACTACACAGTTCAAAAGCTGGGACACTAACAACAACATAAGATTTTTTTCCCTTTTCTCATGAAGGCAGAAGGCGTAACTTTAGATTCAGGATTATCAACAACTTCAAAAATCTAAGGGATTCCCTTCCTCCTACTGTGACTTGGAACACGCACCAGCCTAACATTCAGCAATCCTGAATTGCAGAATAATTTGCTGTGACCCTGAGCATATCACTTATTCTGCCCAGACTAACTTCTCTCCACATGGAGGGGATTAGAATAGGTTCCATGCACACCAAACCTTTTGATTCATTTAAACAACCAATGGGAAGAATGACTGTAACTTGCAAGGGGAAGATGTATCTATGTTTTCATGCTACTCTTCTTTTACCTTTTGTTCTGTATCTACCTTTACATGATGGTTGAATTGCTAAATTGAAACACTCACTCAGTGAATAATTTTTTCAGCATACAGAATAATTTTTCAGCATATAGAACAGGATCAACATATGGCCCAGGATTCAGTATACAGAACAGGATATTAGGTCCTCAATATGCTTTAGTTGAATGTATAAATACAATGAAACCAGAGCTTACTATTACATTAAGTTCAACCAAATCCTGCAAAATCTAAGCCTACAAACTTCTGAAGTAGACATTACAAGAATTAACCAGCATTCTGTGACATATAGTTGCTTATGTGCATACTGCTTCATGATAATCTACCGCCAGGACATAATTCCAACTAAATCTATTTGATTAAAATTTAAATTAGCTTGTCCCTTCAAATGCAAGTAGGATAGTAAAAATTTCACATATATTCAGTAATTAGGTGAATTTCTGATCAGCATCTCATTATTGGTTCATTATTAAAGGCAGGTCACAGCTCTAATTTAAGTATTCTATTTATGTCTGGTAATATGTGCTATGATCTACTTTGAAGTGCTATTATAAAGGATAGAGAGAAGAATAGCTGTGAATCAATGGAAATAAATTCATATACTGGTTTCCCATCTGGAGTGATTTAACCCTTCCTTGTTCTCAGTCTCCATGTGTAGAATGGTGAATTTTATACTGTGTAACTATCGCATGAGTATTAATGGGTTACTGATGATTATTAATGTGGAGGAATATTATTAAAGGGCAGGTATAGTCCAAAAATAGGAAGAAAAGGGCTGAGGAGTTAAGGAAGGAAGCAGAACAGCTGAGAAGACCCTTTTGGCATGCACTTAAAGTTCTATTGCCTTCATCTTTGCTTCTTCTAAGAGATCTCCAAAGGTAGAAGAACAACTAAACATGGGGGTTGGGCAAGAACCAGGGAGGGATATTTGGTAAAGGAAAAAGATCATTGCTATATCATCCTTTGAATCCTCAATTATCACTATTATTGGTGACAATAATATTCTGACTGCTACCATCATTTGCACAGACATGCACATGCATAGTTCTATTTATCAATAGAAGCTTTGTTAATTCACTCAGAGAATACTCAAAGATATATTTGCTATGATTTAAATACCATATTGGAAAGAATTATGCCTATCTTTTAGAGATGAACAATCTGTTCTGGAGGAAATAGGTGGGAAGAAGATATAATTTTGGAAAGAAATTTGTAACAAATAGTGAGCCCTTGAGTTTTATTCAAATATGCTGGAAGAGAGGTGGGTGGAGAAAGAGATAAGGAAAGTTGTATAAAAATAGTGACTGTTAAGGCAGCGTTCCATCTGTGCCCTAGCAGTTATAACTAGAGACAGCAAAGTTAGCCTCCATCTACAGAGGGTTAATTTGGGGGAAGGATAGAGACATAACAAGGACTTTATCAAATACAGTTTCAGCTTACTGGAGTGGAGGAAAGAGCAGAACCACCACACAGTATATAATAGAAGAGAAGATACGAGGTATCCAAGTGCCCAGAAAACAGTAGACTGGGAGGAATATCAGAACTTGAAAATATTAATTTACACCTAGAGTTAAGAACAATTATTAATTTAAATCACAGACTGGGAAAAAACAAATTTTATTTGCAAGTTATTTACATTAAACATAGATAACCTTTTTTCAAAAAGGTTAGATCCTCAATATGCTTTATTTGAATGTATAAATTTAACTAAATAATAAATTTATACAGACTTTCGAGGGTAAAAATATTAAAGAATTCTCTTGCTTTTGATACACCATTAAACTGACAACTGTAAGGTTAATATTCCCTTTCCTTTAAGAACACAATTGTTGTAATTTGATAAATTCAATTGGCGCCAAACAACATCTCTCTGTATTAACTACTAAACCTTAAGACATTTGTTAGTAGAAAATTTTTAGGGCCTCTCCTGGTGGTGCAGCAGTTGAGCTCTGGGCTGTGAAACTGCCTGCAACCTCTGCAGCACCAGTTTGAACCCCGGCCACCGGCAAGGGTCCCACATGGCGCTACAGACCTCTCCTGCTGCGCCCCGATCTGTCTCTGGTGAATTCGCTCACCCTCCCGCCCTTCTGACTGTACGTAGAGCTTGTATAAATTAATTTATTAATTGAAAAATATTTTAGATCCTGGGACCTGAATAAGGAGGAAATGGCCCTGTTTCTTGGTGTAACCTCCTTATGGGGAATGAGCATTTGCCAAGCAAAGAAGGAAGCTCCAATCAGAAAAGAGGTAGGAGAGTGATTTCTTAAAATGTTTGTAAAAGATATATGTTGAGTCAACTCCCTGTTTTATTCCCCTACTAAATTTAATATAATCTGCAACAGCACCTGCCGAAGAATCTTAATTGTAGAAATCATGTCTAGTTTAAAATATGGTGCTTATGCAGAACAAGTTCTGGAACCTCCTAATGACCTCCCAAATCAGCATGTGATCACTGAATATTTTTGAAAATCATAATAAAGTAAATAAAAAATCAAACTTCCAGTCATTTCTGTCAGGAAGAGCTAAGTAATCCAGCAAAAATGCAGAACAAACTCACTTTAAGAACCTGCAAGAATTTTTTTAGATAAACTATGACTACTCGAACAAAGAAAATTTACAACTTCCAAAGAAACCAAAGCACTCATTTCACTTCTGAAAGGATTAGGTGTGCCCATCAGTGTCTCTGGTGCAGAGGGGTAGAGGTTATTGTAGATAATTGTATGAAAAGATGGAATTTTATGAAGCTATTTGTGAAGGTCAAAACTCAATCTTTTATTCTAATTCATATCTGTACAGTAAATGCCTAACAGGGCAAACAAACAGGGAGAACTATTCATAAGAGGAAAGCCACCAGGCACATGGCAACGCAGCAGACCCCAGCGAACAGTGGGTTTCCAAAGGACAGCCCTGTAATGAAACTCCTAGTGGGACAATCAAAAAGGTGGAACCATCAGCCAAGCATGACTGCACATAACAAATCCATCAAGTCCTCTGATATCCCTGGCAAGACAAATAGCAAGAAGCACAGAGAACTAAATGGTGTTTGAGAAAATTTACTGTCCCCCAGCCTCCAGCAGGGTTGAGAAACAATGCCATTCAAATTCCCATCTATTCCAACAACACAATCAAAATACTCTTTTCCTTAGCCAGTTGAACTTAGTGCCTAATATTTATTTATTTTTAACTGCATCTATGTATAGCTATATGAATAAAATTGGGGTTGTATATGTTTTTACATATCTCTGTTACCACATGAAGTGAAATCAGCCTGACAAATTTTTATGAAATTCGCAGAATATGTATGGGCTATGTGGCATACCTGAAATTTGCTTTGGAGTCCTCTAGGGGCCAGGCAGGCAGTCATTTACCAGAGCAACTGAAACAGAAGTGAAATAAGAGGCCCATAAGACTGCCAAGGGGAGTAATGAGCCATAAGTATGAAGATGCATTAATATGCCAAGGACAGAGAAAACAATCAGTATTTTTAAATATGAGTCCCAAACTGATCATCAGAAAGGCAGGTGTGGTTTGCAATCTAGCCACTTCTCACCTGGGTAACTCTAAGTAGAACAGTTCAGGTTAAATAGCATCAGCGACTTATTTAGTTAATTGTGATTTTGTTCAGCAGCTCTGGGGAAACATTTTTGGAGACTCATTAATGTGGTGAATATCACCCCCAACTCTGAGTCAGAGCTAGGAAATGCCAGCCTCTCACCTCATACTGGTAAGAGAAGCTTTAATAGAATCCTCGAAACTCTTATCCCTCACAGTCACAAGGCCTTGGGTTTGCTGCCTGACACTCTCCTGCAAATGTGACAGTCCAGAGACAAGCTAACTAATCACTAATGACATATCAAAGGCATGGTGGCTGACTTGAGTTCAACCTAAACTCCCAGCATCTGTCCACATATGTGTTAGCATTTGTCATGCTTCTGTGCTTTCTCATGCTTGCCCAGATGAGGGCAAGACAGCAGAGAGCTACTCTCCTAATTCCTGTCCATGTGAAGAACAGACTTGAGTAGAGATAAATTGTAGGCAATACCTGATTTTTAGTGGCTGTGGCAGGACTAAGTTATCAGTGAGATATCAAGGGAGCTGTGGGTAAGAGATCCCCAGTGATCTGGAAGTAGGTGTGAGGGTTTCCTCCAAGGAAACTTGAGTATCCCAAGAAAGGAAAATCATTTTAAGTATCAGTCAGGTCCAGAGGACAAAATGAGCTTCTGAAAGTGTCAATTATGTACAACTCACTGGAGTACTCATGGACACCTTAGATTCTCGTTCAGAGACAAAAGAACAAGATCCAATAGATATATTTTAAAGGGAAAGGAAATTAAAGTATACTTAATGATTATAACCTAAGAAGTATGTCTGTTCAAACTACCGGTATACTAAACACATACAAGAAACAATGGAACAGCATACTCATGCACAGAAAATGATTCAATAAGATGATTTAAAGAGAAATAAAAACAGTTTAAGAAGCACTGCTATCTGAGAATTGCACTGCACAGGGTCTTATGAGAACTCCCAACTGTCTACTAAATCATGTTTCTAGTCCTTGGCCTTATATTTAAGAATTTAGTACCTACTCCCTTGCACTTGCCTTCCTCACAAATTTCCCATCACTGCCACATGGACATCCTTTGGCAGAGCCAAGCAAACTAATCTATATTCCTGTCATTATTTGTGCCCAATTTTCCATTCTACTATATCTGAAAAAGTACTTCACACTGTCCAAAGAATCATCAGAACCAGGGAAGATTCAGCCATTCATCTTTTGTGCCTTAGGGCTACATGTTTTCACATATGCTGATTTTCTTGCCCTGGCAGGGTTCGGTGTACTCAAAAACTGGCTACATATCATAATTATCTGAGGAGCTTTAAGAACAAACCACTGACTGGGGTCCCACCCCAAAATAGTTGAACCAAAATCTCTGGGAATTGGTGCTAGGAAGAGGAATGTTTTACTTTGCTTTTGTTTTGGTTTTTAGAGCTCCCTTAGTAGTTCTAATGTGCAGGAAGGATTGAGCCTGTACTGACTGAGGTACAACACAGCTAATCAATTTCTTAACGTGCAAGAATTTATGTTTTCTAAGTTGGACCCCCTGAGTAATTTTGATAAAATGTCAGTTGGGTGTGCTGGTTGTTAGTGTTCTGTGACAGCTGAGATTGGAATTAGACATGCCTCTGGATAAAAAGTTGAACCTAGGAAAACAGAAAATAAATCAAAGGAGGGGGAAATGGTTGTTCAGAAACAGTATTTCTCAACACTCAACACGTGGTGGTATCACAGGGCACCTGTTATCTCTACGCTAGAGCAACAGCACCCACAGATTATGAGCCCATTGTTTTGATGGACTCAGGCACAATGGAGTTAAGAAAAGCTCCCTAATTGACTCTAATGTACAGCCAGTACTGAGAGTCATTGTTCAAGAGGGCAAGTAAGGTTAGTTTTGCTTGACACTATATTATCAAATGAAGCAGATTCTTTTATGAAAGCTAGTTTCTTAAAGAGTGGAGAGTAAACTAGGATATTGTGTTTATGAAATCATTTAGCTTAAGAGATTTGTGTGTGCCCTAAAACTCAATTTGTTTGCAAGATTATAGAGGCTCCTGTTCAAGATGTAAAAAATTCAAGCCATTCTGAGAAATAAGCATGTGTCAAATACATGTTAGAAAAACCTTTTTTGTGGGACACTGAGTTTCTAAGGCACTATGTAGACATGAACCCTTTTACTGGAGTAGTAGAGCTATAAACCAATTAGTAACTAGGTGATTGGCTGGATTTAATGGTAGCTAATTGATTCATTACCATTTAATTTAGATGAAATGATCAAATCACTTGTTTATTTCAGGCTTAGTAGCAATAAAAACCCTATTACTTCTTTAAAAACTTGGTTCATGCAAGTACCCCCACATTTAGTGACTAAATTGGGTAAAATTATGTATTTCAGGGTCTGTCTCCAGCTGCCTGGCATCTGTTCCAACTCTCTGCCTTTCACTTCTCCTCAAATCTTCTGAGTTCGTTGGGTAGAGGTAGGTCTCAGCAATGCCAAATCCCATATACACTTTTAGAAACTGTAACAGCAGGAGTTTGCAGGATTTCACCTTCTGGGTGTCAGAGATGTTTGCAGCTTCTCAGGTCTGCCTATCATCTCCTCTGCAATGTCCTCGCTTAGACTGCCTGCTAAGACTCCAGAAAGTGTTTAATTGCAGCACACGACCAAAGGGATGAAAGCTACTCCCTATCATATTTTAAATACCTCAGTGATTCAAAAATATAATCATGGAAGATCCAGCCATATTAACAGGTGCTAAAGTATATTAATTCCAAATAGGATAAAATGAGTTTAAAGAAACCACCTCCTACCAAGCCAAATCAAAAGCAAGGCACAATCAAAATTAGTTTAGCGTGTGGGTTTTGGAAGATCTTATGTCCTTTTAGTGGGCCAGTGTTCAAAATTCAGGTCTGAAGGTGTCAAAGCAACAATGTCATGCTAAATTAGAAGAAAATGAAGAATAAGTAAAAGAAAACATTTATATGGATTGGGGGACACATGTCCTCCCTCACAGGTGTAAATGTATTAATTTCAGTGGCAATTGCATGGCAGTTCATGGGATGACTGCCCCGTAAAAATTGCCTACTTCAGAATTTCTGTAACCTGAGTGACCTCCTGGTGATTATCCACAAAATTCTACTTCTAAACTCACTAATCGGTAGATATAGAAACTTGCCAGTTTACTCCCTATATGCAAAATGGGACTATTTACATACTACAATGATGTCATCAGGGTTACTATATTATAATCCTAAACCTTACAACCTATATTAATAAACCATAGTCCATTCATATAATTATCAACATACAGTAACCTGACAGAGGGTTGGTAGATCATCTAGCCAAAACCATCACTGTCCAAAGATTATATTTTTTAGAAAATGCAGTGCTCCAGGTAACTATTTGCCCAAGTTTGCATGACTGATAAGTACAAACCTACATGTGTTATACCTCCTGTAGCTGTGAGTGCACAATCAATAATTATATACATAAGTGTTGAATAACTAAATCATACAAAGAGAGAATCCTTAAAATGACTTTTCCTGACTAGTAAACAATTCGGACCTTCTATAATTGTTTGCCCATTTAATTTAAGAACTCCAACTTCCATATCTGTGTAAGGCAGAAGTTACGGTCAATTCAGGACTCATTAACAAATTCAGTCACAACACAGTATAATCCATGCCAGAATAGCTGACCACTTAAACCCAAACATCTTGAGAACTGAGTGTCATAAGTGAATTACAGGCAAACGAAAGTGATGTTATAGATACATTAATGCTGACTGACCCTTTTTTCCTATGCATTATATTTCAATTGTAAAAGAAGTTGAATAGAGGGAAGACTGTTTAGCAAACAATTTTTAAACACAGTTAATGTCTTCTTCCTATATTTTACCATCCCAACCAATGTCATAAACTTTGCAATTCCTCCATGCCAGGACACTGGCAGGAATAAATGACAGAATTCTGCTAAATCACCTGTATGCACCGTGATGCTCCCAACCAACCCAGATGCCCAAACCAAGCCCTTTCAATGCCACGGCCGGGGCCCAGCCTAGGATAGAGGGCAGCAGTTCTGCAGAAGTATAATCAAGCTTAACTGGACTCTCTGCTGAGAAAATGCCAAGGCTGAGCTTTTCCTTATCTGGAGATTCAGGGGGAGAATCTATGTCTAAGCTTATTCAGATTGTCCATGCTCAGGGCTCTGTTCTTCGGACCTCCCAATCTTCAAATCAGTAACAGATCATCGAATCCTCCCCATGCTTCAAATCTCTGTTTTTTCCTTCTGCTATAAGCTAGAGAAAAATCTCTGCTTTGAAGGATGTATACAATTTAATTAATTCCACCTGAATAATGTCCCTTAAGTCCAATGATTAACCTTTTGCCTTGTACTGTAACAGTCGCTAGAGTAAGAAGAGTTAGGACCAGAAATACCCTACTTGTAAAAGAAAGGGGGTGTGAGAACTGAAAGGAGCTGACCAAGCCCTCTGTGACTTTTCAGAAAAATCCTTTCCTCGATCTCAGACCCTTATACTGCCACTCTCCCACAGGTATGCAGATCGTTTTATTCAACTCAGTAAATCTATATTGAGCGACTATTATATACACTGACACTAATCCTCTTATTCTTCCTTCCCAATATGCCAGTAAAAATACACTTAATATGGGAGTAGCAGGTTTCAATACACACAAATGCGTACATCTTAACATACATGCTCGGCAATTTCACCTGCCTACCATTAAAAATGTTACATATTGTATTTTTGTATGTGTCACTCCGTTTAGCAGCAAATGAAGTCCTATGCAGAAAAGAATTATACTGGATTTCATAGGGACCTTTTTAATCGAGTAGAAAGGTACATTGTCACCGGATGCTCATTTTATTTCACATTTCTATATGCTGAATCTTACTAAGATTTTAAATCAACAATGATAACTACAAGAAGCCCCTGATAATAATGGCAGCATATGTTACAGGTCACCTCACTCCACATGCAAAAGCAATCTTGTAGGAGATGAAACACAATATTGTAATTAGAAATAGATGGATTCAATAAATATTAAGCAGTAAAAAATATTACTCGTTTAGTCATTTCCTTCTCAGCAGAACCTGCAATTCAGGCTCATCCTAATATCTGACCCATGAAATTAAGATGATAAGGAGTTACTGAGAGAGAAGATAGAATTTAACAGTCATGGCTTTTTGAAATTCCAGTATGCTTTTGGAAATTGCAAGTTGATGTTTCTCCGTGTCCCCTCACCTCAATAGTAAATAAGAAATGATAAACGGCAGCGGGATGAATGAACACATTTCAATGAATCCCATGTATAATTTTATGAGTTATGTTTTATTATTTTGATAGATTCAGGCTTCAAGATCAGTAGTTCCAGATAAGCCCAACATGCAAAAATTGTAAATTACTTTGCCTATATTTTTTTTAAAAGATTTATTTATTTATGCATTGAAGAACTGGGGTGTAGGGCAGAGGTACCAGGGTTGAGAGGATTCAACAGAGACAGAGTGGGGAGTAGAACAGGCAGATCTACTGAAATACACTGCCGAGGGGAACAGAGTACAAGAGAGAAGAGGTCGGCTGCGTCATCTGTGGGTTAGCTCCCTGGCTGGGATTGAACTCAGGCCACAGCAGTGATAGAGCTGATAATGCTGAGACTTAACCCTTATGCCACCAAGGAGGCCCCCTATATTTCTTGGTTTGACCATTACCAATTCTTTTAATTGAGCGGACTAAACTGGTCAAATCAGTCCACATCTCCAGACCACAACCTGCCTTTTTTTTTCTCTTAAAGAAGACTTCCATTACTCCATCACAAATAAGGAAACTTTGACAAAATCTAGCTTTAATCAAGTCCATCTAGTCTTCTACCAGTCACAACTTTACCTCCAGGCAACCCAGAGCAGCAGGAAGGAGGCCAAACTAGCTCTCTACTAGCTAATCTAATAAGTTTATCTGACAGAGATGAATGCTTTTTTAGGGGGTTGCTGTTTTGCCTTGTGGAAAACAGATGCTAAAAGCACCCAATGGATAAGGATCAGATCAGCTTTAGATATTCAAATTTCTTGGGTCCCTTTTCATTAAAGGTCTTATGTGACTCTCATGGTAAATAAGTACTCTTTAAATAATACTTTTTGATGAATAATAATAGCTACAATAATGAAAATGCATGAACACTATTTTTTTTTTTTTGCACAAAAGCTAGACATTGTATATATTCCCTCAACTAGTACTAAGTCTCATTCAGCTTTTCAGGCTTCTGCTGATAGAAAGAAGCTGTTATTAATCTGATAAATCACCAGCATTTTTCTCAAGGCTTGGTTTAGGGAATTACTTCCATCTGTGAGTGGCAAACTTATCCCCTTCTAGGAAACTCTTCTTTTAAAAAACACTAAAAGCATCCCTGGAGTATGTTAAGAACAGACAGCTGGCCTCAGGGCTCCTGATGCTTTTTTTAAGTTCTAACTCCTCGGGAGCCCTGAGGCAGGTGCACTCCTGTGACTTAAAGCATCTCTGGTCACCATTCTACCTGCTCGACCCCAGGCAGGTGCGATGCATTTCTAACCCTGCTCAGCAACACTTCTGATCCTCTTTGTCTTAAGGCCTTGGGGTGTGTGTTCAGAAGATAACAGCTTTTGTATATCTGCAGGTCCCCAGTGTCAGACTAAACTCAGGGCACAACAGGGGAAGAAAATAGCCAAAAATTTGGAGCAGATAAACAAAGATAAAGGCCAGATTAAAGCAAAAGAGTAAACAAGGGGGAGTCAGGGATTCCACCCCATTCAAGACAGAGTCACAATGCAAAGCAGGACGTGTAACCCGGATCATGAAGTAACAAATTCAGGGTGAGACAATGGAAGGGTTCAGGGGCATGGGAGAGGGATGTGAGAAGAAGGAGACCTCGGTTTTAATTTCACTCCACTCTGGGTGTCAGTTTCCTTTCTGTAAAATGAAGTTTTGAAATGAAGTTACCTCAATCATTTAGATACTGCAAGTTAAAGAAGGCCACATAAATAGTCAGAGCCGTAAGTGCCACACTGTTTGGAGACCAAAGCAAGACAGTGAGTTAGATCCAATTAAGAAGACACAGAACAATCATAGATGAGAACAACACTTTGAACCCAAGTAAAATTCTGCCTCAGACAGAAACTCGCTTAAATATGTCCTATTATCTACATCCTTCCTGATACTCTGTTAGGCATTGGAGAACATCCAGAAACAAAAAGCATGCTCCTTTCCCTCTAGTTTGCATCTTTAATGGAAAGACAAGGTTCACTTTTACACAATTATATAGCATAGCATACATACACACGCACGCACGCGCGCACACACACACACACAAACACACACACACACATACTATGGTTCAGAACAACAGCTGAATTGACAAAAGAGTCAGTACTGGAGGTATTTATGGGTGAGAGTTCAGGACTTCTCAGAATATGGCAGCTCATGCCAACATGTTTCATCTGCTCTATATAGGTTGTTTTCCAAAGAACACCTGGCAACTGCTAACTCCCAGTCTTAACAAAGTCCAGTAGAATCTGGGCTTATCTGACATCTTCTACTGCCAAAAGCGTAAAACCCTTCCAGTACCCTTTACAGCCCTGGTAAACCTCCATATATACTTTATTGATTAGACCTTATTAAAAAAAAAAAGCTAAATCAGACTATAGTTTCAGGCATGATGACTGAAAAATAGCATGACATTATTAGACAAATACCTCAAGTCTAGATCATAAATGAGTCCTATCCAGTAGAAAGCAATCATTACCACAGACTTAGAGAGGTGTTAATTCTCCCTACAGTCATTCAACAAACCATTAAGCATATACACTCCTACAATATACTACTATTCAGTGATCAAAAAAGACAAATTCATGCCATTTGTGGCAACATGGATGGAGCTTGAAAGGATACTGCTAAGTGAAAAAAGTCAGAAGGAAAAAGATAAGTATTGCATGATATCACTAGTATGTGGAATATAAAGTAACTAAATTAATAGTCAGATTAAGACAAGCTGAAAATCTAACCCCTGATAACTGACTACAGAACTGAAGCACCAAGTGGGGAGGTGAGAGGTAAGAACAAAGACTGAAGGAATCACACTGGTCCATGGTGGTAGAATAGGGGTGAGTTGATGGTGAGTGCACTAAAGTGGCTGATGGCATACCCCAATATTACCTGAGTAAAATATTAATTAAAAAAAACAAAAAATAACCCCCCAAAAGGTATACTCTGCTAAGAATAAGCAGAAGTCATGAGTTCAGATTTCAGGCAGGATGGAAAGCTGAGCTCCAAGATGGGTAAAGAATGTGAATATGGAGCTGAGAAGACTGTTTTCCTCTTGGCTTTTTTTTTTTATTAAATAATAAATTTTATTTTTATATTCCCCCATACAACTGCACATGCCCCATTCTGACCCCAATCCCTCCCCTCCCGGCCCCCACCCCCAAAAAGTGTCTCTGGTTCATAGTTTATGTTGATTTTGAGTTTCACTTTCTTATAGTTATTCTTTTTCCTGATCCCTTATTTAAGTTTTCTAGATTCCTGCTATGAGTGAGACCATCCGGTATTTTTCTTTTTCTTTTTGGCTTATTTCGCTGAGCATGATCCCTTCCAGCGCCATCCATGTTGCTGCAAATTGCATGTGTTTATCTTTTTTGAATGCTGAGTAATATTCCATGGTATATATGTACCACATCTTCTTGATCCAGTCATCTATTTTTGGTCATTTGGGCTGTTTCCAAAGCTTAGCTATTGTAAATAGTGCTGCTATAAACATAGGGGTGCAGGTGTTCTTTGGAATTGATGTTTCTGTGTCTTTTGGGTAAATACCTAGGAGTGGAATTGCTGGATCATATGGAAGCTCTATGTTTAGTAGGTCCAGAAATCTCCACACAGCTCTCCACAGTGGTTGGACCAGTTTGCACTCCCACCAACAGTGCAGGAGAGTTCCTTTTTCTCCACACCCTCGCCAACATTTGTTGTTGCTAGTTTTTTTAATATGTGCCATTCTCACTGGTGTAAGATGGTATCTCATGGTAGTTTTGATTTGCATTTCCCTGATGACAAGTGATGTTGAACATTTTTTCATATGCCTGTTGGCCATTCGCATTTCCTCTTCAGAGAAGTTTCTTTTTAGCTCTTCTGCCCATTTTTTGACTGGGTTATTTTCTTTGTTGTTGTTGAGTCTCATCAGCTCTTTGCAGATTTTTGTGATCAGTCCTTTATCATTAGTGTTGGGTGCAAAAATGTTCTCCCAGTTGGTGGGGTTTCTCTTTGTTTTTGTTAATGTCTCTTTTGCTGTGCAGAAGCTCTTTAATTTGATGTAGTCCCAGCTGTTTATCTTTGCCTTCACTCTCACTGCTTTGGGTGATGTGTCTGTAAAGATGTCTTTGATGTGCAAATCACGTAGTGTTTCACCTATATTTCCTTCTATGTATTTTATGGTTTCAGGTCTTATGTCTAGTTCTTTAATCCATTTTGAGTTGATTTTTGTGTATGGTGTGAGGTAGTGGTCAAGCTTCATTCTTTTGCATGTAGCGACCCAGTTTTCCCAGCACCATTTATTGAACAAACTTTCTTTGTTCCAATGCATAGTCTTTGCTCCTTTGTCAAAGATTAGTTGACCATAAATCTGTGGGTTTATTTCTGGATTTTCTATTCGATTCCATTGGTCTGTATGTCTGTTCTTGTTCCAATACCATGCAGTTTTGATGATTATGGCTTTGTAGTAGAGTTTGAAGTCTGGGAGTGTGATGCCTCCATTTCCTTCTTTTTTTTTCAGTAGAGCTTTGGCTATTCGGGGTTTTTGGTGATTCCATATGAATTTCATCAATAATTGTTCTATTTCTTTGAAGAATGACATTGAAATTTTGATTGGAATAGCATTGAATCGGTATATTGCTTTTGGTAGGATGGCCATTTTAATAATGTTTATTGGTTTTTAATCCTAACCCTACAGTGCTGATTACAAGTACAAGGTCAAAGGCCTGCCAATGATCACTAATTCTGCTCCTGATTGGCTTGGTAGAAAAAGCTAGGATTTCATGTTAGCAGATCAATGATGATGATTTCACTTTCCCTTCTCAAGGCAAGTAAGTTGTCCAGTTTTGTAAATGCAACAAAACTCTAGTATTAGAAACACTTAGAGTACCAAGAATTCCAGAAATTTTTCAAGGCCATCATATTTCTGTTAGCTCAATATCCCATGTGGAATCTTGGAAAATATCCCCACCAAAAACCCAATCAGCTTTCGCAAACTGCCTACTCCCAAGCTTGTTAGGCACAACATACCAAAAGGGAGTTTTATGAAATGGTTTGTTTCACTTAGCTTTTTAATCAAGCAAAAGTTTTGATATTATAATTGAAAAATCAAGTTAATTTAAAGGTATTAGTGTTAAAGACCTCCATAGCTGGTCTGCCCTCCTGCTGAACACCTCTTTCAAATAAGTTAATGATATTACCTTCAGGTAAGAATACTGATGTCGTATGCTATGTCTCCTCTTATCTGCAATGTGGTTAGCGTCAGCTCCCTACTTTCTGCTGGTCTGGAGCCTCCTACTAATGAGTTGTACCTTTCTTTCTTCTTGAGTCATTGACCCTCTGACCTAATGGTTTGCAAGTCACAGAGAGAGCTGTATAGTTTCTTCCTACCCCCACCCTCATCCAAAACACTGGGCATTGAAAATTGGTTCTAAAATTCGGGAACTTTCCCTAGTTAGACAAGGTCAGGGATATTATCCACTGTAGTTGGATATTCTACAATGTCTTTAACTGCACTTGACATATAGTCACTGAACTCTCACAATGTTATTAAAAATGTCAAAGATACTACCTGTGTTCACCATGCCTTTTCCCAGGTAGCATGCATTCCTCACAACTTAGGTATCATGGCATATCTCCTGCCCTTCCATACCACAGCGAAGCTAATTAAACCTAAAGGTGATCATTAGATCCAAGTTTGACCAATGAGATCTTTCTCATGGGAGTTTGCAACTCTAGTCACAGAGCCTCCAGTCAGTCTGGGTGCTGAAACACGGTGGTGATATAGGCCATGTTCGACATTGCAAGAATAAATAACTGAATACAAACAAGGAAATTGATGGTCACAGAGTTGAGAGGCAATTCAAAGTGCAAGAGATGGAAAAATCATCATTAATCAAGTTTCTGACCTTTAGTTCATTTACACACTCAACACGGGTCACCTAGGAGGCTCCATTCATCGTGATCCTTCAAGCACACAGGTCAACAGATTTATCTTGACACAAGCTCTCCAGATCAGTGAAACAGGAAAAAGGTAGAAAATTGCACACCAGTTAGAGTGTCCACTCCAAAATGACAATGTCACATTTACTTACATTCTACTAGCAATACCAGGTCACATAGCTCTAACTTCAAAGGATATAAGAAAGTGAATCCTACCATGCACTTAGAAGGAGGAAAAATTAAGTATGTCTTCTATGCCATCTTTGGGCTCTTTTCTTCCAAAAATGTACAAATGTTTTTCCATCTTCAAAAACTAAACACAATCACATAAGCTCACACAAACAGCCCAAGCAAAAGTGCCTCAATACTTTGTGTCTCTTTCCTGTCCACCTCTCTCCTTTGCATAGCAAGCTTCTTCAAAGAATCGTCTGCTCTCACAGCCATTACTTTTGGAGTCTCATAGCCATTTTTTCTAGCTTCTAGTTCTTTTCTGAGACTGCTTTACCATGATCTCCAGTGAATAATGTATAGTTAAATCCAGTCAACAATTGTCAGTTATTTTACTGTTCTCCCCTCTTCCTCCTGCCCCTCTACCTTTCTCTTTTCCTTCAGATATCACTGATCCCCCCCAATTTCCTATCCATTTCTTTGCCTTTCCATTCTTCTTGTTACATCCACACATCCAAGCCCTCTGTGATCTACTAAATTCTGTTTCTCCTTATTCCTTAGTGAATTATGCTAACATTTCTTAGTCATCCAAAACAAAAGTCTTAGTATCACCTGTAGCTTCTTCCCTTCCTTCTTCTTATACTCTGACTGTTTGGTTACCAAGTCCTTGCTACGATTTCTCATTTGGTTTACTAGAACAGTTCCCTAAAGATTCTCCTATCACCAGCACTTGCCTTGAGTTTTATTTTGCAAAAAATAGGGTCATTTTTCTAAATATAATTGAATAACTCATTTGCTTAAAAATCTTCAGTGGTTTCTAAAAGTCTTTAGGTTATATAGAACAAAACCCTAATGAATTCATTTTCAAGATCTGTTAATTATTTCTTCACCAGTCAATCACATTTATTTCCCTAACCCTTTCCCTCTATAAATTACATGTATTCACCAGAATGGCCCCTGACGGTTCAAATCTTCATCTCACTGAATATGCGATATTTAATACTTTCCCTCTCTATTATTTGCCTGGATTTCTCTTTTGAGACTTAGCTCACTTATTCTTTCCAAGGAGTCCACTTCAATCCATTGTTACTCAGGTATCCCCATTATGTGCTCTTAGATCAGCTTGCACTTACTTCAATCTCAATATTGGATTATCATAATTATGCTTCTCTATTCAACATTTCATCTTTCTTTCCTACTATGAGATCCACAAGGAAAGATGTATTTTAGTTTTACTTATTTTGGCATATTCAGGGTCTAATACAGTACTTGACACATATTAGAAGCTCAATAAATACCCATTAAATGAATGAATTAATAAAGTGCCATATTTTCATAAAATATGAATTCTGGAACTGTGTTCATGGAGACAAAAAGGAGGACAATATACCTTGTATAAGTTTATATATGTGTGTGTGTGTGATATATCCATATATACACATATACACATATGCACACATACACGTAAAATTTGCCTATATAATTACCTCCACAGACACTGAGCTAAATTATCCATTAATAATGCCCTGTCCCAGGTCTCTAGGTATTTCATACTACACTTTCTCTTCCTATATATCTCCTTTTCTTTACCTTTGAGATTCAGTTTGGGGTACAAGTGACATAATTCTATTAAGGGTTTGTATTCTTTAGAATTGTGTGTACCTTATTCTTATCAACTAAACACATATCTATAGGATATTTTGTGTGTTGGTCTCCCTGGAAATGTAGAATGCCTGCCCTGAAGAAATCACAGCATATACTTCTGTGACATTTCATCCACATATAATTTTGTTAAATGGGTATGGTAGTATAGCATGGGATTTATAGGAGACCTTGTAAAACTGTATGCTGAGCACTTATTCATGGAGACTCTGAAGGCAGAGGTAGTTTTTGGGACTCTAAGGAACTTATGTTCAGATATGACACCACATTCATCCAGGAAATATGTCAAGAGCTCAATACGTCCTTGTTTTCCCAACGGACTTAATGCTATAGGAAGGATAACTCCACATTCTGTTCATCTAGTGGGGAGAGGACTGTGGAATTGGCCTAGTGAGACCACTCTATTCCAAAAGCACCAAAATACTCTGAAAAATATCAGCTTTGAAATTTTCATTCACTGAAGGCTAGTGACAACCATGATTTTTCTTGTTCATAAGCTTTAGTGAGAATAATCATATCCTCACTCCCTTCACTGACTTCCCCACATTTCATATCAGTCTCTCAATGTGTCACCTGATGCATCTCTAAGATACTTTTGATGAGCTGCAATATGAACATTCCAGTAGTATTTTTATCATTCAGGTTAAGACTGTATCAGCATTTGACTTTAAAAAGTACTCCATTCCATGTGTCCTGTGAGAGATAGAGGACCATTAACTCTGTTGGTGAGCTAATCATTGGCAATATGATAAATTATAATATTCAGCCCAAAATGCAGTGTGGCTCTCTCCCCAGAGATGGGCAATATCTGACAAGCCTGCTCATATCCATTGTGATTTGCAACTTAGAAATGAAAACATGATCTCAAGCAATAAAAAAAAAATGCTCTGGTCTATATGGTCTTTACAGCTTACAAGGCAATTTTGCATGTTAACTCATTTTACACCCAACATTCCTTGTAAATAGAAAGTAGTACAAATGAAAAGGAAGAAGTTAATAAAGCTCTCCCAAAGTCACATGGTTAATAAATAACACCCTAGAATTTGTGCTGACCCTTCACCTGATTTTCCCTCAACTATATCAGCTGGTGATATCATTGTTATAAGGCAGAAATCTACATAAGTTCCCTATGGAAACAGTGCAGTTTTGTTCCAAAGTCTTCACTGATAACTCCCTACTATTCAAGAATTCTTCTAGGCAAAAATTGTACAAGGGTAAACAAAAACACATTATTCTTACATGCATGCACATACACACACACACACACACCATCACCACCACATTTGCCTAACTCGATATTTTAAAATTAACAGAAGTGGTCCAAAGATTGGATTGTTCAAAATTCTATCCAACAATTTTACATAGCCTTAGCACAAGGAAAATGTAGCAGCCCAAGCAGAGTTCTACAACGTGTGCATAATAAAATTGACATGCCTCGGTAACATAAAAGCAAACAGACTTCTGTTATCTGTTGCCTGTAGCAAACCAACAAAAAGCAGTTATTTGACACCTTCACTTTATTTATGTATTTTTCATTTTCTTGCAGAAAATATTAAGATTAAGTACTGCATCATGAAAGGTGTACTCCAGATAAACCAGAGCCAGGATCACCTTTTCCATTATTCTTGTAGAATTTTATTGATTTTACCATTTCAATCAAACCCTAAGGGAACAGGAATTCTGCACTGCTGACACGCCCCTGGAATTATGTTGGAAACAAAACTCCTACATTTTAATTTCTAAATAATTTCAGAGTGTATATAATACTATTTCATCTTTTCCTCAACTTACCATGAATGAAGTTTATGTGGTAACATATCAGCTTCTGAGAAGGGGTAACCATTCTATGATTAACTGAAACCCTCAAGGGTTTCACCCTTGCAACTGGGTTTCACCTCTGCAACTGGGGACTCCTTAGTCTACCTATTATTATTTTATGGAATAAAAGATGATTTGATAATTAAATTATGTGAATGGTATATCAAAGAATATTGGATTTCCAAGATAAAGATTTTTATTCCAACAAGTGCATGCTAAAGAATATTAACTGGGATGCATATCACCAAGATGGTGATAAAGAAGGTTCCTTGCTTCGCTCCCAAGAGAAAAAATTCAACTGTTAACCAGAGGGACACTACACTCATAGAGCCCCATAAATTTGAGTGATATTGAAATACTCCTTGGACATCAGAATCTAGCACAGACTAAGCAGAGGAGACTCACATATCATTAAACAGGAGGTGGGTGGAGAGAAATGCCTGAAGGCTACAGTCTGGGGCAGGGGAACACAGACTGCTGGCTCAGCTAAGCGACCTTAAATATGTTAAGACTAAACAAAATGCTACTGAATGGCTATTGGGCTAATAAAGAAATGAAAGGAAAAATTAAAATATATCTGGAGACAAATGAAAATGGAGACATGAGCTACCAGAACCTAGCGGCACAGCAAAAGCATAAGAGAAATACATAGTAATAAAAGCCTATATGGAAACTAGAAAGATCTCAAATAATGTAACCTTACACCTTAATAAACTAGAAAAATAATAAGCAAAACCGGAAGGCAGTAGGAGGAAGGCAATAATAAATACAATAGTGGAAATAAATGAAATAGAAATCAAAAAGAGTCTAAGAAATCAATGAAAACATAATCTAAGTAGGCTCACTATGGGAGAAACAGAAAAATCTAATAAATAGAATCAAAAGTGAAAAAGTAGAAGTTAGAGACATCTCAGAAATACAGAGGAGTATAAGGACTAATATGAACATCTTTATGCCAACAAACTGGATAATCTAGAAGAAATGCATAGATTTTTAGACACAAACTATCTTCAAAGATTGAATCAAGAATAAGCAGAAAACCTGAACCAACAACTTTCAAGCAAACAAATTAAAACAGTAATCAAAAGTCTCCAAAAAAAAAAAAAACAAAACAAAAGTCCATGACCAGTCTCACTATTGGGTTTTATCAAAGACAAAGTAATATCTATCCTTCTTAAGGTCTTTCCAAAAACTGAGCAAGAGGAAATGCTTCCACATACATTTTATGAGCACTTTGGCACCTGGCACTTCACTGCTGTAGATTCATTACAGCAATGACCATGGGGGTTGAGCTGTGCAGCAATCACAGACAGAGAAGCTGATAGTAAGATACCTTAGATCTTTTAATAACCAAATACAACGGTACAGGGTCCCACCAGCTCCACCTTGCATTAAATTCTGTTTTATTGCTTGCCTCAAGGTAGCTTCAGCATGGATTGATATAATGTCACCACTAGAGAAAAAAAAATTAATTTTAGAGAGTGAATGATCTCTGCCGTATATTCAGTGTGATTACTACTCCTTCCCAGGAAACATTTCATGCATAAAGACACCAGGGCATAAAACAGTCCACCGATAATCTCATCGGGCATAGAGCTGCTTATGAATTTGGGATGAGGCACCCGAGAACCTGCTGTCATGCCTTGTTATGGAAAGCCCCAGTGACATGCACGTTCTGAGAGATTTTCCTCCCAAATCTATGTGGACAGGGCTGCCAGGATGCATACAAAGGAAACCACTGTGCCATCCCTAATTGGCACAACACAAAAATGAGCATGGATAAAAGCTCACTGGAAAAGGGCAGGATTCTAATAATCTCCCATTATTCAGGGGTGACTTGCCAGCTGGCAGAGACAAATCCTGGCAAATTCTCAGACAGTTCTCATCTTTGGGATGCACTGAGGTGAAAACAAATGGATCAACCCGGATTTCAGGTTCATTCAAATTTGCGGTTCATATTCGGTGTTCCCAGACTTGCCCGGGGCCGCCTTCACTTCACAGGCCTGGGACTGGCATCTGCAAACCTAAAGAGAAGCTGGGCTGAGGGGGTATACTAACTCGTGCTGCCAGAATAAAAATACGGAAAATGAAAATAGAAATGTCTGAAGCTCTAGCCAAATCATTCTGTACATGCAAAAAATATTTATTGCAATATGAAAATACTAAAAAGTTAAAATGTCCCCAAATGATGCTCAATGTACTATGAATACCCATATCATGGAATATTTTGAAACACTGCCATGAGCTTATACCCAAAAAAAAAAAATCCATGGATAAAAAAACAAGATATAAAATTGAAAACCCACAACATCATGCCAAGTAAATGAGAGGACAAGCAAATATATTGAAAAGCTTTAAAAAAAAATCTGGAAAGAAAACATATCAATGTTAGAATTAAAGTGCTTTTCTTTGGTAGGTCTCTAAGTGATTTTTTTGTCTTTGTTCCACATTCCTTTCTAAATATCTAAAAAAGAATCTACTATTTTTATGATGGAAGAGAAATTAAAAGTTTTTTAATGGACTTTTCAACCAAATATTATGTTAAAGATGAAATAAACTTTAGTTTGTATATATTACACCCTAGACTACAAATTCCCAAGATGCTGAATCTGGGGCAATTCTTAGGGATATAGCTCCTCCCTCAGCCACATCCTCCCTATCAGCAACAACTTTGGAGAAGTTTAAGTATTTCAGGCTGCTCTTTGAGGCAATACTCAAGAGAATATTCAGTTGTCTAGGGATACTGTGATCTGCTGGCATGTCTTGGATTTTAGACTGTGAACATTTTAGAAATAGCCCTATTTGATAAAGTGTGCTTTTTGATCAGGCTGCTTTTAAGAAGACCAGCCACTGGCTCAGCTACAAGCAGAGATAACAACAGCAGAACTGGAAGGAAAGATTAAGCAGCTGTGGGAATCCAAATGTACCTGGCTGAAGCTCATGGGCCTGACCTAATGAGCCACTGCAAACTCGAATGGCTGAATCTCTCCCTCGCTTTTAATTTTGCACTATTGTTTTATATGGACCAGTCCATAAGTGCCTGGTACTTAAGCCAGATCTAATCTGGTCATTGAACTAGCTAATAAAGAGACTATGTTTAAATTCACACAGTTGAATTCTATAGTTGAAAAAATCCTGCAAGACAAGAAAAAGTCAATGTAATTTGCTTTTTCTCACTCTTCTGAGCTGAGTGGACTTGTGACCTATGATAACATTTAAGGTATGAGTTGGTGTATTATAGTAGCAAATAAAAGAAATCTAAGTAAAATAAGTGAATTTATTATAAGATTACAAATAAGTCACAGGGAACCGAGAGAAGAAGCCAGGCTTCAGGAACAAACTGGAAGAATAAACTAAATCTTTAGGGAAATTTAGGTCTTTTTCCTTATTTAGCTTTACATCTCTGTTTCTGCCCCATTGAGTTTTCTTCTCTCTGCTTTTCTTATTTACTAGCTACAAACTTGACCATTCAAGCCTCATTTACAGATCCAGCTACCCAGAGAAAGATTGAAAACCTGCTCGCTCTTATGCACACACACATCTCTCTCTCTTCCTCCCTCTCTCTCTCTTTCCCTCTCCAACCCCACCCCATCTCCTTTCCCCAAAATCCCAATAGATAGGACTCTGGCTGGCTAAACTTGTGTCTGGTGCTTACTCTGAGCCATTCAACTGAAGACAGAGATGTACAGTCAAGTTACTTTGTATAAACCAGGATTCTGAGTGTCCTGCTTCTAAAATGTGTCATTCATATGTCCTCATTGGTATTTCAATACAAAGCTGTGCACTGAAAGGCAAAAAGTAGAATTTGATAAAATAGCAAGAACATGAAGTCTACTGTTCCTGTGAGTCTTCTGGATGCATCTCCTAGAGGCCCACTAAGTAATGAAGCCTGGAGAGAAAGTGACAGAAAAAATATCAGGGAGTATTACATCTATACAATACAGACATAACAGTAAAGGAACTGTGGGAGGGTGTTTAAAAAAAAAAAAAAGAGGATGTTGTAATTCTTACCAGTCATAAAATGTTAGGAGGGAAGATGAAATTAGAATAGCAAATTGTGTGGTGGTGCTAAAATCTTCGCTGTAAAACAATGGGGGGGGGGGTGACAAACATCATGATCTGCCAAATCAGTTATAAAGGGAAAAACTCATTTGATAGAACAAAAGTAACAATAAGAAGTTACATAATTAACTAAAATTAGAAGGTGGAAATTAAAAAACAAAACAAACAAGCCAACAAAAATGCAATCTGAATAAAATATGAGGTTATAAGTAGGTATTTCACCTAAGACATGCAGATGGCTAATAGATACATGAGGCAAAATGTTCTCATTGCTGATCATTAGAGAAATTCAAATCCAAACCACAATGAGATTTCACCTCACACTTGTTAGGACTATGGAAAACAGTATGGAGGTTCCTCCAAAAATGAAATAACAGCCCTATGATCCAACAATTTCACTTCTAGGCATTTATCTTAAGAACATGAAAATTCTATTTCGAAAAGATACACAGACCCTTTGCACACTGCAGTGCCAGTCACGACAGTCAAGAGCAGAAAACAACCTAAGTGTCTGCTGATGGGTGACATAGAGAAGATGTGATGCAGGCACAGTAGAATACTACTCAGTTACAAAAAGATGAAATCTTGCCATTTGGGACAAATAGGTGGAACTTGAGGGGATTGTATGAAGTAAAATAAGGCAGAAGGAGAAAGACAAATGCCAATGATTTCATGTATATGTTAAAAAACAATAAACCCTGGACTCTGACATCAGAAAGGTGTTATCAGAGACGAGGCTGGGGAGGAACATGTAAGGAGTCAACTGATTGGTCGTGGATGGTGAGCATATAGTTGGTGGACTGCGGTGTGGCATGTAGTTATTGTGATATGAAGCTGTACACCTGAGATTTACATTGTATAGTACACCAATATTACATCAATAAAATAAGAAATTAAAACAAAGAGGTAGAGGAGAGACAAGGAAAGAAAATCATAGTAATTTTATCATTAATTTAGTAGAAAATTAAGAATCTAAAGAAAGAATTAAAGTTATTTCTTAAAATTATAAAGGAAACATCCACAAGAAAAATAATAACTTTTCTAATTACCAAATAAGAACAAATGGAAGCCAAACAAAACAGAAAAATCCATGAAATATATTAAAAAGTTATGAAATGTAAAGTATAAAATAAAGTAGTATGACAAAACTAAGAACAAATTTATTTATTGTTTCATTAATACAATATTGATCTAATAAAATAAAAAGTCTTCCATAGTTGATCACAAGGTAAAGCCAAATATATACTGTAAATGTAAGTTAAACCTAAACCATTAATTTTGAAAATGCAGTAGTAATTGAGCTAAAATAAATTCTTTTATTACAAAGGCAAGTCAGAAATAATGATCTTAATATCACACTAATTGATTCAATGACAAAAAAATGAATAAAGAAGTTTTAGAATGATAGCGTATAATTCTTAATAAAACTAAAACAAAAAAGTTATTAAAAGAATAAATAAATAAAATCAAAGGAAAGACAAACACAATGGCAAATACAGATGCTAACATATCAATATTAACTCTAAATGTAAATGGACTAAACTCTTCAATAAAAAGACACAGAGTTGCAGCCTGGATTAAGAAACAAAACCCAACCTTTTGCTGTCTCCAGGAAACACATTTAGCTACAAAAGATAAAAATAGGCTCAAAGTCAAAGGATGGAAAACAATCCTACAAGCAAATGGGCCAAAAAAGAAAGCAGGAACAGCTATACTTATATCAGATAAAACAGATTTCAAACTCAAAAAAATAAAAAGAGACCCCAATGGTCACTACATTATGATTAAGGGGACAATACTTCAAGAAGAAATAACACTCATTAACATATACTCACCAAACGAAAGAGCACCAAAATATATCAGACAACTGTTGTCCTCTCTGAAAACAGACATCAGAGAAAACACATACGTAGCGGGAGACTTCAACACACCACTATCAACAATGGATAGATCAACAAGACAAAAAATAAGTAAAGAAACTAAAGCTCTAAATAAGGACCTAGAGCATTTGGGCTTAACAGACATCTATAGAACACTAAACCCAAAAAAAAACGGAGTACACATTTTTCTCAAGTGCACACGGATCATTCTCCAGGATCGATCACATACTGGGGCACAAGACAAACATCAACAGATACACCAAGATTGAAATCATGTCAACCATCTTTTCTGACCATGAAGGCATCAAACTAGAAATAAACCATAAAAAGAAGGCAAGGAACTTTCCTACCTCATGGAGATTAAAAACCACACTACTGGAAGACCACTGGACTAATGAGGAGATCAAAGAAGAAATTAAAAAATTCTTTGAATTGAACGACAAGGAGGACACCAATATCCTAAATGTATGGGATGCAGCAAAAGCAGTAATAAGAGGAAAATATATAGCAATAGAAGCTCACATCAAGAAACAAGAAAGAACTCAAAGAAACAACCTAATCTCGAAGCTCAAAGATCTAGAAAAAGAACAACAAAAAACCCCACAACCAGTAGAAGAAAAGAAATAATAAAAACAAAAGCAGAAATAAATGAAATTGAAACTAAAAAAACAATCCAAAAGATCAATGAAACCAAGAGCTGGTTCTTTGAAAAAATCAATAAAATAGACAAACCCCTAACCAGGCTCACAAAGGAAAAAAGGGAGAAAGCACAAATAAACAGGATCATCAATGAAAGAGGAGAAATCACAACGGACACAGCAGAAATCAAAAGAATAATCAGTAACTACTATGAACAGTTATATGGAAACAAGTTTAACAATCTAGAGGAGATGGACAAATTCCTACAACTCTACAATCACCCAAAGCTAGATAAAGAAGAAATAGAACACCTAAACAGACCAATTACAAGCAGCGAAATTGAAATGGTAATCAAAAACCTCCCCAAAAACAAAAGCCCAGGACCTGATGGATTTACAAATGAATTCTACCAAACATTCAGAGACGAATTAGTGCCTATCCTTCACAAACTCTTCCAAAAAATTGAGAAGGAAGGGACAATACCAAACACGTTCTATGAAGCCAACATTACACTAATACCAAAACCAAACAAGGACAACACAAAAAAGGAAAACTACAGGCCAATCTCCCTAATGAACACTGATGCAAAAATCCTCAATAAAATTTTAGCTATCAGAATCCAACAATGCATCCATAAAATAATTCACCACGACCAAGTAGGATTCATTCCAGGGACACAAGGATGGTTTAACATCCGAAAATCAATCAACGTTATGCAACACATCAACAAAAAGAAATATAAAAACCATATGATAATATCAATAGATGCTGAGAAAGCTTTCGACAAAGTGCAACACCCATTCATGATAAAAGCCCTTGAAATTCTTGGGATACAAGGAACATACCTCAACATCATAAAGGCCATCTATGACAAGCCAACAGCCAGTATCATTCTCAATGGTGAAAAGCTGAAAGCAATTCCATTAAGATCTGGAACAAGACAAGGGTGTCCACTCTCACCACTGCTTTTCAATATAATACTGGAAGTCCTAGCCAGAGCAATAAGACAAGAGAAAGACATCCAAGGAATCCAAATAGGAAAAGAAGAAGTCAAACTATCACTATTTGCAGATGATATGATAATATACATAGAGAACCCCAAAAAGTCCACAGAAAAACTAATTCAACTCATCAATCAGTTCAGTAAAGTGGCAGGATACAAAATCAACACGCAAAAGTCAGTAGCCTTCCTATACACAAACAATAAATCTGAAGAAGAAGAAATCAAAAAAACCATCCCTTTTTTTATTGAAACAAAAAAAAATCAAATATTTGGGAATAAATCTAACAAAAGAGGTAAAGGACCTATACAAAGAAAACTATAAAACACTGTTAAAAGAAATAGAAGAAGACACAAAGAAATGGAAAGACATCCCCTGCTCATGGATTGGAAGAATAAACATAATTAAAATGGCCATCCTTCCAAAAGCAATATACAGATTCAATGCTATTCCAATCAAAATTTCAATGTCATTCTTCAAAGAAATAGAACAATTATTGATGAAATTCATATGGAATCACAAAAAACCCCGAATAGCCAAAGCTCTCCTGAAAAAAAAAGAAGGGAATGGAGGCATCACACTCCCAGACTTCAAACTCTACTACAAAGCCATAATCATCAAAACTGCATGGTATTGGAACAAGAACAGACATACAGACCAATGGAATCGAATAGAAAATCCAGAAATAAACCCACAGATTTATGGTCAACTAATCTTTGACAAAGGAGCAAAGACTATGCATTGGAGCAAAGAAAGTTTGTTCAATAAATGGTGCTGGGAAAACTGGGTCGCTACATGCAAAAGAATGAAGCTTGACCACTACCTCACACCATACACAAAAATCAACTCAAAATGGATTAAAGAACTAGACATAAGACCTGAAACCATAAAATATATAGAAGGAAATATAGGCGAAACACTACGTGATTTGCACATCAAAGACATCTTTACAGACACATCACCCAAAGCAGTGATAGTGAAGGCGAAGATAAACAGCTGGGACTACATCAAATTAAAGAGCTTCTGCACAGCAAAAGAGACAATAACAAAAACAAAGAGAAACCCCACCAACTGGGAGAACATTTTTGCACCCAACACTAATGATAAAGGACTGATCACAAAAATCTGCAAAGAGCTGATGAGACTTAACAACAACAAAGAAAAGAATCCAGTCAAAAAATGGGCAGAAGAGCTAAAAAGAAACTTCTCTGAAGAGGAAATGCAAATGGCCAACAGGCATATGAAAAAATGTTCAACATCACTTGTCATCAGGGAAATGCAAATCAAAACTACCATGAGATACCATCTTACACCAGTGAGAATGGCACATATTAAAGAAACTAGCAACAACAAATGTTGGCGAGGGTGTGGAGAAAAAGGAACTCTTCTGCACTGTTGGTGGGAGTGCAAACTGGTCCAACCACTGTGGAGAGCTGTGTGGAGATTTCTGGACCTACTAAACATAGAGCTTCCATATGATCCAGCAATTCCACTCCTAGGTATTTACCCAAAGGACACAGAAACATCCATTCCAAAGAACACCTGCACCCCTATGTTTATAGCAGCACTGTTTACAATAGCTAAGCTTTGGAAACAGCCCAAATGCCCAAAAATAGATGACTGGATCAAGAAGATGTGGTACATATATACCATGGAATATTACTCAGCATTCAAAAAAGATAAACACATGCAATTTGCAGCAACATGGATGGCACTGGAAGGGATCATGGTCAGCGAAATAAGCCAAAAAGAAAAAGAAAAATACCGGATGGTCTCACTCATAGCAGGAATCTAGAAAACTTAAATAAGGGACCAGGAAAACGAATAACTATAAGAAAGTGAAAATCAAAATCAACAAAAAACTACGAACCAGAGACACTTTTAGGGGGGCGGGGGTGGGAGGGGAGGGATTGGGGTCAGAATGGGGGGGCTGCAGTTGTATGGGGAATATAAAAATAAAATTTATTATTAAAAAAAAAATAAATAAATAAAGCCCAGAGACAAAGGCCAGGGGTTACTGGGAAAAATAAATAAATAAATAAATAAAACTATAACAGTAGAAATATCAATGTATTATAAAAGATATCACTATACATAAATTTAGACTGCCATTAAAAATTAACACAAAAACATTCTCATAAAAGGAAATAATGGTCGAAAGTATAAATAGGCACAATCCTATTAACACAATCCTCAAAATGTATGCAATATATGCGAGCACATTTAAATGTATGCAAGCATATTTAAAAATCTTTATGAAATAGACAATAATTTTGGTAATATAGTAACCAAAATTTACTCAAGAACAGTTTAAATATTAACAAGTTCGGAGGCACTAGCATATAGCATGGTGAATATACCTAAAAATATCATATTCTATATATGAAAGTTGTCAAAAAAGTAGATCTTACTACAAAAAAAGAAATGATAGCTATGCCAAAGAAAGGAGGTGTTAATAATCCTATGGGAGCAATCATTTTGCAACATATAAGCACATCAAATCAATGCCATTGAATACCTTAAAATTACACAATGGTAAGTGTCGATTATATCTCAGTAAAGCTGAGGGGGGAAAGAGAATATATCTCTTAACTGTCTTAAAAAATCTGTACAGATAACTACCATAGAAGAAACAAAGTTGTCAAAAATTTAGTATCAGCAACCCAAAAATGAAATTAATTAGCTGGGGATTTATAATAATAAACTATTAAAGAATAGGTCATTCCAATGTTATTTAAACTTTTCAAGAGTATTTTAAATAAAGTAAACCCTCTAAACTGGTCTCATTGATTTAATACTTAATATAACTCCTTCCCAGAGATGATTAGATGAAGAAGAAAATTTAAATTTGAACACTCAGGTAAACATCCTAAATAAAGTATTATTAAACAGAATGTAGACACATTTTTAAAAATAAAATATGAGGTAGTATATTCCATGCATGCAAAGGACTGCTTTATATTAGAAAAATATATTAATAAAATTCTCCCAAGTAACTGATCAAAGGAGAATATCGTTTTTCTCTATTGATATAATTTTTCTGTATAAATATATCTATAGATATGATCTCTAACATACCCACCGATTGACAAAAACATTCTTAAGAATATAGGAAAGTTTGGATAAATCATTAAAATGATAAAATATTTCTCTCTCAACACAAATGTCAGAATCTTATTTAAAGGAAAAATACTAGTTTTTGTTTAGAGCCATGAACAAGGTAAAGTAACTATCAAGACAACCACTTAATATTTTTTCTGGAGATATCAACCAAAGCAATTAGAAAAAAATTAGAAGATAAATAACAATATTAAGAAGATGAAAGTATAAGCATCGTTGTTAGACCTCTCAAGAGCTAAGATAATCAACTGAAAAATTATTACATCTAATAATAAAACAATTTAGGAAGATGACTATGCATAAAAGTAATATATAGAAATCAATATATGGCAACCAGATTAAATAATAGAAGAAAATATCTAATTTACTCTAGCAGCACAAATATGAAATATTTAGGAATAAATCTAACAAGATATAAGATCTACAATGAGCACTTACAATTCTGCTCAGAGATGCAAAAGAACAATTTAACAAATGAAAAAGCTTACCTTGTTTTTTCCTGTGGAGGTTTTACATTTTTTATGATTATTGGCAAACAAAAAAGACACAGAAATATATGATAGCTCTCCTAAAATTCATGCACATCATGAAGTCTATGAATTTGGGCATCAACTCAAAGTTATAGTGGATGTGTTGGAAGTAACAAGAAGGGTGGGGCAATTCATTTTGGTCAGAACAGAATGATAGAGTTCCGCTCACTGGATCATCAACACAAAAAAAACACACCAAATATCAGAACCTAATCTAGAACCTTATTGTCTCCTTCATCCGTATTATATAATTATCAGCTAGGAATCCAGTACTGATTTGCATTCTGCCTTAAGTGTTATATTAATCACGCCTTATCATTATAAACATGTGTTTTAGCAAATTAGTGGCTACCCATTCAAATAAAAAGAGGCAAAGTCCAATTTGAACATATAAACAACATATAGTGATGGGCAGAAAAGATGAATAGCTCTTGCTATTGTCTGGAAGAGAAATGAGATTATTCAACAATGTTTTTGCATCAAGATTTTTGTTTCTGGAAGATGTACTGACATTTGGCATTTATTGACTTGATTCTTGCCTGGGAAAAAAATACAAAATATACAAAAATAACCCTCTACCATATCTCGGTCAGGTGGGATATATGATACTGGGTTTCTGATCCATTTTGATTAAGAACCAGAGCAGCAGCTTCTTCTCTAAGTTGTTATGATGTTCCACCTACATAGCAACCCTCTTCAATAATGCAAGCTCTGGACCACAGCAGTGTCATCAACTGCCAAACCACTAAGTAAACAAATTGTCATGAGGACAATTGGAACACACATTTTGAAGGTAATAAAGAAGTTGTGCAAAGGAGAGAACTGGATATACCAATTCATTTCTCAGAAACCATTCTAAGAATGTATCATAATAATTGATATCTCCACGCACCATGCTTAAGGTCTGGATTATAGAAAACAAAGCAAAGCTGAAAGCATCCTGTAAATGCAGGCGCACTAAAAGCTAAGCCCAAAAGCCAAAAGAAGGAAGAGAAATATGATAGTATAGCTCAACAAAGTTTTCATAGTCACCTTCAATGTAACAAAGTTCCATGATTTTCAAATCTCTAACGACACAATAAGAAGCCCATCCAATAGAAGTATATAGCAATCGCTCCACATCCACTGCTCATGAACTAATCTCAGTGAATAAGGATGACATTAAAAGATTATGCTGTTTGTATTGATAACTCATTCAAATGCATTGTCAATTATCCCAAAAGTAATTAGTTTTCTGTTGAAAAATATAGACCACTCCATTCTAATATCCAAAAATACTTGATAGAAAAACTAAAATCATACTAACTTTTATAAAATACAAATTTCTGGTGTCTAATATTTCTGAATGATCACTAGTTTCATTGATGATTCCAGTTGAATTGTAAGCCTTACCTAGCTTTATACTGACAAGAAAAGTCACACATCAGTGACCAAGACAGGAATATTCTAGATTCATTAACATGGGCCTAAAACCATAAACCAACTATTTCATAAGTAAATATTCTTTACATACAGGATGGTTGAGAAGTTCTATGCTTATGTTGTCCTGTTGTATTGAGGTCTGTAAGAGGCTCATATGTAACATCCTGCAGAGATGTTACTTTTTGGTGAATTCTAATGGATTTTGAAGATATATGGAATTGTACTTGTTGTTACAGTCTTAGCAGGGCTTGCCTTCTGTGGAGGACACCACACATAAATCTAAAAGTCCTTTCACGCATTCAGGGAAATAGTCTATCATTTCATGACCAGACATTTATTTCTTGGAGATTAATGGCTGAAAGCCTTAAAACAATCTTGACACCTTTTGTTCCTGAAGGTTATAATTACCACCTCCATCTTATTATTGTGTTCTGTAAAATAATATTTTACAGAAGAAGTTGAACCACTTTACCATGCCCATTTTTGCTACCACATAGACAAGAATCATTCCATAAATGTTACCTTCATTTGAAACCCATGAATCAGTTTACATTGTTTTTAAATAAAAATACTAAATAAAATGCCAATTGTCCCTAATGTACAAATTTTATTTTGTAATATTTGTTTTATTAACACTTTCCAATTTACCATCAAAAATTAAAGGTGCCATTCCAAATCAATATAAATAACTATTTTATAAATAATGTTGGAAAATAAAACTACATGCAAAAAATAATAAATTTAATCCATATCATACTAAAATAATTACAAATGGAAAAAAGACTTAAACTTTAAAAAAGAAAGATAACACAAACATAATCTCAAAGAAGCAGCAGTTTATAATCACTTAAAACACAGAAACCAGAAAGAGACTAATAAATTCAAACACAACAATTTTAGCATGTCAAAAAGCAACAACAGCAAAGTCAAAAATGGAAAGAAACAGTAACATGCATCACAGAAAAGTGGGTTAAATTCCCCACTGTACAAAGACCTCTTAAAATTCATAAGAAAAGCAATTGCCCAATAGGAAAAAAGTGCCAAATATATGGACAGAAAATATACAAAGAAAAGAAATACAGTTACCTCATTCATATATAAAGACAACTACACTAGGATCCCTCAACATTACTGATGAACATAGATGCAAAATATCCTCAACAAAATTTTAGCAAACTGAATTCAACAACACATCAAAGGGATCATGCAGCATATTCAAGTAGGATTTACTCCAGGGACACAAGGGTGGTTCAGCATCTGAAAATTGATCAATGTAATTCACCACAGCAACAAAGGAAATAAAAATCATTCAATAGATTTTTATCATTTAATCATTAGATGCGGAAAAGTATTTGGATGTTAGATCATATCTTCAAAAAACTGGAAATAGTTGAGTATATTTCAACATATTAAAGATCATTTATAACAGGCCTACGCTTAACATCACACTCAACGGTGAAAGATGGAAAACTTCCACTACGATCTGATACAAGGATGTCCACTTTTACCACTACTACTGAACATAGTAATAAAGTCTTAGCTAGAGCAATTAGGCAAGAGAAAGATATAAAAGTAAACCAAATTTGGAATGAAGTAAAATGAACTCTATTTGCATTTGACATAATAACATACAAAGAAAAACCCAGAGACCCCATTAAAAACCTTTTAGAAACAATAAATCAGTAAAGTAATAAAATCAATATAAAGAAGTCTGGTGCATTCTCACATGCAAATATTTTACTGAAAAAGAAAGAAATCAAAAAAACAATCCCATTTACACTGGCATCCAAAAAATTAAATACCTATGAGTAAATTTAACAAAGGAAGCAAAGGACCCACACAATGAAAACTATAAGACATTGTTTAAAAAAAAAAAAAAAACAGAAGACACATAGAAACAGAAAGATATTCCCTGCTCATGGATTAGAAGAACTAACATTTTTAAAATAGCCATCTTAACCAAAGCAACATATAGATTCAATGCAATGGCTATCAAAGCTCCAATAGAATTCTCCGTGAAATATAACAAGCATTACTGAAATTCAAATGCAATCGCAAAAGATCCCAAATAGCCAAAGCAATCCATACAAAAAATAAGAGCAATCGTATTACACTCCCAGATTTCACATCTATAGTAATCAATGTGGTTTAGGAATAAAAACAAACACAGAGATCAATTGACAGCCCAGAAATGAACTCACACTTATATGGACATTTAGTCTATGACAAAAGAGCTGAGCCTCTCCTTTGGAGATGAATGTCTCTTCAACAAACCTTACTGGGAAAACTGGACAGCCACATGCAAAAGAATGAAACTAGATCAACATCTCTCATACCTTACACAAAAATTCATTCAAAATTAATTAAAAACATAGGTGTAAGACCCAAAACCATAAAATATATTGAAAAGAAGCAAAACACATCAGCACATTGACCTCAGTGATGTCTGTTGAATTCTCCTCAACAGCAAGCAAAAATCAATATTTTTGTGCAAATGAACAAGTAGACGATTTTAAACTAAAATACTTCTGCAAGCCAAAAAAAAAGGATCATATTACATCTGACAAGGTCCTAATATCCAACATCTATAAAGAACTCATACAACTCAACAAGAATAGAACACATTACTCAATCAAAAATAAAAGAAAAACAGGCAGACGACTAAACAGACACTTCTCCAAAGAAAACATACAGATGGCCAATATGTACATGAAAAAAATGCTTATCATCACTTATCAGGAAATGCAAATGAAAACCACAATGAGATATCATTTCATCATGAGAATGGCCCATATCAAAAAGTCCAGAAGTCTGGGAGTATGATACCTCCATTTCCTTCTTTTTTTTTTCAGGAGGGTTTTGGCTATTCGGAGTTTTTGGTGGCTCCATATGAATTTCATCAATATTTTTTCTATATCTTTGAAGAATGACATTGAAATTTTTATTGGAATAGCACTGAATCTGTAGATTGCTTTTAGTAGGATGGCCATTTTGATAATGTTAATTCTTCTGATCCATAAGCAGGGGATGTCTTTCCATTTCTTTGTGTCTTCTATTTAACAGTGTGTTATAGTTTTCTTTGTACAGATCCTTTACTTCTAGGTATTTACCTAAATGACACAGAAACAGTAATTCCAAAGGGCACCTGCACCCTTATGTTGATAGCAGCACTATTTACAATAGCTAAGCTTTGGAAACAACCCAAATGCCCAAAAATAGATGACTGGATCAAGAAGATGTGGTACATATACACCATGGAATATTACTCAGCATTCAAAAAAGATAAACACATGCAATTTGCAGCAACATGGATGGTGCTGGAAGGGATCATGCTCAGCGAAATAAGCCAGAAAGAAAAAGAAAAATACTGGATGGTCTCACTCATAGCAGGAATCTAGGAAACCTAAAGAAGGGACCAAGAAAAAGAATAACTATAATGAAGAAAAAAATCAAAATCAACAAGCAACTATAAACCAGAGACCACTATGGGAGGGGGGAGAGGACGAATTGGGGTCAAGGGGGGTGCGATTGTATGGGGAATATAAAAAATAAATCTTAAAAGAATTAAAATAAAATAAAAAATCCTGCCCTTAAAAAAAAAAAAGTTCATAAACACCCAGTGTTGGCAAGGATATAGAGAAGAAAAGGAAACCAAGTATTCAGTTGGTGGAAATGCAGTGTGATATAACCTTTATGGAAAACAATAGTATATTTCAAAATATTAAAAACAGATATACCATATGATCCAGCCATTTCACTCCTAGGTATCTTCCCAAAGTGGGAAAACACTAATTTGAAGTGTATATATGCCCACCTATGTTCATTGTAGCACTATTCACAATAGCTTAAGTGCCCAAAAACAGAGAACTAGGCTAAAAAGTTGTGGCCTGTTTACATACAATGGCATGCTTCTCAATGATAATAAACTTTGCCATTTGCAACAACACTGATGAAACCAGAGAGAATAATGCCAACTGAAATAAGTCAGAAGGAGAAAAACAAATATTGCATGGTTTCACTTACATGTGGATTATAAAAAAAATAAAACTAACCCAATAGCATCCCCTAGAAATTTGTCCATATAATTAAAGCTACCAAAGGAGGAGGTGGAAAGCAGAGAGCAAAGTGGGCACAATGGACTATATTGGAGGACTATGGGTGCCCTAGAGGATCATGTGAGGGGGTGACCTACATCTGAAGGGGTGTGATCCTCTACCTCCAAATTATATTCAGGGATGGGAGGCAGAAAGGAAGAAAGGGCTTTAGGCTCCTACCACCGATTTCAAACACTCTTCTGACTCTCCCTCCTCCAATTATCTTGGATAATTCTAAACCTTTGCAGGTCATCTCCAAACATTAGATGGTTTCTATTTCACTCCCTGCCCATATCTTCCTCAATTAGCAGTTTTTTGCCCACCCAGAGGCAGGGACAGGAAGATGATTCAGCCAACATCTCCCTTGAAGAGTGTCTTGTACTAGAGGTTCCTCGGTGGTGCAGATGCACATCACTGATTCTCCCTTTGGGAGCACTTTTGTGGCTTCTTTGAGGCTACTTGGAGGCTTGCCATGTTTTATGTCTTCTGTGGCTCTATCTACTGTCTGCTGTCAGCCAATCAGCTGCAGCTTTCAGCAATGTTCTCTACATACTCTCTGCTCTGGCCCCCTCCCCTCAGGCAGCCCTTTGATCAGGGGCTAACACCGCCACTATCCACTCCTCCCATGGACACTCACTCACTCTAGTCCACCAGGTTATGAGTATCATGTCTTGGTTTGGGAAGCACACCTCCCTTCTTGCTTTGCAACAGGGAAAACTGCAGCCAGCTCATGATGTCAGAAGTTGTCAGGAGCCAGTGTTCAAATGCCAGACTCCAGCACGATCTGCTGTCCCCACAGACTAATTGGGACAGTATCAGGTTCACCCAGGCAACGTACCATGCTTGCTTCTCCCGACACTACCTTGAATGTCAAACTCATTTCCATATGTCATTTCTATCTTATCTGCCCTTGGCTCAAACTGTCCACCTCAGTAGGGTGTAATGCAGCCAGGTCCAATGCAGAAAGTATTTTTAATGCAGTTTTAGCAGTTCATCAAACATCTGGGAACATTTGTATGACACATTAAACTTCTGGAAAACACTCTCAGAAGTGTTCTCTTGCTTCCCACAGATGTTTATTGGTGTCTCTTGTACCTCAACTTCATTCTATCTCTTAGGTGTGGTGTCAAAATCCTTTCCAATCCTGTGGAACTTCTGCAAAGACTTTCATCTCAGGGAAATCTTTAGGCTTCTCTTACAGCTCCATGTGAAAGATGGGAGTAAAAGTTAAATGTGCAGTCTGGCTGTATCTTTTAAAGTATTATGAATACTTGCTAACATCTCTCTTTTAGAACACGGACATACTCATCAACTTAGCTTTGAATACTAATCAATTCCTAACAACGAGATACATCCCATTTCTTATCCTGTTATGCTGAGTTATATCTCTTCCTATTATTTCATGTACATTAGCTTTGTCTAACCCTTATTGAATATAAACTATCCCATGTCAGAAAACAGGCCTTTGCACACCCAATCCAGGCAGAGAAATTACCAAAGACCTGGGTAAAAATCATTTGATTAATAAACTGTAATTAGTTGTCTTATAGATTCATAGCTTGTAGGGCTTACGTTACTACATTAATAAATTACTTGATTAGCAAATGATTTGAGTAATAAGTATGTAATTTACTTGTCATATTATAGATTCACATCTAGAATGCTGACTGTACACATCTCCAAGGTGACCCACTCATACTCCTAAACACCAATGCTTTCTAGTATCACTCTGAAGTCTTCTACCATCCAAGTTTCTGTTTTTGCTTCTGGAGTACTTCCGAGAAACAACATATAAAAAAATGGTTCTTTAGATACCTCCAGGTGGTCTCTGTAGACATCTTATGTAATATCAATTCCACCTGCTACTGGTAGTTAGCAGTCCTTACTTAAGATAATTAAAAGGAACTCTTCTGCACTGTTGGTGGGAGTGCAAACTGGTCCAACCACTATGGAGAGCTGTGTGGAGATTTCTGGACCTACTAAACATAGAGCTTCCATATGATCCAGCAATTCCACTCCTAGGTATTTACCCAAAGGACACAGAAACATCAATTCCAAAGAACACCTGCACCCCTATGTTTATAGCAGCACTATTTACAATAGCTAAGCTTTGGAAACAGCCCAAATGCCCAAAAACAGATGACTGGATCAAGAAGATATGGTACATATACACCATGGAATATTACTCAGCATTCAAAAAAGATAAACTCATGCAATTTGCAGCAACATGGATGGCACTGGAAGGGATCATGCTCAGCGAAATAAGCCAGAAAGAAAAAGAAAAATACCGGATGGTCTCACTCATAGCAGGAATCTAGAAAACTTAAATAAGGGACCAGGAAAATGAGTAACTATAAGAAAGTGAAAATCAAAATCAACAAAAAACTATGAACCAGAGACACTTTTTGGGGGTGGGTGGCGGGAGGGGAGGGATTGGGGTCAGAATGGGGGGTTTGCAATTGTATGGGGGAATATAAAAATAAAATTTATTATTTAAAAAAAAGATAATTTTTATAGACAAGTATTGACAGATGTCTAAATGCCTGACCCTGAATCCAGAAGATTAACAAAATATGGAATCTTAACAAGGCAGCTCAAATTGTGGGAAACAGAGATGTGTAAGGAAATCATTGATGTGCATTTTAGTGAGGACAGAATGCTACATGGTGGAGAAATGAACAATTCTGGTGGGACTGGAGGATTCACTGGGGTAGCAATAGCCAAAGTGAGTTTTGAATCAGACCAGAAAATGAAGGAAGACATTCTCCCAAACAAGAGAAAGGAAAGTGCAAAAACAGGGAGACAGGAACCACAACTCTTTCTACAACCATTGGCTTCAATATCTCCTCAAAAAAAATGTAAAAATTTAAATCTGAGCTCCTAATACAGAAGTTACACACGTGACGGGATGACATCAAGTCTTCTGTGTGTTTGTCTTGACCCAAAGTCTATTTTGTCTTTCTAGGTTTTAAATCAAATTTAGTTTTTATTTTAAAATAACACCCAAATATTAATACATAAGTGTATATTTAGGTTTTGGCAAGTCTACCAAATTGGGAGAATATATGCAGTATATTCTCGAAGAATTAAGTGTTTTAGAATTGAAAATTTTCCCAAGTCTTACATATAGTATTTAAAGAAATCAAGATGTTTACTTAAATAAATACAAGGCATATTATATTTCAGTTCCTCTGAAAACATTTTATCTTTTTCAGAGGCAATCTTAATTGACAGTGTTTTCAATTAAAACAGCAAGATGCTAGGAACATTTCTCACTTAAAGTGCTAAGTTAAAACATGTCAAGATTCTTCCCAAATCCAGAAAATCATGTTAGGATTTGCACATACACATCGATGTAACCTCTTGGTTTTTAATTTACCCAAATCAGCTGTAAAAGAGCCGCCTTTATTCTGCACCTTCCAACAACAGTTAAGTCTTTTGATCAGAAATTCTTTACCATTGCCACTGAGGAACCAGAGAGGCAGAAGTGAATGGACAAATAATCTCAGACTCCACAGCTATAGTCTGAATCTTCACCCCTCCCTCCAAGGACAGCATATTTCTTCAACCGGAAACTTGCAATTTGAAATGGGTGTTTTTATACCCTAGGTAAAAATACAGAAATGTAGTAAACCACTACAAAATGAACACTTTAGGAAAACATCCTACACTTACCTCATTAACTTCTAGTACCCCTTAGCACATGTCCATTTTCTCCAGACATATCAGTTTGAAAATCTGAGCTTTAGATTGTAGAGACTTCAATGCCTCTCACATCAAAAAGTATCACTTCATTCAATTCTCACAACTACCCTATGTGGAAAACATTATTACTTATTATTATTAATATCTCCCTATTGGAGACAGAAAAGTAAGGGTCAAAATTGTAAAACACTTGCCCAAGGTAGCCACAAGTACTCAATACAAGAGGTATTGTTCCAAAGTCAATGGTCTGTGTTTTGTTGTTCCATACCTTTTCATAGGACTGGCAAATATATATATATATATGAATATTCCAGAATATATTCTATGTGAATGTATATTTTTTCATTCAGTTTAAAGTACAAATTTTAATTTTTGAGGCTGTATTTTAGCCAGTACTATTTATATATTATATAAACAAACATCTGTTAAGAAATTTTTAACTCCCATGCCCTCCCTCAATGAACACTTTGGTACTCACTGCCCATCATGATAAATAAAATGTGTATGTTATTTCGCAGATCAAATGTACAACAGTGCTCAGAAAACACTATGGATAAAGGGTATTAGTAAGCCATTTTCAAGAAGAAGAAAGCAGACTAAAAATAGATGATCAATTTTTCAAGGGTCTTAAAAGTAGCAGGAAAGATGAATTCTACAACAAGCAATTCCAGAGCAGTCCCCACATAAAAGATAGCCACATCTTCCATAGCCACATCTTAGCGACCATCTCAGACTATGAGTATTTTCTTCAGACACCAAAATCCATGGTCTTTATGGTACATTCTTGCACCAGCACTGTCCATTTCAGCAGGGTATAAACCCAGTTATATAGTAGACAAAATTTTCTTATTGTAATTCAAGGAAACATCAAGGAGGAGGCGGCCCTTGCTTTTCATCACTCTGATTCCTCAAAATGATCTCATAAAGTGAATGGCCTCATTGTTAAGTGGATCATATATTCCCATAGTAAACACTAAAATATTCTATTGGAAAGAGAGTGACAAACTAATAATAGTTCTTTTGAGCAATATATCATAGAGAAAATTACCCTATGACTATAAATTTCTATTATTTCTTAAGTACTAAAATTATTCTTCAAGTCCTACCTAAATAGCATAAATTTTTGAATCATTGATTACACAGGGGATCCCACTGTACACTCACACATGAAAGTTCCAGGGCATCATATTCTTCACATCTATTTTTGATGCCCTAGTTTTTCTCTTCTCTATGTAGTCAAATGTCTTCAAAAAGTTTATTTTACATTTAACTTTCCACTCATTTCCCAGTTCACTCTTCTTTAAATGTCACCTATAACAACTTTCTTTTGAGTTACCAAAAGAAACAATTAACTTTATTTTTAAAGTTAATTGATACCTTTAATGCTCATATTACCGACCTGGTAGCATCATTTTACATTTGGCCTCACTCTATAAGAACTTTCTTTTCTTGGCTTCTAATAAAAATTTACCTGATGCTTTCACCCTGCATCTCATCTTTCCTTTGTATAGTCAACCTTTTCTAACTATCATTAAAGTTTATAATAATTAAGACTTGTTCCTACACCTCTTCTCATATTCAAGGAAATACCCTTTACAATCAAATACCTCAAGATACACAAATTCATGTCTCTAGGGTCAAACGATCTTTGAGTTCCAGACTCACATATCCTACTGCCTACTTAATATATTACATGATTATGTCAGAGACACCTCATATCTAATATATCCAAGATGGTCTTGTGATATTCCCCTACTTAACCTAGTCTTCTACCAGTGGCTCTAACTTCACTGAATGGCTTCTCTATCCAGCCATTTGTACAGGCTAAAATTCAAAAAGTCATCTTGATACGACTTTCTACATCATCCTGTTTATATGCAATCCATTACAAAACACTGTCCATTTTACCTCTAAATATCTCATAACTGCTCCTGCTTCATTCTGTCTCCAGTGACACCCCCATAGTTCAAGCTGCCATCTTTCTTTCTAGGATCACTGTAACTCCTACCTGTTCTTCCTGCATAAACTCTAACCACTCTGATCCTTTCCATACAATGGAGTCAGAATGAGTTTTGCAAAAACATACAAAAATCCCCAGAATGTCCTATGTAAAATCCTTTAGAGATTTTTATACTATTGTTACTAAGAATAGTAAAGAAAATAGTAAGAAAGATCCAAATCTTTATCATTGTTTTTATCGTTCTGCATGGTCTGACCCTGTCCCAATCTCTATCCTCATTATACATCAATCTTTTCCTAGTTCTCATTTCAGTCACCCTAATTATCTGCCAATTTTTGCTCTTCATGACAACAGAGAGCGACAGTTTTGCCAGTTCCCTCAGCAACCTCTCCTTCCTTTCCTACTACCAGGATAATTCTACTACCAGACCTAACTCTAGCCTCACTTCCTCTGAAAAGCTCTCCCTAAACATTCTCTTCCCCTCACTACATATAAACCTCCCATTTCTAGCTTCCATTATTATGGGCCCTAGAAATATCTACTCCCATCTTATTACATGCCATTGCAAACAGCATAAGCATTGGATTAGTTCACACTTTATTGGAATCCTTAACAGGGACAGGTCGTGACCCTGTCTACCAATATACCTACAGAAACTAGTATATACCCAAGCACATATTTATGTCTTAAAAATATCTGTCAGACAAAAAAAATGAATGATTTAATTAATGAATTAAATCCATAAACAATATGCTAAAGTCAAATAATAACAATTACTATTTGTATCAAGGTAACATTGGTTTACGATACTACATCTCATTCATAAGTATAATATGATACCTTTTCAGATGTACGTCACCACGAAGGCACCCATAGTCCTCTACCATAGTCAAATAATTATTTTCAAACAATTTTTCCCACATCCTGGGAAGTTAAGAAGATTGACATAGGTAATACCTCCTTTTATTGTTGATAAATTTTGCTATTGAAATAGGGTACATTCAAAGTTATTTCAATAAGCTTAGAAATGTGTTTAAAATATAAGCACTGTGGAATGAGGAGAGAGGTTGCATCAAATTTGCAACGATTATTTCAAATTTGACATTTCTACCTACTTGTGCTTCAGCTCCTTAGAATAATCTGGTTTTGCCTGTTCTCACTCCCAGTTCAGTGGAGAACTATTAAAAAACCAAATAATGTCACTTACTGTGCAACAACTATGCTTCAGTGTTGTAAGACTCTGAATAATAAATAACATTACCCTCAAGTTGCTGCTAGTCTAGGAGGAGAGATATAAATCTAAATTCACAACCTAGTGCCAACAGCATATAAAAGTATGTATTTGAAAAGAAAAAGAGAAACAAGTCAATAAAAAAGTTAGCAGAGGTTAGCCATAGGTAATTTCAAGACCAAATTCAATCCACCAGATACTCAACACAAACACCTGCTTGACGACATCTTGGCCTGATCTCTCCCTGCTACATAAATCTAACTCCACGCCTAGAAACTAAAACTGTTCCTCTTCTCAAGCACTGAGAAACTTTAATCTGGAGAAATTTTAACTCTGCTGCCAGCAAAGGAAATCAGAAGTCCCTACTTTGAGGCAAATGGTCAACTCTTTTTGTTTTTGTCCCTTATTACAAAGGCCAAGATGTAAAGACAGAATTCTGTGCTGATATAAAGATAAAATTAGGGAAGATCAATGTATAATTTGGGAAGGAATAATCATTTTTATAAAAATAAATCTCAAAATAATCTTATTTTAGCAAATTTTATAGGTACACAATCTTCCAAACACATGCTGATCCCCTCCCAGGGCCTGAGAAGATGCTCTGAGATACAACTTCATTCAACTCAAGGTAAACCCTCCTCAAGCCCAGACACCTTCAATGTTAATGATTTAGTGTCTTGACTCCGCCTTTTGACTTTTGCTGTGCTATTTGCTATTAAACCACCTTCCTCTAAAAATGGAACCTTGTCGACCTCTGGTTTCCCATCCTTCTAAGCTTGGAGTATGGCTTAGCCTATCTGCTATGCACATCTTGACATGTGCATCTCCCTCCCAGTTTCACAATATTTTTCCTAGAACTGCATTCATGTCAGCCCTGCAACTCCACATAATTAAATCAGCCTCTTTAATATGCTTCCCTAGTATCCAACCCTAGCCCAGCATGGTGCTTATGTTGGAAAAGTTGATTTTCCTTTTTTTTTAAAGATTTATTTATGCATACAAGAACTGGGGTATGGGCCAGAGGTGTGGAGGGTGAAAGGATTCACCAGAGACAAAGTGGGGAACAGAACAGGTGGATTGACTGAAATATACTGCTGAGGGGAGCAGTGGTTGAGTCAGGAGAGGTCTGCTGCGCCATGTGGGTTGCTCCCTGTCTGGCTGGGGAACAAACTCATGATGCAGAGGCTGCAGAGAGCTTCATAGGTTGCATCTTAATCCCTTGCGCCACCAGGGAGGCCTGATTTTCCTTTTTTTTTTTAAAGCCACATTTAATCTAGTTGAATGACTGCAGTATGGGTTGAACTCATACCTCAGAAAATATCTCTATTATTCAACTTTCCACAGAAGACCCATTTCCCTGGTATATTATTCCTCTTGGGTCTCGTCAGCTTCTCTGCAACGCTCTTAATTCATGAGACCTCAATAAGAATACAGAGCTAGATCCTACTTGGGAAGAGCTAAATTCCTAGAGGAGCATAGATTTCCCTCTTTGTTCATTAAAAATGAATCTGATTAGTGTAATATTCGTACAATATGTGCTGCTCATCATTATGTCTGATCCATCCCCAAGTTTATTTCTTTCCTGTTTACCTGGTTACCATTTAGTTTTATGACAACATGATGCTTTCCTTATTTTTTTAAATCTTAAGCTTGATGCTTGGAATCTCACTTTGTTTCAGTCTAACTTTACAAAATAACTTTAAAACATCATCCAGCCTTCAAGATGCTAACATTTCCAAACATAATCACATTTACATTTAAAATTTATTTGTAAATACTGTTAAGGTAAATAACAATGATGATTCACTTATTTTCCCATAAACATAGATACTTCCCAATGAACAGGTCTGACACATTCCCTACTGTCCTGACTCTTACTTTTTCAATTATCCAGCTGATGCAGGGGTCAAAATGTGTTTTTATTTTTTTTTCTATTATCCAGCTGATGCAGGGGTCAAAATGTGTTTTCTATGTGACATCTTTTTCCTCATTTCCAAATATCTTGAAAAGATAATCTATGTGTAATGTCCATAAATTTTCACTTCTCAGTAACAAGTCTTATAATTTCAACTTGATTTCCAATCTCACCAATCTCCTAAAAGGACTTTCGTAAAAGTCAGAATTCAACACCTAATTGGATAGTGACCTTTTTATGGATTTTAACTCACTGGATTCTGACTCTTTTGTCACTACTGATAGGCCTTCTATTATATTTACTTTTCAATTTTATTATGAGATAACATTAGTTTACAACACTTTTGTTATATATTCACAATGAAATTCTATTCAGTTAATTAAAAAAATCTTGCCATTTGCAATTACATGGATGGAATTTGGAGGGTGTTATGCTATGTGAAAGAAGTCAGAAGGAAAAAGATAAATACAGGATGATTTCATTCATATGTGGACTATAAAGAAACAAAACAAATTACAGATAAAACTAGACCAAAACAAACCACAGAAATTTGACTGCAGAATTAGGCTACCAGAAGAGGGAGCCAGGGGTGGGGCACACATTGAGTTGGGGTAGGGGGCATAAATGGACAATGGTGGAAGATTATTAATACTATGGTGGTGGGTGTGGTATGCTAAGATACATCTAAGAGACTTTTGAATTACATACTGTGTTAGAACCCAGCTTCTAATTTACTAATCTGTCTTTGTGCACTTGTTTCCATAACTTGGCTATTGTAAATAGTGCTGCAATGAACACAGGAGTGCATATATCCCTTAAAGTCAGTGCTTCTGCTTTCTTCAGGTAGGTACCTAGGAGTGGAATTTCTGGATGGTATGGTAGATCAAGTTTTATTATTTTGAGAAACCTCCATACCATTTTCCACAGGAACTGAACCAATCTATCATTTTAAAGGTATCTGCTGTCTTGATTTTGACAAAATTCCATCTTATTTCCAGCTTGAGTTTTTTTCTCCTGTCAAACATTACTAGTAATAATATTCTACCATTATCCTATTTGCATTATTCTCTGCTTCATCTCCCCCATGATTAACAAAAAATGTATTTATTACATTGTCTACTATCCAGACCTATACTAATAAATACCTCTACTTGTATGTAATACAAGCAACTCAAAATATTTTTACAAAGACCTGCTCTTTCTGCTGTATTTGTATTTGTAGCTGTCTTTAAAATAAAAGTAACAATAGTAACTTTTCTGTAGAATTAGTAAAGTAACGCTAGCTGCTTTAACAGACAAACCCAAAAATCTCAGTGGCTTAACACACATACACATATAAAATTTATCTCTCAACTCAATGTCATGGAAAATTAAAGTTATGTTCTGCTCTTTTCTAATCATTCATTCAGAGACTCAGACAAAAAGAAAGATATACTATATTTAACACATCCTGGGCATCAGTCTCAACTGGCAGACAAAAAGGAAAAAAAAAAGATCATTTTCCCAGAATTATTGTTCATATAAGCTAGACACACATAAATTTTGATGTATGAAAGTTATCTGTGGTCTATTATTTGAGTCACACAAACCATTTAAAAATGAGATAAAAATCTGACCACAGACAATTTTATAATATTAAGAAATTATTTATAGGGTTCATTAAATATGACATAGCATTTTCTGGTTGTGTATATATTTTGAAAGGGTGCTTATTACCTAGAGATATATATTCAAATATCAACAATTGATATTATATCATGTCTGAGATTTGTGGCAAAATAATCTGGGGCAGGAAAGGAGCAAAAAAGTTAGTAGAGAAACTTTGTAATTCTTGAGACTAGATAAACAGGAGTTCATTATACCATTTGCTCTACTGTTACCTATGTATATGCTACAAATTTCTTAATAGAGAGAGTGTTAAGACATATACAAAGAAAACTGAGAGAAAAAAACTCATTTTACCTACCAAGTTAATGAAATGAATATGAGGAATTTGTAGTCTCCTATGTGTGATTAAATCTCCACTCTAATTGCCCTGTCCTTAAAGTAGCTAATTGGGCTTAAACAAAAGTTAGCAAAGCAGCAATCTCAAACAAGAAAAGCCAGACAATTCCAGGAATTAAAACTTGACATTACCACAGATCTGTTTTATACTAATGTGTCAACACTTTCTCTCTTTCACTCATTTCCCTACTTATGTGCCCCTGGCTTTCCATCAACACCCCATTAAAACAAACACCTGCAATGCCATTTTCTCTTCTCATTTTAGGGTACCCATTAACTCTCTCTATCCCAGAACTTTCTCTAAAGATAATTCATATGAAAATCTTATACCATAATCCTATTATCATATTCTGAACGCCTTCGAATTCTACATGGCATCAAAATCTTATTTGTGCATCTTATAATGTAGAATTGTCGATTCATCTTTACCTTAGAAATAGTGACAGAACTTTTAGAAATGAGAGATGCAAAACCAAGGAGACTAGCTTCACATTTTTCCAAAAGGCTGAGAAATAAGATCAAGTATACACACACACTTCAAATAGACACACACACACACACACATACTTCAAATGACAGTATTAATCATGTAAGAATATCACAAATCTCGGTGTGTCACATCCCAAAGAGAATTGGTGACTTCCTTAAAGAGCTTCTGCCTCTTAAGTGTGCTGGGACCTGACCAGCTGTCATCACTTGATTGCAGCAATGGGGATGTGCTTTCTGTGCAGTTTAATGGGGCAGCTTCTCAAAGACCAATCCAGGTTAACCCACTCATTCTGGTTTCTCCTATCTTTTGCTTTCAGGACAAATACAGAATAACAAAGGAAAGAGAGGCATTTCTTATGTCTTTAATGTGCTCTAAGAAATTCAAAACAAGATTTTTCTACTTCTTTACTCACTGCTTAATGTTTTTTAAAGGCTTTAGATAGTTGTTCTCAATATTTGCTCTAAAACTTGCTTTTTGTCAAAGTGGCAGTGACTTTTTAGTCTGTGTACTTTTTCCTCCTAGATACATGGATTTTATATTTCATATTTCTCCACAGGAGGAATGATTCTGAAATAGAAAGAACAAAGAGATGCTGGGTGTTCATCTCTCTCTCTCTCTCTCTCTCTCTCTCTCTGCTTCTCACCCATTCTCACTCTGTTTACACCTAGGAAGAAAAAGCCCTCTGTCCTTACGGAAATTTCTATACTGTCCTTTGCTAGAAAGGGATAAAAACAACCCTTCCTTCCTATATAACAAACTAGGAGTTAGACTGTCTTGAGTACGATTTTTTTTAAAGATTTATTTATTTATGCATACAAGAGCTGGAGTACAGGCCAGAGATGCAGGGGGTGAGAGGATTCACCAGAGACAGAGAGGATTCACCAGAGAACAGAACAGGCAGATTGACTGAAATACACTGCTGAGGGGAGCAGCGGGCGTGTCAGGAGAAGGCTTCTGTGCCATATGGGTTGTTCCCTGGCCCACCGGGGCTGGAACTCGCTGGCCGGGGATTGAACTCATGCAGCAGAGGCTGTGGATTGCTTCATAGTGTGGTGCTTAACCCCTTGTACTATCAGGGAAGCCCTTGAGTACAATTTTTTTTCATTTTTTAACATTTTTTAAAGATTTATTTATTTATATAAGAACTGGGGTACAGACCAGAAGTGTGGGAGGATAACAGAATTCACCAGAGACAGAGCGGGGAGCAGAACAGGCAGAATGACCAAAATACACTGCTGAGGGGAGCAGCGGGCAAGACAGGAGAGATCTGTCCTGCCATGTGGGTATCTCCCTGGCTGACCAGGAATCAAACCCACACTACAGAGGCTGCGGACAGCTTCACAGTGTGGCGCTCAACCTGCTGCACCACCGGGGAGGCCCTTGAGTACAATTTTTAAGGGATTATTACATGGTTGAGAGTCAGTAGCCTCTTCAGTCTTTCTTAAAAGAATTAGATATCAACATTCATTGTAACCCAATTGTTCCTAGACATTTCAAAATTACGATGGGTTCTAGTTAAAATATTTAGGAGCTAGTAAAAGGCGAGTCATTAGAAGGTAGCTTGGTGACTCCAGCTGTGACAGGCATTAATCCTTTAGATACTGCTGATATCTGGAGTCCTGAAAGGGAGGATTAAATGACCAGACTAAGCAGGCAGGTATTTGGGCAACAGCTATTTAATAACGGTTATGGACTTACTTCAGTATTTTCATGGTAACAGCTGTATTATGTCTAATGTATACAAGTCCTGGAATTTACTAATTAGTGATTTTTTTTAAATGTGGCACCAACATATTATATTAACACTTCTTTTGCCATACAAAGCTGTAAAAAAAAAAAATACCCTAAGTAGTATTTTCACTATCATGTTATAAAAGGAAAACTTAAAACCATATAAGAATATAGGCCATAATCTTATAACTAACAGTTCCTTAATGGAATGCTTACCTGTATGAAAAATTCCCAATATTGGTTTTATGTTTTATTATTTTTCTACTGACTCCATAAATGTAATCACTGACCTATGCCTCTCTACAGAGTAACTTTCACCTGAGACTTTAAGTGGACAGTTTAATGTGAAGAAGTGTCTTCCTCTAGAGGACAGTATATGGACAGAAAATTTGAACAGATCAATAACTAGAAGACAAATTAGTTTCATCACAAAGATATTAAGCATTTAGCATTATTTGCTGAAGAAATGTCAAATATGACCCAACTTCTGTTTATTTTGTACTCACAATCTAGTATCAAATAAAGGATTTATAGCCCCTTTTATCTCAACAAAAACATGTTTATCCATTTGGTTTTGCAGCTGCTTCTTTGTAATGCATAATCAATGTTTTTCATGATACAACTAAAAAACTACTAGCTCTTTCAGAAATGCCCCTTCAGCACACATGTGAATTCTTGGTAGCACAAGATTAATAGTTTTACTCTGAAAGTATGTGTAATATAAACTGATGCTCTTCAAAATTTAGCATACAGTTGGGGCAATGCTTTCTGTATAGATAGATGAATTATTTCAGTCTACATTGTAAGCACTTCTAAAATCAAAATACGCAAAGTTTTCACATTTAATTTAAAGGCAGCTTCTTTGCATTCATTTAGACCCAGATTAAGATTTTTTCCAATATTCTAAAGCCCTACTAGGGAATCATTTTGACATTAATTGATTTGAAATTACAAGTACATTTGTGTGGAAAGGTTTAGCATTCTCATTCTTATAGAGAAATGAATACACATAATTAAAGAAAGTTAATTTCATATGATACCCACAATTATACGCATGATGGCTAATCTCATATTGCATTAATAAAAGCATGTGATCTTTTTGTTAAATTAAGGGAACTCAGAGACTTCACCTTTTCTTTAACTGAATCTGTTCTCAACTAGGGAAACTTTATCCTATATTCCCCGACTTGTTCAATCTCATATTCTATTATTTGGAGTAGCAAAGGTAAACTAAACACTTACTAATGATTTTACATTATAACTTGCATATTCATGCATTAATAGGCCTGGCTGAGAGAGTGTCTACACAAGTTGCTGGTGACCTGGTATGCTCAGTTCAGACTCCAGAATGTTGACTATAAGATCCTCACAACCCAGATACGTAACCAAAGTGATATTGTTAAAGTCATTAATTAGAGACTCTATAAAAATACTAAAAGTTTATTGTTGTTGTTTTAGAAATGACTGGACCCACACATGGAATAAAAGCTATGTAAGATTTACTGTGTAGTTAATGTAATTTATAAGCATAAGGTGTATACAACAAGTTAAAATCACTATTCAGTGGGATTCTGCTTTGGAGGAAGAGCTTTTCTAAAATAGGTGATATGCTAAAAACTCAAGATTCAGCAATGCATAGACAGATATTAATATCTGTTTTCTCTTGTGGCTTTAATCCCCTGCCACCCTTTAACAACTAAAGAAAAAGGTATTTGAATAGTTTTTCTTCTTATCTCCATATAACTGTGGGAGGTAAAGAAGAAGAAACCGAGGCAATTTAGGCAAAACACAAGTAACTGTTGAAAGGATAATGAGAATTATAAAACTAAAAAGCTCAAAAAAATGAAACTCTGAAAGTTGAAATATAGGGATAAGAAAATGTTTTGTTGCCATTGCAGATGGTTTATTTACTATAAGCATATGTTAGCATACAAATGATGCTTTCTCCAGCTAAAAAGAATTCATGAGTGTTGCAGTAAAAGATATACAAAGTATGACCATTAAAATGGAAATTGAACATTTCAAAACTATACTTTTTGGAAAATGCAAATTTAGTATAAAACTGCTTCTGTGTTACTTTTTATAATTAAAAATTATATTATTGCGTCTTGGTAGTCATGGTAAAAAAATGAAAAAAGAAAAAGGTAGATGAAGGGAAGAAAGGAACAGGGAAAAGCAGCTGCCAGGTTTTTTTTTATTTACATAATATTGGTTTAGATCATTATACAGGTTTCAGGTGTGCAGTCTCGTAAATCTATATCTGTATGTACTATCTTACGTGTGCCATTGGAATTCTAGTTTTCACTAAGATAAAATTTTAAAAAACCAAATTTAAAAGTCTAAATTTTCACATGAACTTATACAAGGAAAACTGAGCAATTAAAATGAACAAGATAATAGTTATGCACTGGGTCTAGATTACAGCAGGGGGCCAGTGGGGTTCTGAAAGTACACCTTCAAGAAGTAGACTTGTGACATTAAAAGGATAGTGATATGTCTGTACACAGAGAATAAAACAGCAGGGTAGAAATGAAAGCAGGAGGCAATTGCAGTTTTCCAGATGAGAGTTAATGATGACTTGGGCTGAGATGCTATTACCATGAGGGGCTGATCAGCATGGAGGGTCAAGGTAAAGCTGACAAGTCAGGCTAAAGGACTAGATGAGAAGAAAACCCAAGGGTCACTGCTAACACCTGGGTTTCTAGTCTGATACCATTACTGATATGGGATGGACTGGGAAGAAGCAGACTTGGATGTTTGAGGATAGGGGGAATCCAGCTATTAGGATGTAAAAATTCTGAGATACATTTTAGAATTTCAAGCAGAAATAACAGTTTGGGGGTCATTTGTGATCCTGGAGTTCAGAGATGATACAAAGTCATAAGTAAGATGGAAAAGGCTAAGAGGTAGGTGGAGATAAAGTGACCCATGACTATATTCCACAGTAGCTCAACATTGCCAGGATGGGAAGAAAGGAAGTCAGCAAAAGAGAACAGAAAAAAGAGGTTGGCAAGGAACAAAGAAAAATAAGAAATGTCTCCTGTCCTAGAAGCCAAGAGAGGGTGGAATGGAGTGCTGAGGGGAAAAAAAGGAATGACTTTATCAAATCAGATATGAGGACGAAGATTGACCATTAGATTTGTCAAGATGAAGGTCATTTGAGACCAGTTTTAGTAAAGTGGGTGAGACTAAGAGTCATCAGAGTGGGCTAAAGTGAAGTAGAGATGAGGAAGGGAAGGCAGCAAATAAGACAATTATTTGAGGGAGTTTTGCCAGAAAAGAAGCAGAAATTGAAGCAGTAGCTGAAGAGGGACACAGGTCTAAGGGTTTCTTTTTTAAAAAATTGGAGGGAAAATCAATATGATGTTTGTATCCTAAAAGGAGTAATCTCGTAGACAGAAAAGAATGAAAAATCATGCTGTAGGGCAGACTGGAGGAGTGTCCTTCACTAGGTGAGTGGAATGGAGTGATTAGCCTCAGATGAGTCCTGACAAGTCCCAGGTCCACAACAGGAGGGAAAGCAACTGAGGACAGAGGAAAAGAGTGAGCATGAGAAAGTTATCTTCAGATTCCTTCCATTTAATTATCAAAATAAGGGCCTGGTGGTGCAAGGGGTTAAGACGCAACCTATGAAGCAATCCACAGCCACTGCAGCATGAGTTCCATCCCCGGCCAGGAGGGAGCTACCCACATGGCACAGCAGACCTCTCCTGACTCCCCGCTGCTCCCTGCAGCAGTGTGTTTCAGTGGATCTGCCTGATCTGTTCCCCACTCTGTCTCTGGTGAATCCTCTCAACCCCCACACCTCTGGCCTGTACCCCAGCTCTTGTATGCATAAATAAATCTTTAAAAAATATATTAATTATCAAAATAAGACATGAGGTCCTCAGCTGAGAGGAAGTAGAAAGGGAGGAGAATCAAAATTTGAGGAAAGAAAAGGTAAGAAATACTTGGAGAGTAGGAAGGTAAATGTCCTTTTAAGAGAAATGACTGCCAAACATTGCTAAGGACTCTATTAAGATCTGGACTTGGCTATGTAATTAAAATAAGACCAGTGCAAAGGCTGTGTGTTTTCTCAGCCAGGTTCATGCCCTCGACTGTAGGCGTGGTATCAGTGGGGAGTTGGAGTTCACAGAATTGGAAATCTTACAAGAGTACAATGGAGGTGAGCAAAGGAGTTCAAGGTATATAAAAGGAATTGTTATTATGATGAGTTATGGATCTAAACTGGGTGAGAAGTAAGGACAATTAGTTGGTGTTGTATGAAAAATTGATAGGATTAAAGAATTCCAGAGGAAAGCATGCAGGGAGGGGTTCCACAGGAGTGTGAGCAAATGTTTGATAGACACTCAGAGTAATTGCACTATTACTGGTCATTTTAAGGTCTAGGATGTGGTCACAAGACTAAATGACTGTGGCATGAAGGAAAAGCTTCCCACTGGTACTATTATAGTCCAGAAGCTGAGTGGCAAAGTGCTAAATGGTCTGTCACACCAAAGGTGAAATGCCCACCAATGGTATGGAAGTAATAAACCAGATGCTAAAATCCTTAGTTATGGGTCAGATGCTTAAATAAAATTATAACATGGGAACCTTTTTCTTGATGCACTTTTAAAAAGTGCGTCTTTTAAAAAGTATGGTCTGTAACAAGTTTTCTTTAACATTAGTTTTAAAACTTATCTAATGAAGTTCATGTGACAATAATAATACTTTGCAAAAGTTAACCTGAACCATATTTTTTTTCTTCACCAACTGAGGTGAAGCCATCAGGCTTATTTAGCCCAGAAAAGAAAGGGTAGAAATTGTCTAAAACAGAGAGGCACTCGGTCTGTTTTGTCTTAGAGTTGGTTTTCTGGACCTCCTTGGAAACAATGGTCTTGAAAGAAGGGTTTTTGTAAAGGGAAGAGAAATATCCAAATAAAATTATAGATCCCACTTCCACCCTGTGCCTGCACTGTTCCTAAAAATGCCAAAATACACTTTGTCCACTGGGGCATGGAAGTTTTCTGAAAGAAGTTCATTGAAGAATGAATGGCAACGGAAGAAAGACCACCATTTTCTGAGTTGATGCTTTGGGAAAGAGTATGAGTGAAATGGAGGGCGGCACCTGGGTCATGACTTTCCTCTCCAGGTTTTACCAAGAGTAGAAATTATATTAAATGGGATCAATGGAACAGTAATGGTTAGAGCATCTTGCCAACATTACTCTCTATTTTTAAAAGATAAAATATAGAGTTTGGATTAGATGGACATATTTTAAAAACAAGACAGTGTGCCTATAGGATAAGTAGTGGAAACAAAAAAATAATACAAAATGGAAAATAAGAGACAGACATATATAGAATGATCATTTAAACATACCACAAATGACAGAATATGAGCAACTCACTTTCAAAGTAAAGGAAATATGCCATACAACCTAATTAGAAAAATTTGTTTTATTTTTTTCTCTGACCTGCATGTAAGGGTTGTGAAGAAAACCAGATTAGTTATATACAAAATAAAGAGATTTATATTATTTGCATCTAAAAGAAGTGTGACTAAGTGTTATGCCTGTATTATACAATTGAGCCTACAGAAATTTTTAAACTTAATCTCCACATTGCACAAAGCCACAATGCAATGCATTTGTCAGGTTGGCCTGGTCTCAGCTACAATTAAGGCACTGAATCCACTTAGAGGCAAATGCCAAACCACTCTATGCCACTAGAAGGAGGCTGACCTTCAGCCCTTGGCCAATTGACAGGTTAAGAGCAGGTCTTGTAAATTTGGATTTATGAGAAGGAATTATGATAAAATAGAAACCAGCAAGAACATGGTCAAATCATAACCAGCTAACCAAAGCTTGCCAATTCCTTCTGGGGAAATGCAAATCAAGATGAACAAATATTGACAATGGAGTTTCAAAAATAGTCATAAAGTAATGTTACCCAAGGACTATGAGCATTAGAAAGGTTTCAGTTAAGAGTGAATGAGTTGAAAATGAAGATTATTATGGACATATATTTGTGACTAATCAGAAACATATTGTTATCTAAATGACGAGTACAAATCTGCCATGTACTAAGTAACATCCCCAGGAGAAAAGCAAATTGTTATCTGGAATAAAAATTTAGGTCAATTTAACAGATGCTTTTTAATTGTGTAGACTGCAGAAACTATATATTAAATGTCAGGATGAAAAGTGAACAAGATGCAGATATAAATACCAATTTACACAATGTTGTGTCATGGGTAAGAGCATGATATAAAAACTAGACAATCTTGGTTTTCCAGTCTTATTAATAATGTAAACATAACCCAGTGATTTAGCCTCTCCAAACTTCAGTTTCCTTGCCCATAAAACAGAGATAACATGATTCCAGGACTAAATTAAAAGGATAAGAAAACACTCGGTAGTCAAGAGAAATACATATTGCATATAATATTTCTCAAAAAAAAAAACAAGTTAAAAATCCATGATGAACCAAAGATCAAAATTCTAAAGAAAGGATCAATTACGATTCTTCCATTTTGCCTTAAACTCTAACATGTCTCAGTAAAACTCTGCAGATTACTATGGGGATTAAATGAGATGAGTTAGCAAAATGGTTTTTGCAACACAAAAAGTGCCAGGTATAGTTCCTGTCAGTTGAGATATGTAAAAGAAAAAAACAAAGATACTTGCCCTGGTTGAGGTTCCATTGTAGCAAGGGATGATGGCCAATAAAAATATAGAACAACTATGGTAGTTGTAATTTATACCATCTATAATAGTTTGTATGTAATTACATGAAATAGTGAAAAAAATCCTATGAACCACCAAAAAAAGTACAGCAAAATGAAGGAGGTTGAATTTACTTGGAGATAAAGTTTTTAAAGGTGGTCAGAGTAGACTTCACTGAAAAGGTGACATTTGACCAAAACCTTAAAGGAATTGAAGGAAGTAGTTGCACAGATTAATGGGAAATAGTGTTCCAGACAAGACTTCTAACAGGGGCTATGCTTGAAATATTCAAGAAAGGGTAAGAAGGTGACTTAACTGGCATGAGAATGAGTGTAGGAGGAGTTGGGGACAGAGAGGTGGTGGGGAGGGACATGAGAAATAGATCACATGAGCCTTTGCAATTCATCCAAAGAGCTTCAGCTTTTACTTTGAGGGAACGAAGGTGTCCCAATAAAACTTTGAGAGAGGAATGACATGATTTGATTTGAATACAGAGGATCATTCTGAGATGTTTTAAATGTCTTTATATAGTCCTTTTTCTATTCCAGTTTCCTGCTCAAAATTCCTGGCATTTCCCTGATGAGTTCATTCTAACCGCAAATGCCTAATCAGAATTTTAAGGAAAATTAGTACACTGGCTAACTTCCAGGAAGAGATACTAGTGGTGTTTTCAACAGGCCGACAGGATGTCTCCAATTATAAAAATGGAGGAAAATAGTAAAAATCCACTGAGGAACAGATTGCATTTTATAGGTAAAGATGTAACTTCATCTAGCTTTGGTCTTTATGTCTTGCATATGTGCTTAGCACTCCTACATCCCATGGGTCTCAATGTAAATATATTTACGTGCTAGAATATTTCACTGTCTCCTAAATCAAGAGGTAGCAGAGTATTTTTACTCTCTGGGAAAAATTATGTTTCTACCAGGTAGTTTCAGGCAGTTCACTTCTCACGCATGTGCTCATATATCAACTCTCAAGAAGATGCAAAGCTGGATAAACAAGAAGTCTTGATATTTTTCCTCTTACTCCTTATATCAGGTATTATCTGAATTTTATCTAGGTTTTAGCTAAATGTGATTCAACATCAATGAAAATATTAAGCATGGAAAAATCAATGATAAGGATTGCAGTTTTTGTATTGTTCAATTTTAATATAGATTCTAAAAAAATCTTTATGCGGGAAAATGGACATTGAGTGCCAGTTTTACCAGATGAAAAGTTATGGAAACGACTGTGAGGGGAGTACATTATGAAGGCATTTTAATACCACTGAGTTAAACACATTTAAAAGTGGCTGTGATGGTAAATTTCATGTTATGTATATTTTACCACAATTTAAAAAATAACAAAATCACTCTTCCCAAATCATTTTTTCAATAAATAAAGCATGTAAAATAAGCAGGAACTGGATTAATAGGTAACCCTATTCAGTATACCACTGTTATATTCGTAACTGGCAGTATCTCACAGTGGTCAGACCTTAGCATCAACAGTGGGTCATTTCCTTTTCCATGTGAATTGACAAACTTTCTGCCTGCTACTAAATTTGTCTTCCATGGGCACAAATATCATAGAAAGAGGCTGCCTTCCATTAAAGGATAAGTCTGCTGGAGTTCCTCTTATTATACCCCAAAACAACTCTAAATTATAGAGCTGAGTAAAAACTTTTTTCTCCCTATAAAATTCATGGTAACCATTGTTCTCCTGGGTGGATATCTTTTTAAAAGAGGCCAAAATGTGGCACGCTTGCCTCAATTTTTTGGCAGAAAGTGTCTTTCATCTTAACTAATATCATGTGAATGCAGTACATTCTCTAGATAGATGGAATGGTATGTTCTGTTCATCAAGATTAAGAAATGGGGGGCCTCCCTGGTGGCACAAGGGGTTAAGATGCAACCTACGAAGCTGTCTGCAGCCACTGAGGTCTGAGTTTGATCCCCGGCCAGGGAGCTACCCACATGGCGCAGCAGACCTCTCCTGACTTGCCTGCTGCTCCCCTCTGCAGTGTATTTCAGTCAATCTGCCTTTTCTGTTCCCCACTCTATCTCTGATAAATCCTCTCACCCCCCCAAAACTCTGGCCTGCACCCCAGTTCTTGTATGTATAAATAAATGTTTAAAAAAAGAGTAAGAAATGGCTAAGCAAGAAAATAGGAGAATCAGAAAGGGGTATAAGTAAAAACTGAGTTGCCTGCACTGAGCAAGATAGAAATACCTAGATGGAACATTGATAATTATTGAAAATATGTATTTTGTACCACAAATCAGATACATGTGCAGTTTAGTATCTACATGAAACTTAAGGTTACTGCCAGTAAGTATGATGATGAATAAAGTAAGCTTTTCAACCTCCTTGTTTTAAGAAAAAGAGTAAGAGGCTCCCTCCATTTAACAGGGCTATAGATTAAGTGAGAGAGTTTAAAAAACCACCTTCTTTGAAAGATATAAAACTTGAATTCAGCCCCAGGATAAAAATAACTGCTGATTTTGGGTTGTGTGACCCACTTGTTTCCCTCATATACCAGGGCAAGTATAGCTCTCCAAATCATCAAAAGGAAGAAACTCTGCCCCACTCCAGTTGAGAACTGGATGGAAAAAAGAGGAGGACCTTTGGGGGGAAATCTTGAAAACCATAAGAAATGTTAAAATATAAATTTCATTGTTCTCTGTAATATTGCATTCTAACAAGCTTATTTTGTAGAATTCATACATCCATATGTTGAGCCCTAATCCCCAATGTGATGATATTTGAGATAGGAAACTTTGAGAGGTGATTAGGTCAAAAGGCAGAGCTCTCATAATGGGATTAGTAACCTTATAAAAGAGACTTCAGAAAGTTCCCTCACTCTCTCCACCATATGAGAACACAAGGAAAAGAAATTAATGTATGAACCAAAAAGCCATCTCTCACCAGACATCTAGTCTTCCAGCTCCTGTCCTTGAACTTCAAAACAACTTTCAAAACAGAAAAATTAATCTGTTGTTTCATAAGACACCCTAGTCTATGATATTCTACTGTAGCAGCCTGCATGCACTAAGAGAAACAAATAACTTCAAGATCACAGAAGACAATGTAATAAAATGGTTAAGAGCATAGGCACAGGAATCAGAAAATCTAGGTTTTAATTCTTGATTCTAAAATTTGCCCATCTTTCTTTCAGCTAGATGAAGTCAATGAAATTGAAGAAAACTGTCCCATAGTATTCTTTCTCTCTCTCTCTCTCTCTCTCTCTCTCTCTCTCTCTCTCTCTCTCTCTCTCTCTCTCTCTCTCACTTCTTTGTGTTCTTTCTACCCTTTATGCTCTTTGTGAATATAACTACAGCAGCCATGGAAATAATGTGTTGTATTGGCAGACTCACTATCTGAATGACACCCTGAATAATGGTACAGCCTCCATCAACATGGGTTCCAAAATAAACACAGGAAGGAGCACTGCACTGTTCATGTTCACCGGCCAGAAACTGATATGTGCACAAGAAACAGGCTACTATTGCTGCAAGTCACTTCCTATGTGAGTCTATTTGTTACAGCAGTCAGTATGACCTTAACATATGTACCTACTAGCAAGTGACACTAAGTCAGGGAGAATGTTTTCCAAGCTCTCTAAGAATTATATGTAACCTTTCAGATATTTTCCAAATCTTCATTTAAGTTTTGCAATGCCTGAAAAGTAAAGTTTTCTTTTACCTGTAATGTAGCATAGGGAACAATAAAGAGTGTAGGATCAGAGAATGACTAGAATTTTATTGATGACCAAAGGCAAAATAAAATCCAGCCTGCTCTTTTGCAGCAATATTAGATCTGCTGCTCTTTCAGCAGTAAAATCCTGTTTTGTCAGCAGCTACTGAAAGCAGATATGACTCAAAGGACACATAAAAGCATACATATGAGGTAACTAGCTATTATATTTAGAAAACCATTTTTTGCAACTTAAGTGAATGCTAATATTTCATATTTTAAATAATCAAAATTATATTCAGAATGAAGACTATCAAAAACATTACACTCCAGTATGTCCTAACTGCACAGACAGAAGAAAAGTACAAAGCATACAAAAGGAGACATAGATGATAAAAATTTTAGATATCACAGAGAACATAAAGATCACAGAACACAAGGAGTTTCATTCCACAGAGGAAGAAAGCAAGGGCCGAAAGGATTATAAACTGTGCAGCATTACTCCAGCAGAAATAGGATTAAAATTTGGTTCTCAATGTTTTGTTTTGTTTTTAAGAGAACACTCATTAGTCACAAAAATCAATTTCCAATACTTTAAAGTTGTGAACTATTGCTTGTTTTGTGAATTTCCTTCAAGAAGTGATAGTATATCATGATTTATTTTATAATATTTGAGTTTGCAAGAGTAGCAGTTCCAAGACCTGCTATCATCAGACACACAGTTGGTAACTTGATTAATATTGATTGTTGAGATTATGTCCATCACGTTTCATGACCTAAGATAAGGCTTTTGGTATGACTTTATAATCCAGCTGTCTAGGACCTCCCTTTTTTTTTTTCTTTTTTCTTTTTTTTAAAGATTTATTTATTTATTTATACAAGCACTGGGTACAGTCAGAAGCACGGGAGGGTGAGAGAATTCACCAGTCAGAGGGGAGAGCAGAGCAGGCAGACTGACAAAGTACACTGCTGAGGGGAGCAGCGGGCAGCAGGGGAGGTCTGTGCACCATGTGGGACCCTCACCCATTGGCCAGGGATCGAACCGGCGCTGCAGAGGCTGCGGGCGGCTTCGCAACCCAGCGCTCAACCGCTGCGCCACCGGGGAGGCCCCTCTAGGACTCCCATTTTAAAAAAAGTTTAGAAAAGACAAAGAGAAAGTTAATTACAGAGCATAATATTTACTCTTAAATACTAACAATTTCTCTGAAATCAAACATGGCTTTTTATGAATATAACAAACTAATCACTACTTATATATTTATTTTTTTTTAAGATTTATTTATTTATTTATACAAGCACTGGGTACAGTCAGAAGCGCGGGAGGGTGAGAGAATTCACCAGAGCCAGAGCGGGGAGCAGAGCAGGCAGAAGGACCGAAGTACACTGCTGAGGGGAGCAGCGGGCGGCAGGAGAGGTCTGCGCGCCATGTGGGACCCTCCTCCGTTGGCCGGGGAGCAGCCGGGGATCAAACCGGGGCTCCAGAGGCTGCGGGCAGCTTCGCAACCCAGCGCTCAACCGCTGTGCCACTGGGGAGGCCCTTATATATTTATAAATACAGAAGACTTCTGGGTTAGCCATGACTGAATAACAGGCATTGGACATATTCATGTCATAAAAAAATATATATAACTGAATAAAATACATAAAGCAACTTTTTAGGTACCAGACTGTGGACAATATAAGCTGTGTTCCTTCAGAGAAGGAATCTGCATGAGGTGAGTTTTGCATTTACTTTACTATTCTACCTTTCAGACCAAACAAAGACTGTACTGTCAGAAAATAGAACACAGAGATGCAACTAACCAGAAAACAACAGAGAAATACCTTTGAGGTATTATAAAGACAAAACTGTCACCTGGAGTTAGAATTCTACATCTCATGAAAATGATGATTAAAACATGAAAGGGAAATAAGATTTTCAGACAAACAAAACCAAAATGTCATTAATGGACCTGCTCTCTAAGAAATATTACAAGATGGCCTTTGGGTCAACGCTTAATGATGCTACAAGTCAATGTGGATCAGTAAAAGGGATGGGAAATCACAAACACTGAGCCACCTCAAATGAGCTACCTGTTTTTGGATGGTCCATGAGCTAAGATGATTTTCACATATATAAATGGTTATAAAAACATCACAAGAAGAAATTTTGAAAACATGAAATTCAAATAGCAATATTCATGAAGTTCTACTAGAATATACCCATACTCATTAGTTTACAAATTGTCTATGACAGCTTTTCCTCTACATTGGCAGAGTTGAGTAGTTATGGCAGAAACTGTATTGTACACAAAGTCTTAAATATTTACCCTCTGGCCTTTCACAAAAAAAACATGCAGATGTCTGATCTATAGGAAGGAATGAAGCATACAGGAAATGGTAATTATGTGGGCAAATATAAAAACACCTTTCTTGTTTGTTTTGCTTTGTTTAAAGAATTATTTAAAACAAAAGTAATGGATTTGGATGTAAGATTTAAATAAATTTGGAGGTAAATTTTATGACAATAGGGAGGGAGTAAATACAGACATCATGGTATAAGATTCTTACAATATCACGAAGGGTTAAGGCTTTCTTGGCAAATACCACTGAATGGGGGGTTTAAGCAGCAAATGTTTCTCACAATTCTAGAGCCTAAACTCCATCATCAAGGTGCCAGCCCATTCAGTTCCTTGTAAAAGTTTATTTCTTGGTTGGTAGATGACATCTTCTTGCTGTATGTCATTATGGCAGAGAGAGAGATAACCACTCTCATATATCTTGAGAGCTCCACCCTTATGACCTAATTGCCACTCAAAGCCCCCTCAATACTATCACTAGGAGATTAACACTTCAGTATATGAATTTCAGGGGACACAACCATTCAGTTCACAGTCCTCAGCACAATATATTAACTCAAGCTAGACTATAATAAGTTAAAAACACATGTTAACCTCTAGAGCAACATCTGAAAACACAAAATAAATAATATATATATAATACTAAAGCTAGACATATAGAAATAGAATTCTAAAAATTATATAAAGATAGAAATAGAATACTAAAAATATATAAAAGATAGAATACTAAAAATTATTTAATCAATCAAAAAAGAAGAGGGAGGGAAAACAAAAAATAGAGGGAAAGAATAGAAAACCAAAAGATGTAACCTAAAACATAAAAATATTAAAGATTACATTACATATATAGATATGTGTATATATATATATATATAAATGAACTACATGTTACAATTTAAAGACAAAGATTGTCAGACTGAACAGAAAAAAATTAACACCAATAATATACTCTGTGCAAGTGATAACACACACAAAGGATAAACATAAAATGACAGCAAATATATATCATACCCACTGCACATAAAAAACTGGTAATATTACAAAACCAGAAAAGGAATGCTTCAAGAAAAGGAATAATAAATAAGAGGAGGAACGTGCCATCATTATAAAAGGATCAAAACACTGAATATTTGAAACAAGCTATCAAACGATTTAAGAACTCTAATTGAAATTAATTTGTTAAGATTTATAGAACACTACACAAAACAACTGCAGATTTTACATTCTTTTGAGGTGCACATTAAACAGTGTTAAGATAGACCATATGCTGGGCCAGAAAACAAGTTGTAATTTCAAGGGAATGAAGATATACAGAATACATTTTCTAACAAAAATAGAATTATGTTAAAATTCAGTAATAAAAACATACCTAAATATTCCCAAATATTTGGAAATTAAAAAAACGTAACTCTTAAAGCATGAATCAAAGAAAAAAGTCACATATAGAAAATATTTTTAACTTGAATGATAACATTAACATATTAGCCTTTGTGGGTTGCAATCAAGGCACTCTTTAAAGGGAGATTTGTATCTTTGATGCTTATAACAGAAAAGATTAAAACATTTAAAATATGTAATATTAAATTCACTTTAAAGAGGGAGAAAAATAAAATCAAATTATACACAAAGGAAGTAGAAGAATAAAATAAATTTGGAAATAGTGATATGTAAATTGGACAAATAGAGAAAATCAACACAACTGAAAAATCACTGATGAACATAATATTTGAGGAAGGAATAGCTACAATCCTCCAATCACAAATCAATGCTTTCCTAAAATGCAAATTATACAAACAGACTAAATAAAAGACAGACATTTTCAGAGTGGATGACAATGTAAGACTCACAATATACTATCTCTAAAGGGAAAAAAAAAGCTGCAGATATAAATGATGAGTTTAAATCCATGGCAAAATATGTGTTATTTAAAACTAATTATAAAGCTGATGTTTTAGTCTATTCAGACTTCTTTAGCAAAATACAACAGATTAAGTTATGAACAACAGAAATTTATCTCACAGTTCTGGAACTAGTAAGTCCAAAACCAAGGCCCCAGCAAACTGCATATCTGGTAAGGGCAGGCTTCCTGGTTTATAGGGAAGGCTGTGCTCCCACTGTGTTCTCACATGGCAGAGGGAGCAAGGGAGCTTTCTAGAGTCTTTTATCATGGCACTAACCTTATAATCTTTTATAAGGATGAAACCTACATGACTTTATCACCTCCCAAAGACCCTACCTTCAATGTGTGAATTTGGGGGTCACAAACATTCAGTTTATAGCAGTTGGTGTGATTGGTTGAATATGTTCAACAAAGTAGACTTTCAGATAAGAAATACACCAAGGATAAAGATAAAGAAGTCAAAATGATGAAAGTAGCAGTTCATCTAGAAGGCATAACAACCCCAACTGTGTATGCATCAAAAAATAGAACTTATGGGTCTCCCTGGTGGCGCAAGGGGTTAAGACGCAATCTGTGAAGCTATCCGCAGCCACTGAGGCACAAGTTTGGTCCCTGGCCTGCCAGGGAGCTACCCACATGGTGCAGCAGACCACTCCTGACTCACCTGCTGCCCACCTCAGCAATGTACTTCAGTCAGTCTGCCTGTTCTGTTCCCTACTCTGTTTGGTGAATCCTCTCACCCCTCACACCTCTGGCCTGTATCACAGCTCTTTGATGCATAAAAAAATCTTTTAAAAAAAATAGAACTTAAAAACAAATGAAGCACAAACTAACAGACAATTTAAGGAGAGAGAGATCTAGCCACAACCATAGATGAATACCTCAAAACTCCTCCCTCAAAAATTGATAAAACAAGTGAACAAAAAATCAGTAAGTAGATAGATTATCCATGAACATACATTCACAGAATATTCTAACATCAGATGAATACACATTCTCTTAAAATACACATGGCATATTTACCAAGATGGATCATATGCCAATTCATAAATCATGTGCTAATTTTAAAGAATTTAATTTTTAAAAGTTTATGTTGATTTTCTAGCTTTTAAAAAGAAAATATTTTCAAAGAAGTCTCTCAAAAGGACACCTACCTCATACTACTTGATAAGAAAATCCAGCTGAAAATGCTGGTATCAATTGGGTTTTAAAAATTAATATTCTATTTTACATTACAGGTTATTTTACAAATCAAGTGATATCCCACAATTTATGAAAGATAGCCTCTCAGTGAGGAAAATGTTTTAAACCAATAAATCAAGAGATAAATGATCAAAACTCAAATATTCTGAATACCAATTACAGGCATTATGTTCATGTTACATCAAAAAAATAATAAAGAGCTTTAAAACGTTCTAAAAAAATTGAACTATTTCAAGGAAATTGTATCAACCATCTCAAAGAAAAGAAAGGTACTAGTGAGTGAGCCAAATTCCTTTCTAATTCAAATAGGATTTATGAATATACCTCAAGGTTATTTTTCATGTTGCACATAAAGCTCTACAAAAAGTAATTCTGTTCAAGGTCCATAACAATCCATTAAAATAAAGCTAATCATGTTATGATATGAATACATACAAGGCTATGTAGGCATACAGCCTGGTTTTTCCCAATAATTCAGTAGTGGAATGGGATTATTTATAGTACGTTTTTTGGAAATAATCTAATGTTGACATCTTGTTTTGGATTGAGAGAGGAAAGAATGAGGAGTATCTGAGATGACCAGGATCGAAACCAGATATATTAATGATCAAGGTTTAATATGCAGTTGTTAAGGAGATCAGAGAACCAGGGGGACAAAAGCTGGAGGGGTTAATGAGTCAAGACACTGGCAGGGGAAAGGTTAGTGAGAGATTTAGTGAAAACTAAATCTGTAGTGACCACTACAGAATACTTTCTTAGTAAAGATAGCAGTATTTCAATTAATATGTCCTCATGTCAAGGTCCCAAGCCATGAGCAATAGGAAAAGGAATTAGACCCAAGGCTGGGGCAGACCGGGCATGCAGGGGAGTGTGTCCCCGCATCGCCATTTTAGAACAGGGACCTTTCTTCAATAAAGACACTTGAAACCAGCAGAAGGCTCCCAGCCAAGCCATAGGTGAGCTGGGAAGTTCGCCCACACCAGGCCCCTTCTGGCCAGCAGTCTGAGCCCAGAGGGGGAGCGGGCACCCATGGCCAGGGCAGACAGGGTGCGCAGGGTAGTGCATCTCTGCATTGCCATTTTAGAACAGGGAACTTTCTTCAATAAAGACTGCTTGAAACTGGCAGAAGGCTCCCTGTGGAGCCAGAGGGAGAAGGTTCCCTGCGCAGTCAGAGGTGAGCTGAAGGCCCCCACAAGCCTGGTCCCACCTGGCAGGAAGTTGGAGCCCAGAGGGGGATCCAGTATTTTTGGAACCCATAGTGCAATCCAGCTGCCCCACCTCCAGGGAAGTTTGTGGGACTTCAAGATACACCTTTGTAATTAAATACAGAAGGAGGAAATATTCTGTGACCGCGACCATTAACATACTCAAAGTACCACTGCTTCACTACACTTCTGGCATAACAGTATTTGACTCATTTGGACCACCAGTTTCCAAACCCCACAAAGAGCACACCAAAAAGATGCCGGCCAGTACCAGCAGCACAGTGTCCCAACGCATACAGCAAATTAGAAAACAGGCAGCAGGGAGAAGAAAAACTACATGCAACCTAGCAACTCCTCAGGAGAAAGACACACCACAAAAAGAAAACCACCCACCAGATGGCAACGACAGTGACTTGGAAGAACTTCTGAGTCTCCCAGAAAGAGAATTTAAAATTTCCATGATTAAAAATTGACAGAAGTCATAAAGGAAAACAATGATAAGGGAAAAATAATCAATGATCAGAAGAATGAAATTGAGTCCCTAAAGAGGGAAGTAAAAAAAATGCAGGAGATCAAAGAATTAATGGAGGCTCTAAAGAACTCTGGGAAAAGCAATGAAAGCAGAATAGATGAAATGGAAGAACGAATAAGTACTCTTGAAGACACAGAAATAAAAAGAACCAAAACAGAAAAGGAAAGAGAAGTAAAAAGGAAAAAGACCGAAGAAAGAATTCAGGAACTATCTGACTCCATGAGGAAAAGAAATATAAGAATTATAGGAATCCCAGAAGGAGAGGAGAGGGATGTAGGAAAAGAGAAAATATTCAAGGAAATAACTGAAGAGAACTTCCCAAACATGAAGGAGCTGAAAACAGACATTACAAGAAGTGAGAAGAACACCAAACTTCCATGATGAAAGGAAAAATACAGCAAGCACATAATAGTAAAGCTCCCAAGAATCCAACACAAGGAAAAAATAATGAAGCTAACAAGAGGGAAGAAACAGATAACATTCAAAGAAAAACCAATTAGGCTGACATCAGACTTCTCCAAAGAAACACTATGGGCAAGGAGAGAGTGGAGGGACATAGTCAACAGACTCCAAGACAACAAATGCCAACCAAGAATACTCTATCCCACAAAGCTCTCCTTCCTCTATGAAGAAAGAATAAGGACCTTCCCAGACAAACAGAAACTCTGGAATTTCATTACCACTAAACCTCCACCCCAAAAAATGCAAGGAGTCCTAAAGCCAGAAGCAACAGAGGGATGAATAACAATGAAAGAAGGCCAAAAAAAAGTTATTAAAAGAATAAATAAAACCAGAGGAAAGACAAACACAATGGCAAATACAGATGCTAACATATCAATATTAACTCTAAATGTAAATAGACTAAACTCTTCAATAAAAAGACACAGAGTCGCAGGCTGGATTAAGAAACAAAACCCAACCTTTTGCTGTCTCCAGGAACACATTTAACTACAAAAGATAAAAATAGACTCAATGTTAAAGGATGGAAAACAATCCTACAAGCAAATAGATGAAAAAAGAAAGCAGGAACAGCAATACTTATATCAGATAAAACAAATTTCAAACTTGAAAAGGTAAAAAGAGACCCCAACAGTCACTACATTATGATCAAGGGGACAATACTTCAAGAAGAAATAACACTCATTAACATATACTCACCAAATGAAGGAGCACCAAAATATATCAGACAACCATTATCATCTTTGAAAACAGACATCAGAGAAAACACATATGTAGTAGGAGACTTCAACACACCACTATCAACAATAGATAGATCAATGAGACAAAAATAAGTAAAGACACTAAAGCTCTAAATAAGGATCTAGAGCGCTTGGGCTTAATAGACATCTACAGAACACAAAATCCAAAAAAATCTGAGTACGCAATTTTCTCAAGCGCACATGGATCATTCTCCAGGATCGATCACATACTGGGACAACGAGACAAACATCAACAGATACACCAACACCGAAATCATACCAACCATCTTCTCTGACCATGAAGGCATCAAACTAGAAATAACCCATAAAAAGAAGGCAAGGAACTCTCCTACCTCATGGAAATTGAAACCCACACTACTGGAAGACCACTGGACTAATGAGGAGAGCAAAGAGGAAATTAAAAAATTCTTTGAGTTGAATGACAAGTGAGACACCAATTTCCTAAATTTATGGGATGCAGCAAAAGCAGTAATCAGAGGAAAATATATAGCAATAGAGACTCACATCAAGAAACAAGAAAGAACTCAAAGAAACAACTTAATCTCAAAGCTCAAAGAACTAGAAAAAGAACAACAAAAATACTCTAAAACCAGTAGAAGAAATAAAAAAAAAAACAAAGCAGAAATAAATGAAATTGAAACTAAAAAAAAAAAAAAAAAAACAATCCAAAAGATCAATGAAACCAAAAGCTGGTTCTTCAAAAAAATAAATAAAATAGACAAACCCCTAGCCAGGCTCACAAAGGAAAAATGGGAGAAAGCACAAATAAACAGGATCACAAATGAAAGAGGAGAAATCGCAACGGACACAGCAGAAATCAAAAGAATAATCAGAAACTACTATGAACAGTTATATGGAAACAAGTTCAACAATCTAGAAGAGATGGACAAACTCCTACAACTCTACAGTCAACCAAAGCTAGATAAAGAAGAAACAGAACACCTAAACAGACCAATTACATGCAGCGAAATTGAAATGATAATCAAAAACCTCCCCAAAAACAAAAGCCCAGGACCTGATGGATTTACAAATGAATTCCACCAAACATTCAGAGATGAATTAGTGCCTATCCTTCACAAACTCTCCCAAAAAATTGAGAAGGAAGGGACAATACCAAACACGTTCTATGAAGCCAACATTACACTAATACCAAAACCAAACAAGGACAACACACAAAAAGAAAACAACAGGCCAATCTCTCTAATGAACACTGATACAAAAATCCTCAATAAAATTTTAGCTATCAGAATCCAACAACGTAGCCATAAGATAATTCACTACTAACAAGTAGGATTCATTCCAGGGACACAAGGATGGTTCAACATCCGAAAATCAATCAACGTCATCCAACACATCAACAAAAAGAAATATAAAAACCATATGATAACATCAATAGATGCTGAGAAAGCTTTCCACAAAGTACAACACCCATTCATGATAAAAGCCCTTGAAATTCTTGGGATACAAGGAACATACCTCAACATCATAAAGGCCATATATGACAAGCCAACAGCCAGAATCATTCTCATTGGCAAAAAGCTGAAAGCATTTCCATTAAGATCTGGAACAAGACAGAATGTCCACTCTCACCACTGCTTTTCAATATAATACTGGAAGTCCTAGCCAGAGCAATAAGACAAGAGAAAGACATACAAGGAATCCAAATAGGAAAAGAAGAAGTTAAACTATCACTATTGGCAGATGATATGACAATATACATAGAGAACCCCAAAAACTCCACAGAAAAACTAATTCAACTAATCACTCAGTTTAGTAAAGTGGCAGGATAAAAAATCAACACGCAAAAATCAGTAGCCTTCCTATAAAAAAACAATAAATATGAAGAAGAAGAAATCAAAAAAACCCATCCCTTTTATTATCAAAACAAAAAAAAATCAAATACTTGGGAATAAATCTAACAAAAGAGGTAAAGGACCCATACAAAGAAAACTATAAAACACTGTTAAAAAAAAAAAATAGAAGACACAAAGAAATGAAAAGACATCCCCTGCTCATGGATTGGAAGAATTAACTTTATCAAAATGGCCATCCTTCCAAAAGCAATATACAGATTCAATGCTATTCCAATAAGAATTTCAATGACATTCTTCAAAGAAATAGAACAATTATTGATGAAATTCATATGGAATCACCAAAAACCCTGAATAGCCAAAGCTCTCCTGAAAAAAAAAAAAGAAGGGAATGGAGGCATCACACTCCCAGACTTCAAACTATACTACAAAGCCGTAATCATCAAAACTGCATGGTATTGGAACAAGAACAGACACACAGACCAATAGAATTGAATAGAAAATCCAGAAATAAACCCACAGATTTATGGTCAACTAATCTTTGACAAAGGAGCAAAGACTATGCATTGGAGCAAAGAAAGTTTGTTCAATAAATGGTGCTGGGAAAACTGGGTCGCTACATGCAAAAGAATGAAGCTTGACCACTACCTCACACCATACACAAAAATCAACTCAAAATGGATTAAAGAACTAGACATAAGACATGAATCCATAAAATACATAGAAGGAAATATAGGCAAAACACTACGTGATATGCACATCAAAGAAATCTTTACAGACACATCACCCAACGCAGTGATAGTGAAGGCAAAGATAAACAGCTGGGACTACATCAAATTAAAGAGTTTCTGCACAGCAAAAGAGACAATAACAAAAACAAAGAGAAACCCCACCAACTGGGAGAACATTTTTGCACACAACACTAATGATAAAGGACTGATCACAAAAATCTGCAAACAGCTGATGAGACTCAACAACAACAAAGAAAATAATCCAGTCAAAAAATGGGCAGAAGAGCTAAAAAGAAACTTCTCTGAAGAGGAAATGCAAATAGCCAACAGGCATATGAAAAAATGTTCAACATCACTTGTAATCAGGGAAATGCAAATCAAAACTACCATGAGATACCATCTTACACCAGTGAGAATGGCACATATTAAAAAAAAACTAACAACAACAAATGTTGGCGAGGGTGTGGAGAAAAAGAAACTCTCCTGCACTGCTGGTGGGAGTGCAAACTGGTCCAACCCCTATGGAGAGCTGTGTGGAGATTTCTTCACCTACTAAACAAAGAGCTTCTATGTGATCCAGCAATTCCACTACTAGGTATTTACCCAAATGACACAGAAACAGTAATTTCAAAGGGCACCTGCACCCCTATGTTTATAGCAGCACTATTAACAATAGCTAAGCTATGGAAGCAACCCAAATACCCAAAAATAGATGACTGGATCAAGAAGATGTGGTACATATACACCATGGAATATTACTCAGCAATCAAAAAAGATAAACTCATGCAATTTGCAGCAACATGGATGGAGCTAGAAGGGATCATGCTCAGCGAAATAAGCCAGAAGGAAAAATAAAAATACCGGATGGTCTCACTCATAGCAGGAATTTAGAAAACCTAAATAAGAGACCAGGAAAAAGACTAATCAATACAAAGTAAAAATCAAAATCAACAAGCAACTATAAACCAGAGACACACGGGGGGGTGGGGGGGGCCGGGGCGGGGAAAGGAAGAACAAGAGTCAAAATAAGCCGGGAGGTGCAATTGTATGGGGAATATAACCAAAATGAAAATGCATACATTGTGCAAAGATGAAAAAAGATTTAAGAATTATATAAAATAAAATATTTAAATTAAAAAATGAAAAGAAATTAGTAAGAAAAGCCAATCATGATTAGATATATTTATCAGAAAAATAGACAAAATAAAAGACTGGCAATGGTTTTGTTTCCTCTACAAGCTATTGAGCAAACATTCCTGAGTGTGCAGAGGAAAACAGAGCTCATTACAGGATGAAATCAAAACTACCTAAAGTTAATGGTAAAACTAATGAATTATGAAGTCACTTCCCTATATTTGCTTCAGATATAAGATGGGGAGGTTATGGTAGGTCACTTCTAAAGCCTCCTGAAGCTCAAAACCTGATCTGTGGATGTGCCTCCATTTACATTAACATTGAATGTTAACATACAAAAATACATTGACAATAGGCTGCACTTTCTGTGCATACTGATACAGAATCAGTATGGTTAAAACAATGTCACCTCAACTTAAAAAAACAATAAACAAAAATAAAACATGAGGTTTTAAAGAAAGGTCAAAGGCAGATATTTAAGAACTGAAAAGCCATAACTAATTTGTGCAGTATCCACAAGCTGAATAATAAGGCACTTGAATTCACAACACACTTGACAAATTCAAATTCATAACCATGAGTTTATCAGCATATTTCCAGAAGCCAAAGTGTGGTAGAGATTGTAAATGCAGTATTATGTAAAATGCACTATTCATTACAACTCAGGAAATGATTCTCATGGAATATGAAATTTTAAGAACTGGTTTTCATTATTTTAATATCTATGGCCTTAAGGCCACTGGGCTATGCCGGTAGTACAGGAGGCACAGCTCCTTGGTCATACTGAATTGTCCCAGTCTCCTGTCATTCATATTTTCAGAAACACAGTTCTCATTTCCAAGATGTCTTAATAGTTATGAATGACATTCTTTCTATATAAATACCTAATGTGTTTTTCTATCAGATTAGTTCATTCTGGAATAATGTACATCAATTTCATGCATAATTTGCACTTTTATAAGTGAAACATTAAGGAAAAACATTATCATTAAATATTGACTCATGAAGCAAAAATGAAAATCATTTTTAATTCAAGTTCAGTTCTATGTTTATCAGACCAGCAAGAATTAATAATTCTGTAGCAATGTCACACTGTTTCCTCAAGAGGTCTTCACTTTCCAAGATAACTTTTCTACTCCTACCTGCTGGCTATTGCTTAAAGCAGAATTTCAGGTATATAAGTTTGTTTCATTGCTTGTAAAATCAAAAGGTGCTCTCTTAGGCCTCCTCTGGTGGCACAGCGGTTGAGCGCTGGCCTGCGAGGCTACCTGCAGCCTCTGCTGCGTGGGTTCCCACCGCTGTCAGCGAGGGTCCCACAAAAAAAAAAAAAAATCAAAAGGTGCTCTCTTGAATAGGGGTTTGCAAACTATGACCTATAGTCCGAAAGCATCCCACTGACTGTTCCAGTACAGTTCTAGAACGAAAAATGGTTATCACATTTTTAAATCACTGACCAAAAAAAAATTTCAAGATTTGAATATCATATGATATGCAAAATTCATTGTCCAGGAAAGAAATTTAGAACCTACCCAGACTCACCTGTTTACATGTGATGTATGGTGTTTTCCTGCTATAACAGTCAAAATGTTACAACAGAAACTGTATATAGCCCACAAGTTAGATTTACTATCTGGCCCTTTAAAGAAAGTTAGGTAACCCCTGCCCTAGAACCTCTAAGAAATTGCCTCGTTGTCCCATAGACAGAGCAACAATATTCCACCCAGCAAATGCACATGCTTTCCTCTCGTGCCTAAGTGAAGTCAAGCCTCAAAGTCAGCACCCCAAGAACACAGTTTTCAACAAAAATACTTGGCTTGCTTTCTAAAAGAGTTCTTAAAGTTCACTTTTTTAAAACTATTGTCTACTTTTCTTCCTGTTTGCTTCCTTGCAGGAAGTCCATCACCCTAATTATCCTGTTTATTTCTCTCTGCTGTCTGTCCCCAAACCCAATCAGGTTTCTTCCAACCACTTATGGCAGTGAAGATATATTTTATACTTTTCTGTCTTTCCCAATAGAGAGTGAACTCAATAAGACTGGGGTCTGTATGTGTTGTATTTACTATCATCATCATATAGTGCTTCTTTTTAAGTACTTAGCACTAAGGACATGGGAGTTGCTTAATTAGGAATGAATGAATGAATGAATGAACGAACAAGTAAGCAAAGGCTACACAAACTAGGAAAGATGAGGGTAAAGAATTTTTTTCAGCACAGTTTTTTCCTTCAAAAGATTTCTAGTTTATTTCAATCTGAAACTAAACTTATAGAACACTGACCATGTATTGGACACCATGTTGGGTTCTTGACCTCCTGTGGCAGCCATAATACATTATCACAAAATGAATAGCTTAGAAAAAACAGAAATGTACCCTCCCCAGTTCTGGAGACCAGATCCAAAATAGATATCAATAGGCCATGCTCTCTCCAGAGTCTCTAGGGGACATCCTGTTCCAGTCTCTTCCAGCTTCTGGTGGCTGTTGGCATTGGTTATCTTGTCTCTTTCTATCTACTATGCTGTGTCTCTGTGCTTTATCTTCTGTCTCTTAAAAGGACACTTGTTTTGGACCCACTAGGTTAACCTGGGATAATCTCATCTTGAGGTGTTTATTTCCATAACATTTATAAAGACCATTTTTACAAATAAGGTCACACTCAGGTTCCAGGGATTCAGATAAGTTTAGCATCAGGATCCTAGCATGTTTCTGATTTCATTTAAGCCCTCCAAGAACCATGAAAGTTATTGCCATTTCTCAAAGAAATTTATTAATACAGTGAAAATGTTAACATTTGAAACCCAACCTATTAAAGACTATGCCCTAACAATTATGGCATCATCCTGCCTACAAAGCAGACAGGGTCACTTTCTGAATTGTGAAATCAGCAGGCTAAATATGTAAGCATTCCAAGCCACAACAAAATCCTTTCTGTTTCCCATCACCTGCTTACATAGCCATATGATCCACCTGGAATGCAGAAATAGAGGCTACTAGACAGATCACTAGGAAACACCCCACTGTCCTCAGGATTAATCTGACACCACTGGCCACCTTCTCTAAAATTAAGTTCTGTTTCTCTTGGTAAGTGATGCTTGATGCTTCATAATGTTAATCACAAATTAAACTCACTGGTATCCCCCACAGGTAAATAGTTGGTATAAGAAATTCTAAAGAGAATCTTTACTTGAGCAACCTTATAAAAGTATGGATTACTTTTTTTAAACTGGGGTGCAAATGATACTGAAGTATCTCATATGATGACAGGGTAGGACATATGAGAGAATTTGTCTATGGTCACTGAACTAGACATACCAGTTGTCCTCTAGAGAATATAAACTGTGAGCATTTTTTCATCCCTCTTCAGTTGCTTGGCTCAACATTCACATAAAGTTAGTTCCTTGTGAAAATCCCTCTCCTAGTGGTATGAGAAAATTAATGTACTTCCAAAAGTAAACAATTTGCTCCTTCATGCAGCTGGATCAGAAATGTTATATATCATGTCAACTCAAAAGAAAATTATTGTTGAGGAAATGGAAGGGTCAAAGGCCAACCACCTGGAAATTTATGTCAGTTTTTATGATTAAGTTCCCTCACCACAAACAAATATCACACTTTAATACCACTGCATAAAAAAGGAAAACCTTTGACTTGTCAACTTGTGGAAAAGGCAGAATGAAAAAAGCAGCATTCATGTGAGAGTCAAAACCTATCCTGCACTTTGGTGCAAAATAAGAAGGCTTTTATGCTTGGCCTCTTACCTCTGCTGGAGCTGGGGCTGAGACTGACTGTAAAGACGGGAAACTGACAATGATTGGACAACTCTGCTTGCCTGGTGGTTTCCTACTCTTTATATCATGTAACCTCACAAGCCACCTTTGAAAGTGGGCAAAATGCCCTCATTATCAAATTGAGGAAATTAAGGCTTAGAAAACCTAATGACCTGCCAAAGGACACAGAGCTAATTAGCAGCAATGCAGGGTGAACCAGAGCTTCCCAAATGCCAAGCTTACCTAAATAAACTCTTTTTGTTCCTGGTCCTGCCAGTCAGTCTATACATATGCTTTTAAAATAATGGCATGCTAAATCTTGCAATCAAGTTATTATAGCATTCCAGTAAGTCTGCAAGTGACATGCTGTTTTCACTAAAGACAACCAGGATATGACATTGTCTCCCTCTGTTACACCCAGCCAGCAGACTGTCAAATACTCACTGCTGTGATCTGCTTAGCAAGGTCAACTGCTTGATTGCTATGAATAATTGGATGCCATTAATAACGGCCAACTCTCAGATTCAGGAAGGTAGTCATGCGTGGTAATTGTATTGTGAATTCCACCAGATTATTTCCTAGGGAGCAAGAAGACAACCACTATTTGGGATACAGTTTTCTAAGTACAAGAGAGATAATTGCTTCCATAGAAGTGAAGGGGACAAGCCAAGGGTTCCCATAATAACATGTGTGACCACCTTTAGCTAGAAACAAGGCGGTCAAGGTTTTGTAAGATAAGGCTAACACTGGGAGACCACTGACCATTACTAAATGTCGTCAGTAGAACTTTCCATCTTTCATATTAACACTAGGTTTTATGTTGGGGAGTCACTATCTAAATTTGGAAACACCAGTGAGGTCAGATCAATGGCTAATAAAGAAATCTAATCCAGTGGATATTCATCTGAAAAGGTCAAGCATAAATCTTTTGCTGTTTAATGCGTATTAAATGTCCACAATATATTAAGAGCTGTAAATACTGCAGAATAATTATAGAGGACATTATCTTTTTTAAAGAGCCCTGTCAAAGAATGAAGGCTTTTTAAAAATCTTTTTAAAAACAATAATGAAAATGAAAAATTAAAGAGATTGGGAAAAGACACATTTTAAAATCACATGTAAATGAGAAACTTAAGACAATTTTAGAGCCTGATAATATCTTAGTGGCTAAAATAATCATAGAAAAATATAATAATATTTTATATATTTTATATAAAATTATATAAATATAATATTTTAGAGGCTAAAAATATCATAGAAAAATATAATAATGCAATAGCAATGAGACACTCCTTATTTCACCACCCCTCAGCTGTCAGTTCCCGAATCTAATTTAGAAAATGTTTTTTCAATTGGTTATCTATGTGAGTAAAACAAAATTAAACTTAAAATTTATCATAGCAGAAGCATAAGTGAAGGAAACATGGATATGAGAATGGCGTCATGATGCAAAAACTTGAAACAACAAATATTCAGCAAGTATTTCAAAACTACCCAGCTTTTCATTCTTTGGTGCTTCTAGGAGTCAGACAAATTGACCCTTTTTTTTTTTTTTTTTTTTTAGAAAATACTCAATGTTTAGATCAATTCTGGAATGAAAATAAAAACAAAGAAATAGAGTGTAGATATAAAATTAAACCAATAAAGCTCTCATAAGAAAACAGCTCTCATGCAAAGGGAACAATATATAAATGGGAATACATTGAAATTAAAAGCTTGTTGTGCTACAAATTATCCCATAAAGAAAATGAAACTTCAACTCACATAATGGTAAAAAATGTTTTCAAGTGATATATGTGATAAAGAATTTTTATGCAAACACAAATAGACAAAAAAGTAGAAAAAACTCAACTATAAATTGATAAATGGATAAAGTGTGGTATAGCCATACAAAAGAATATTATTCACCCATGAAAAGGAATGAAGTACTGACATGTGCTACAACATGTTTGATCCCCGCCATGTTCACTGCAGCACTATTCACAATATTCAAGATATGAAAACTCCTAAGTGCCCACTGACAGATGATTGGATAAAGAAGATGCAGTATTTGTATCAAATGGAATACTACTCAGCCATTAAAAATGATAAAATCTTGCCATTTGTGACAACATGAATGGAATCTGATGGGACTATTGTATGTGAAATATGTGGGATTTGAAGAAACAAAGCAAACAAAGAGACAAAACAAAATCAAACTCTTGGAATCTGTTAGCAGAACTGAGGTTATTAGTGGGGGTGGCAGATGGGGCCCAATAGACTGTGGTGGAGGTACTTTTTGTGTACTTTGGTGGTAGATGTGGTGTGGTAATATACATTTAAACAAGTGTGTAAACCTGTACTCTTCAATTATATATAGGGTGGTAAACCAATGTCAACACAATAAAAAATAAATAAAAATCACATACTGCACGATTCTATTTATGAGAAATATCCAGAATAAGAAAATTTATAGAGGTAAACAGTAGACTAGAGGTTACCTAGGGCTGTAGGGAAGAAGGGGTAGAGACAGAATTTAATGCTAAAGCGTATAGGGTTTTGTTTTTTTTTTAGAGGTGAAATGTTCTAAAATTAAATTATGCTACTGGTTGCACAACTCCTATGAATATACTAGAAAACATCCAACTGTACACTTCAAATGAGTGGACTGTGTATCATATGAATTACATATGTATATGATATACACATATATAGCAATAAATTCAAAGCCACTTCAGAAAATAAAGAAAAATAGCAAAAGGCAGGGGTTATTTCCCTATGACAAAATTATTTTATTTAGACTGGAAGTCCAGGAGGAGAAAAGTAACTTGCCTAAGGTCCCACATTGAGTCAGTAACTAAGAAGGATGACGATTTCACTTCAGAAAACTGCAGACCACAGTGCCACTAGAAAATTTCTTAATCCTTTATGTTCCTTTTGTTTTGGTGTGTGAGAGGGTATCTTTTTCCTACAATGACAGTACCTGCTGACTGAACAATTATCCAGAAGCATTTCTATCAGCTGAGTAAAATGAGTCCAATAATCACCCACAGGATGTAGGCAATATTTAGCAAGATAATCCAGAAGTCTACTTTCTGAGACAATAGTAAAGAACTAATAAAGGATCCCAAATCCTGGGACAGGTTTAAATAGTTCCCCGAAAGAAGGATCACTTGCAGTATTGTGAAGCATGAGAAAATCATATACATATGCGGCGGTCAGTTTATAGAAAGGAAAACCTAGACCCCTGATACCCCAGTCTTTACTGATACCTCATAAGTTAAGCAAGAAATCATATTTTAAAGGTCAAATCTCTTCTTTTTTTAAGATTTATTTATTTATTTATACAAACACTGGGTACAGTCAGAAGCACGGGAGGGTGAGAGAATTCACCAAAGCCAGAGCGGGGAGCAGAGCAGGCAGAAGGACCGAAGTACACTGCTGAGGGGAGCAGCGGGCGGCAGGGGAGGTCTGTGCGCCATGTGGGACCCTCACCCATTGGCCAGGGATTGAACCAGCGCTGCAGAGGCTGCAGGCAGCTTCGCAACCCAGCGCTCAACCACTGCACCACCGGGGAGGCCCAAATCTCTTACTTTTAAATAAATGCCTTTTCCCCCTAAAAAGCATCCTTCTCCTTCAAGAGTCACTTTTAAACCAACACAAGACTAGGACAACAGAAAAGGATCACCTCAGTCATGAAACTTCCAGAACCTTCAAGCATCTTATTTTAATATCCTAAGACTGAGGAATTGTATGAGACACTAGTGGTTTCCTCAACTGTACAACAGAGGACTTGAACACCAAGTGTTCAAGAGAGCTCAGAGAAAGGAGGTACACAGTAGTGGCATGGAGGGGGAACATCAGGACTTGAGAGCATTTTAAAGACTTTCAAAAACAGACCAGAGATATACAGAACTTTCTTATGCTTGAAGAAGAAGCATATAAGAGATGGAAGAAGAGGTGTATCTTTTTTTTCTCACCACTGAATTTCAGGCTTAAAAAGAAATTTATTACAGAAAATTCAGGGTCTTTTGTTATTATTGTTCCTTTGCTGTTTCTTTTGTGCCCCCAAAATTGGCAATTTTCAAGTTCCTGATGCCTGTGTTTTCTTTTTACTTCTATTTGAATTATTTTTCTTTTCTTTTCAGAAAATAAAGATGTGTCTTGAGGAGAGCACTGGCAAGCCCGGAGATAAGGTAAATTAACCAGTAACATTTTCCTGCCAATTTTTTAACCACTATAGTCTGCTAGTGAGAAGAAAAGGTGAGAGGAGGTCGATAGTACATAAAGCTCCATGTTTTATTCATCTTTTCAGAAAGCTGTGAATAATACTAATTATCCTACACTATGTAGTATGCATTCCTAGGAGAAGGAACACTGTGCTATATTTTAAGAAAAACTAAAACTGATTTTAGTTTTAGTTTTGAAATACAGGTTTATTTAAAAAAAATAATAAAATTAATCAGAGGACAGATCCATAGGTGGATGGTAATATTTTTTAAAAGTTGCTTCTGTAGTACCCTGAAAATATGACTTCATTTATAAAACTTGAATCACTCTTTTACCAAAACCCATTATTTTAAAAAATCTAAATTTATACGAGCAGATGCATTAAGGGGTTAGTTGTTAAATTCATAAAAGGATTTCTTTAAATAGTATGCCACCTCCATATCTCACCTCCACATACTGAAAATATGATTTCACTTGACAGAAGTTGATTAAATGCAAATTCAGGAAACACAGTGATTGTTAGAACTAAATATACTTGTATTTATCTTATTGTTTCTGTGGGTGTAAGTAGAAAAATTAAAGGTGTAAGGAATTAAGTAGTCACTCTTGATTAAAGTTTATAATTACATTCTCATTTTATATCTATAAAATATTTGTCTATAACACTAATACACAAATAGACATAAATTACTCATGCTAATGGAAAAAGAAAAACATGACACTAATTATATTTTATATTTTAAAATCTAAAGATAGGCATGTGAAATCTAGCTTCTCATATACATAAATCGAAGTTCAGTAATATTACGCAGAACGTCTATGAGAAGTAGATACAGTAATAGAACCCCAACACATGCTGTAATCTGAGGGAAAGTCCTGTGAAAATGTCATGTAAGATACAAAAATTAATGATGGAGAGTGATTTTTAAAAGTGAAATAAAAGATTTTACTGGCAGGATATATTTCCTGATACTTTTCAAACAGGTCTCACTTTATAATGGAACTTCAAAATGTCTCTGCACCATCAGCATTCCTCTACAATCAACCTACAGCTAATTTTTAATAGGACTAAAGATAAATTATTGGAAAGTTTGTATTTATGCCTTCAAAAGCAAAGCATATGACACAGACTTGTTCTGTCCAGTGTACAAAGTACCAATTACTGTGTATCCACTAGTAGATCATCGTCAGGGTGTTCAGAAAATGTGTACAAGCATCATCTTGGGGGAAAAAAACCTTCAAATTACCACTTCAAGAAGAGAAATGTATAATGTTATGCAAAGATGGGTAAACAAATCCAGAGAACTTGAACCTTGTGGCAATAAAATGAATATGTTCAACCAACATGAAAGCAATGTAACCCATTTTAAACAGTCTATATGGTCATATTTCTGCTAATTCCAAGGCAGACAAAACACTAAGCTTCATATAAGATTCTATTCTTGACTAAGAATGTTATCTTATTAATGCACTCCCTGTGTAGTAATCAAGTCTGACAAGGCCAGGTAAAAGGGAATATATTTCTTGATGAAAAAGAAGCATAGGACTAAATAGCACAAGGGAATAAAATTGCTTCTAACAATCTATTTAAAGATTCCATTAAGTAATGCTGATTCATTTGAATCTTGATAATGGAACAACATATGAGTTCCACATGAATATGGAATGATTAAAAACAATGCTCTCAGACAATGAGTTTTAAAGCAAGTTATGCTTGTGGAAAACAGATAAGGGACCTTTTGGGGAAACCAAAACACTGAGACTGAATATACATATTGCGTATTCTTTGAGAGGGAGGCTATGGTTGAATGGAGATTTAAAAAACAAAACAGTGCTATGAATAGGGACAGTCATGCATGTAATTTTTGTCAAGACAAATTGGCTGATTAAAGCTGTTAGATATTGTGATAACACAAAAGGGGAGCTGGTGAGAAAATTCACTAAGCTCCAATGAATAATAAAACTGAAAATGAACAAAGATTATAACATCACTTCAAAAAATGGAGCTAGTCATAATGCTCTTTGTGTCTATAGCACCTTTTAGCATAACAGTTCAGAGCATTTCACAGAATCATTGAATCACTGAATCATGACTTTTACAGTTAAAGTGACCAAAAAAGTAATCTAGTCCAAACATACCCAAGCTTTCCTTCTCTTCTACAATATCTCCCACAATTACACAACCTTTGAACCCTCCAGTGATCCAGTTATAGATACATATAACAAAACTACAGAATATTCATATTTATCATTTTCTTTGCATATAAAAATTTTTCACTGGGCAGAGCTCTAAATTGGTAGGTCAAGAGGAGAGGAATACAAAAGAAGTCTACAAAATTTTGTAAAGTAGAAAAGGAATAGAAAATGGCAGAGGAATGATAGAAAAAAAATAATCATTCATTCCAGAAGACTTAACATCTAACTAAAAGCAGGGTCTGAAAAACAAAGGAAGGGAGAAAATTATCAAACAAATAATGACGTTTCTGTATTGCAAAGTCTCCTGGAATAACATGAACCAAATGGAAAAGCTCTCCATACTCTTCGTCCACAGAAGCAAGTCAATATTAAAGTCTAATATTGAAAAATCAAGAAACAGCAGCACATGGAAGCATGTCACTTACAAATCTCATAATAAATAGTAAGAAAAATAAAAAACAAAAAAATGGATTCCTTCTGAGGAATGGAATCATTTTTGTCACTGTAAGACTTGTATATTCTGACTGGTTTAGTTATATAAATGTGTTAGACATAAAAAAAACTTCTGAAAGTATACATTATTTTTTTAAATGTATTATTTTTTAAGTGGATAGCATGTGGAATCATATGCTCTTTTCTATCACCACAAAAAGTGTTCATCTTTATCTACATTGACTAAAGTAAGGAGGGCAGTGTGCCTATCCTCACAGGGCTTGCATTCCTGTGGAGAGTAGACAAATAATCAATATTGAACAGAAAACAGATATGATCATTTCAATACATGCTATGAAGAAAATTAAATGGAGTAATTTTTTTATCCCTAGCAAATGAGAGTCACTTTAGCAAGAACCATACAAGAGGTCACCTTGAGGTTACACTGCCATCAAAATCTATAACACAAGGGGAGGAAACCCTGCTCAGATATGAGAGGGAGAACAGGTCAAGCATAAGAGAACTCAAGAGCAAAGGTCTTGAGATTCGGGAACTTCCCTTGATAGAGAATTTCACTGGAAAACAGTGAATAGGGCCAGCAAAGATGGAACTACAAGGGATAATGCTAAATGAAACAAGTCAGAAGGAGAAAGAAAATACCAGATGGTTTCATTTACATGGAGAAACATAACAAAGAGTCAGATAAAAGAAAATTAATAATAAACCCTAGAAAACTGACTATGTAAAAGCTACAAATGAGGGAGTGAGAGAGACAGTAGGAAGGGGCTATGGTAGAGGACTATGGGTGCCTTGGTGCTGGGTGTGGTGTAAGGGCATGCATCTCAGAAGGTATGATTCTATGCCTCTGAATCTTATACAGTGTTGCAAATCAACGTTACCTTGATTTTTTTTAAAAAGTCATATGTTGAAGTCCTATCTCCCAAGGTGACGGTACTTGGTGATAAGTCCAAATGGTTAAGAAAGTAATTCAAGTTTTAAATAAGGATATAGGGTGATACCCTAATCCAATTGGATTGATGTCCTTATAAGAAGAGAGACACTAGAGATGACTCTCTCCTTGCACACACAGAGAAAAGGTAATGTAAAGACCCTGAGAAGACAGCCATCCACAGGCCAACATGTGAGACCTTACCAAAAGCCAAAACTTCTAGCCTTTTGATCTTTGTCTTTCATTATCCAGAATTGCTGGTAAACAAATTTTCACTGTTTAACCACCTGGCATTTTGTTATAGTAACAGCAACAGACTAATGCAAGCTCTAAATAAATGATATTGCACAAGGTATTGAATTCCGATGTTCAAAAGTCAATTGTTGTGAGGCCAAGGGCTAGTTTCATGCAGTTTCAAAGCAGGTACTCAGTTAATCCACTGAGGAATCCAGGGTGGATGGTCTGTAGATCACCTCTTAGCATCCTACTTCTCCTACTGATCAATGGTCACTGAAGATATTCGTACAAAGTCAACTGAATAACTAGTTAAGAAACCAAAGTGGGGCCTTCCCTGGTGGTGCAGGCAGTTGAGCGCAGCGCTGTGAAGCTGCCCACAGCCTCTGCAGCGCCGGTTCAATCCCTGCCGGCTGTGGAGATACCCACATGGCGCAGCAGACCTCTCCTGTCTCGCCCGCTGCTCCCCTCAGCAGTGTATTTCATCAGTCTGCCTGTTCTGTTCCCCACTCTGTCTCTGGTGAATCCTCTCACACTCTTGCGCATCTGGCCTGTACCCCAGTTCTTGTATAAATAAACCTTAAAAAAAAAGAAAGAAACCAAAGTGGTTGACCACTTACATAATCATATGTAGCATATACAATTTAGTGGTAAAACTCAACTCACTATGAAATAAGTAGGAGGGAGGCTTTTAAATTCCAACCAATTAATTTGTCTTTGTAGACACAGCATGTATCAATTTGAAATAATTAATATATAAAATAAATTTTCTTATAATATTCAGTAATTATCTGAACACCAAACAGTATGATTATTTTATAGTAAATTTTATTCCCTTTGTAACTCATATCACCTGTCTGGACCTCAGTTTCCTCAAATGTAAAAATGGGAGGTTGGTCTCCATCATTTTAAAAGCCCTTTATTAACTGAGTCTAGGGCTCTAGGGGTAGCTTTTCTTCAAAAGATAAGGCTGCTGATAACCCCAATACAGACAGCTCGGTGTATTTCCAGTAGAAGACATAGAGCTGTAAAGATTCATCCATCCCCTCTCCTACCTGGCCCCCCACCACTTGATCAGTTGCTTGATCAGTTGCATACATTCACAGTTTAGCCACCCAAAGTCAGCAATACATTCTGAAGTGATGAAGTCAGACAAAGTTTGCATCTTCAAATATCCCCAGTACTTAAGTATCTCAGTAATACAATATGTTAAAACTATGGATATGCACATATGAAGATGTGAGGTTGTGTTCCCAAAATTATATAGCCATGCAAACTATAGGCAAACCAATACAACATGAGGAAAAATACTTAAGTAAAACTACCAATTGGGGGTGCTATTAGCATATGTCTTGCACTTGTGTTTATTCACTGGTGGGGGATGTGAGCTATCGGTGCTGATAGCATATCTTTCATAGCTCAGATCATCATCATTGCACCAGAAAACCTGCTTGGATATAGTTTAGCCCACCCCTATGTGAGCGAAATGCCTAGTGCAATTCAAGATTTATATTGTGTCGGGTCTCAGTGGTGCATGCAAGAGGCTGAGTACTGGGACAGGCTTACAGAGGGTTTATGGCGCTTACATCTCCATCCAGAGTGCGTGATAGAGAGGAGAGCTGGATTTGCTGTGCATGTTCACTAAAATACCCCAAAGGATGTATTTTCTCTCTTTAAAAGAAGAGGGTGTTAACTGAGTATTTTACTTTTTCCTGAGCGGTTTGAACTTGCATGTGAAGCATCTGGCCAGACAACCAAAAGGATTTATGTCCCTTCTGATAAAACAGAATTATGTACTGTGCCCCGCAGAAATCTCCGCAGTGTTCTCTTGATGTGACCTCAAGTTAAGCGTATGACAACATGAAAAAGCACATTTGGCCCCAAAGAGATTCCTACTATCAAAGCTTTGAGCAGCAGGTCTAAAATAGTTCCTCAGGAAAGAAAATAAAATAAAAAATGAAATAGTTCAAGTTTATTTTTTGTACTTTTCTTAAATAACTTTGATATGAAGAATGCTTTCCAGCTCATTTTACTGTGAATAAAACCAATTTTATATTGCAATTACTGCAATAACATTTAAATTAAATAGTGTGATCTTTGTTTACTTTTCATGCTTCTGTATAGGTCCAAGGTTAATTAAAAACATGTAAGATTTATCTCTTTTTATAAAATGATAATTATTTATTAGATACTTTCTCTTGAGTGATTCTAAAGCAAGGAAAAAGAGTCATTGTTCTGAATCAACCAGGGAAAGTAAAATGACCACAATGTATTTCTGTGGCATTTACAGTGGACTGATGATAATTATGAAGCATAATAAAGAGTTGCACCCTTGCTACTAACTTCAAGACAAACAGTATTCAAAGTCTTCTAGTTAGACAAAATCTATCTATCTATCTATATATATGTATATAAGAAATGTTGATAAATGCTCACCTTTGTTTTACAAAATAAATAAGTCAATTGTTGCAGTCCTTTTTAAGTATGACAAGTTCTACAGATACTAATTGCAAAATAGATGGCTCTTACAAACTTTCAAAACTTGCAACTTTTTTTTTTTTTTGAAAAGGAGAAAAACAGGGTCTCCCTGGTGGTGCAGGTGGTTGAGTGCAGCGCTGTGAAGCTGTCGGCAGCCTCTGCAGTGCTGGTTCAATCCCTGCCGGCTGTGGAGATACCCACATGGCGCAGCAGAACTCTCCTGCCTCGCCCGCTGCTCCCCTCAGCAGTGTCTTTCAGTCCGTCTGCCTATTCTGTTCCCCACTCTGTCTCTGGTGATTCCTCTCACCCTCCCGTGCATCTGGCCTGCTGGCCTGTACTCCTGTTCTTGTATGTGTGAATAAACAAAATCATTGAAAAAGGAGAAAAAATAGAAAGGCAACTGAATTAAAAAAAAAAAAAAGAAAAGGGGAAAAACAACTTTCCATGGAAGTTGGCAGGGTTTGCACTCTTTCAATGAAACAATAAGCTTGAACTTCCAAGACTTTATTTCAGAGCATGAAGATGACTTTGACATATTCCTGTTACCCTAGGTGATGGGCCCGGGTATTATTAGAAAGAGACTGAGTAGAAAGGAAGAAACAGCGGTTTGTTTAGATTGAGGTGAGGGGGAGGTATGGGAGGTCATTGGAGTAAATATAGACAGAAATGATATTTACAACATTTTAACAATTGGTACCTTTGACACCAACAAATAAGAATGAATGCCAGCTGAAAGCAAACCTTACACTCCTACTGCACGAATCTCCTGTTATCAGTCCAGAGCATGCAGTAAAATTATAAGAAAATTAATATGTCAGTAGTCTTGGTTCATAGTCTTACATTTCTGGACTCCCCTTTGGTACTACAGCTTATATAATTACTCTGAAGTGTTGCTTGGTTTTTGTTTGTTTGTTTGTTTGTTTGTTTGTTTGTTTGTTTGTTTTGCTTTCTTAATTGCATTCATGGACATGGGGAATAAGAAAACTCCAAAAAGCTGCAGAGAGGCAGAAGTTCACTTTGAAGACAGGAGTGGAGATGGTGATAGACATTGAGGTTTCAGGATCAGGGTAACCTGTAACTGGGTTCCATCCAACAGGGTGAAAAAGTTCACCTTCTAATTCATCTTTTCTAAGTTACACATTTTTCCACTCATTCGACCACTTCCTTCCCTCTTCTCCTTCCCTTTTGTTCTCACAAACACACACACACCCCACATCCTTATGACCTCCTTTGCTCCCACAACTGTAGCCCCACTTTCTATCTAGAAATTCCAAACCTCTAATCCTAGTGAAACTCCTCTCTCCAACATTAGTGACATTTTGGACACCTTCTCCCTTGGCATAAGAACACTCACACATGTTTTCCTTAAATATTTCCTTATTAGTAATTTCCTTATTGAAGTTGGCATTGAAACCTATTTTTTCCTAATGGAGCTTGGAGTCTGTTCTCTTTTCCTACTTGACTTCAATAAGCAATGGCCACTGAGTCTTTAATAATACAGCTTACTGATTTGTCTTTTCAGAAAACCAAGAAAATAAATGGAAAAGTTACCAGAAACTAATTTTTTTGATGTCTTGACAAATATAGTCAACATTACTAATTCATAATCTGCATCTGGACAAATTAAAATGTCAGATGCTCAAAACATGGTGCTTAAACAGATACCAACTCACCAGCTGCCCCCACCACACCACTTAGCCCGGGCTAGCACTCCACTCCACTCCTGTGAGCACTCGGAGCTAATGACACTAGTCACTCCACGTCCTTGTAAATTAGAGGACAATGGAACTGCTAATGCAGCCAGACAATAGCTAAATGACAGGTGAAAGATGAATTGGAAACTTCAGGGCATTCTGCAAACTTGGACAGCCCAATCTGAAGCAACAAAGTTCTCAGAGAGCAATAATAGATTTCAATATATCAACTGAGAGTTGTCCTTTACCTTCTGGACTTCTGGCTTCTTACTTCTAGATGCACTACTTCTAGAAGTTTGTCTCCTGCAGAAAGCCAATTCACATATAAAGAATGAGACCAGTCAAGTCCTTTTGTCCTTTAACATCTTCAAGCACCTGGGAAGACCAACAGGTGTGTACAGACTTCGGGCTCGGGTCCCAAGCATCCAGTCTGCATACCATGACCCAACATGTGGCCACTAAAACCTGGCACAAGCAGAGAGATTTCCTTCTGTGCAGATGCCAGGTCGAGCCTCATATTGGCAGGCTGCTTCTGTTTCTGTTGGCTTGATCTCCTCTGAGGCAGATTGCTAGAGTCAAAGAGGGAGTGTTGATTTTATAACAGACCCAAATGAGCTACAGGACCCAGACCAACCTAGCACATTTAAAGCAGGCTGAGTGCCAGGCAAGACTTTGGTGGCAGAAGCAATAGAGAAAGTCATGGGCCCTCCAAGGCTCAGAACACATCCAGGGAGCCATAAAAGAAAGAGCTTCTCAAGGTAAAAAGTTATATGAAAACATGTTATCATTCCTTGTCTCCTCAAAAGGCCTGAAAATGAAATATATTTACAGGGTAAGGTCTCTGTCTTTAGGAAATAAGAGCTCCATGTCATGCTCACTTATGGCTCAATAATCACAGTCATTTCCTGACCTTTGGGCAATAGATAAAATTTACTGAGTGTTTACTGTTGCAATAACCATATTAAAAGCATTTTCCAGTTTAATCCTCACAAAACTGACATAATAATGGCGTTTGCTCTCATTTTAGAGAGGAAGCAGCTTATGTTTGAAGGTCACTCAGTTCATGACAGACATTGTCCATATTCTTAACCACTACAAAAAAGTGCCTCTAACCACTTTCAACATTTTTTTAAAAATAAAATACTAGCGCTCATAAAAATATAGTGATATTGCAGCTCTATTTGTTCATTTTTCAGGTAGTTTATTAATGTCTTAAATAGTTTTCAGCGGTGTTATCTACTTACGTCTACCAAGTGTATCACTGTGCCTAGGAAAACACCTGTTTTATTATGCTGCACTTTGAAATAATATTAAGTGCCTTTCCAAAAAATTCTGTAGTGTGATTTAACTCTAATATTCTAAACCCAATTGTTACTTTATTGCTCGAGAACTGCAGACGTGCCAAGAACGATGTCTGTCCTGTGCTTTCTGTTCATAGGCTGCAAAACCCAATCCAGTCCCCACTGACAAATCTTATTATTCTCAAATACAGCAGAAGAGAAACATCCTTATTCTCTGGGCACTTTTTTATGTAAATTTTTATTTCTGTGGCTAGAAAAAGACAACTGCAGAATTACAATATTCTAATTCCATATGCATAAACATCCCAATTCCATTCCATACCCTTTTCCTGCCTTAGATCTTTTGTTTTAATTTACCCAAATGTTCTAGAGTGGAAGAAGAAAAACAGGTAAGGAAGTATTTTTTTAAAGGAGAGGGTAAAGAAAAACGGACAGACAATAGTTCAACATGGTAGAGGTATTGAGTTTTAAATAAAACATCTCTGTGCCAAGATCAATAAGAAACAAAGTTAATTCAACATCACCATCATAACTAACAGGTGGGAGGGATTATCTTTGTGCTGAGTGTTCTAAAGAGAATATCTCCCTCAATCACCTAAATAAACTTCTAAGTCAGAAATTATCTCACTTGGATTGGTGGCAATCCACAGCTTGGCTCTGTAGTGTGTAGCTCACCCTCTGAAGAGCTTTAGGCATTCCTCTATTCCTATATTTCTCATATCATAGAATGCTCATTATTTATTCATCATTGATAGTCTCAATACACTGTGCTCTCCATAAAAGCACAAACTAGACTTTCGTTATCTCCTTCTCTCCAGACCAGATCTTTTCAGAGTTTCAGAGCAGTATGGACCCATATGAGTGCCCCTTGTGGAAGGCATGCATTAAAGGCAGAAGACGGAAAATAGCAGGATCACAGGATTTCATTTGTGAAGCTGCAGAAATTAGAAGCAGTTTATTCTCCTGTAATGAGAGAATTGCGACCCTAAATCAGCCTCCTGTACAGAAGTAAACAGAGACTGCACTATCAAAAATTATGACTGCATATCATTAACTCAGACTCAAAAAGATTTTCTCTGGGGCTAGACATATAGTAGGGAATTAATGCATTCTGTTTTTAAATGTCAGAAAAGGATTAGGGTATAGAGTATTTCAAAATGTTGATACAAGCTTTCCTTTTCTAGTAAGAATTTTTTTTGGGGGGGTATCGTGGTGTCCTGTTGCTGTTAATTATAAATTCAGAATACTGCGGAGCAAATGCTATCCAGCTGTGGCCAACATCTAACAGTAGTCCATTTCAAAGTCACCCAACAGTATGAGTTTCTTCCACTTTCTCATCACTCAGTACAGTGAAAGCAAATCTCAGACCACCCAAAAGCATCACTCCAACTCCTCCAGACCTCCTCCTGCAACAGTGTTAATCCAATCAGGTTCAAGCAATAGCCTACGCTGGCCCTCAGAATGCAAATTATGCCCATTGATTATCCAATCCTGTTATAGTAAATTTCTATTATAAAAACTAGAGCCATATGAGTAATGACTGTATGTGATTTTCAGATGACTTACCATACAATAATGAACTGTAAATTTTGCCCTTCAACCTGACACTGCGTTAGGTCCTATGTCCTGATGTTATATCCCTAAAGGATGGAAATAGAAGATATACTCCCTCTTGTAGAGGGTCAGTGAAGCTGGGCCAGTCTAAGTTCCAGGCATGCACAACTAATGGAAAAATGCAGAGCCAATTCCCTGTAGAAGCAGAGATATGCTAGTCTCTGAACATTGAGGACAAAGCACCCACTGCGGCAATGGCTAGAGCACACACATGTGAGAGATGAGCATAAATCTTTTCAAGGACTCTGTAAGAGCAAAGTGGGAGAGGGTTGCAGCAAACATGCTTCTTGCATTGTGCACAGTCGGAGGAATCTTGACTTTCTCAAATTAAGTAGAATGACTTAAGGTTTTATCCAGGGTAGTGATGTTGCCAAATCATCCACACGCTGGCCAGATAAGTGAATTGACAACGTTATCACAAATCTTTGAAATTCATGAAATTCCCTAGACTGAACATCAAAATACATGACTCTAGGTAAAACGGATTTTCAGGATATGGATTTTGAGGCAATTTCCCTTCTGAACTAGAACAGGGAGAAGTGGGCGGGCACTGAGTGTATTCTGTGTAAGCTTAACCAAGCTGTGCGGAGCTGAGCTAACGAATAGACCTCATGGCTAGAAAAACACCAGGCAGGCTTAATATGTGTAGATAGAGCAAATAAGCACTGATATACAGGTTTATTTAATAAAGCAAAAAATTTCCTAAGTGACATAAAGTATGTGAAATAAAATGGGCATATGAGTGTCTGATTAAAAGTCAATAGCCAAGCTTTGGAAACAACCCAAATGCCAAAAAATAGATGACTGGATCAAGAAGATGTGGTACATATACACCATGGAATATTACTCAGCATTCAAAAAAGATAAACACATGCAATTTGCAGCAACATGGATGGCGCTGGAAGGGATCATGCTCAGCGAAATAAGCCAGAAAGAAAAAGAAAAATACCGGATGGTCTCACTCATAGCAGGAATCTAGAAAACTTAAATAAGGGACCAGGAAAATGAGTAACTATAAGAAAGTGAAAATCAAAATCAACAAAAAACTATGAACCAGAGACATTCTATGGGGGGTAGGGGGAGGGGAGGGGAGGGATTGGGGTCAAAATAAGGAGTAATTGCAATTGTATGGGGAATATAAAAATAAAATTATTAAAAAAATGTCATTCTTGTCAATCTAATATTATAGTTTAAAAATAGTCTCATTAACAAATGCTGATAAAGGGGAACAGATCCTTGAATTTAGTGGAATCTCTAAGTTAAATATACTTAAAGAATCATTACAAAAATAGGTGCTTCCCCAGAATGGAGAAGTTAAAGATTATCTTGTGTTTAAATAAGTAGGTAAAAATTTAAATGCTGCTCAAGACCCTTCCTGATATGAAAATCTGGAGACAGATCCTTCTGTCTCCATTCATAGATTGCCTACCATGCACCAGACTTTGGGAGTGTCTACATGTCATCCACATGAATCCTCACATACAAAATCATTTCATAGTAGGCACTTCATCATTCAATTATATTGCACAAATATTTAAGTACGTACACGTGGGGCCTCCATTTTAGACACAGAAAATTCAAAAGTGACTACAACAGACAAGATCACTTTTCTCACAAATGTGTGTCAAGGGATGATAAATACTAAACCACAAATAATTAGTAGTTTTCTAAACTAATAAGAGACACAATGACAAGAATAAAATGGAATAGAAAGTGACCAGGTCACGTGTTACCTGGGATGATGCGATGCCTATATCATCCATATTCTTTGCCATCCTGAAGAAAGGCGAGTTGGTGACATTGACAAAATCCTTTGGAATTTCACTGAACTCCTTGGATTAAAAGTTAAAATGAACCTCTACAGGTAATGATTTTCCAGATCTGGAGTCTGACATAGTTTCCATTCAGAATTAAAACAGGCTGGAATTATAACATAAATGGAAAGTGCTAATGTAATAGAATTTTCAGAATATACCTCTCTGAGAATTCACCTTTGAGTCAAGGCAAGGATGATGATAAGACCTAACCATGCAAAAATTTAGGATAACAGCACTTACGGCAGAAGGGACAGTGGCTGAGTGAAGGGTGGGGGAGAGCAGACAGCAGCTTAGAAAAGCATCTTTTTTTTTCTTCAAAACTCAAAGAAATATTTGGTGAGTGCTAGAGAGATTGGTGGCATATCAGCCATCAAGTGAAGCACCTTAGGGCAAGAGAAAGAATGTTTTCTAAAACCCAGAAAACTAAGAAGTCACAAGATAGCACCAGTGTTTAGAAAGCTCCTGCTCTCTAGATAAGAGTCCGTGATTTCCATTAGTATTAACACCTTATTCTTCTCTCACACACACAGAGCTATCAGCATGCCATCAGTCCTATCCTGCTCCCTCCTCCAGTGAGGTCTGGAGGCTCACAGCACTACTTCACTGCCCTTCAGGAAAGAATGCATGAGTTAAGAGTCCCCCTGGCTCAAACAGGAAGGTTTTTATGACACTCCAATTAGCCAGACTCCACCTCACTATGCCTTCTGTTTCAGGGAAGGCATTAAGTCTATTTCAAGCCTGATCTTTTACCTCATGGTGTCCTTTAAGTGGGGGGGAAATACAGCTTTTGAAACTAACACACAATTCAGCAAACATTTTTTTAATAATTCCTAAACTCATGCTCTCAGGTTCCATGGGAGAAACAAGGTTAAATATGACATGATCCCTGACTTTAGGAGATTATAATTTAGTAAGCTCTAGAGTTGTAGAATATAATCATTACCACTTGGTTCTAATCAGTTTGTCATAAGATGCTTTGGTACAATACAGTCAAGTCATCATTCTCTGCTGAAACCAAAAAATTACACTGGTGTTCTGACATATGCTGCATAGGAGTCACATTTTATTCCATACAAATTTGTCAAAATATTACTACATAATAGTGATAAAAATGATACTGCAGAATCATATTCTCATTTCCTGTCATTTTTTGATTTTTAAATCTAACTTTCAAATAATAAATGTGATTAATTAAAACTAGAATACACAGCAAATCTGCACCAAATAGAGCATTTGTGATTTTAGGGGTTTTTCTCTGAATAATTGAAAACTTTGAGTGTGGTGGATTTCAGCTATGACTGCAGCTAAGACTATATTCATTTTCAAAGCCAAATTACATTTCAAATAGAGGTACAAATGAGTTTGTGTTAAGATAGAAAAGATTACTCATGTGTCAGAGAGAGAGAGAATGAATATATACAAAATTGGACCATTTAAAATTAGGACCATCAGATAACATGTAGACTATATGACTCTTGTAACCATAACCCCACATTGAAGAAATGGATCTAATGGTGGCCACTGAGAGATGGAGCCCAACAAGTTTAATAATTTAATAAGGTGAAGATAAAAGAGATCAGCATCCTAAAGAAGATACATGCTTGACTAAACTCTATGAGCAGAGGCATATAAGGATGTGGTTTCTCTAAGAGCTGCTAGGTTTTCAGGAGCTGCTGTCTTTGGGTAGACAGATATTTCTTCAGTTTTGTCTCTCTGGTGAAAGGTAATCTGAAGGCAATTTTTCCAAAAAATAGAATCCTTCTCAGTTAGGTGCAGATATACCCAAGAAGGAAATTGTCTGTTGTAAAAGTCAGCTTCTTGAGTCAGGAACAAAGGCTTACCTGAACAATACCAACAGAAAGACCTAAATTGAAAATTGTGAGCTTCTTTATACTCTACAGGCATTTGACCATCCAGATACTTACAATGGAGTCTCACGTGACTTCACTTCTCAGTCTCCTTTCTGGTCACTCCAAGAATATGGCTGTAAACTTACACATTTCGTAGAGTTGTAAAAGAGTTATATCTCTCTCTTAAAATTCTACCTCAAATTACTTAGCACCTTTATCACTGACAATGACAATAATAATAATGCAATTTAAATATGCTGAGTTTTTTTCAAGCTCTAAAGGAAATAATTTGTGTTTACTGCCCTTGATGCAATGCTTGCTTATTTTTACTCATTTTCTAGCCCTGTGTCTTAAATGGATATCCTCTAGTTCTTTCTACTACATTTTGAGATGTGTGTTCTGTGCTCCTGGGCACTTCATTGAGATCATCACTGTTTATGACCTACTTCTCACCTCCATCCTCGTCTTTCTATTGCATTGGATACCAGTTAGTCATCTACCCTCTCTTTACCTACAACACTTAGCTTGTGAAGAAAAAACCACATCCTTACATGCCCCTCCAAAATTGTTTTGCCTATCAGTCCTCTAAAGGAGCATTAAATGAAAATTAAAATCTTTATCTCCATCCTAGTTCCTTCATTTTATATACTTTAAGACATTTCCTTTTTCATCTCTTTCCTACACATTCCCAAAATCTAATCCATTTTATTTAAAATATGTCTCTTATGTTTAACCTTACATTTCTCTTCTCAGAAACTTCACCAAGTACAAACATGGCTCTCTTCAGCATATTCCTGTCACCAAAAGATCCAATCCACAGTCTGGCTAAACTGTTCAAATTCAAGCTATGCAACATCTTATGCTGAATCAAGAGCAGAACTATAGGGCAAAAGACCTCCAAGTTTTCAACAGAACAAAATTGTATTTAGCTCTAAGTTCTACTTCTGTCTCATAATTACCTCTGTAAGGAAAATTCAGAGGATTCCCAAAAAGAAAGCAAGCACTTGACCTTGGTCACCAGACATACCTTGACAGATCTGTAGAATTTGCTAAAAAGAAATATTGACTGACACTGCATGTCCTTTGGTATAGCATTGTTACAAAATGACCTGGTGTGCCCGTGGCTTAGTCTCTTTCTTGTAATTCTCTTGATTACAGAGGTGTGAGTTAATTACATCTTGGCCTCCTTCTCCAAATTAGGCAGGAGAGCACTGGTCTTCTCAGCCTCTGGTCTTCTTCAATTCCAGACTCCAACTCAGTTGACTCCAACTCAGGAGTTAGCTCACTGATTAAACCATACCCATGACTATATGACCCACTTGGAAGGGATTCTGCTTGCTACATTGTCTCTTTGCCACCACCATATCCTTGAGAAGAGGACAAATGGTCTCTAATTAACATCACTCAGCACTTTAGCCTGAGCTCCAATAGTATATATCAAAACACATTACTTTGTGTTGTCCACATCATCATCTACATTTAATTATATGTCTTGATTTTATTAAGCCATGGGATGCCCACAGATCTGGTGAACATTCTAGGTGTATTGTGAGGATGTTTGAAGAGGATGTTAATATTTGAAAAATTAGACTGAGTAAACCAGATTACCCTTCCTAATGTGGGTGGCCCTCATACAATTGCTTGAAGGCCAAAATAGATATAAAAATAAGTACAACAAAAATAATGAGTAAGAAGAAACTGTTTCTGCTTGACTGATCTGAAACACCAGTGCTCTCCTGCCCTTGAACTGGAATTTATACCACTGGCTTTCCAGGGTCTCCAGCTTGGGACTTCTCACCTCAGTAATTGTGTGTCCACCCCTCCACCTGCCCCACCCCACCAGGAACATGCTCCAAAAGAATAGGAACCATTCCTTCTAGATCTCTTACTTTCTCACGTCTAGTACCATGCTTTGCATACTCTGGGTGTTTTATAACTATTATTAACTAAATCCCCAGACAAGAAAATCTGATTTTGTTATCCCTTACTGAGAGTATTTATATATTAGTGTAAGCAATATTGATTGGCATGCCCATTAGAGCTCCCAGCAAGCCAGGGAGTTTCCTGTGGACAAATAATTTGAGTGTCCCTGGTCACAATGAAGAAGAGGACAGAGATAGCCTTTTCTCTCAGTGAAGGGCTACTCAGTCAGTTCTCCTGAGGAGGCTTCCTCTGTGTTTGCAATCACTTCAATATTTCTAAAATGGCCCGGAAAGAGGTAAAGAAGTAAACACAGATTGCCACTTGTCAAATTGGAATCAGAGTGAAAATGAAAGAACTGGAATTACAGAGACTTGTTGATTATTCTACTCCAAGGATAAAACTCCATTTTTTAAAATGAAGTACATGAGTAATGAAGGGAGGAAGAAGCAAAGCAGCACAAGGGCAGCCTGGACAGAGCTCACTCTAAGAGCATGCAAAGAGCAACAGGTCTTGATACAAGGAAGGAAAATAGAATCAGACATGTTAATCTCTAAAGACAGCCTTGCTAAAGCACACAACATGTCTCTCTCCATAAATATTGAAAACAGGGTTCCTGAGCCACAGCTTGGACCATTTTTCAGTCCAATCTTCAGAACTCAAATCCAGGTAGACAAGTCCATTTATAAATAGGTTAGTTATATTTGGCCTGGATAGCCTACTAAAGAGACACTATGCTGATAAAAATCATCCTAACCCTGGCACAACCAAATTGTATTCATGCAATTGATTCATAACACAGGTTCGCAGACAACTATCAGGCAGAACCTGACCTGACCTCATAGGGACCCTGGAGAGTTTTCCATTCCTATTTTCTAAAACAATACCATTGACCTCTGTAAACAATAAGCAACTGGGATTCCAGGTTTAAAAAGAAACATTGAAACATCCTGGTACAAGTGCTGAACCTCTTGCTTCTTGGGAAATCAACCTAAAACTTAAATATAGCCTGAAATTGGCACAGAGTGTGTTTATAGTTTGCACATTGATTAAATCTCTCCAAGTCCCACATGTTCTTATCTACAAAGCCGTAAGATCCAAATTCTGTAGCTTTTTAAATATGCATTCTCTCCAGTGGTTAGATTGCCTCCTGCGACATTTCATCAGTAAGTGAAACCAATTGTCTTTTTTTTCCCAGGTTATGGAGCCATCGCTCAGACTGAATCTACACATGTGCTTTTACATAAACTGACATAACTGTTTTCCATCATCTTTTAACATTTTATTGAAAATAGGTTAAAACCTATTTGATCATTGTTGATCTCAAAATCCAACTCAAAATGAAAGATCCAGAGATTTTAAAGGGATATTCAAACCGCTTCATGGGAAGGGATTAGTACTACAGACAGACATAGGCAGCAAGAAGTAGGCTATATGAAGTTATACATGAAACAAGACTGGCTGTACATTGATAACTGGTAGGTGAGGGTAATGAGGACTATTATACTATCATTTCTATTTTTTTGTTTCAAGAATACTAACACACCCAAATATCAGTATATTTCATACTAAAAGTCAGCCTTTAGGCAATTAAACCTATTATGTAGATTTCTAATAAGACTCTACTGGGTCTATTTTTCTAGATATTTGGTATCTGCAAGATAATTTATATAATAATGACAACAGAACTTCCTAAGTCTTAAAGACTACTAATGAATAAATCTTGGCAGGCTCTTAACTACAAAAAAACTTGCCAAACAGGGACATTATTTGAAATTCACCAGTCTATGGCAAAAAAACTTCAGCATTTTAACACCCTCTTCTTCTAGCTAGACTCAACACTCTTAAAAATGTCTTGTTTTTTCTTTTTCCTGAAAGTTGACTTTTTTTGTAGTTTTTACATTTAAGATGATCCTTACTTTTCTAAAGAAAAACTAAAATCCATGGAATTTGGATTCAGAAGTGGATTTGGATTCAGTAGTTTTAAAGCTCACCTTTACGTGGGTTCCCCACGACGGTGGGGCACAAGGCAGACACAGCACCCCAAAGCCGTTGAGGTGTACCCTACCATCCCCGCTCTGCTCCCTGTCCCACGGGGTGGAAAATCAGCTCCCCAAGGGCTCTAGGAGAGATCTCTGGTGCCACCTAGCGACTTGACCCCAGCACAGGCTACTGAAGGAGCTAGTGGCCAGCTGGGGAGTTAGCCCACACCGGGCCCCTTCTGAACAAGTAGTCTGAGCCCACAGGGAGAGCGAGCACCCACAGCCGGGGCAGACCAGGCGCGCAGAATAGTGTGCCTGAGACCAGAAGCGCAGGGAGTGTGTCCCACATCACCATTTTAGAACAGGGACATTTCTTCAGTAAAGACTACCTGCAGAAGGCTTCCTCAGGAGCCAGAGGTGAGCGGGGGAAGTTCGCCCACGCCAGACCCCCTCTGGCCTGCAGTCCAAGCCCAGAGGGGAGCAGGAACCCACCGCCGGGGCAGACCAGGCGCACAGGGGAGTGTGTCCCCACATCGGCATTTTAGAGCAGGGACCTTTCTCCAGTAAAGGCTGCTTGAAACTGACAGATGACTCCTGGAAGAACCAGAGGGGAACAGAGAAGCCCACCCAAGATGCCGGCAAGTCCCAACAACACAGTGTCCCAACGCATACGGCAAATTAGAAAACAGACAGTAGGGAGGAGAAGAACCACACGCAACCTAGCAACTCTCCAGAGAAAAAGCACACCACAAAAAGAAAGCCAGCCCCCAGATTGCAACGACAATAACTTGGAAGAATTTCTGAGCCTTCCAGAAAGAGAATTTAAAATTGCCGTGATTAAAAAACTGACAGAAGTCATAAAGGAAAACAATGATAAGGGAAAAATAATCAACGATCAGAAGAATGCAATTGAGTCCCTAGAGAGGGAAAACAATGGTCAGAAGAAAGAAATTGAGTCCCTAAAGAGGGAAGTAAAAGAAATGCAGGAGATCAAAGAATTAATGGAAGAACTAAAGAATTCTGGGAAAAGCAATGAAAGCAGAATAGATGAAATGGAAGAACGAATAAGTAATCTTGAAGACACAGAAATAAAAAGAACCAAAACAGAGAAGGAAAGAGAAGTACGAAGGAAAAAGAACGAAGAAAGACTTCGGGAACTATCGGACTCCATGAGGAAAGGAAATATAAGAGTTATAGGAATACCAGAAGGAGAGGAGAGAGATGTAGGAACAGAGAAAATATTCAAAGAGATAATTGAAGAGAACTTCCCAAATGTGAAGAAGGAGCTGAAAATTGATATACAAGAAGCAAGAAGAACACCAAACTTCCACGACGAAAGGAAAAATACAGCAAGACACATAATAGTAAAGCTCCCAAGAATCCAGGACAAGGAAAAAATAATGAAGCTGGCAAGAGGGAAGAAACAGATAACATTCAAAGGAAAACCAATCAGGCTGACATCAGACTTCTCCGAAGAAACACTACGGGCAAGGAGAGAGTGGAGGGACATAGTCAACAGACTCCAAGAAAACAGATGCCAACCAAGAATACTCTATCCCGCAAAGCTCTCCTTCCTCTTTGAAGAAAGAATATGGACCTTCCCAGACAAACAGAAACTCCGGAATTTCATTGCAACTAAACCCCCACTCCAAAAAATACTACAAGGAGTTCTAAAGCCAGAACCTCAGAGCGACGAATAACAATGAAAGAAGGCCAAAAAAAAAAAAAAAGTTATTAACAGAATAAATAAATAAAATCAAAGGAAAGACAAACACAATGGCAAATACAGATGTTAACATATCAATATTAACTCTAAATGTAAATGGACTAAACTCTTCAATAAAAAGACACAGAGTTGCAGCCTGGATTAAGAAACAAAACCCAACCTTTTGCTGTCTCCAGGAAACACATTTAGCTACAAAAGATAAAAATAGGCTCAAAGTTAAAGGATGGAAAACAATCCTACAAGCAAATGGACCAAAAAAGAAAGCAGGAACAGCTATACTTATATCAGATAAAACAGATTTCAAACTCAAAAAGATAAAAAGAGACCCCAATGGTCACTACATTATGATCAAGGGGACAATACTTCAAGAAGAAATAACACTCATTAACATATACTCACCAAACGAAGGAGCACCAAAATATATCAGACAACTGTTGTCCTCTCTGAAAACAGACATCAGAGAAAACACATACGTAGTGGGAGACTTCAACACACCACTATCAACAATGGATAGATCAACAAGACAAAAAATAAGTAAAGAAACCAAAGCTCTAAATAAAGACCTAGAGCAATTGGGCTTAACAGACATATATAGAACACTAAACCCCAAAAAAACGGAGTACACATTTTTCTCAAGCGCACACGGATCATTCTCCAGGATCGATCACATACTGGGGCACAAGACAAACATCAACAGATACACCAAGATTGAAATCATATCAACCATCTTTTCTGACCATGAAGGCATCAAACTAGAAATAAACCATAAAAAGAAGGCAAGGAACTTTCCTACCTCATGGAGATTAAAAACCACACTACTGGAAGACCATTGGACTAATGAGGAGATCAAAGAAGAAATTAAAAAATTTTTTGAATTGAACGACAAGGAGGACACCAATATCCTAAATGTATGGGATGCAGCAAAAGCAGTAATAAGAGGAAAATATATAGCAATAGAAGCTCACATCAAGAAACAAGAAAGAACGCAAAGAAACAACCTAATCTCGAAGCTCAAAGATCTAGAAAAAGAACAACAAGAAAACCCCAAAACCAGTAGAAGAAAAGAAATAATAAAAACCAAAGCAGAAATAAATGAAATTGAAACTAAAAAAACAATCCAAAAGATCAATGAAACCAAGAGCTGGTTCTTTGAAAAAATCAATAAAATAGACAAACCCCTAGCCAGGCTCACAAAGGAAAAAGGGAGAAAGCACAAATAAACAGGATCATCAATGAAAGAGGAGAAATCACAACGGACACAGCAGAAATCAAAAGAATAATCAGTAACTACTATGAACAGTTATATGGAAACAAGTTTAACAATCTAGAGGAGATGGACAAATTCCTACAACTCTACAATCACCCAAAGCTAGATAAAGAAGAAATAGAACACCTAAACAGACCCATTACAATTAGCGAAATTGAAATGGTAATCAAAAACCTCCCCAAAAACAAAAGCCCAGGACCTGATGGATTTACAAATGAATTCTACCAAACATTCAGAGACGAATTAGTGCCTATCCTTCACAAACTCTTCCAAAAAATTGAGAAGGAAGGGACAATACCAAACACGTTCTATGAAGCCAACATTACACTAATACCAAAACCGAACAAGGACAACACAAAAAAGGAAAACTACAGGCCAATCTCCCTAATGAACACTGATGCAAAAATCCTCAATAAAATTTTAGCTATCAGAATCCAACAATGTATCCATAAGATAATTCACCACGACCAAGTTGGATTCATTCCAGGGGCACAAGGATGGTTTAACATCCGAAAATCAATCAACGTTATCCAACACATCAACAAAAAGAAATATAAAAACCATATGATAATATCAATAGATGCTGAGAAAGCTTTCGACAAAGTGCAACACCCATTCATGATAAAAGCCCTTGAAGTTCTTGGGATACAAGGAACATACCTCAACATCATAAAGGCCATCTATGACAAGCCAACAGCCAGTATCATTCTCAATGGTGAAAAGCTGAAAGCAATTCCATTAAGATCTGGAACAAGACAAGGATGTCCACTCTCACCATTGCTTTTCAATATAATACTGGAAGTCCTAGCCAGGGCAATAAGACAAGAGAAAGACATCCAAGGAATCCAAATAGGAAAAGAAGAAGTCAAACTATCACTATTTGCAGACGATATGATATTATACATAGAGAACCCCAAAAACTCCACAGAAAAGCTAATTCAACTCATCAATCAGTTCAGTAAAGTGGCAGGATACAAAATAAACACGCAAAAGTCAGTAGCCTTCCTATACACAAACAATAAATCTGAAGAAGAAGAAATCGAAAAGACCATCCCTTTTGTTATTGAAACAAAAAAAATCAAATATTTGGGAATAAATCTAACAAAAGAGGTAAAGGACCTATACAAAGAAAACTATAAAACACTGTTAAAAGAAATAGAAGAAGACACAAAGAAATGGAGAGACATCCCCTGCTCATGGATTGGAAGAATAAACATTATTAAAATGGCCATCCTTCCAAAAGCAATATACAGATTCAATGCTATTCCAATCAAAATTTCAATGTCATTCTTCAAAGAAATAGAAAAATTATTGATGAAATTCATATGGAATCACAAAAAACCCCGAATAGCCAAAGCTCTCCTGAAAAAAAAAGAAGGGAATGGAGGCATCAGACTCCCAGACTTCAAACTATACTACAAAGCCATAATCATCAAAACTGCATGGTATTGGAACAAGAACAGACATACAGACCAATGGAATCGAATAGAAAATCCAGAAATAAACCCACAGATTTATGGTCAACTAATCTTTGACAAAGGAGCAAAGAATATGCATTGGAGCAAAGAAAGTTTGTTCAATAAATGGTGCTGGGAAAACTGGGTCGCTACATGCAAAAGAATGAAGCTTGACCACCACCTCACACCATACACAAAAATCAACTCAAAATGGATTAAAGAACTAGACATAAGACCTGAAACCATAAAATATATAGAAGGAAATATAGGCGAAACACTACGTGATTTGCACATCAAAGACATCTTTACAGACACATCACCCAAAGCAGTGATAGTGAAGGCAAAGATAAACAGCTGGGACTATATCAAATTAAAGAGCTTTTGCACAGCAAAAGAGACAATAACAAAAACAAAGAGAAACCCCACCAACTGGGAGAACATTTTTGCACCCAACACTAATGATAAAGGACTGATCACAAAAATCTGCAAAGAGCTGATGAGACTCAACAACAACAAAGAAAATAATCCAGTCAAAAAATGGGCAGAAGAGCTTAAAAGAAACTTCTCTGAAGAGGAAATGCAAATGGCCAACAGGCATATGAAAAATGTTCAACATCACTTGTCATCAGGGAAATGCAAATCAAAACTACCATGAGATACCATCTTACACCAGTGAGAATGGCACATATTAAAAAAACTAGCAACAACAAATGTTGGCGAGGGTGTGGAGAAAAAGGAACTCTTCTGCACTGTTGGTGGGAGTGCAAACTGGTCCAACCACTGTGGAAAGCTGTGTGGAGATTTCTGGACCTACTAAACATAGAGCTTCCATATGACCCAGCAATTCCACTCCTAGGTATTTACCCAAAGGACACAGAAACATCAATTCCAAAGAACACCTGCACCCCTATGTTTATAGCAGCACTGTTTACAATAGCTAAGCTTTGGAAACAACCCACATGCCCAAAAATAGATGACTGGATCAAGAAGATGTGGTACATATATACCATGGAATATTACTCAGCATTCAAAAAAGATAAACACATGCAATTTGCTGCAACATGGATGGCGCTGGAAGGGATCATGCTCAGCGAAATAAGCCAAAAAGAAAAAGAAAAATACCGGATGGTCTCACTCATAGCAGGAATCTAGAAAACTTAAATAAGGGACCAGGAAAATGAAAAACTATAAGAAAGTGAAAATCAAAATCAACAAAAAACTATGAACCAGAGACACTTTTAGGGGGGCGGGGCGGGAGGGGAGGGATTGGGGTCAGAATGGGGGGCGGCAATTGTATGGGGAATATAACAATAAAATTTATAAAAAAAAAAAAAAAAAAAAAAAAAAAATAAAGCTCACCTTTATTTAAACTTCAGCAAATTATTTGTTTCTTCATCTATGACACATATAATAAATCTGCCTTTGCAGGACTACTGTGATTCTGAAGTAGATTAGCTATATAAAGCACCTAACAATCTGGAACAAAAGTATCAAATAAATTAGTTATATTTATATATTTTCTAAGTCATTTTTTAAATGAGAAATATTGAGGAACTATTGTTACAATCTTAGTGGAGCATATGAGATGCCCAAAGATTTTCAAATAAACTCTACCAATGAGGATGCTAATGTCCAAGGACAAATGCTCCCAAATTTGGAAACTGAATCTAAACCCAAACTCTTGACTCTTAAAATCAGGTTAGTAAAATGCTTATATGACCCCATTTAATCATATCCCTTGAGTGTGGTTTCTAGCTTTGCCACTTACCTCAAACTCCTTGCTTTGTGCTATATCCTTGTCAGGCACAACCACGCACAGAGCAGGCAATTTCAATGTCGACTCCAGCAAACAGATAAGGAATCCTAGAGCCTTAGGGGGATTCAACATGCCTTAATGCTGAATCAGGGGACCAGGTACACCCAGACCAGTTAAGCAGGCAGGCAAGCCTGAGGGAGGCATTGGGGCTGGGAAGCAAGCAGCAAGCCAGCCTCCCAGTCCCCACAATCTCTATGTCCTCTCTCTCTCTCTGGCTTTCCCTCCATCTCCGTCCCTCTCTTGGCTCTGAAATCCATAGTTATAGGTATGCGTGCCCATGCGCTCTGGCTTCTCGGCCCAGGAGCTCGCAATCCCAAGCACTTTTTGCAACAATTCTTATCACATGTGCGTAATGAAACCTGAGCAGAAAACCAGGCCACAGGTGGCAGCTGTAGAGGCTAGCGGTGGGAGTGACCATTTTCCCTACAATCCTGCAGCCCAGTTTCCAAGAGGAATGTGGATGGTCTTTCCTACACCAACAAGCAATTCCTGAAAACCAGTACAGTATCTGAGGATTCAGCTCCATTCTGACACTACCTACCTGGAAATAGCTTCAGGCTTCAGAGGTGAATGATTCAGTCTCCCCAGACTGCCCTCCATGTCAGACATTGATTGTAAATCGCAGGCAGTTACCTGTGCTTCTGGCCAACCCACTACATACGTCAGAAGTCTCCACCAGGCCCTCCTCAGACATCAGGTGCCTGTTGCATATCCAGATTGTGCTTCTGACTTAATGATTATAGATCAGAAGTGCCCAAGACATCTTCCTCAGGTTCAATCAATTTACCAGAATGGCACACAGAATTCAGGAAGCCCATTTACTCAGTCACAAAATTTACTACAAAGTTTATGGATTAAGAGCCAGTTGGGAGAGACGCATAGGACAAGATAATAGGGAAAAGGTGTGGGGCTCCTGAGTTCTCTCCAGGTATACCATTCTCCCCCATATTTCTGTATGTTTATCAACCTGAAAACTCCCACTTCTTGGACTTTCATGGAGGTTTCATGACTTGGATATAACTGACTAAATTATTAGCCACTAACAATTGAATTCCACCTTCAGACCCCCGCTGGCTCCCAGAGGTTAGAAGAGATTAGTAGTTACAACTCTCTAATCACAAGATTGGTTCCCCTGAGAACTAGTCCCTATGCTTAGGTACTTCCCAAAGGTTATGTCATTAACAGAGCAAGAGACGCATTTAACACTCTGCACACAAGAAATTTCAAGGCTTTTGGGAGCTATGAGCCAGGAACTATGGATGAAAACCAAATATATTGGAGAATATATAAATCACAGTATCTCATACATAATCCCTTGTTTCGTCACCTGTACAACAGGAATGATAGTATTAGCTACCTCAAAGGTTTGATGTGATGATTAAATAAAACAAAGTATGCAAAGAGCTTAGAATACAAGGGCCCAATAAATGTTGACTATAAGCACTATATTTTCTAATTCCTAACATACATTTTTAATGCTGTATCTAAAGTCAATGTCTTAATTGAAATTTGTGTTATTTTAATAGTATTTCATTTTCTCTAAAAAAGTTATGAGTTCTATTTTTTTAAAAGATTTATTTTATACAAGAACCGGGGTACAGGCCAGATGTACGGGAGGGTGAGAGGATACACCAGAGTCAGAGTCGGGAACAGAACAGGCAGACTGACAAAAGACACTGCTGAGGGGAGCAGCAGGCGAATCAGGAGAGGTCTACTGCACCATGTGGGACCCTCGCCCGCCAGCCGGGATCGAACCGGCGCTGCAGAGGCTGCGGACAGCTTCACAGTGCGGCGCTCACCCTCCTGCGCCACCAGGGAAGGCCCAAGTTCTATTTTTTTTATAACTCATGGTTCCTTATACTACAAATAATAATCACATCATCAGCTTGACTGGATTGTTTCCTCCACAAGTATACACTGGATGAATGAACAAGAAGAAAGGAGAATAGAAAGGTCAAGAAAGATAAAACAATGGAAAGAACATGAGATCAGATATCACAAAGATCTGAGCTCAAATCTAAGAACTGCCACAACTTTAATCATATCGGATAATACCGAAACCAATTTTTTTTTTACCTTTAGATAGAAATAATACCTACATAGCAGGGTTTTATAGAGGCTTCCATGGAAGAATGACTAACAGACTTATATACACAACCATCTACTTTATATCTCCACTTGGATGTCAACCTTGAATCTACTATCTCCAAAGCATCACTCTTTATCCAAGTCCCTAACAGTAAATAGCACCTCTGTCCATTTAATTTTCAAACCTCAAACTCTGGCACGTTCCTTGTCACCTCTCTTTTCCTTATTAACTATATCCAATTCATTTCCAGTGTGCTCTGCTGTGCTTCAAAAATAAATCCCCAATTCTGGCATTTTCCACTACTTCTGCTGCTACCAGATAGCCCCTAGCCACAGTCACCTCTTGGCTTGGTTCCTGGTGTCCTTCTACCACCTACCTCTTGCCACCTGTCTTCTGCTATTCTTGCCTCTTCACTTGAAGTCCTCTGACAATCAGACATTCTTTTAAAAGCATGTGATGAAAATGTAACTCAGATCCAGTAATTCCTCTGATCTAAAATTTCATTGGCTTTAAAACTGGAATAAAACACAAAGTTCTTGTGAAGGTCTGTTGCCACCCTCCCCACTTACTTCACTGACCTGGAGTTATCACCTTCCTGAGTACTGAGCTATGGCCACATTAGCTTTCTTCCTGTCCCTCTGTCAGCTACCACACTGGCCTGTGATTCCATGGCTGGAGTAAAGTTGGTTGTGACCTGAAGCCTGTGTAATTATTACAGGGAATGCTCTTTTAGAAAAAGAAATAAAAACACAAATACAAGGGCCTCCCTGGTGGTGCAAGGGGTTAAGTAACATTATGAAGCTAACCACAGCCACTGCAGCACAAGTTCGATCCTCGGCCAGGGAGCAGCCCACATGGCACAGTAGACCTCTCCTGACTTGCCCACTGCTCCCCTCAGCAGTGTATTTCAGTTGATCTGCCTGTTCTGTTACCCACTCTGTCTCTGGTGAATCTTCTCACGCACCCCCTCCTGCACCTCTGGCCTACACCCAAGTTCTTGTGTGCATAAATAAATAAATCTTAAAAAAAAACCACAAATACAAAATTTTGTCCATGAGAACAGAAATTGCAACAAATCACTGGCACTCTGGAGATTCCTTTGGAGTAACTGGTCTCTTTCTTTAGAAATATCTTAAGCATTTTAACAGAAATGTTAACTCAAACACTAGGATGGCAACCTAGTTTCCATTCACACAAAGAATACTTTACAGTGAACAGCAACTTGTACCGCTCACTGTGACCCAAGCAGGTGTGAGTCCCTGAAGCTTAAGCTTCATTTTTCTTCACAGTAAGTCCGCCAATGCCCTTCCCTCATTCTATCACTCCTTCAGATCTCAGCAGAAGTGACCTAGCCATTTTACCCACTGTCCTCTCACCCTACTTCTCCCTCCCACCCTACTTCTCACTATATAATTATTTTGACAACACCTGAAATGTATTTGTTGTTGTTGTTTATTACCTGTCTCTCCCACTACACCCTACTGGAATGTGAGCTGTAAGTTAGACCTAATAAGGCAGCACTTTTTTTCACTGATGTCTACAATAGTGAGAGATAGAAGTCTAATGAATGAATTTATGAAACTAGGTTATAATTAATTTTATATATTAAAATTTTAACTATTTCCTGAAGTGCTTTTCATCTTGTAGAATAGGAATCCATCACTATTCAAAACAAAAGTAGTATCTTCATAGATGTGTCTATTTCTAAGACTTTGAAATAAATTAATATTGACAATACAAACAAAACAACTGCAAATACAATAACTCTCTTCCAGAGAAAATCTTAGAAGTCATTTGATATCTTTTTTACACTGAAAAAATACAATGATTGAAACTGCAGACATTATGATGACTGAAACTATACTCATTATGTTTCAATTTATTAACTAATCTACAAAATTCTCTGAATTAGTTAATGTAGTTGTAAAACGACTAACAAACAGTTCAGAAACCTGGTAAACTTGAAAGTGATCTGTACAGAAGGAAAAATAAAAACACTTCCTTTTCAAAATCTATATCTTATCAATTCTCAGGTAGAAAATAATTCATAATTCATTTCAAATCCCTAGAATAATCATACTCAGCTTGACAACTGATAATCCAGCAACTAACAAGTTCTTCCTAACGATGGCTCCTTGTTATGTTATATAATAAAGCAAACTGCTGTTATAATTATTTATCTTTATCACTAACCCAGCTTCCCTGTGGATAACTCATGGATAGCTGCATAAATTTAGCAGATGTGGAGAAATAGTTGTTATTAAGATAGACTGCAGATTGAATACTCAAAGAACACCTTCAGGATATGGACTAACTCTAATGATATCAGTATGTCCCTCTTGGGTTCTTAAGTTTCTGTGCTTCAAGCTTCCTGATGTCCACTGTGCCTTGATCCATTTGCTATTTTCTGGGAAGGCACTTTCCTGATTCCCACATTTTCTTAAAAGGCCAATTTTCCGTAATCCCTAGGACTCATTCATGCAACTAAGTAACACCTTCAGGCACTTGTCATGTATATAAACTTTCCCTTATCATCAGTTTATGCTCTTAACCATCATCTGCATGTTTGAAAGAGAGAGTGAAAGACTAAAGATTAATAATTAAGAAATCTGGAAAGACAGTAACTCAATGGCTGTGCTCATCTCTTTGTTCTTTTCACCTTTCTCAGAATATTTTGGTTATTGTTGAACTGTGTCCAATGAAAGGACTGAGCATTAGCATTAACAGGTCACTCAAGGTTGGATTTTTAAATGTGTAAACTGCACTAGTTCTGTATTAATTAGCATATACCTAAAATATCTCAGCAGCACCCAGAGAGGTCATATTTCCAGTGTGAAAAGCAAGGAGTTATTATCCCACTGCATCTTGATGCTTTCCACTGGATCTTCAAATAGTAAGTTATATGCTATATCTTAATTCTAAAACCTCAATTACAAACCAGTTTAGGTAAGAAGGGTTCACAGAACATAGGATAGGTATTAGTCTGAATCACTCTTTGGGGTATATAAGGGAGGAATCCAAGCATCCCCCCTGGATTCTGGAAATTAGTCCTTTCTTCCTTGACATTATCTGTTTGTGCTGGAGACATGGAAAATGCATGAAAAATGACCATATGAATGAAAGGAAGATCTGCATTCCATCTAAAAAACCATGACAGTGCCCTTAAGATGTAGGGGTATCCATTCTCAAATTTCAGATTACCATATAAGCAAAACTTCTAGACATGTGATTGAAATTCTCATATTCTGCATCGCATATATTCAACTCAAATCAATGAACAGCCAACTATTCTGAGTTGAATAGTATTGCCCCCTCCAAAAAAAATTACATTAACCCAGAAGCCAAAATTGTGACCTTATCTGGAAATGGGGTCTTTACAGATGTAATTGTTTAAAATGAGGGCACACTGAATTAGGGTGGGCTCTAAACCTAATGACTGCTGTCTTTATAAAAAGAAAACACAGAGAAATTCAAGGACAATGCCATGTGAAAGCAGAGACAGAGCTCGGAGTGATGGGTCTAGAAGTCAAGGAATGCCAAAGCTCACTAGGATCCACCAGAACAGGTGAGAAGTAAGGAAACTTTCTTTTTTTTTTTTTAATTGAAGTTAACGTTGATTAATAATATTATCTAGGGTTCAGGTAGACAGTCTTATAAATCAACATGTGTACATACTACAGTTTATTGGTCACCAAAAGTCTGCTTTCCACAATTACTCCTCCCTAGAGGCCTTGGAGGGAGCACAGCCTTGCCAGCACCTTAAAATTTCTTCACTCTCCAAAAGTGGGGAGAAAATTAATTTCTGTTGACTAAAAACAAGTGATCAAGTTTGTGGTAATTTTACAGCAGCCCTGAGAAACCAAGAGAGCAACCAATAAAGAAAAGTCTGGAAAGTTCCCAAACTGATTTGGAAGCATTTTTCTTTGAGGATGAAGTTTGAAAGACAAAAGCAAACAATAGGATAAGTCCATGCCAAGTGTGTATTTTCTTTGGGATAGGAAAAACATCAAAATTCCATCCTACTGAGAGAGGTTTCTAGACACAATTTGTGCTCAGAGACACATTTGTTGTCACTTGATTCTTTCTCATGCATCTTGTTTTATTAAAGAAGGGTGTGCTACTGTAGTGGCAGGAAGGCCACAGAGCAGGCTGTCTATGATCTGAGCAGATGGGTCAGGTAAAGGAGAAGTCCTGGAGCCCTCAGTGGCTTTCTCAGGCTTTTACTGAGCTTTTACAAGTAGCATGGCAAACAAGTACATGGCAGGCTGGGATGCCAGGGGGCCAGGAGGCTGGTAGGCCTCCAAGCCCCTAACAAGTCTTCACTCTGGGATTTACTCTCTCTTCTGTTCTTTTTCCTTTCTCTCTCCTGCTTCTGCTTCTCTCAAGGAATATCTCAATGCTGCTGCCAAGGCCCACAGACCTAAACAACTCAACTATAACATTGTAACAAATGCAGGTGCCCCATCAGCCATGCAATCCTAAAGGCAGGAGGGCAGAAAAGCCTGAAAATCACTTACCCTACACCTACTAATTATTATTTTCAAATGAATATATAATTGTTGACTCATGGCCTTCAGGATATTGTTTTCAGTTCTGAGCAACAATATGTGGTACTCCTACCAGGATGACTGGGGGTTTTGTTGCAGGTTGTAATTTCCAGGATAAGGCTGCAGAATGTTCCAGGAAGTAAACAGTTAACCAGAGTGAAAGAAATCACCACTGAAACAGAAATAATGCCCAGAAATAAGGAAAATATAATTAAGTCACATTTCTGATTTTGTTTATATATAAATTAGACAGCGTGAAATTGAGTGCTGTTGGCCAAAGGTTAAGGAACTTGTATCCAATTTGTAACTTGCGATTGGCAGCAAACAGGAAAAAACAAAGACAAAAAAATTCAGCCTTCAAGATCCTCCCTGAGTATCTGCCCAGGAAAGTTTGCCCCCTGACTGGTGGTACTCTTCCAAAATTCAGTGTATCCTGCTTCAGCACCCTCAGGACTACCACAAGTTTCAAAGTGATTTTAGTCACAGAAGGTGGATACAGCTTGTTTTGGTGCTGACTTCTTAAGGAATAGCAAGGGGAGAAATTGTATTGTTTTTATTCATCTCAAGCTTTTTTTTTTTTTAATGCCAGAGTACTGAATGAAGCTTTCAAAGGAAAAGAATAACAAAGGAAAAGGAATCAATAGTAAAAGCCAACTAGTGGCTCCCACTGTAAATGTTTGGTTGAACAATACACAGCTGCAGGAGGGAAAAAAGAAAAGCTGATCAACAGTGTTCAGTTAAAGGATGGGAAGTCTCTACAATGAGATGGCGGAGTGTCCATTCATCCATTCCCTGTGCTGGCCTCTTTCATTCTATCTTCTGCCACCTTCCTCAAAAACACAACCACCTATTCTCTCTGAACTTCTCTCCCCGCTTCTTCTGGAGAAGGAGGGGGGAATATGGATGTTTTGTCAAGAATGGTGAAAATTGTTTTCTTGCTGCACGTGGATGGTGAGGATGGTGATTCGAATTTATACAAACTGGATCCTAAACACGTCCTTCCTGTCTCAACGTCTGCATGCTCTGGCTTTGAGCTGTTGTCTGCAGCTCTGTGTACAAAACTGAGAAGATACCCTGTGAAATTATGTGCCTCTGATTTGTGAGAGAAGTGGAGAGGGTGAGAAATGTAGGACCGCATGAAAAGCTCTGAAAGAGATTGGCGTGGCTAACACTGTTATGACTGTTGAAAGATAAACTGAGGCATGTGCCAGGCACGCATCCCAGGCCAGGCAGGTTGATGATTGATTAGGGCAAACAAAGGATCTTGGAGCCCCCAAAAGATTGGACAGGGTAGGATAAATGATTTTCAGGGTTTTCTGCCCTCTTCCATTAGGAGTGCCCTGCCTGATGGGGCACCTGCAGTTGTTACATTGTTGTGTTGTTTACTTCTGTGGGCCATGGGAGGAGTATTGAGACAGAGATTGAGAGAAGCAGGAGGGAAGCAGGAGGGAAGCAGGAGAGAAGCAGGAGAGAAGCAGGAGAGAAGGGGAGAAAGAAAGCCAGAAGAGAGAGAGAAGCCCAGCGAAGACTTGCTGGGGGCTAGGAGGGCTGCTGTATACCTGTTTGCCAAACTACATGTAAAAGCTCAATGAAAGCTTGAGAAAGCCGCCGAGGGCTGCTCGAATCTTAGAAAACCTGCTCCGTGCCCTTCCTGGCACCACAGACAGGTCTTTAATGCTGAAGCAAGGCCTCCCCGGTGGCGCAGCGGTTGAGTGCTGGGTTACGAAGCTGCCCGCAGCCTTTGCAGCGCCGGTTCGATCCCCGGCTGCTCCCCGCCACTGGAGGAGGGTCTCACATGGCACGCAGACCTCTCCCGCCGCCCGCTGCTCCCCTCAGCAGTGTACTTTGGTCCTTCTGCCTGCTCTGCTCCCCGCTCTGGCTCTGGTGAATTCTCTCACCCTCCCTCGCTTCTGACTGTACCCAGTGCTTGTATAAACAAACAAATAAATAAATGAATAAAATACATGCCTCTTTAAAATAAATAAATAAATAAAAATAATGCTGAAGCAAGGGGCCAGATACAGACAGAGCAGCAGGCAGGGAGACTAGCCGGCCCCACTATATCCTTGCTCTCCCTGGCTTCTCTTATCTTGCACTCTGCCTAGGTGGTCATAATCATAGGGACATATTCTCTGTGCTCACGCTCCCAAGCACTTTTTGCATTAACATGTTATCACATGTGAGCAGTGAAAACTGGGAGGAAAGCAAGGCCGCAGGTGACAGCCATAGAGGCCACGATGAGAAGGCAAAAAAAAAAAAAAAAAAGGCCTGATTTGATTCCATTTTCCCTAAAGCATATAAAAATTTTTAAGACCTTATTGGGCCAAAATTTATTCCAACAGGGCAACACCAAACTGGAAGTAGTTAGGGATACCCCAAAAAAAGACAACTGAAGACTTTTACAAAGAAAGGCAAAGGTAAAGCAAGGAAATCGCTTTTGGCTAAGGCTTAAAATCTAATTGACTCTTGGTGACTGTCCTTTTTTGATGTTGAAACAGTACGATAAATGTACTAAAACAATGCAACAAAGGGCCAATACTAAAACAGGGTCGAAGGACAGTGACCAAGGTGCTGGACAAGTCAGTCACAGTGGGTTTTCATCCATCGGCACAAGTGCAAGACCACTCAGGCTAAGGGTCCAACAACAGGGTTTATTTAACAAACATGAGATTGGGGGGATGGAAGGCGTTTCTAGGGCCACAAGTGGCCAGCTGTCGCACCCCAGATGGTGTCTGTAGTGTCCAGACACCCCAAAGCAAGTCCGCTCATGGAAGATGAGATGACACTGCAGCAGCCCGAAGAGGCTAAGCCAGTGCTGGAGCAGGCAACGATGGACGCCACTGCACCAGGAGGTGCTGTTCAGGTGGGTTCCTTCAGTCCAAGGAGCTCCTAATCTGAGCCCCCAGAGCAAGACAAAGGGAAGCAGAAAGGATAAAGCTGAGTAGAGAGAGTGAAGGAGGGAGAGGGACAGAGACAGAGATAAGAAAGCCAGAGAGGGAGAGGAAGGTGCCCAGAATAGCTCCAGAGACCAGGGAAGAGGTCACACTGATGGCTACTCTCCTCCATCTTAATGAGAGAAGAGACCCCCGCAGGCCTCTGATATCTTCCACCTGGGATGAACACCGCAGGCCTCAGTTTGCCTGCAGCCCATGTGTAACATAAACACCAGGCAGAAAAGCCTGCCCCTCCACACCCCGCTCCTGCACCAGTCTGGACATACCGCTCTCATGGACAGCTCCGTAGACCACCTCTTTGAATACATAAACATATTGAATGTGAAAATCCTCATTGTTTGGATAAAATCAGTTTTAAAAAGCTGACTCTTACACTTCCTAAACCAGGGTTGACTAGATGCTGAGGATACAAAACTTGGAATTGTGTAAAGGGGAAGCGGAAGCAGCCAATCCAGCCTCCTTTGATTGCCCCAACAACCTAATTGCTTCACGCAGTGCAAGGTGATTCACCTGTAGGAAGCTTAGTGTTCCGTAAAATGAAGATAATACCACTTCAGGATTAAGTAAGGACTGGAATAACACACTAACATGTAATAGAGGCCCAACTAATGGTACTTATTACTAGCATGTATATTGATAGGTCCTATAAATGCTCTAGAATAAAAACATCACAGTGAAAATTTACAGGTCGTAGTTATTAATATTAACTACCGTCCTCTCTGTCCAGTTGAAAGGCAGAAGAAAGATACTGATGTATTTCTAGAAACAAATGCTTCTTCATTTTAGCCTGTTAGCATTGTAGGGCTGGTTCTGCCCTCGGTAATCAGTATTCAGTGGTTATAATGCTAGAAACTTGCTACAGATGTTCCTTGTGTTCATCAGTGCAAGGTGCCTGAAATTTGAGTTTTAATGCCTAATAGAATTTAGCCACAGGGAATCAGAAATTGGCTGGACCTGATTCCCTAAAAAGCACTACTGCATTCAAATAGACTCACCACTCCTCACTGCCTTGGCTGCCAATAAAATGAATCTTTTAAAAAACTCATTGTACACAGGAGATTAACCACACTCTGAAGTCACTTTGGAGTTAGGTACATACCTTTACTTGCTGATATCAGTTCATCATAAAATCCCAGAAATGTGGTACAATCATGGAAGCTACAGCAATCAGGGAACAGGCTCCTAAATATGCGCCACACAGTGTTGTTTTCTGGCTTGAAAGTTAATTTGAAGCAGTTTGGTAGAGCAGAAAAGACTTCAGATTAGAAGTTAGGGGACAAAGGAATTGGTCCCAGCTGAGCTATTAACTCATTGTGTGTCAGTAGGTATGTCTTCCTGTGGCTCCTGACCTCTCTACTCCTGACCTTCGGCTTCTATCATTGAAGAACCAGACTCCTCAAGTGTGCAAACAGGTCTCACTTCACCAACTCTAATCGCTTGCTGCGATTCTTTCATAACTGTGTGAAGACAGCATGATCTTCCCAAGGCGGGGTAGTATTCAGGCTTCCCCCCACCCCCACATTCCCCATATTTTCTTCACTAGGTGTTATGTTTATAATCACATTGGTATTGTTTTTATGATCACATATATGCACGAAAAGTATTATTTTTTTTGAAGATTTATTTATTTATTATACAAGCACTGGGTACAGTCAGAAACGCGGGAGGGTGAGAGAATTCACCAGAGCCAGAGGGGAGAGCAGAGCAGGCAGACTGACAAAGTACACGGCTGAGGGGAGCAGGCGGGCAGCAGGAGAGGTCTGTCGCGCCATGTGGGACCCTCACTGGCGGCCGGGGATCGAACCGGCGCTGCAGAGGCTGTGGGCAGCTTTGCAACCCAGCGCTCAACTGCTGTGCCACCAGGGAGGCCCACGAAAAGCATTATTCAGAGAAGAGAAAGACAGAAAGTTCAGTTTGACTAACTGTAGTTTATCCTTCAAGATATATATATCCTGCTCCCAGAAGTCCTTTTGCCTGTTCCCCTCCCAAACCCCAACCCCACACACACTCCTCATGTTTTTTTGTGTGTGTGTGTATCTCAGAGAAAGGTGTTTTCTCCTAATTCTGTCCCAGCATGTCGCACTCATGTTCAACTGGCTCCATTCTGTTGAACAAAAGGCCATTTTCTGTGTCCTAAAATTCTGTTTCAACATTTAGGGAAAACCTTCGGCAAATGAATGTCTCTTTTAAGTAGTTAAAACAGGGGGCCTCCCTGGTGGCGCAAGGGGTTGAGCACAGCACTGTGAAGCTATCTGCAGCCTCTGAAGCACAAGTTTGATCCCCAGCCGGCCAGGGAGCTACCCACATGGCACAGCAGACCTCTCCTGTCTTGCTCGCTGCTCCCCTCAGCAGTATATTTCAGTCAATCCACCGGCTCTGCTCCCCACTCTGTCTCTGGTGAATCCACTCATCCCGGCACCTCCTGCCTGTACCCCAGTGCTTGTATGCATAAATAAATAAATCTTTTTTAAAAAAGTAGGTAAAACAACACAGCCCAATTCTTCATTTCTCCAATATCTTCCACAATGTATGTGGCCTTTTGTTTCTGACACCTAGATCATACAATCTGAATTTTCCAATGGTAAAGTTGATTGAAAGGCAGTGATGGATTACAGACCATAAGATGATAATGTATTTTCCATCTAAATGCCAAGTCTCGGGCCTCCCCTGGTGGCGCAGGCGGTTGAGTGCCATGCTGTGAAGCTATCCGCAGCCGCTGAAACACCGGTTCGATCCCGGCCGGCTGACGAGGGTCCAACATGGCGCAGCAGACCTCTCCTATCTCACCCGCTGCTCCCCTCAGCAGTGTATTTCAGTCAGTCTGCCTGTTCTGCTCCCCACTCTGTCTCTAGTGAATCCTCTCACCCCCATACCTCTGGCCTGTCCCCTGGTTCTTGTATAAATAAATAAATAAATCTTTAAAAAAATAAATGCCAAGTCTCATGTAATTAAAATTTCTTTCCATTATTCCTTCTAAATGTTCACCAATTTCCATTTTCCCAAACAGGCACGCTTTCCCCAACACACAATGGACCTAATCATCAGCCTTGTTCTTTTAAATGGCTTACAGGAGACTTTAACATCCTCTAGGTGGCGCTCACCTCAACGTGAGAGAAACAACTGTGGTTGACTATTTTGAGTGTCTTGCTATAATGCACCTTTAGGTTGGTTTTTATGCTCCCCAAATTTATGTTGTGTTGTTTTTTGTTTTGTTTTTTTCATAGCCACAAGTGCATCGAAGAAGCAGTCAAGGGGCAAAAATAGGCCAAGATTTTTCCATATTTTCCTCAGGTAAGATTTTTAATGTTTCATCTGCTGAAATATACCTTTACAATTGGCCTTTGCTGGAATTTACCTGATTGATTTAGTAGCTTGAAGCACAGCTAAAGGGTCATAGACGTGTATATAAAGAAATTTCCATTGAGGGGGCCTCCCTGGTGCCACAGGTGGTTGAGTGCCGCACTGTGAAGCTGACCACAGCCTCTGCAGCACGGGTTTGATCCCGGCCGGCTGGCGAGAATCCCACATGGCGCAGCAGACCTCTCCTTCCTGTCCCTCCCACTGTAACCCTCGGCAGTGTATTTCATCAGTCTGCCTGTTCTGTTCCCCGCTCTGTCTCTGGTGAATCTTCTCACCCTCCTGCATCTGGCCTATACCCCGGTTCTTGTATAAATAAATAAATCTTAAAAAAAAAGAAATTTCTATTCATGCCTACCAGAGGTAGATTAAGGGGGAGACCAGAGGCAGATGACTGGGGCACCGATCAATAAGAGCATTGCAATATCACTGGAAATGTAATTAAATGGAGAAGCTTGCATTTACCAGAAGTCTTCTCGGGGAGGTTTCAAGTATTTGGAAAGAATTTCTGAGCAGTTACTTCCAATGAGATCTGAGACCTCCAAGAGGTACCTCCCAGAGGGAATCAATGTTACCACTGAACTCAGATATGTCCAGTTGGCCTGTTTGTGTTTTGCTGAGTGTGATGAGAATGTTTGGGGCTAGAGCTGACATAGAGGAGAGACTGAATACCACCACCAGATTCTCCTTCTCTGCTCCCCTCATACATTCCCTCTAAATAAAATAATGACTGACTTCTTGAAGAGTATTATTTTCAAGAGACATCACATTATTAGCCTGCCTGAGGAACTCATGTGTCCTCCTAAGGGAACATCCATCAAATAAAGACTAAGATTCAAAGTGTTAACAATCTGTAAAAAGGTGGAAGTAGCATCCTTCAAGGTCTCAGAACTGATAAGAACACCTTCCAGCTGCAGGTGCAGACTCCCAGGAACTAGGCCTATTCAGGAAGTAAGAATTTACAGAGCAGTGGATTCTAGACAGGGAAACGTCTTGGCAGTCCAAGAACCTCTGTTTCTAAATTGTGTTCATGGTGTGATCTGGGATGTGGACAGCAGAGCGATGTCCCAAGTGAGACTGTCCTCTGATCTGTGAATCTTAAAAGGCTGAAAGTGCCCTCTCCTCCATGAGCAGAGGTTACGTGACTTGCACTCAATTTCATCCTTGGTATTTCCTGTTTGATCCACATCCTTGGTTGCTCACCATAAAAAAAAAAAATGAAGTAATCTAACAGGGTAATTTTAAATAAAGCATCTTTAACTACGTGCTTTCTCTGCCCAGTGAAAAGTATTGTCAAAGCCCAAGTGACATGTGAGTCTTGCAGCCCTCTGGGAATTCTTCATCCTGCTCCAGACTCAGTTAGTCCACCGGGGAAGCAGTGCATGCTGATCTCATTAACTAAGACTTCAAAGAAATCACTTTGTTTATAAAGAAGATTAAATATTATCATCTCCTGATTCTTGTTCTCTTCACTTTTTTTCCCCTTGGCGTTCAGAAAGACCAAAGTCAAATAAAATGTTTAATTACTATAACAACCTACAATTTCGGCACATGTATTTCTCCCCACCTATATGATAGTTTATCGTTGTTCTCATTGTTGTCATCTTTCTGGTTAAAAAGTGTTATTGTAGGGCCTCCCAGGTGGCGCAGTGGGTTGAGCACAGTGCTGTGAAGCAGTCCGCAGCCTCCGCAACACTGGTTCGATTCCCACATGGCACGGCAGACCACACCTGTCTTGCCAGCTGCTCCCCTCAGCAGTGTATTTTGTCAGTCTGCCTGTTCTGTTCCCCACTCTGCCTCTGATGAATTCTCTCACCCTCCCGTGCCTCTGGCCTATACCCCAGCTATTGTAGAAATAAAAAATAAATCTTTAAAAAAAAGTGTTACTGTGAATGCATCTCTTATTTCAAACCCTTAATGGAAGCAAATAACAGATCATAAATTATTTTAAAAATCATCTTTTGTCATTCATCATTGTTATTTACCATATAATTCCTTTTTGAATTTCTCATTGGGACTCTGCTATTACTGGTGTGCCACATCAAATACATTTATGATAGGGGTTTTTATTCCTTGATTTATTGATACAGTAAGGGATCCATATCTGACACTCTGCAGCAGTGAAGAATCCTAGAATGCTCAAATGAGCCACAAGTTGTAGCCTGAAACCGACACATAAGGACAAACATGGAGTGCTATGTTTATGAAAGAGTACTTTTGTTAGTATACTGCCTCTAAGACTTTATTTATAACAAAAAAAATCAATAGATTTAAGAAAGAGAGAAATTTCAGGATGGAATAATATAGTCAAAAATAGACAAAACCAGAGATATTTTTCTGAGATATCACAAACACTTAGAAATTAATATCGCATAAGACCAACATGAAAAATTCCTATAGTGCGTTTTCTGGGTCACTTCCAGAGAGGGAAAAGAATCAAGTCATGATATCGAAGGATGAAACTGAGAATCTGCATCGAATCCTGACTCTTAATGAAATCTTGTCTGTGCATTAAGCCAAACCCCTAACTTTGTTCTGTGAAGCACAACTGTTTAGAAAAATAGAATAGAGTATCCTGAAGGGGATTCTGTGGTCAAATAATTTTGGGAAATGCTGAATACTACGACCTCATTCAAAATTTTTACCAACAGATGAAGTATTTGAAAAATCCTGCAGTTAAGAAAGTTGTTCACTTAATTTTTCTGAAACTTTTTTGAGCAAGAAAGTCTGTCTTCGTGGGATCCCTCAAATATTCTGCACTGAAATTTGTGAAACATTGCAACAAATAACCTACCCTGTTTCCCGAAATCACAGGTAAGGAAACTAAGGCTCAGAAAAGTCCGGTAATTTGCCTAACTTCACACACCTAGCATGTGGCAGAGTTGGGTTTTAATCTAGATCTGTCTGACCCCAAGTCATACTTTTAACTCCTAAAGAGAGGGTTACAGGGCCTCCCTCGTGGCACAGGCAGTTGAGCACAGCACTGTGAAGCTGTCCACCTCCTCCTCAGTGCAGGTTCGGTCCCCGCCAGCCGTGGAGCAACCCACATGGTGCGGCAGACCTCTCCTGTCTCTCCCGCTGCTCCCCTCAGCAGTGTATTTCAGTCAGTCTGTCTGTTCTGTTCCCCACTCTGTCTCTGGTGAATCCTCTCACCCTCCCACACCTCTGGCCTGTACCCCTGTTCTTGTATAAATAAATAAATCTTTTAAAAAGAGAGAGAGAGGATTACAGGAGAGAGTGTGCCTTCTCAACAAGAAGGATGTGCACATACACCCGTATTTCTCAGTGGTTATATTAAAAAAATATTATAAGCAGTGGGCACTGTTTATCCACTTGATTCTAAGAAAAGGGAAGTTATGATGGCCAGGGGATTCCTCCTTCAGTTACTATGCTGACTAATCTATGTACAATTTTCTGATCAGACTATCACCTTTCAAAACTTGCCTGTCTTTCCTTACAGATGCTAATTCCTTTATAAGAATAGTCCTTCCCCAAATGAGTTCCCAAAAAATCATTCTTTCAAAAGCAGCTCAAATATCATTCCTCTATAAAGGCCTCCCTGAATGCTATCTTTCCACATCTCTGCTCTGGAATCCCAAAGCACACAGCACGTGACCCTGTATCACACAGCTCAGGTTGCAGAATCAATGTTTCCTCAAATATGTCTTCCACTTTACATGACTGTGGTCATGTTTATTTCTCAGCACTAAACGTGGGATATGATAAGAAAGCACAACATAAATGTTCCTTTAACAAATATATGCCCACATGTGATAATCATGAAACAATCTCTACGGCTGTGCTAAGCAATCTGAGAGTGTTTTAGGGTTAAAAAACAGTTTAAGACAGAAAGGAAAAAAAACGATCCTCCTTTGACTAAACATTACAATCCTTCTAGTGATCCATGTAATGGGACACTCTATATTAGCCATCAAAAGGAATGAGCTCGAGCTACTGGTGTCAACAGTCAAAATGTTGAGCCAAAAAGCATTTGTAAATTATATATATGATGCTGTTTATATATATACATACATTTCTGAAACATGAAAAACAGTGTTCTATATTAATTTATGTATAGTAATGAACATTGATGAATAGCACACACAGGACTAATCATCACTAATTCAAAGTAAAGGTTACATCTAGGACAGAAGGGAGAGGAAGAGAATCAGTAAGAGACACTCATGACACTTTCAGTCTTTCTGTAGATTTTAATTTTGAAAAAATGTCTCTTCAAAATATAGCGAGATAAATATACCTGACGTGATGAGTAGATGGGATTTGATAATTATGTCTCTTAAATTCTGCATGTCTGAAGCATTTTATAGTAAAATATTTGTATTTTATTGCGCCACCATCTTATAGAACATGATCGTGGGGATACAGAACAGGGGGGAGAGGGCGTGCTGCAGGTCAGGTAAAAAACCTAAGAGGCCAGGGACTTTGCAGTGGAAGCCTGAGCTCTAGAATTGTAGTGAGTTCCCTCAGGGCAGGAGGTGCTCATGTGAGGCACTTATTTCACTGTTTGGCTTAAAGCTGCTTTAATTCCCACTCCCAGGGTCCTGAGCGCCCAATGGGGCATCAGATGTTCCCAAAGGTGCCTGTGTCCAGAGCCCTCTCTACACCTAGTGACCTTTGTGCAGCAGTCGAAGAACACCCTTATAGGTGGAAGCCATCTGGACAGGTCAGAGCAGGGCAAGCAACTGGCACCTTTTGCCCAAAGAAATCAGCTTGCCCAACCTAGATCACATCAGAGGCAGAAAAAGATGCCTGGCTCAGGGACAAAGCTCACTCTGGGAGGGCTCATCCTCTGCAAGCCTCATTTGCACAGTGAATGAACTAAACTGACCTCGGAGGTCCCCGACACCTCCCCTCACTGTGGAGCCCCAGGACTTCCATGCCTCCTTCCCCAGAATTTCCTCCAAATAAAATGGGGGTGCAAAATCAAACTCACTCAAAGAGGGAGAAAGAAAATGAAGAAGGTGGGGAAGGAAAAGAAGATAAAATTTAGTTCCTCCTGGAATCCTGTCTTTTCTCTGGCCCCTACTTTCACCCTCCCATTTCTGCCAAACCCTCTCCTAGGAAGCCCTTAAGATGCTGATAAAATACTCTAAACCTTCAGCCCAACCTATATGCTCAGCACCACCACCCCCCACCCCCCAGGAAATAGTCACCATCTTTATACTTTTCAAATTTTTTCAGACTTACTTGTTTTACCTCCAGGGGTATTTCTTTTAACATCTTATGATGATTTCACGTTACAATATGGTGATATGACTAAAACTTAAAATTTAGTATCCCTACTAAAACCACAAACTATTATTTATTTAGCCAAATCTCCATAACAGTTATCACTCAAACAGATGATTGAACTTGACAGGAAAATTTTCTAAGTAGGTTCATTTGACATCACAAATCAAAACCCAGTATTTGATAGTCACAGGTGTGATGAGTTATCTTTTATTATCACAACTGGATGTGTGTCCATAATGTTGAGCATTTACTTCATGCCAGAATCTGTGGGAGTCACTGCAGACAGAAATGAGTAAGCCATCATCTGTACTCTCAAGTATTTGTTGTCCATACATGAGGAATTATTATTCTCATAAAGATTTTAGCTTTTAAATGTATTTGACAGACTACATAGACAGTATCATTTGAATTACAAATGGAAATCAGCTCTTTTCTTTGATTTGCTTGGATTGGATGGTACCATAATTACGTCTTTTACATTTTTTGTTATGATTACTTTCCTGAGCTATACTAGACAGAGCCAACAGTCAGTGATTAGTGGCTAATCCAGAATGTGCTTCAAATTGATTAAAGAAACGTAATTGTCACTTACTGGAAGACATAGTTCTTTGCAGCTACAAATATTGATAAGTATGTGACCACCAATCAGTCACCATTATCTAAATTATGCAAGTTATGTCAGGGAAATATGCATTGATGGCTGAAACACTTGAACACAAATTTGGTAAATCAGGGGTCAATTTAGTAAATGTTTTCAGGAATATAAGTATGAATTATTTTCCCCTGTTCAGAATTTTACAGTCCTGGAGTCAATAGCACATAAATGTTAAATATTGTCCATTAAAACAGTTACTGAACATTATGACCTGTACCTATCACTTAAAAATCCATGTGTAGATATAATTTATATAAAAATACAAAATGCCTCCAGATATGATGGCCAAAGGCATGTATTCTATCACTGAAGCTATTGTGAGATGTCCAAAATATGGAACAAAGTACAACATAGAGCCTGCTTATAACAGGAATGTTTGCCTCTTCTTTGGGGAGACCGTCAAACCAATAATTACAAATTTTCAGGAAAAAATTTTGTGATTTGATTTAAGAATAACTTGTACAGCATTGTGAGTAGATGGTTATTTAAAACCATGGTGGAGAGCTCAACACATCAAAGGCAACCTTTTTATGCTCTTCCTCACATCGCAATGAAAGAGTGGTGGTAAAATATTTGGAATTTAGAGAGAGGAAAACCTGTATCTGAATCTCATACTAGTGATGTGATCTTAGGCACAATTCTTAGTCTCCATCATTTCAGTTTCTCAACATATATATGGGGATAACAGTAACACTGGTTGATAGAATGGTGAGAGAATCCCTCGGGAAAGTATATGAAGCACTGAACAATGAATGAAACTTAATGATAACAATCTTAGTTTTTGCTTGTCGTTGATGTTCTCACCTTACACGACTACATTCTTATATTATGTCTGTTGGCTTTACCTTCTTTCTTGAACCTCTCTTTGGTGGAGGGCAAGTGAAGCATATGCACATGCTGAGGTGTAAAGTTGTATCCCCCAAACTAAATAGGTTTGCAAATGAATTGCAAATCAACAAAATGTGATTTAAAACAAACAGTGGTAAGTAGTAGAACTTAAAAAATTCTGAATACAACTTAGTTGTGACTATAATATTATTACTATTAGTAGTAGTATTACTACTCATTATCCTTTTTTAAAAAAAGATTTAATTTATGCATACAAGAACTGGGGTGTAGGCCAGAGGTGTGGAGAGGTGAGAGAATTCACCAGAGACAGAGTGGGAAGCAGAAGAGGGAGGTCTACTGAAATACACTGCTGAGGGGAGCAGGGGGCAAGACAGGAGAGGTCTGCTGCACCATGTGGGTCACCTGCCTGGCTGGGTGTCGAACTCCTGCTTCAGTGGCTGCAGATAGCTTCATAGTGCTGAGACTTAACCCCTTGCACCACCAGGGAGACCCCTCAATATCCTTTTTAGAAAAATAATAATCCTCATAAATTATAACATTGGAAACACTGGGAAACACTGCGGTTGTTGCTGTCAAAATGTTGGTTACTTGGCTTCCTGCCCACAATTCACCTAAACCATATTCCCAATAATATGGTTTTGATCCAGACACCCAAGAATTATTGAGTTAATCCTTGAGTTGGCTACCCCTCTTCACTTCACATATGTTGTTCTCCATGGGTGTGATCTCATCCTGGATTTCTCCTCTATTTCAGAAGATTGAGCTTAACATTTTCTAATTTAGCAGTTTTACCAAATGTATGTATCATCTATCCTCCAAATTTTGGAATTACACCTGTACCTTCCCAAGAAACAAAATCTGGAGTTATAGCTTACAGTCAAACAACGAAACCAAACTAAACAACATTGAAATGCTGGAGATGGTCTTATTCTATATCAAGTATCTGCTCACATCAAGAAAATAAAATAGAATAAGTGAAATGGAGGCAACCTGGACACTCCAATAAGGCTGTTACATTTTTTTTTTATTCTGTGAGAATAAAATTAAAGCCTCTTAGGATATTCAAAATCTGGTAAATTGTCTCTTAAATTTAAATGTTGCCATGACTTTAATTTTGGTGGGGTTTTTCAAGTCATTTAGACGTTCTCATGTTCAAAATTCTTCTCTAAACTTCACAATTTGCCTAATTGCTTATTTTCCAGATCAGATCATGGTCCTAGAAGTCCAGATCGTAATAAAACATGTGGACCTTTACACTTGTTGTATGTCTAGTGCAGCAGCCAGGACATACCACCAATATGCTTGGTGGTCAGAAATCAAAAAAGCAACATTTGGTAGTTTTCTGTCCTAAGCAGATTACAGACTTGCTTATTGAACTGAAAATATTTTTTAATTTAATTTTATTTTATATATTTTACATCATTTTTCATTTTTGTACAATGTATGCATTTTTATCTTGGTTATATTCCCCATACAATTCCCACTCCCCTTATTTTGACCCTAATCCCTCCTCCTCCTCCATAGTGTGTCTCTGGTTTACAGTTATTTGTTGATTTTGATTTTTACTTTATCATAATTAGTCTTTTTCCTGGTCCCTTATTTAGGTTTTCTAAATTCCTACTATGAGTGAGACCATCTAGTATTTTTCTTTTTCTTTCTGGCTTATTTCACTGAGCATGATCCCTTCTAGCTCCATCCATTGAACTAAAAATATTTTAACATAAATAGCTATTTTAAATTTACCTAGTCACTACTCCAAAGTTCAATAATTGGCAAAGAAAAAAAATTAAATATATTTGAAATAAAATCGTCTTCATCAATTATTTGACCAAACTCAGTATGAACTGTCTAATTGAATGACTTATTTAGAAGTCATACAAAAAAAGGCAAACTTCAATTAGATATATTTGCACTTAGTCACTGACTCTGAAAAATGGGAAGTAGATAGTAATATTTTAATTTATAACTGAAATTAAGGTGGTCATATTTTTATTTGTAACTGAAAATTAATATTTCCATAGCCTTTAAAACTTAGTCTCTAGTATGTAGTTCTCCTGCTTTTGTAGGACCCAGGGTATTTCTCTAAGCATATCACCTGCAATTCCTTAGGAAGGACCATTGCGTAAACACATTCAAATAAGTACATTAGGAAGGCTTTTGTTACCTATAAAGATGTACAAAGATTCAGAACATAAAGAATTAAAAAATTGCTCTATCCTTTTGAAAGAGGAGGGAGCAATGAGGTAGAAGGAATAACCCCTTTGGGGAGTAGCTTAGATGGAGATGATCTACAGCTAATGGGGTTCTCAGTTAATTCTACAGATGTTACGTCCAGCCATGCCTAAGGCTTGCCCGTGTGCTGTGACCTGTCCTGCTCAGCTCCTATCACTGAAACCTGCCTAGCAGCCCATAACTGAGATGTCTCTTCTGATCATAAACATTGAGTCTCTTTACGTTACTCGAGAAACTTTCTATTTTGCCTTGAGCCACTGTTCAGGACAAGCTGAGGCTTCCCTCTGAGATATAAAGGTCCTTGTAATTCTATTATAACCCCTGACTACCCTCACAGCCCACCCTGTGCAGAGCTGCAGGAGCCAGAATTTCAAGCACAAGTGTTTCCAAATAAAATAACCACACTTTAGGTAGCAGTCCTTGAAAATGCAATGTATTGCAATGACAGCAAAATGCTACAACCTGTTTAGCTCTTGGTGAAAAGGAGTGGTGAGACTTGATAAATAGCTAGCACTTATATTTACATCAATTGTACCTTTCCAAATCATACTACACTGTTGATGCCTAGGAGAGGATTTATGCCAGAAATTCAATTTAGTGGCTGAAGTGAGGCAAGTATTTACAATGTTGCACTGAAAACCTCTTTTCCCAACCCTCCCCCCCCCCCCCCCCCCCCCCCCCGTTGTCAGATTTGTGGAAAGTGCTAAAGATGGATGAAGCCAGGTGTAAACCTGGCTTACTCACTCATGGCCAATTGGAAGCTATCTGTGTACGTTACACTGGGATGGAGCTATTGAACAATACTGATTTATTTGTTCATTCATTAATTGTCATCCTAATTAATATTATAAAACTACTGTTTATTATACAAGAGCTACTTGAGAGAAATATTGAGAAGGTAAAATAATCCTTGGAAATTATTTTGCAACTAAATTAATCCCCTACCAAAACACTTTACTTACTGTTCCATCAACACAGCCAAAAAGTGGGAACATCATCTGTGATCAAATAAACCACATATGAAATTATGTGTTAGACTAAAACTGCACAAAATAATGTCATTCAGTTGCTAATAGTTTTTACGCATTGTTCGAGGAGATGAATAGGCAGGCACCCCACTAGTATTTAAATGTATCCATACTTTGTGTGACTTTATTATAGGCAGAGTGGGTCTCAACATAAAGATAAAGGGAAAGTTATGTAAGATATACCTCGCTCCTTTTTTAAAAATTGCATCTGGACCCAAGTTGAAGGACACTTCAGAAGCAAGCTGACTTACTCTTCAAAAATGTCATCATTGTTAAAGACAAAGGAAAACTGAGGACGTGTTCCAGGTTAAAGGAAGCTAAAGGGATATAAAAACTAAATGTGAGGTGTGACCCAAACTGGATCTGGAATCAGGGAAAGAAAGTTGCTATAAAAAGGCGTTATTAGGACAACTGTTGAAATATGACTAAAACTATAAAGTATCAATATAAAATTTGATGACTGTGATAATACATACAGTAAAGTATTTAGGGGCAAAAAGTCACAATATCTGGGACTTACTCTCAGCAACACTCAGTAGCAAACACCCAGTTTGGTTCCTTTTATGTAAATTTCAAAAGTACAGAAAACCAAATAATTTCTTACACAAGAAGAAGGAAGAGAAGAGTACAGAATTAAGGAATACAAGGAAGGAGCCTTGAAAATTACTGGTAATTTTCCATTTATCAAATTAGGTGGGGAGAACACTGTCCTCCTGGTATTTGTTATACTACACACATTTTAAATGTGTCTACTTAATTGCTCTTTTATCTACTTAATTGCTAACAGAAGAGGGAGAGTGAAGGAATTATGTTTCCTGTGAAAAATACAAGTCACAGAAAGCAGGTTATGCTTCCTATGCTGAGATTCTCAAACAAGACACCCATGATTTTCCAGTGTTACATTTATGAATTCTTCATAATCTTTCCCTAGCAGATCCTCAAAATGAAAAAAAGTTTAAATGCAAGCTGTAATCCATCCTTACATGAGATAAGGTTAGATTTTATTTAAACTGTGAGGAAAAGAAGGTAAGATGTATGACCTTGAGCAAGCCAATTGCATTTGGCACTCATCTTAAATAATTGAATCTGGGCATAAATGGGCTCAGGCAAATGTAAGATGCCATGTTGTTTCTGGATTAGAAGTTATAAAGATGTATAAGTTATAAAGACACCTTCAAATGTGTAGCATATTTCATGTGAGTTTCTTGGCATTCCAATAGGAATTTCAACTGAACGCTGAATTTTTTTAAAGTGTTCTCTCCTAGGACATCAATATTCTTTTTTACTTTGTATCATGTCTGTGATTTTCACTTATGATCATTTTTCCTACTTATGAGCCTATGATTACACTCAACCATCCTTTCTAGGAATACTTTCTACAACAAAGATAGCCAAACTTATTCATTCATTCATTCATTCATCTGAAGTTCCAACTTTTCCAACTTTCCACCCCAGTAATGAGAGGAGACTGGTGTTCACCCCTAGGCACTCTTCCAATGAATATGTCACAGTCTTAATTCATTGTCTCTGGAACGGTATTCAAAATATTTTTAGGAATGCTTTTAATGTTTTATAAATGAATGATAATTTATGTTTTTATTTCAGGCCTGATATTCACAGTATCGGCAATAATGATTTCAGCAAAGCCTTTACAGAGCTTCTCATGATAGCACTGAAAACAAGATTGAAAAGTGTGAATTTAAAAATTTAAAGTTCCTTGTGGGTTAGAACAGTACAATGTAAATATATATCATTTATTTATTTATTTATTTATTTATTTATTTATTTATTTATTTATTTATACAAGCACTGGGTACAGTCAGAAGCGCGGGAGGGTGAGAGAATTCACGAGCCAGAGCAGGAAGCAGAACAGGCAGAAGGACCGAAGTACACTGCTGAGGGGAGCAGCGGGCGGCAGGAGAGGTCTGCGTGCCATGTGGGACCCTCCCCAGCGGCCGGAGGTCGAACTGGCTTCTCAGTCCAGCACTCAACCGCTGCACCACCAGGGAGGCCCTGTAAATATATATCTTAGTCCATTTTAAGGCTACGGTCATTCTGAAGTCAGTGACCGTGTTCATTTATCCAGGTACCATAAAATCCCAGACACTCAGTAAGTACTGTAGAATGAAAAGAAAGGAATCAACACTAAATTATCAAATCTTTATGTTAGATACCTCTTTTTAGCTGCTAGCCACCCTTATCTCCTTCTGTAGAAGCACTCAGTAGCTGTGTGAAACCACCCCTGCACGCTGCTGCGCTTTGGTTTGAACTTGAGCTATCTCAAAGTTCCCAGCTCCTCATACAAGCATGTGAAATGGTCAGTCACTTAGCTGTATTTCATTCCTCTGGTCATGATAACTTAGTGAGGATTGAGCACATGACACAGCACAGGTCCATGAGACTCAAATCAAAGATGAATAGAACTGTCAGGAAGGAGAAGTACTCTTACCTCTGAGAATACAAACTCTGTGGATGGCATTAATCCGAGACTATCAGATGCTACCAAATAAAGAAAGCCTGCCTGCAAACACACCCAGGACAGAATTAAGATGGCTCAAAATAGGAGAATCACAAAGTCCTATTGATCCTGAGATCTAGTAATGACAGATGCGGAGCTATACATGGCCTAGGCTCACTGAGCTAAAATGGGGTCGGTCAAAGCCTAAATGTAAGGTCTAGAGTTGGAAGATGAGGACAAGCATACAGACACATATAGAAAAGAACTTAGAAGTAGAAGCTAGAACTAGGGGATGTCAGTAGAACAAGTCTCCTGGGGGAAAAAATGCCAGCCTGAGACAGATAATTGGAATCAAGAAGTAGGGTACATAATACAATTCCTTTTAAAGGACTAGGCAGGTGGCTGGTGTGATGTGAACATTTGCTCCTTCTCCAGACCTATCTCCCACCACTGATCCTGTCTAGTTCCCTCTCGCAAGCCATTTTAACTTCTAGTGATTACCTAGATAGGTCTTGTGGATTCCATCCTCAGTGACTTTGCACATACTTGCCCCTGTGTCAAGATGCCCTTTTCTCCCTTCACTCAGCCTGCAAGCCCCAGCCTTAGTCTTGTTTTGAGAAGCTTTGAGGGGCTCTACCTTGTGATCCATCATGGAAAGGCCTGGACCTCGGGGGGACAATTCTGTATTTTCATATTTGTCACTCAATTAAAATGCAAGCGCCCTCAAAAAAGATAACTTGTCTAATTCACTTTAATAACTCCAGTGCCTGATATGAATATGTCCAGTCCATAATACTATGACGTGAATGGATAAAATTAATTGTTTGCTTGAGATACATTAAAGATGACCAGGAACAAAAGAGAGCCATAGGTTCTGTACTTTTACCAACTAAATACATTGAGCATTTACTATAGCCACAGCAAAGAAAAAGAAATTTCTCTACATTTTCATCTAACCCACTCCCTGTCCCCAAATATAAAGTAGATCCTTCTCCAATTCCCCATTACTCTTTCCCCTATAAAGTCATCTCTCTGCCAGAAAAACAAGGCACTCTCTGTGCACGGAATTCATCTTACAAATGCAGTATGTGCTCAGTTGTCAGAATGCTTATACTTACTGTCAGTCCCATCATTTGCCTCCTCTGTATGATAAACAACCATCGAATAATGGCCAAGTATCTGTGTGTAAGGGGCATTTCATTGTAAAGCACTGCAGAGAGTTGAATTTTATTGACAAACCTTAATGATTAAGGTATGTTATAAGAAAATGACAATCACTTCAGGTTCTTTAAATTTTTCCTAAATAAAAAAGCAACTTTATTTCAGACTGAATACTGCTTAGTACAGATTATGTAAAATCCTACAAAATATGTAAGGAGCTTATTTAAAATATTTAAAAGTGTTAACATGTGGTCAAGGAATTAGAATTAGTTTGCATGGCTTCAGAGGTAAAAGTAGAATCCTGGGTAGAAATTAGCAGAAGGAAGATTTTGCCTAGAAATAAGGAAGGACTGTCCCAAAATTAAAACTGTCTAGCAATGGAGAGGGCTAAATTCTAAAGCAAAGAATTTAGTAAGAGCCATAAAAAGAAATATTCCCATAAATCTTATTTCATGCAGACATTATTTCATTAATATTCATGGCATTTTGAAATATGCAACAAAGCCATAGGTCTCCCTTTTGTAGATAAAGAAATCGGCAGTCTTAAATAATTAACCCAAGGGTCACATATTTATTGATACCACTGATGTTCTCTCATTTATTCATTGTTTTAGGAAATAATAAGCTTCCTGCAATTGCAGGTGATGATACTGATTGTCATTTAATTATTGGTCTTCTAAGCAAAATTTGAATTTTTATATCTTAGAGTTGGCCTTCTTGGAACCTTTTAATAGAGAAAGCTTTTTGAGTTCTGCAAATTCTTAGGCTTGTCACTTTAATTCGTTTTAACCAATTTTGAATTTTAAAAAGTTAGATGTTAATTATTAGCCTACAAATTGTTAGATCATCTGTAACATGTGTTAAAACCATTAAATGTCACTATGTCATTACAAATGCAGTGGTGGAGGGAGTAAATGTGAGATTTTTATTGTTTTTCTTCAGTTTCAATAGTAACCATCAGTGGTAACCAAAGTTAATAGTTCTCTTTTTTTTTAATAGTTTATTTTATATTATTCTTACATCTTTTTTCATCTTTGCACAATGTATGCATTTTCGTTTTGGTTATATTCCCCATACTCTTTTTGATGAAAGACAAGCACTTATTGAACCACATAACAAAATGAGGCATAAATTTCCTTCAACTCCCCAAAGTTTACAGGGTACTCTTTCTTCAACACAAAAGTCACAATTTCAAATTAACTTAACATTGGAATCTAATATTAAAAATAGCAGAAAATAGATAATTTAAAGAAGAAAATTAGAAACAATCAAAAAATAATGTTCCTTCATTTCTAATAAATTAATTAAAAATAAAATTATAGTGAAATATGATTATTTTTACTTATCAAACAGTTTTAAAAATGTAAAAAAACTAAGTATTGATGATGACATAATGAAACTAATGTCCTATGTAGGTGGTCTCTAAGATGTTTTTGTGTCTTTCAGGCAGACACGCAGGAGTGGAATTGCTGGTTCATATGGCAGGACCATCTTAGTCCTTTGAGCAACCTCCCCACTGAATTCCAAAGAGAATGGGCCAGTCTGTATTCCCAGCAACAGTGTGAGAGCATTTCTTTTTCTCCACACCCTGCCCAGCACTTGTTTTTTGTTTTAGTTTTTTAATACGGGCCATTCTCATAGGTGTGAGGCGGTATCTCACTGTGCTTTTGGTTTGCATTTGGTTGAACATTTTTCATTTGCCTATTTGCCATGTGTATATCTGCTCTGGAGAAGTACCAATTTAGCTCATCTGTCCATTTTTTTATTTTTTTTTGTTATTGTTCAGTTGTATTAGCTCTTTGCAGATCTTCAATATCAGTCCCTTGTCAGATGTATGATGTGCAAATATTCTCTCTCATTCAGTGGGGTGTCTCTTCGTTTTTGTTACTGTTTTTTTCGCTGTGCAGAAGCTTTTCAATTTGATGTAGTCTCAGTTGTTTATATTCTCCTTTGTCTTCCTGGCTGCTGGGGATGAATCCACAGAGATATTTCTAAAGCTCATGTCATGGAGTGTTTTACCTATGTTTTCCTCTATTTTATAGTTTCAGGCCCTACATACAAGTCTTTTATCCATTGAGTTGATTTTTGTGTATGGTGTGAGATAGTGGTCTAGTTTCATTCTATTTTTGAATTTCCTACAACTCCCCAAAGTTTACAGAGTTTATATGTGGTAGTCCAATTTTCCCAACACTAGTTATTAAAGAGGCTTTCCTTGTTCCAGTATATATACTTTGTCATAGATTAGTTGGCCATAAATGTGTGGTTTTACTTCTGGGCTCTCAGTTCTGTGCCAATGGTCTATGTGTCTGTTTTTGTTCCAGCACTTCAGAGTCAAAGAGCTAATTTCCTTTACTCCTTAAAAATAAAATTTACAAATGAATAGAAAATATAGGATAATTGATACAAAGCATGAGTATAGAGAAAAGGAAATGAAAATAATTCTTGAATTAGGAAAAGATGTTAAAACTCTTTCATAATGTGCAAAGCAAATTCAGTGAGATAACAAGGATCACCCTTCAGAATGACAGTCCAAAGTGTTTAACAGTGAGTGTGTGGGGAAGCTGGCACTGGAAACCCTGTTCATGAAGTATTCATTGCCAGAACTTCTGTGCAGAGCAACGTGGGTATAACCACCAAACTTTCAAATACACATTCTGCCTCTACTAGAAGTTTATCCTACTGATACACTCACCTTTGGATAAAATTATACAGATTCAGGAATTTTCAGTGCCACATTTTTAATAACTCAACTTTGTAGAACCACTTATAGAGACATCAATGGCAGACTTTAAATAACTTTAGGCAAATGTGCAGTCTCTAAAAAGAACGTGTGTGCTGATACAGTGACTGCAACACATACTGATAAGTTAAACATAGAATTGTGTGAATATGCCATCACTTGTGTCAAAAACGACAGCATGTACTCTATGCATAAGGCAGCATATATCTTATCAGTGGTTGCAAAAATACACATTAACAATGATATTCTCTAGATGGTGAGATTGCAAATGGCTTTTATTTTCTTACCAAACTTTTTCTACATTTTATAACATAACCATATAAGACAGTCAAAGTGAAAGAAAAAACTTTCAAAATATACATGCGTATTAAAAAATATTAATGGCAAATATTATGTTCAACAATGATTTAAGAATATAGAGGGAGGGCCTCCCCAGTGGCACAAGGGGTTGAGGCACAATCTCTGAGGCTGTCCACAGCCACTGCAGCACAAGTTTGATCCTTGGCCAGGGAGAAACCCTCATGGTACAGCAGACCTCTCCTGACTCACCCACTGCTCCCCTTAGCAGTATACTTCAGTCAATCTGCCTGTTCTGTCCCCACACTCTGTCTCTGGTGATCCTCTCACCCTCCTCTGCCCCCACCTCTGGCCTGTAGCCCAGCTCTTGTATGCATAAATGGATAAATCTTTAAAAAATATATAGGGGCAAAGTCTAATTTTTTTAAAGATTTTCATAGCTGAGTATTTGCATTTTTTGTTTGTTGTTATTGAAGTAATATTGCATTACAGCATTACGTAAGTTTTGGATGTTCATTGTTGAGAACCAGCAAGTATATATAGTATATTAAAGTCCAAATCTATCCTTCACTACACAGCATTTTCTTCATGAAAAACAAGCATTATATTGATTTTCACATATGTCACATAAAATTGATAAGGAGAGAAAGATGAAATAAAAGGTATAATCAATCTTTAGTTGCAACAGTTTGCTTTTCTATTAAGTGTCTTTTCCGAAAGCAATTACTAAAAAAGTTAAACCTAAACCTAAAGAACAACAAACAAATCAACACAAGTCTTCACATCTTCCTAAATTAAAGTAAGTTAGACTAGGCAAGTGATTGTCTCTTACTTTGGGAACAGTGCAACATGAGACAAATGTGTTTCACAATATGGGGAAGGTCCATGTCAAAAGCAAAAAACTTTACCCACTGATTTCAGTCAATCTACCAGCAATGTGAACGACTTATTAGCCAACTGTAAAATAAAGAGATACACTACTCTGCAGATTTATAAAGTTAATGAAATATGTATTATATTATAGAAACACCTCCTAATTTGGAATCAGTAATTTTAAGTGCGGTAGTCTAAATGTTTGTGCTTCCCCAAAATTCCTATGTTGAAATTGTGATCCCCAATGTGATGGTCTTCGAAAGTGTGGCATCTGCGAGATAATTAGGTCATGAGTCTGAGGCACTCGTAAATGGAATCAGTATTTATTAAAAAAAAAAAAAAAAAAAAAAAAAAAAAAGCTCTCTCACTCCCTCCTTTGGCCATATGAGGTTATAAGACATCTGGGACACACAAGAGGCTCTTCACCCAACCATCCTGGCACCGGGATCTTGCACTTCAGCCTGCAAAACAGTGAGCAATCAATAATTGTTAATAAGTCACTGTCTGTGGTATTTTGTTTAGCGATCCCAATGGAATGAAACAGTAAGTTAATCTTTCTCTTTAAGATCCCATCTGCCATTGTAAGGCTTACTTATGTGGGTGGGATCAGGAAGGAACATGGTAGAGTAAGTTTGGGGGCTTATTGATTTTACTGATGCATGAAGAGAAGGGGGAGGTTATGAGAAGGCACAGAGTATAAGACACATGGAGTATGGCAGTGAGGGGAGGCGCTAGAGAATCTGAAGGGAATTGGGCCTCCGTGGTGGTGCAGGCAGCTGAGCGCCGCAGTGTGAAGTTGTCCACATGCCTGCAGCACAGGTTCAATACCCGCCAGCCGGCAAGAATTCCACACAGTGAAGCAGACATTCCTGTCTCTCCCGCTGCTCCCCTCAGCAGTGTATTTCGTCAGTCTGCCTGTTCTGTTCCCCACTCTGTCTCCGGTGAATCCTCTCACCCTCCCACACCTCTGGCCTGTACCCCAGTTCTTGTATAAAAATAAATAAATCTTAAAAAAAAGAAAAATTTTAAAATTTTAAAATATATATTAAAAAAAAATCTAAAGGGAATTGGAGACAAGAGGGTAGAGGTTATTCCAAACCATGTTTGGGACCAAGCAATCTCCTGATTGCTTCCCAGGAAAACCCCAGCCCACACGCATGCTGACAAACACTGGCAGGTGGATCAAGGGCTCAGATTTTGTCAAGCAGGTAGAAGGCCAGGAAGAGAGGGAATGTTATACCTTACCCCAGTCAATCAGAGTTACCAAGGTGAGGTCTAGCAACCTGTGTATTTTTTTAAACTTCCTACCTGACTGCATCATGAGGGCTATAACCTACTGTTTGGGAGTGCCTTCGCTATTATACCTTACTCTGAATTATTCCTGTATTGTACATCTCATTCTGTTCTAATTATGATGCTGCTATATTTCAAACCAATTCATTGTTTTGACAACCTAAAGCATGGAGAATCCATCTCAGTTTTTCACTGGTCAACACTGTATAAACAGTTGCTAAGGAATAAAATCATTATTATCAAAAGACAAATTTCAGTAATATATCACTTGATTAAACCATCACAAAAGAAAGAATGTGTGATTAATCAATATTTATAGGCCTTTTTCTGTTAACTACAATTTTTTGAGTACTATGGGACAATCAGCATACAATTTTATTCTGAATCACTGAGGAAATCGAATGATAGAATCTCCTAAATGGAAGAGACCTTTCCAGTCACTTAGTTCTACATCCTCTATGATACCTAAATCTCTACTACCGCACCTCTGACAGGTGATTTTCTAGTCTGGCAGAGCCAGAATAAAGGAATTTGTTAGCAAGTATAGTAAGAAGAAAATATAAACCTGCAAAAGAAAAATAAAATTATAAACACACGAAAGCAATCTCAGTTACTCAGAAAATTTCAAGGCTGGAAATGTGCTTGTTTTTTCCTGTTAATTTGACACATGAATGGGGTTGGCCTGCCCATAAAGACAGCATCCAAAGCACTGGACTATCTCCATGGGGCAGGGTTTCCTTGAAAATACTGCCCTCATATACATACAGAAATAGCACAATTACTACAAAATCCACAGATTGCAAACAGTTCTAAAGTTGGCAGCACAGAGATAATAAGCCACAATCTTATTGTACTACATATCTCTTTGACAAAGAGAGACAGATGGGCTAGAGGAGGGTCAAAAATGGCCATGACAATAATTTAGTAGATTAAAATAAGCCTGACTCTTTGGCAGCAGTGAGGTAGCCCTGGCCCTCCTGGATAGCCCTACAATTCAGGCCAGAATAAAGCAAGTGAACATTTACTTCCTCGCTGCCTTAGGAAGAAATACTATCAGTAGCTACTAAATTATGTTTCCTAATCCAAATATCAAAAGAGTTCAATCACATCCAGAGCAGACACTGTCATTTGTACAACCTGCCACTTACATGCCATTTCTTTTTTTTAATTAAAGATTGTTTTTTGGGGCCTCCCCAGTGGCGCAGCGGTTGAGCGCTGGGTTGCGAAGCTGCCCGCGGCCTCTACGGCGCCGGTTCGATCCCCGGCTGCTCCCCGACCAGAGGAGGGTCCCACATGGCGCGCAGACCTCTCCTCTGCCGCCCGCTGCTCCCTTCAGCAGTGTACTTCGGTCCTTCTGCCTGCTCTGCTCCCCGCTCTGACTCTGGTGAATTCTCTCACCCTCCCGCGCTTCTGACTGTACCCAGTGCATGTATAAACAAAACAAACAAACAAACCAGCAAACAAATAAATAAAGCATGCCTCTATTTAAATAAATAAATAAATAAATAAATAAATAAAGATTGTTTTTTATTTATTTATGCATACAAGAGCTGGAGTGCAGGCCACAGGTGTGGGGAGTGAGAGGATTCACCTGAGTCAGAGTGGGGAACAGAACAGGCAGATTGACTGAAATACACTGCTGAGGGGAGCAGCAGGTGTGACAGGAGAGGTCTGCTGCACCATGTGGGTCACCACCCTGGCTGAGGATTGAACTTGTGCTGCAGTGGCTGCCGATAGCATCATAGTGCTGCATCTTAACCCCTTGTGCCACCGTGGAGGCCCCTACATGCCATTTCTAACAGTCCAGGAAAAAAGCACAAAGAGGAAAACATGCCTAAGGGCAGGTTTTCATATTTAATTCTTATTGCTTAAAGCTGACTGTATTCACGTGGCCTTTATCCTTTCTCCACTAAAAGTCTACTATTTGGGCAAGTTACTTCATCTCTCTCTGCTTTAGGTTTCTTATTGGAAACAATGATCTTCCTGAAACAGGTTTTGCAGTGTTCCTTCCATTTGGTTAAAATTTTAAATGGGTCCACAGTGACAGCAGAACAGAGTTCAAATTTCTCCTTCACTCAGTTTGCTCTTCTACCCAGGCCTACTCGCCATCCCCTGACAATTTCTTACGCTCCAAACATTCATACCTTTGCTCATGTCCCTTTGCCATCAGAACTCTAGTCCCCTCTTCGTGCATAGTTTATCCCTGCCTATTGAAGTTGTGTGTGTTCTTAAATATGTCTAAACTCATTGTTCATGGCATTCACCAGAACCTTAATGTGAGCTGCCTAGTATATGGTCAGAGGTCTTTGCCAGTGATTCTATTTTCCCAATGAGATGTTTATTCTTTGAGTTAAGGCACCTTCTTTTGGGACTAGGGTTGAAAAATAAAAGCTGTGGAGTTAAATTTGAATTTCAGATAAGTAATGAGTAAATTTTGAGTATAAGTATGCCACATGCAATCTTTCAAGTTCATCTAAGGTAGAGGAAATAAGCTACACTTGTGCTACTTAACACCCACACAGTTTGTATGCAATCTAGAAAAATTTTCCGTGCAACATTTGAAACATACACTAATAAAACTATTGTTTGTATGAAATTCAAATTAACTGGGCGGGTGTCCTGTGCTTTGATTTACTAAAGCCAGCAACTCTGGACTACTGGAATCATTTTAAATGCCCAGAACAAGATACAAACAATAGTATATGCTGATTAGTGGAGCTGCTGTAATTTAATGAAGACAAACTTGAGGAAGACAATCACAAAACAAAACATTTCAAGCACTTTGTCCTGAATTCCTCCTTGATTTAAGAGACCAACTCTTGTTCTACCTGACCTCTCCTCTAGGTTAGCAAGATAACCATGAATCGGACACACTCTGGGTTAATTTCAAACACTGGCGTGGGGCATGGAAGATGGAAACCCTGGTATAATTCTGAAGCTCAGGTGGATAAGTTCCTGGCCTTAGGCAAGGTACAATCCATAAGAGGCCACCCAAGGGTCAAGTGTAGATCAGACGGGAAAAGTCTGTGGCAGGAAGATGCATGTGAGTGAGAGAATCTCACAGAGCAGCTGCAGCCGAACCAGCAATAAGGAGTGAGTGTCCAAGTACTGAGCCCCTCTGGACAAAATCTCTCTCTCAGTTCACTAAAATCAATCGCTTATGTACTGATCAAGACTTTTCTGTGTCTTTTTTATATATTCTTTGTTAGCTTTCTTCTGAGAAAGTGAAGAGGCTGCATCCTTCCAAATTCTTATGGGGAATTTCCAAATGTCCCATCAGAGACAATGGTGGGGAAAGAGATCTACGATCCCATATTCTCTAAAGTGACGTTGTACTGTTAAACAGGCAAACATTGCCATTCAGCAGACACAGAGAGCCAGACACAGTCAGAAGATCTGAGATAAGTTGTGGGGAGACGGTCAGAGGTCACGAAGTGAAGCAACAAAGGGAGGAGATAGCCAAACAAGTGCATTTTAGACCAGTGTTGAGGGTGTTACCTTTTTCCGTAAGAGTCCTGAAATCCCCTCCAAAGCTCACTATGGTCATTTCATCCTTAGTGGTGCACTGACTACCTTCCCCATGGGATGCTTTCTCTCAGCTTTCACCAGGTACACCATAACCTTTGACAAAGAGTCACACAATGTCACTGTCTCACTGACTGACCCTACAAGTTGTTAATGCACATGCACTGGACAGTCCTAGACCCTGAAGCCAGAAAGATCTATATTCAAAGCCCAGCTCAGTCACTTCCATCACGTTCCAAGATTAAGGTAACTTAACCTCTCTGCACTGGAGCTTCAAAAGCAACAACAAAAAGAAGTTACAAAACTTTTTTTGTAGGGGTTGTGCCCACTGAATGAAATAACATTAACACGTTAAAATATAATACAAACTGAATAAATGTTGGTTAATCCTCCATGTGCTACAAAAACTTATTGTGATAGGAAGAGTCCATCTCTAACTTGAAAAGACTCTAAATATGGGCAATTATTAAGTGTTGATAACCTTACAAAAATAATTTCCAAAAGAAAAGTGGATGTGAAGGAAGAGTTGTGAAAACTAAGGTGCATGTATAAATTAGCAAACCCAGATGACAGCAAGGTAAAGTATTAATAGAACTGACAGACACACCCACAGGGTTCTTTCTCATTTTGCCTCAAAGACTTGTGTGAAACTGAAATGACTAGTGTGGTGTTGAGGAATTGGTGTTAAATCCTTACACCTTAATAAAGATCTGGGAGAAAGTCTGATCAGCAAGTTAATGAGATTTTCTTGATGTTACTAACTGAGAGATGTTGTAAGTATCAGTGAGCAAAGATAAAATAATACAAAGACATAAAATAAGCTTGGAAACACAGACAAGATATAGGAGTATAAAACTCAACATGAAAAATGCTTACTCATTGAACTGAGAAGCTTGCCGTGCTCGAGGGACTAGAGGAAATCGGGAACTAATAATGATAAAAGACACCAAGGGGCAAACAAGAATAGCAAATTAGAAAGAGCTTTATATTATGGAGGACAGCCAGGGAAAAAGAACAAATAGCAGTGTTTAGGTGCATGTACAAAATTCTACTATTCCATGAAGGGGGGAAAAAAATTACATGAATCTACTGAGATAGCTCTGAGCATGATGCATCAAGTTTGGTGATTCAGAAGGTCACAAAGTTAGGGCGAAAGTGAAAGGGAATGGGTGACAAGGAATAAAAATGTTATAATAAATGAAATGATAATTTCCAGGGAGAGAAAGAAGGGCAGCTGAGTGGTTCATATAAAATGGGAAGCACATGGAATTAATCCATAAATGTGTGGAAACAATGTATAATGGGGGATGACATTTTGTCTGAACAGAAATTAAGAAAGAGAGGGAATTTAGGAAAGAGAAATGAAGTGTAATAATCTGGTAAATCCATGTGGAGTGAAGCCATGAATTTCATGTTGCCCAGAGAGCAAGAGCCAGTCCATGTCTCCATGCTTTAAACCAGCTGGAGTCCTTTAGTCTGATGGGAGAGAGTGTCCTTTCTCCTATGATATGGCCTTGCTGTTGTAACGGACCAAGTGATTTACAGGACTCTTCCTAAGGAAAAGTTTATGATGGCAAGAAGCATATGTCCTACTCTCAGAGGGCACCTCTCTCAAATAAGAATGAAACAGAAATCTTGGCTCCCTAACATTATTATATGTCCCAAGACCCAGTTTCAGCAGCAACCAAAATCCCAAGGCAAATTCAGCTTAATGTGTGACACTTCCATTAGCAAAAAGGACAAGTGGTTTCAACACATTTCTTCTACTTAGAAAGTTTCTGACAAAGGTCAAATGATGTAGGAGAGTCAGTAATGTGTTCCAGGACTCTAGAATAAGAAAGAGTTATGGTACTGAAAAATGAATTAAGTGCTAACTATTTTAATGTCAAAAGTGACAGAATTATAAAAGTTATATCTGGAAGTCTTGGAATATAGGAATAAAAGTGTAAGGATTGCAGTTGGTTGGATAAAGGGAGACAGTAGGTTTCTGTGGTTAGACAGGGCAGACTAAGGCAAAGAAAATGCAATAAATATGTGAAGAAAGAAAAGGGGGGTGGGGGCGGTGAAGGAAGCAGTAACTGAAGGAGGGGAAGGCCCAAAGACTCATACCAGGATTTTCTCTATGCCATTAACTGAGAGTTCCCAAACCCAGCAATGAGTGGGATCCAGGAACCTGCTGGAGATCTGATGCAGTGACACTTAAAGTATATGCAACAGGACAGGACATTGTAAGGAGCTACAGGTATCCCCGTAGGGAAGCAGACACAATAATTTTGTGGTAAAATTACATACCCTCTGTTAAATAACTATTGCCATTTTGAGAAATCCCTCAACTTGTTGAATCCTGGTAGTGACTGAAGGTCTTTTAATGGAAAACCAGGAATCCCATTAGCCCATTATTCAGTGGATGTTATATTTATGAAATCAGGTTTGAGCACATCCTACAGGCGTAAGCAGGTGGTTCACCTTCCTGGTAAGGCCACCCCTAATGTCTCAATCCTAAAGAATGTGTAAGTAGCTGTCCTTCAAGCTATTTTCAAAGCCATAGAGAAGTTCTCTATGACCCTCAGACTAAGAGAATATTTTAAGTCTGACTTACAGATCCTTCAGTCCAATTTGTTGCACCAGAGGGGGACTGCTGCAGTGAGTAGATCTTTGAGCAGTTTTTCCTATAGGTTACTTGGTCTAGAAGCAGAGAAGACCTAGAATTTATAGAAATCTGTCATCAGTAGTTAATGGTTCATTTATTGTCCAGAACTTGGAAGGACCAAGTTCCTTGGAGGTTCAAGAAAAAAAGATTTGGGAAAGAGCAAGTTATGAACATGACATATTGGAATAGACCCATAGTGCAAAGATGTTTTTGCCATATGATTGATGACAAAAAGTCCCCCACAGAAAAGTAGAGATATTCTATAAATAATTTGTTAGCACATGTCACCCCATCTTCACTGAATTGTGAACAAGGTAGCCAAGAGAAGGGGGCAAGAATGGAAGTTACACATGGGTTTAATAACATGGAGTCCCTGGAGACTCTAGGCTGGGGAGGAGAGAGCAGGGAAAGCAGCTTGTGAAATAAGACTATGACAGCTATTGTTATAATATTAAGGGTATTGATATTTAGCTAAGAGAAGTGGGAAGAAGCCATGGCAGTATTTGCTCTAAGTGCAAAATGTTTTAGAGAGCAACAATAAATATTTGGAGGACAGGTAGGAGGTTTCAGTAGCCCAAAGTGGTAATGAAGCCTGGACTCAGGTACACTAGATGAATAAGAGGATAGACTGGAAAAATATTTGGAAGATAACATCATCAGGATTTTATCAGGTGATAAAGTGAAGAAGATAGGACAGATGCAGGAGTTCTTCACCAAGACAGAAAACACTGAAAGGGACCAAAAAGAAAGAGAATTCTCTTTTGGATAGAAACCACTGTAACGTCATCTGGTATACCCAACACCCAACCAACCGCATCAAAAGATGAAAGTGACTTTATTTTCAGTTGTCAAAAAAGTAGAGTCAAGCTCTTTCCTCAAAAATATCTGCCAACTGCTCATTGATACCTAATTTAAAAAATAAATAAATAAAACATCAAATAACAAGTAACAACACCACACTCCACAGTTAGAAGTAAAGGGCATTGTTCTAAGACAAAGTCCTAGCTTCCTAGGACTGCTGCAATGAATTACCAGAAATCAGATGTCTTAAAGCAAGAAAAATGTATTCTCTCATAGTTCTGGAGGCTCAAGGTCTGAGAGGAGATTCCTCCCTGCCTCTTCCAGGTTCCACTGGCTACCAATCTTCCTTGATTATGGTCCCCAAACTCCAATCCTGCTTCCTTCTTCACAAGGCTTTCTTTTCTCTGTCTTTTTTTAATATTTATTTATTTATTTATTTAGTCTCTTACCAACACAATCTTTGGATTTCAGGCCCTCACTAAAACCAGAATGATCCCATCCTGAGATAGTTAATTTGATTACTACTACAAAGATCCTATTCTGATAATGTCACATTCACAAGTGCAGGAGGTTAGGACTTACTTGCACATGTCTTTTGGGGGCCACTGTTGAACTTACCACAGGGGTAAATATAAACAGATTGCTTAAATACTCTTTGTTTAGGTGTTTAGATGACTTGCAGCTAAGACAGCATTTCCCAGAATGGGTCACACAAATATAAGTTCTTAGGGAAGCTCAAAATAAATTTTACCATGGTCAAATGAGTCTGGGAAATACTGAATGCATATACCCTTCAAGATTACTTACTTATATACATCAAAGTTACAAGAAAAATCCTGTAGTAATAATACCCATTCAACTTATCTAACCCTGAGTTTTCTTTTCTTTTTTTTTAATATTTATTTATTTATTTATACAAGCACTGGGTACAGTCAGAAGTGGGGGAGGGTGACAGAATTCTCCAGAGCCAGAGGGGAGAGCAGAGCAGGCAGACTGACGAAGTACACTGCTGAGGGGAGCAGCGGGCGGCAGGAGAGGTCTGTTGCGCCATGTGGGACCCTCACCGGTGGCCAGGGATCAAATCGGCACTGCAGAGGTTATAGGCAGCTTCGCAACCCAGTGCTCAACCGCTGCGCCACCGGGGAGGCCCTCCAACCCTGAATTTTCCAAACATAATCTGACAAGTAACCTGTTCCTTTGGTTACGAAGCACCCGCTGACATCTGAAAAACTATGTTCAGGGAGCGTATTAGATATGTTGAGTTGAAATATAATTAATAATCAGTAAGGATAAATGGTTTTAGTTTCCAGATCCTTTTCACTTTTGATAAGAAAGAAGAAATGAAAGAAGGTCTTGAACATTGAGGGGATGGTTGGAACGACACTGGATTTGGCAGAGGGCATGTGCTGGATCATGCCAGCAGTATGCCGAGGAGGTACAGACAGGAAGCTCAAAAGACAGTTTGCTCAAAGAATTCTTTGTTTACTTCAAGCTGTGAGGCTACAACACAAGCTGTGAAACATAAGTTTCTGGCTGATTGCTTAGATTTTTTATTTTATTTGTTGGTGGGTTTTTTTTCCCCATTAAGTAAATGCATGTACAGCAACTTTGTGATTTATAGTTGGTTTTGTTTGCTATTTTCTCAAACATGATGATTTCCTTGTAAAAGGGCATGTTTCCCATGGCTTTTATTAATCGAAGTGCCACTGAAACTACATTTCTGTCATTCTGACTTCTCCCTGCAGTTGTTGCTCAGATCAGTAAGCTTTCTTCACCTAACTTCTAAATTACCAAACACATATATCAGAGTGATGCCTTGGTCAATGAGAATCCTGATTCTTCCTTTGAACACAAGCTGTATAACTTGATACATTCCTGCATTTGGCCAATGAAAGCAAGTAAGTCCCCGTTACCTGAAGATATGAACACTCCCAGCGGTCAAGATCAGATTGAAGGCAAGATTCCAGAGAAAACACACATCTCTCATGCAGCAGGCATTCCACCACAACCTGGCACCACCTGCAATGCTGTGACACTGCCTCCTCTGCTATTCTTTGGAGCAGAGAGAAACAACAAAGCTCTCCATCACTGACATTATTTCTTTGGCCACACCAAAGCCAGGGCTTCATCTCCTCATGAGAAGAAAAAAATGTATATTCTCAACTCCTTGTTTACTGAGATCTTGGTGACCAATAGGTGTGGGCAGCTGGCAGTAATGATGCCAGATGGCTGTCTAGGCCTCTGCACTATTCTTTACCCACCTCCAGATTTTAGTCAGAGCTACTCCACATAAAGATTCATGTCACAGCATGTTTAGAAACACTACCCAGAGCTTCCCAACATGCAAGTCCTTTAGGGAAACATAGATCATCTTATTTGATACAAAAACAAACATTTTATGGGCCATAAATTTATGTTGGTGTGCATCAGCAGGGAGGAAAGCAGCAAATAAAGTCTGTAATTCCATGAATGTGATTACTTAGACTCAGACTAATTTTTTGATACACTTTGCTTAAAGTTTATTGAATGGAAAACATCAATAATTGCGCAGGTGAAACACACATTTGAGAAGCTTTATGCAGCTGAGATTCAGAAAATACTGGTCTATCATATTTCAAGGCCCCACCTCCAACTTTAAATCTGTAGATTTAAAGAACTCTAGTAGCAGACCAAAGAGCAGCAAGTCCTTTCTCCAAATTCTCCCTGACAGATGGATTCTGCCCTAAGTTCAATCTCTTGTCAATGAAAGAGAAATTCCAGGGGAGAGACTTTTCTATTACAGATGAGCTCCAATTGAAGGAGGACCAGCAGTGCTTTCTTTCTTAGGAAAAAATAAATAAAATGCTAAATTGCCTTAAAGCAGGATCTGAGGTTGACAAATATCAGGTCTTATGGGAAAAGAGCAAAAGATTTCATTTCAGAAGTTGTAGCTTCAGAGAGCAACAATAACAATCCAATGATTCAAATCCAAAACTTATTTGTTCAGAACATTTCTGAGTAACTTAGAAAGATTATTTGCAGTGCCCTGTTGTCCATGAGTGGAATAGTTCTTGCCCCTTGCTCTATACATCTCTACTTTTTTTTAAATCAACACCCCGCCCCTGCTTTGGATTTATGCTGTCAATGCACTTGTTCATGTGTTCCAAGAAAGCCAAAGTAATTGACTTCTTCATGGATTGTTCCACTAGGCCCTCTGGGTACCAGTCTCTCCCCAATTTTAGGTCTTTCCATGTCACTAAGAGGTGCTTTCAAAAAATATAAGTAACTTCAAAATTGTGTCACTGGAATTTTAGGGAACTTCTAATTCATTCCTTCACAAACTCATTTAGTGTTTAATAGAGTACCTATTCTGGGTCCTGCTCTGGATACTGGAAATAGAGGTGACAGACAGATGAGTTTCCTGCTCCTTGCAAGGTCACATACTCTTGTGAAAAGGCTTGGAACAGACAATTAAACTAGAGAGAAGAAGAAAGAAAAGGAAGGGGAGGGAAGAGATATATTCAATAGTCATAACACTATGCAGAGATGTCAAATAGAAAAAAATGAAAGGGAGTGATAAATTGCTGGTGTAGATGAATTGCCAAGGAGGGTGTCTCTAAAATCTAAATAACAATAGGGAGCTAGTCAGCTGTGATCTTGGTATAAAGGATTCCAGGCAGAAAGAGTATCTCATAAAAGATTGTAATTCCTAAAATGAAAATAAACACATAATTTAAAAAGAAAATATGCAGAGAGAGAAATGCACAAAGGTAGTTTCAATTTCTAATTACTATGAATTCAGTTATCAATTGGAAGTCCAGAATATTATTCTCATGACTGAGTGAAAAAAAAAATGGAAATTGGTGGGAAAATTCTGAAATGAGATTTTGAAACAAAAAATGAAGTATGAAAACTTTTTGAGGTTACTTGGTGAAATTAACCTACTCTGGCCAACACAATATCTTGAAAAGAATATCATAAGTTAGACATTTATATGCTCATTTCCCCACAATTTTGTCAAAGTTCAACTTCTAGGAAAAAACATTTTGGACTGACTACCAGCAAGATACAGAAATCCTGGTTCATTACTAAAATGAAACCAGCAGAAATTCTAGCCATGTATAAAACATGCTGGACTTTTTTCATAGATGAGGACATCTGGTAAACTTGGAGTAGTATCTCATCAATCATCACAACTTCTAATAGATTACAAAAATCATATTTAAAGTTTCCAGTTTCATAAGCAGACAATCAGAGGCACTGAATAGCCAAGTAAAATGGCTGACTTGCAATCACTGATTGAACCACATTCTTGAAGAAAACTCAGTCTTGTTTTATTCTACGTACCCACACCTCTGCCTTAAACACAAACAAGAGTGAATTAACAAAACACTAATATACTTCTCCTTTTACTCTAAACAAAACTTTATTAAGAGGGTAGGAGGACTGTAAATTAGACCTATTCATTCTTTCAACATTCTGGTCAGTTAATACCTGTAACTCACCCAGTCAAGGATGAGGGAAGCTACAGCACAGGGAAGCCTGCACTAGAACTGGGGGTCCTGATCCATAAGAGCCTTTATTCCCCTCAGGTTCCAATAATTGACTTTGGAACCAAGGTTCTGACCTAGGCACTTTGTTCCCAAGAGACAGAGTGGGGAACAGAACAGGCAGATGAACTGAAATACACTGCTGAGGGGAGCAGCGGGTGAGTCAGGAGAGTTCTGCTTTGCCATGTGGGTAGCTCCCTGGCCGGGGATCAAACTCATGCTGCAGGCCTGAGGATAGCTTCACAGGTTGCATCTTAACCCCTTGCACCACCAGGGTGGTGTTCACATTACATAGAAGAATATGAAAAAATAAATCAGATGGATAATTTCAGAACTAAAATTATCAATCAATTCTTAACATATAACTATGTAAATCTGGTTGTAGAAAACCATGTGGGGAAACCATGCAACATCCATTTGGGAAAATGGTTGTTTTAATAAGCCAACCATTGATTTGATATTAATAATGTAAAATGAAATGAAAGAAATAATGAATGAATGAATGAATGAATGAACAAAAGAAATGTCAAGCTTAAAAGTAAGCTCTACAATAATAACTTTAAGTAGTGAGTTTTTCAGCAGCATTACCTTAATTTAAAATCAGAACTTAAATGTATTCTTGTAACATTCTGTCATTCATCTTATTTAGTGTGCCAAACTGCCATGAGTATTTTGAATCATGGTTGTTTAAATTATGAAATTAGTTATACTTTTCTACTATATTTTTATAAACTGGAATCTTGAATAGCTGTCTCTTTTGTCATCCAAGACATTACACTAAGTGAAAATAGGCATAGTCCTGCAAATTGTTCTTCATTTCTTTCACTAATGGAATCCTACACACATCCTTAAAGACTCCGCTCAAATGTCGTCATTTCTATCTCATCACTATTATTTGGGGGACACAAATGCATAAAATAAACACATATAGACACGCACATTAAAAAAAGTAAGATCTACACCTAAACTATGACTGATGGTGAACTTGGAGAACACAATGAAGGGACATGGGAGAAATTTAAAGCAAGAAAAGGTAACAACTTTGAAACTAGCTAAACCTAAGGTGTTAAGAGACTTAGGTTTTTTTTTTTTTTTTTTTTTTTTTAAGATTTATTTATTTATTTATACATGCACTGGGTACAGTCAGAAGTGTGGGAGGGTGAGAGAATTCACCAGAGCCAGAGCAGGGAGCAGAGCAGGCAGAAGGACCGAAGTACACTGCTGAGGGGAGCAGCGGGCAGCAGGAGAGGTCTGCGCGCCATGTGGGACCCTCCTCTGGGGCAGGGGAGCAGCCGGGGATCGAACCGACGTCGCAGAGGCTTCGGGCAGCTTCGCAACCCAGTGTTCAACCGCTGCGCCACTGGGGAGGCCCGACTTAGGTTTCTTAATGCTGAGAAAAGTCACATGTACACAAAAACACAGGTCCCAAAAGTCAAAAAAAGAAGACAAGTAAAAACCGCTGATTAGCCCTGAATTAAGGACCTCATGAATTCTGGAGGGACAGAAATCAGAATAGCAGGCTTTAGAGAGAGCAAGAAGGAGACTCAGAATTGCAGCTGACATCTGTCTCAAACAGATGTCTTCTTAAACATGTCCCACAGGAACAGTTGCTTTATTATTTATATTTTGTTTTAAAATAATAACTTGAGATCTCAATTTTGCTAAAAGGTGACAGAATTAATGCATATTTACTTAATATTTACTTAAGTCCCTTCCTTTCAGAAATTTACTAAAATGAATAACTACAACCAAAAGTAAAGCCAGAAATACATCACTCATGGTGAAACTAGAAAGTCATGACAACTTCGTAACAGAAACCATAATGACTATCTACATGGGGAAATGCACACCAAGTCAAAAGCAGGATATACACCGCTAAGAAGGATGCATATTTCCTTTAAAAACTAATAAATAAGGGCCAGCCCGGTGGCACAGAGGTTGAGCCCTGGGCTGCGAAGCTGCCAGCAGCCTCTGCAGCGCTGGTTCCATCCCCGTTCACCGGGGCAAGGGTCTCACATGGCAGGCAGACCTCTCCTGCCATGCCCACTGCTCCCCTCAGCAGTGTACTTCATCAGTCTGCCTGTTCTGCTCCTTGCTCTGGCTCTGGTGAATTCTCTCACCCTCCATGCTTCTGACTATACCCAGTGCTTGTATAAATAAATAAATAAATCTTTAAAAAAAAAAAACAAATAAATAAAAGAATCCTAAACCCCAAATGCTGTTTTTAAAAATAGGAACACAAATTGCAAGCAATCAATAACCCATTAACAATAACTCAATAGATATTTACTGAGCACCTTCTATATTCCTGGTAGTTGAGGCTACTTAATACTATTTTTTTTCTGATCCAGTCACCTACACATGAAATAATATGGAGATGAAAGGGACAAAAAACAGAAGTAAAAAAATCAGCTTGTCTGAATAAGATGAACCCTACACAGTAAACAAAATGTCTTGACAGGAAGTCCTAGGGTGCCCCACTCACCCAGACCTCTGGGTAATGAAACACTGACATAAAGTACAGACTGGGGGTTCTCCCTGGTGGCGCAGGGGTTAAGACGCAACCTATGAAGCTATCCACAGCCACTGCAGCTCGAGTTCGATCCACGGCCAGGGAGGCGACCCACATGGCGCAGCAGACCTCTCCTGTCTCGCCGACTGCTCCCCTCAGCAGTGTATTTCAGTTGATCTGCCTGTTCTGTTCCCTACTCTGTCTCTGGTGCGTCCTCTCACCGCCCCCCACACACCTCTGGCCTGTGCCCCAGCTCTTGTATGCATAAATAAATAAATCTTTTTAAAAAAAAAAAAAAGTACAGAATGTGAAAAAGCCAAAGAGAGCTAGTGCCCCAGGACAGAAGGTTCATTATATGTAATGGCAAAGAATGTGAAGAGTGTATACCTGAATTGAGACTCCTTTTTGTCCCTCTGTCACTCAAACAGACAGAGGACTAAACAGTTGAACCCTCTACTTCAGAGTTTAGTGTACAATTTTTTTGTTTGCAAATAGAGTGGGAGAATAATAATTTTGAAGGAAAAACAGCCCCATACCCCACTTCTTTAGTAAGTAAGAGGTTAAAGAGGGTTAAAGGGGGCACATATCAAATAGACCCCTGTGCAGAGCTCACACCAAAAAAAAAGAAAAAGAAAAAAAAGAAACCCAGGAGGAAAAAAAAGGAAAGGGAGGATGAAGGGAAACTTTAACTCTAATAAATAAAAGGAAGACGAAGAATATATATTAGAACAGTCATTCCAAGTTGCACTTCTTTATCGAAATAATTTTATATAAATGTCTTCTCAAGACCTTGGCAATTCAAAGAAGACATGAATTTTGAAAAGCAAATATCAAGGGACAGACTTATGACCAGTGAAGAAATAATAGAAGATAGCATGGAAAAATGAGAGTAATAAAAATATCATATAATTAAAAACACATTAGTAGCAGTAAAAAGTAAGATCAGCACTAGTAAGAGCAGGGCCAATCATGGGGAGAACAGGCTTGAAGAAGAACATGGAATGCAAAGGAAAAATCTAAACGTGGCTGGAGATGAAATGATAGATATAAAATAAAGATAACGGACATTCAGCAGCTGAATTGTAGTCTTGAAGAAAAAAGGCAGAGTAAATGGAATGGAAAAATATTAAGAGTGATAACAGAAAATGATTTTCTGAAATAAAACAAGATAGGAACCAGCAGATTGAAAGGACTTACACACACTGTAAAAACTATTAGCAAGTCATTGAAATAGAAACATAGTGAGACTATTGAATTTCAAAGAAAAGGCCTACAAGTAATTAAGCAGAAGAAACAGAGACTCTGCAAATGAAAACAATCAGTTTAAAGCCACGCTTTTCAGCAATATTAAATGCCAAGAAAAATGGAGTAATATGTACAGACTGAAGGGGAAATATGTTAATTTTGTTAAGTACAGTACTCGGATTTCCTGGTCCTTCTTATAATCAGTCTTTTTAATAACTACATGAGTTATTTTTCAAAAAGTACATTTTCAAAATACCCCTGCAACATTTTTAATGAAGATGGAGTTAAACACTAAAGGGAACCTCAATATAGTTTTTAATGAAAATGGCATAAAGCAAATTTTCTGACCACAAAAAAGTAAAATTAGAAACCCATAACAGAGTAAAACCCAGACACTTAAAATTTAGTAGGATAAATTCTTCTGTACAACTCTTAGCTCAAAGAGTGACTCCACATACAAAAGCAGAGGAATTAGACATAACAAGGGCAACTCTTAAAACCTAAGGGGGAAACGAACACTACAACACAAGGAAAATCTATGATCTGAAACACATTTCCAAAAAAAAAAAAAAAGAATAAAACTTCACCCTTACACTTATGTTGGAAAAAAAAAAACAAAATATACAGAAGAATAGCATGAAAATTAACTTAAAATGAATAGCTAAATGCAGTAAAAATAAATAATTTTTTAACATTATGTTGTGGAAAAGAAGCCATTTTCCTACTAAAATGTCCACTTATGAGAAGTTCAAGAAGAGTCCATTTAATTTATGGCAATAGAAATCAGCTGAATACTTACCTCTTAGGAGAGGGAGCTGTAGAGCGGTATCCACAAGGAATAGATAGAAGAATTTTCTAGGAGTATTGAAAACTTCTGTAACTTGAACTGAGTAATGGTTATAAGGGTGTACATAAAGATAAAACTTCATTAAATTAAGATGTGTGCATGTTACACTGGTAAATAATAACACAACTGAAGAAAAATAAGTTTAACTTAAAATATAGTAATTAATGAACTAAAAAGGCAGTACTCAGTTATAAATATAAAGGTTAATGTTATAGAAGCAGGGCAGATAAATTAGGTAAACCACTACACTACTGAAGATTTTTTAAAAAGGGAAAAAAACACAAATACACAAATTTAAGAATGAGAAGAAAATATTCATTGATATAAGAAAAACTGAAAGAGTTTAACAATAATAGACAGTGCATTTTGTTTCTAAAAATATTGAAATCTCCTGCCCTATCAAAAAAAATTCAGAAAACCTAAACAAAAATATGGAAGAAATTGGGCCTCCCCTGGTGGTGCAGCGGTTGAGCGCTGGGCTGTGAATCTGCCTGCAACCTCAGCAGTGCCAGTTCGATCCCCAGCCACCTGCGAGGTTCCCACATAGAGCGCAGACCTTTCCTGTCACCCGCTGCTCCCCTCAGCAGTGTATTTCTCATCAGTCTGCCTGTTCTACTCCCCGCTCTGGCTCTGGTGAATTCTCTCACCCTCCTGCGCTTCTGACTGTACCCGGTGCTTGTATAAATAAATAAATAAATCTTTAAAAAAAAAAAAAAAGGAAGAAATTATAAAGTTTTCAAGGAGTTAATTCGTTAATTCTCACAAAAGCATTGATATCAGGCAGTGTCATAAATCTTAAAGCTAGAATAATTATTGTGCTATTTACCCTGTTTCTGAGTAAAAATGATAGATAGGCGTCAGATCACAGAGTCTGCATTCCCACTTAGAAAATAAAAAACAAAAAAGATGTATTGAAGACAAATAAACATTCACACATTAACACACACAAACAAGTGAAATAATCTAGAGTCTAAGTGTCTGCATAAGTGTCTGGAAGTAGCACAGATTCTGGTCTGGTGTGGCGTGACTTTCAACTCAAATTGTAGGAAGTACAAGGATAAACTGACATAAGATATACTGAGAATTGTCACTAATAACTCCAACCCACAGAGAGGCAAACTGTGTAACTGTGAAGATGTTCTTCAGAAAGACTTGGAGAAACCAGTTTTGAAGGAAGGAAAGCTCTCATTAGAGTTCTCCACATGAGCGGAGAGGATTGGCCAGTGCATCTCTACAGACCAGGGGAAAAGGCAAGAGGGGGCCTCCCCGGTGGAGCAGCAGGTTGAGCACCACGCTGCGAAGCTGTCCTCATAATCTGCAGTGCGGTTTCGATTCCCGGCCAGCCAGGGAGCTACCCACGTGGCGCAGCAGACCTCTCCTGCCTCGCCCACTGCTCCCTTCAGCAGTGTTTTCAGGCTGTCTGCCTGTTCTGCTCCCTGCTCTGTCTCTAGTGAATCCTTTCACCCTCCCACGCCTCTAATCTGTACCCCAGTTCTTGTATAAATAAATAAAAAATCTTTAAAAAAAAAATGAAAAGGCAAGAGGAGAGGTGCATCCATTAGTTCTGTTAGGACCAAGTTCTTGCCAGCAAGGATTAAAGACTTACAGGCTGGAAAACAAAAGAAAAAATTAACAAAATAAGGTCCTCTGAGAAAAGGGAAGCCAAAAGAACGAACATTGAGAGGCCCAGTCAAGGTCTCCCACTCATACCTCACCAAAAGGGAGAAAACCAATCTACAATGAACCATCTCTGAAGCTGGCAGATTTAGCAAATAAAATGACTTAGATACATTTATCTAAAATTCCAATTTCACTGGGAGTCCTCTATTCTAACAGGACCAGAATCAGAGAGGTGCACTTATGGTACACCCATGGTGACCAAGAAGACTGGGAACAGAATTGCTGGAAAGATGGATGATGAAAATGAAAGGAATCCAGGAGCTCTTCCTCCCTGACCGGAAATTCAGGTCATCATTGAAAAGTAACAATAAAATTAAATAAATAAAATAAAAAGAGGCTGACTTTAGACTTCACTGGAGCATCCGTGGTCAGCAGAGGTATTAACATATGCAAAGTTCCAAGGGAATGTGAAGAATCAAAATCCTATTCAGCCAATGGATTGATTAATTATATAATGTTCTCAACATAAAAGAACTCAGGAAGTGTAGTACCCACAAGGCTTTCTTGCAAATATCCCTGAACACTGGAAACAAGGCAACTAAGGTTAATAAAGAAAGCTTGTTAAAGGATCAATGGTAAGTACTAAAGATATTAAATTATGGTAATAAGACTAAAACAAACTTGAAATCATAAGTAAAGAACAGAAAGAAAGAAAAATAAATAAGACAACACTAAACTAATAAAGAAATAATAAGGTAAAGTAAAGAATTATTAAAATGCTATCAATCAGTATTATTTGGAAGTTAAAGGTAAGTAAAAGGTAGGCAAAAATGAATACAATAAACCAAACCTTCCATTTTTATGGAGTTATTTTCCTTAAACAATAGAGGCATCTTTCAGAAATTAATATTCTATAATAAAAAATTGTCATTGTTTCTGAAATGTCTCCAGTATTAGTAGTTTCAATTATTTGTTTTTATTATGTTAAAATGAAGTGAAATTTCTTTGTTATTATTTATCTAAAATAAATACTAATAAAATTTAATAAATGAAAACAATTTCATATGATCTCAAGTCTGCAAGATTAATTCCATCTAAAATTCTATTTATCCAACATAAAAATATTAATTGAGCACCTATTATGTTGTGAGCTTTCTGGTCCTTGTACACACGTATACATATAAAAACACATACATCAAGAGACAATCTGGTATTATGTCCATCTAATATTAACAATAACTACCTTTGAATAATTGAATTTGGAGTAAATCTCCATTTTGTTTGGTTTTTACTTGAATTATTTGTAAGAAATAGGACATATTTTTATAAAAACAAAATTATCACAGAACATGGACAAAGTTAAAAATAACAGTTAATTTTAAAAAACCAGCATGACACATATCAAAGACTGACAAAATAACTAAAATGGAGTAGAATTTCATTTGTGAATATTTTTTTAAAATTCCAAATAAAGTACAGTTAGAAATGACAATGAAAGAATAATATATCACAATCAAAACAGTTCATTCCAAGACTGACAAAATAGTGAATACATATTAATATACCCATCATCGTAATTTTTATTTTTTTAAAGATTTATTTATTTATACAAGAACTGGGGTACAGGTCAGATGCGCAGGAGGGTGAGAGGATTCACCAGAGACAGAGTGGGGAACAGAACAGGCAGACTGACTGAAATACACTGCTGAGGGGAGCGGCGGGCGAGACAGGAGAGGTCTGCTCTCCATGTGGGTATCTCCATGGCTGGCAGAGATTGAACCGGCACTGCAGAGGCTACAGGCAGCTACACAGCGCTGCGCTCAACTGCCTGCACCACCAGGAAGGCCCATGGTAATTTTTAAAAAGAAAAAATAAAAATCATCCTGTTAGGTACTAAATCAAATTTATAAAATGCATAATTCATTCCAAATATTAATAAATAATAAGCCACTAAGATACATAATTTCAAATTAATAAAGCTAGAGGGAAATCAGAACACTAAGATGTTCCAGAAGTCAAGTGAAGAAACTACTCAGGAAAAAAGGGATGCATTCTGTTGAATGTTGCTGAGAGTGATGGGAAATAAAAAGTGAGAAAGAACCATTGGAGTTGAGGATATGGAAATCACCGGGTATCCTGACAATAGCTCTTTTCTTGTGATATTAATGGGGATGAAATTTTGATTAAAGTATTCAAACATGATTGCAAGAATTAAAAATGTTGATAGAGTAAGCATGGACAATCTTTGTGAAGACCCTACTGTGAAAAGAAAGAGTAACATGAGATCATTGCTAAAAGTGGGTGTGTGGGGTGAAGGAAGTTTTGCTTGCTGCTTTAAGATAGGGTATATTCTAACATGTACGGTGATTCCACAGAAAGGAGAAAAAGTCCTTCAGACTATCCCCCTTTACTGTTTTATTTTACTTCCTTACATTAACATGTAAGAAACACACCTTACACATCGCCTACTTAGTTTTCTTGCTTATTCTCTATCTGCTTCAGCAGCCCCTAAGACCCACAAAGGATATTGCTACATTCGCAGCAACTAAAAAATGCTTAGCACATAGCAGTTGATCAACAAATACTTGTCAAGTGAAAGACAAAGTAAAGGAAAGAGCAAGTTCTTAGTCAAGAAAGCTGCTGCAACTTGCCTAGTCATCAGAGAGGGAGCCATCGCCCTGCAGTATGAATAAAAGTTCTCTAGTTGTAAGTAACCAAAACTGACTCTGATCTCTTAGCTGTAGAAGGAAAGCTGATCCACTTAAACCAGGATTACAGGAAGAAGAGAGAGCAAGAGCAAGAGAGAGAAAGAGAGAGAGAGATTCAAGTCCTGTTTATTTTTAGAAGGTATAGTAAATGAAATTATCCCACTGGACCTGAGAAAACTTATGCCAATAGAGTTGCTGGCAAAAGAATGATCTACTGCTTCTTGCCTCTGCAGCAGAATATTGGGGCAGAGCAATCAAGGAACCTGTTTAACTTGGATAGTTTTATAACAAGCTGTGTACCAAAGTCTTCTCAAATGTAAGAGCATTTAAAAGCCCCTGCACACTATTTAATACTAACTCTGTGTTAAGGAACACATCAATTTCTAAAATACTCTTGGTTTTGATCCTGATGTTAACTTAATTAGCCATCTTTTCCATCAGTAAAGACCTTAAAACTCTACTTCGACTCTATATTTGGGCTTCACTGTTTACACAAACTTAGCTTCTATATTTAGGACAGCTAAATATTTGCCGTTAGATTATCTTTGCAGATCAGAATCTAATTTCTCTGGACTTTAACAAGATCATGGCTTCCACCAGGAATACTTACAGAGGTTTAGTTCTCAGGCCCTCTGGATATTAGCCTTCAGAAACCTTAAGAGACTAAGGAAAAACGAGTTCAAATGTAAATTCTATGAAAGCCTAAGGGTTTCCTCATGTAGAGTAAAAAACAAACCAGAAAAATGGAAAATCATCACGTTCATAAGTTCTGGGAGAAAATAATAAAAAAATACTGTATACATTTTATATTGTTTTGCATCTTTCCTATTGCTATAGCTTTGAGTACTAAGCAACTTTAGGATAATATCTTCAATAAAAGTACATTTAGCCCATGAGAGCACTAATAATATATGTATTAAGAAAGCAACATTTCCTAAGAAACATGCAGTTCCATTAACGTAGCACATTCTTTGAGCCCTTTATGCTTTCCAGCAGGATTCTGAAATGCCTTTATGATCCTGGGGCCTTTATTGCTATAGTTTCACCAAATAAGGCTTCACTGTCTCATAATTGTTACTCACAGTTTTGATGGACCCACATGGAATTTGTTGTATTCTAACACACAAATACAAATCTTATTTTAAAATGCCAATAAATACAAATACAGAATTTTGCATTGTGCAATACAAAAATACCTTTTCACAAAAGAATACAAAAGAGACAGGGGTTGCTAGGCAACCATCTAGCACGGACTCTAACATTGAGGTAACAAAGAGGCGACAGTACTGCCACCACCTGAAGCTTCTTGCTTAAAGCAACCAAAGGAAACTGACAGAGAGGAACTGAACTAGATAGCTCAGAACCACTGTCATTCTCCCAAAATTGTACGGGAGCAATTTTGGTTTACCAAATCAGTAAAATAAAGCTTATTTGGATTGTATCCAACTTCTCAAAATCGGGGGGCATTTGCTGAATTACTCTGAGTGATCTCTTCTGTGCACGCTGAAGAATATCCCACATGCAAACTTTGCTTTAAAGAGGTTCAATGGGAGGGAAAATGCCCCCAGATGAATGGTTTCAACTTTGTCTCCTCCCTTCAGTGAGTCCCAGACTCCCAAGCATCCATATCTGAGATTGGTTTCATGAGATTAAACTGTTTCAATTGTACAATATGATTGTTGAGAATTAGTTTAAGTGTTTAGCGTCCTGTGATATTTCCATCCCTTAACAGGGGACAGCCGCAAGGAAAGTGTCACAGAGAAATCTCGTAGGGTTGACTTTCAAACAGAGCAATCCCTGGGTAAGGAAAATAGAGCCTGCAAGACCATTATCCATTACTCCATCAACTACCCAGAGTGGTAGGTATAAGGATTATAATCTTTTAGGTCTTATTCGGTGCAGTGTACTAAACTAACAGTGTTTAGTTAAGTACATTAGTCTAGAGTGCAGCTCCCTGATTTAAATCCTGGTGCTACCAGTTTATAGCTGTGTGACCTTTGACAAGAAGCTTAAATCCCCTAAGCATCAACTGACTCATCTGTAAAAATGGGTTATCATATGTGTGTTAATAAAACAATGAATGTAAATCCATTTACATAGGCTCTGACGTAAAAATGATGCACCATAAATATTAACATTATTATGAAGACCAATAACAAAAAAGTTCCATCTTGTTTATTTAACTAAATGCTCTCAGAATAGTTATTATCTAAGTACCCAGTATAGGACTGTTTTGTTCCAGCATACATACAAGTAATGTGTACCCTACTTAGAAATGAATGAAATGGAACAAGAATATTAGAGTGGTGCTAGATGAATGTGATAAAAGGCTTATGTTTTCTAAGTATTCATCATCCTGCATCACCTGGGACCATGTTATTGTGGCAATGGTGATACAAACATCACCCCCTCAACAGAATAGCCTACATCTATCTTGGTCCTTTCTGAGTTCCTTGCTTTTATGTAGATCAAGACACATGGGATAAGGTATACTTAGGGCACCATAGAAAATCCATCTCTGGGCTACTATCTAAAAGAATATGTGTGGAAATACCATGAAGAAAATGTTATAGAAAGAAAATCAAGAAATACACTGGGGCTGAAGTGTCTCTAAGGTCTTTGCCACTGTTTATACATCTTAACTCCAGGTAGAACCCACCTAAGTTTATACATCTTAACTCCAGCTAGTACCCCTGGGTGCTTGGTGACAGCCCTCTGTGCCCTCTGGCCTGCTTCACACCTTCTCATTCATGACATTAACTTCCATATGCCCCATCATGATCACTGCTGGACCTTCTTCAAGATGACTTTCATGGTCTTTCATGAACAATGGTGTGCACATTGTTACCTACTTTAAATTCCCAACATACTTTTACTGCCAGCAATATAAGTGGGAAACTGTGAATTCTCTTCACAAATAAAGGGATTTCACCCTTACCCCTGGAGTGCTGCTGGCAGACAGCCCCCACCTGTCAGCACTACCCTACAGAGATTGCCTGGGCTAGAGAGAGCTGCCTCACCAAGGATCATGTCCCCACCCTGGGGAGCCAGAACTACTTGCAGAATGTGTGCAGAGTGGGCTATTCCCACTCTAGAACTCCTGGAGCAGCTGCTGAGACCTGCACTGAAACTATATCACAATTTAAAGTCTCCCTCCGCCCACCCTTTCTTCCTTCTATTCTCTTTGCTTTCCCTCCTTTTCTTTCTGTTCCTTCCCCTTCCCCAGATACTGATCTCGAAAGCACCCTGGATAGACTTCCAGAGATCTCAATCTCAGAGTCAGCTTCTTAGAAGATCAATCAGTGAGATGAGCATAACTCAGAAGTTACACCCATCATATCTCCCACCCAACCCACATAGATGTCACCAGCCAGCCACAATACAGCTTGCTCTAGATCAAATGTCCAATCCTGGTCCAATAAGCCATGATCCAAAGGCTAGGAAGAAATACAAGATAGGAAACATAATTTTCAGGACAGCAGAAGTTCTGGGCTACGTTTATTATGGATCTGAGGGAGTGCCAGGCTTGACATGTCTGGTACTTTCTCTCATCAATCCCAGGCTGGGTTTATCTCTTTCTTTCCACAATCTGTAGAAATCAATCTGCATCCTTTGCTCTTTGTAGCTTTCACCACCTCCCCTGCTTCTTGGAGATCCTTGCCTACTCAAGAACTTCCAGCATGAAAACATCTCTACTTTACTGCTGTCTAAAAAAAATATTTACTTTAGAGTTTGAGGGGTTTACTCCTAATCACCACAGGGAAACAGAAAGGAGATATGCAAAATATCAAATGCAATGAATTTGTGAAGAAGAGTTGTTCAAGTGATTTCTAGAAATTCAAGCTTGTGCTATTGCACTATTTAAAGAAATGCCTGCTATTTCTTACAAAATTTTAAATCACTTCCTCCTAATGTTAGTAATGACTATCTTTGTTAAGGACAAAGATTTTACCATTTTGCTATAAATAGTGTGTGTGCATTGTAAAAATTAAACTAATGCAAAAAAAGTCTAACAAAGAAGGAAAAAAAATACCTAAAATCCTACTGCCCATAACCATAGCTAACATTACATGAGTAATTTTTCGGGTTATCAATCTACTCATATGTCCAAAAAGAGCAACTAACTTTCACTAAAATAGAAGCATAATTACATGCTATTTTAAGTTAATTTTTTTTAATTTTACTTAGCCAAGGAAATGAAACAAGTGAAATTGAAGTAATTCCTGAGTATTAAATGTTTTTCCACCATATGAAGTATGTCCTAAGAGATTATTCTTAGGTCAAAGTGATTAAGCTTTATTTTTTTTTTTTAAAGATTTATTTATTTATTTATTTATTTATTTATTTATTTATTTATTTATTTATTTATGCATACAAGCACTGGGCACAGTCAGAAGCGCGGGAGGGTGAGAGAATTCACCAGAGCCAGAGCGGGGAGCAGAGCAGGCAGAAGGACCGAAGTACACTGCTGAGGGGAGCAGCAGGCGGCAGGAGAGGTCTGCGCGCCATGCGGGACCCTCCTCCTGTGGCCGGGGAGCAGCCGGGGATCGAACCAGCGCTGCAGAGGCTGCGGGCAGCTTTGCAACCCAGTGCTCAACAGCTGCGCCACCGGGGAGGCCCCCAAAGTGATTAAGCTTTAAACTGAAATAATTTCAGTTTGCCAAAGGGAACTGTGAGGGAGGAAGGAGACCATATCACCTTTGATCCCTCCTCACCCTTTGACTCAGTTTATATCATTCTTTTTACATTATCAAATTTAGCAAAAACTGTTCCCTGTTCCCTGATCTCTGTTTTTCCCCCTTTTCAAAGATAATACAGGTTTTAGCTGAGATTGAGACACTCCTGCAAAAGACTTCACATCCCTGCTTCCTTTTTAGGTAGCTGTAGCCATCTGACCAATTGTGGGCAACAAAATTGCCCACAGTTTTGTTGCTGGAGAAGTGATGTAGGCGATTTCTAGACTATGCTCTCTCTCGTACTCTTGCTTGGTCTCTTTCCTGCCTTTCCACAGATAGGGTAGCAGACAGGATGTTGACAGCTGAGCATGCATGGGAACATGAGATCAAAGCCACATTTTCTGATGAGCAAAGCAGTAGAAGCCTCTGTTCTCTGTACCCTGAGTCATCAAACTAGCACTGGATTGTCTAACTAGACTTTCATGTGAGAATTAAAATCATTTCAATTTTATTTAATCCAATTCATGGTCGGGTTTTTAGGCATGCTAAATGCATCCTAGCTAAAATCTCAACTTATCTATCCATGGACATAACATTAGTTATCTATCCTGAATCTATAATTACAGAGCTAGCTTCTCTTAGTTCCATTTTAAACTCATTCAATGCTCACTACTAGCCTTTTTACTGTAGTATCTCCATTCCTGAATTCTAAACATCTTTTTTTCTTTGTTTTTAATTTTGTTGGCTGGTGGAGTGGTGCATAGGTTTCCTACTGCTACTACAACAAATATCTACGACGTTGGCACTTAAAGCAAAACAATTTTTTTTTTATTTCATACATCAGGATGTCAAATTCCAAAATGTATTGTACTAGACTAAAATCAAGTTACTAACAGGGCTTTATTCCTCCTGAAGATTCTAGGAGATGATCTGTTTCCTTGTCTTCTCTAGTTCCTAGAGATACTCTGCATTACTTTTCTCATGGACCTTTCTTGATCATCAAAGGCAATAATAATATTATATATCTTGAAGACACGTGAGTTCAATCCCAAACCAGCACAACAAAACAAGTAGCACAATAAAGTGAGTCACATAAATTTTTGATTATCCGGTGCATAAAAAGCTATGTTGATACTATACTGTAGTCTATTAAGTGTATAATAGCATCATGTCTAAAAAAAAGTACATACCTTAAATAAATGTGGCACTAAGACACGAAGTAAGCTCATACATGTGTTGGAAAAACAGTGCCGACAGACTTGCTTGACAGAGGGTTGCCACAAACCTTTGTAAAAAACTCAGTTATCTGCAAAACATGGTAAAGCAAGCAGAGTAAAACAAGGTAGGCCTGGGTTATCTTCATGTATCTCTCTGACCCTCCTACCTGACTGTTTAGTTTATGAAGACCCTTATATTTATATTGAGACCTCCAGAATAATGTCTCCCTCTCAAGACCCTTAACTTACTGACATTTCCAAAGTCTCTTTTTCCATGTAAATTAATATATCACAGGTTCTGAGGATCAGGGTGTGGATGTGGATATTCTGGGGTATAGGACATTATTCTGCAGTAGAGAGCAAATGAAGAAACTAATGTCTACCCTCACCTGATAGTAATGAGAAGACTGGCTTCCCCACACAGCCCCTAGAGCAGTGTCAGAAGTATCAGCTGAAAGAGGAGTCTTAAATAAGATCTAGTGTCTTATAATTAATTAGGAAAAATTTCCATGTTTCAGTAAAAAAATCATACATCATGCCAAGAACTAGGGGAATGTCAAGCAATTTTAAGATACAACTGATAGATGACAAAATGACATTGGTGTGAAATGTCTGACAAATATTTTAAAGCAGACATTTTAAAAATGCTTCAACAGGCAATTACAAGCACACAGCAAAAAAAAAAAAAAAAAAAAAAAAAAAAAAAGTCTCAGCAAAGAAAGAGGAGATACAAAAAAGGAACAGAGAAAGTTTAAAACTGAAACATTTAAAAACCAAAATTAAAAATTCAAGGAACATTGCACAAAGCACAATAGTGGGTAACTGAAATTTACCCAATCTGAAAACCAGAGAAAATATAGACTTAAAATAAATAATCATAAGTTTAGGGTCCTCTGGGTTTTAAAAAGAAAAAAAGATTTAACATTCGTGTACTGGAATCATGAAAGGAGGGACAAAAAGGGTGAGGCTGTAAAAAGCATTCAGAGAAATAATGAATGAAAACTTTCCAAGTGGCAAAGGTTTTAAACCTACAAATTCAGAAAAAGCTAAGTGACCTACCAACAGGATATATACAAAGAAATCCATACCAAGTCACATGATAATCAAAATTTAAAAAATAATTGAAAACAGCAAGAGAGAAATAATACCTTATCTATAATAGGAAAATAATTCAAACAATAGCAAATATCTCCTCATGGAAACCAGAAGGAAAAAATAGATTTTTCAAATGCTGAAAGGAAAGAACTGTCAATACACAATGTTATATGCAACAAAAATAGTCTTCGGGAAGAGTGGAAAAATCAAGGTATTCACAAATGAAGAAAAACTAAAAGAGTCTGTTAAAAGAAATCTACCATGAAAGAATGGTTAAAGTTTTCTAAACAGAAAGAAAACAACAGAAGAAGAACCTTGAAAAATCAAAGAACGTAAGTGAAAGGCTAAAACAATAACTTCCTACTACTCTTGAATTTTCTAAATTATGTTTGATGAATAAAGCAAAAAAGATAGCACTGTATGATGTGATTCTAAGTGTATAAAGCAGAAGTAGTTCAGAAAATTATATCATAAGTGGTAACAAGCATAGGAATATAAAGAGAACTAAAATGTTTATGTTTCACTGAAATGTTGACAATCTATAATAAATTTTGCATATATGTATATATGTATGTCTCAACTAAAATGGTATTCTCAAATAAAGAAAAACTATTTCAAAATGTTACAGATAAATCAAAATGTAATTCTAAAAAAGATTCAAGTAATTCACAGGAATGGAGGAAAAAAGAAAACAAACAAAAAACAGAAAGCAAACATAAAATAAAAAATAAAATAGTAGATTAAAGCCTTAGTATGTACGGAATTACACTCAATGTAAATTATCTAAATACACCAATTAAAAGGCAGAGATTGGCAAAGCAGATTTAAAAACAGGACCCAACTACATTCTGTCTATGAGAAATTCACATCAAATATAATGATCTTAGCAGGTTGAACATAAATTATGGGAACCAATAGATTATGAAAATATTAATCAAAAGCAAGCAGGAGTGACCATACTAATATCAGATAATGTAGACTTCAGAACAAAGAAAATTACCAGAGATGGAGAGTGGTATTATGATGTCATGATAAGTGAATCAATACTCCAAGAAAAAATAGCAGTCCTAAATATGTAGTCACCAAACCACAGAACTACAAAAATATTTTAGCAAAACTGATAGAGTGAAAGGAGAAACAAACAGTTCCATATGATAGTTGGAGATCTGAGCACCTATTTTTCAAATAACTGTGGGAACTCTATAGGATACAGAAAAACTCAAGCACAAGAGACAGACGAGAGGAATAACTCAACAGTAGAATATTCCACCTAACAATATATTACATATTGTTTTCAAGAACCTATGAAACATAACCCAAGACACACCACATTCTGAATCATAAGCCGATTTCTTCTTTATGCCTTCATTCCCCCCCCCCAAGTCACAGAAAGGCAACCTAACATCTCAAGTAATCTCTCTTCAAGTCAAATATATCTCCCCAAAAGATACAACTTCATTCACTTGAGAACTCCACGGCTCATTAAGGAAAAAAATGGAATTTTAAATCATCAAACCTTGTAAATGGCACAGAACAAAGCTAGCAGGATCTTGCAGCATCTACAGAGTAGGGCTTACTCAGTATCATCCAAGACTGGGACTGATCAAGAATTAAAAAATCATGTGACGGGTGACTTAATTAGATTTGGCCATCAAAGTCATTGCAAAGCCTGAACCAACTACTAAGTGGTGAATGATTCTCTTTCAAATGTGCATTAATTCTAGAATACCATTTGGAAAATTGCTTTATCCAAAGTATTAAATGGCACCCAAATTGCCCAGAAGAGTTATTATATTTCACCAAAGAGAGCAATTTATTCTTTTCTAACCAGTTGTATCAAATCCAGTTAGAAGCAGGATATAACTTTCTACATATTTTAAAAGGACAGGTCAGTATTATGAAAGCCACCTGAGTAATTTATAGGAATTTTTTAATATACTGATAATATTCCATCAAGTGAAGTTAAACTGTCATTTGGAGAGTAAGTCTCATTACATAAAGATACAACCTGTACCTTCTCTTTATTGTCACTCCCCAAGGGGGTGTGTGTGTGTGTGTGTGTGTGAGTTGGTGTCTGAGTTGAACAGAAATGTATCAGTCATTTCCAAACTGTCCTATTCAGTTTTTCTTCTTTCTTTTTTTTCTCTGTGTATATTTTGTACACATCATCCACATGGCATGGCATCAGGCAGCAAGTATATCAACACACTCTTTTCCTCTTACATAAATTACTGAGTAGTGAAAATATTCACATAGCTCTCCTGGGAAACAAATCCTGTTTCTCCATGATTTTACCTAAAGTACAATACAAATTCATGAAGAATGTACCCCACTCTCAGTTGAGGAACAAGAACTTGGGACTTGGTTTAACCTCTGAGGTCCTCAGTCTCCCTTTCTAGAATGTATTGAGATCTGCCTCTCTCTGCTTTGTAGGTGAACTTTGCAGTTTATAAAACTCATATGCATGACATATGTGGGGTTCCTTGAGGTGGGGGAATCACATGAAAATTTGTGGTCATATTAATTATATAACAATTACATTGTCTTTCATCCAAGGAGGTATTTATAAACTTTAATTAGTTTTCTCAAGCCCCTGTGGAGAAGTCTTTTGCTCATTTCACAAGTTAGAATTCAAACACTGTGAAGTTAAGTGGTTTACCACAATCATTTAACCCCCTGGAGTTAGAGCAAAAAGTTCCTGGCACCCATTGCTGGGAGGAATCAACACTAAAGCATCCAAAGCACCCATGGACTTTGGGAGCAAAACCACTATATAGGAGCTTTAATGTATGATTGAGCTATATGCCTCTGCTGCAGGAGCCAGAAAGATTCTGTTTAAATTTTCTTTTTGACAGACTGGGGATTTTTCAATTGGAAACAAAAGAGGGGGTAGGGGGAAGAGAACATTGAACAGCAGGATCAAAATCATAATCCCTGTTTTCAATGAAAATGTGAACTCAAGATTTCACCTTTGTTGGCCCTTGCTTAAAACTGTGTCCCGAGGGAAGTCAGTGTTCCTATCAGCTGGCCCAACATGCTTTATTTTAAAAATTTCTCTACTCAAACGTGCTCCCCTTTTAAAATTTCCCCTAATACAGCATTATGTAAATAGAGTAGTTATTGGAATAAAATATGTATGTAGTTTCTAGCTGAAGGGCCTAATATTTGCTAACTGGAGCTATAGGAAGAAATAAAGTAGTGTTTCCCCTCTGCATTTTGGGATTCTGGTTGCTAGTGGATGGAACAACAGTGAGTCAACTAAGGAATGAAATGATGCTCTCTGCTGTCTTTGCTGTTCTCCATGCCTCTTGCTTGTGTGTGAAAAGAGAAATTTATACAAGTAGTGAAACATCAGTGGCCCTCAAACTATGTCTTTCTTATTTTGTTTCTGGGGATTTTAGTGCATATTTTCTTGATTTTATTTTCTGTTCTTTGACCACACACAGGCAAGAGGAAAACTGAAATGACGTATTAAACTTTGTCAAGCATCAGAAGAAAGCACAAGCTATTCTTTCCGATAACTTTTTCTTTCACCGAGGCGCTGAGAAGTAGAGGATCAGGAAGTGAGGCAGGGAACACTAAAGGGCTCCCCCTCACCTTCTTCTTTGGGCTACAACATAGAAATACACCACATAGAGCATTTCCAGCCAGTAACATAGGTTGTTAGAGCAGAATTCTGCAAGGAAAAGGATCACCTATATGGTTAGACCCACTCTGGGTCTCATGAATAAGAACCCAACAAGTTAACCTGGACCAAAGAAGTTGCACAAAAATATGACACTTCCTGAAGGCAGGCTTTGTAAGAATGCCAAGAAGCATGACATGGTTGTTACAAGTTCAAGCTCTGAATCATCCAAACGCTTTCCATCTTATATCTTTGCAATTTAGATCTTTCATCTATGAATTGCATGACATTAAGCAAATTACCCTATCAAACATCTGTCTCTCTTCTAAACAGCATCGTTCTTTTACAGTTGAAAAGTGGAACTAACCCAAGTGCTCATCAGCTGATGAGTGGATAAAGTGGGCTGCATGTATACAATGGAATATCATTAGGACGTAAGAAAGAATGCAGGACCAATACATGCTGCAAAATGGATGGAACTTGAAAACATTCTGCTAAGTGAAAGAGGCTAGTCAAAAAAAGGCCACCCATGGTATGATTCCATTTAAATGAAATGTCCATAATAGGTAAATCTACAAAGACAGAAAACAGAATAACAGCTGGTAGGGGCTGGTGAGAGAAAAGAAGAGAGACTGACTGCCTGGGCACAGGTTTTCCTGTGGGGACAATGAAATGTTCCAAACTTAGATTGCAAGAACAGTTACATAGCCTTAAGAATATACCAAAAATCAGGCCTCCCCGGTGGCACAGTGGTTGAGCGCTGGGCTGCAAAGCTGCCCGCAGCCTCTGTAGCGCCAGTTCGATCCCCGGCCAATGGGGGGCGAGGCTCCCACAGGGCGCAACAGACCTCTCCTGCCGCCCGCTGCTCCCCTTAGCAGTGTACTTCGTCAGTCTGCCTGCTCTGCTCGCCACTCTGGCTCTGGTGAATTCTCTCACCCTCCCGCACTTCTGACTGTACCCAGTGCTTGTATAAATAAATAAATAAATCTTTAAAAATTAAAAAATATATATACCAAAAATCTACTTTGACGATATGTGAGTTATATTGAAATTGGAGAGGGGGAGGGGGAAGGGAAGGGGGAGGGACAGAACCCTCTGCTTTCTCATCCTTTAAAATAGATTAATAACACTTTGTCATTGGTTTGTTATAACAATTTAATAAAATAATAAGGTGACACAGTGACCAGCACATAGTCAGTGCTAAAGCAGTGTTATTTATTAATGATAACTTGATTAAACTCAATATTCACAGGTTTAAAACAATGAATTATAGGTATGCAGAGGATTCCCCACTAATCTCCAGATTTTTCCCACAATGAGCTGGGATTTGACCCTAGGCTATATGACTGAGGAACTGTTCTAATCCAGTCTGCATCCTCTTCTGAGAATATGACGCTTATCTTGCTTCAAAGTGGGGTGACCAGATTTAGCAGATAAAACCATAGGAAACTCAGTAAAATGAGAATTTCAGAAAAACAACTAATGATGTTTTACTTAGTATACATATGTCCCAAACGTTTTATAGGACATACTTAAAAATTATGCAACATTTGGGATATACTTGAATAAAAAAAAAATTGCTGTGAATCTAAAATTCAAATTTAACTGGGCATCTGGCAGCCCTACTCTCCATGATGTCTTCTTGTATGCATAAATAAATAAATCTTTAGAAAAAAATTGAGCCCAGAACTTAATACCCAATAGCTGTAGTTTATAAGAAAAACATAAAACATGCAAAAATAATATGTGAGTACAAAAACAAGTGCCCAATGTTAAATACAGCTTCAATCACTAGGTTTGGTTAAAGCATCAATTGCCAAAACAAAACTCTTAGATCTAATTGTTAAACATACAATCATATAAATATAATTCATCTATCTGGATGTTAGCACTCAAAAGCAGTAAATAAACTACATTACTATTCAGTTTGGTATTTTCCCATTCTTTTAGAAATTTCATTCCACTAGGTTTCTCACATTTGCAGAAAATGTTTCAATGTGGACCTCAAAGACTGGTGAGAACCTGAATTTTATTCAGAGTAAGTGATTGTCCCTGTCTGTCATGAACTGTTCAAGTCACAAATTATTGTGCTGTTTTTCACCTGGAAAGTATCACCAACTACATTGGCTATATAATCTTCAGAATTCAATGCAAATGCCAGGCCCCTAGTTCCAAAATCTTTAAGAATTTCAAGATGGCAACAGCAGAGCATTACAATAAGCATGAGGATCCCTGTGCAACCCTACAAGTCACATGCCCATGAAGTCAATGCCACCAACCACAGATGCCACAAAAGCCAAATTCTGACAGCACAGTAATTGGCATTCCTCTTTTTCCCAGTCAAATATTGCAACCATCTGACAAATTATATGTTTTTTTCTTAAATTCATTTTATGGTTTCATCTAATCCTCAAAACCCTAAAAAAAAAGATTTGACAAGAAAATAGGTAATTTGAGATGGGTTACCTCTGGGGTGATGAACCAAGGGTCTGCAGGATTGAGTGAGAGGCAGATTTCTACTATATGTCCTCTTGTACTGTACGTATTTTGAACCATGGATGTGAACGTCTTATTTGGTCAAAAATGAATAAATAAATTTAAAGGGAGACTTGGAGTGTCAGATCAAGCCCAGCTAAACAAGCCACGTGCACTTTGAATGTATATGAGGCCATCATTTCAGTGGTTCACTTCTCCAGTTTTTAAGCAGCATGCCTCCATGAAAAGATATTTCTTAAGAACAATTATAAATATTCTAGGATGCCTGCAATAAATTGCACAAGGTAAATTTAATAAGGTAAATCTGTTTCTGTGCTCACAAAGTACATCACCCTATAGTGTGTGTTTTCAGTTTGACATCTTGTGCCTTAAGTGGCAGAACACAGTTCCCACTTTGATTTAGCAGTTCACAACCTAATTCCAGCTCAATGTCAGTAACTCCTGGGGTCCTCTGGGACATATGTCTGTGTTATAAAGCTTTCCCTAAATTTTAAATAGTATTTTAAGTCAGGATTTGTTTTTCAGGATTTCATTTTCGTGTATCTTTATATTTACTTCTTTTATTCTATGCTCCTTACAAACCATAAGAACAACTATTTAGGAATGAAGTAGTTAATTTTCAGCATTTATCCCAGAAAGTAACAATGAGCACAGAAGAATTTAGTAAAAAGGTTTACAATGTTTTGTATTGTCATCTGGCCCTATTGGTGCCTTTAAGAATAGCTCAGTAGAAGACGAAGTAGAATACTGAATTAAAAACAGAATTATGTGTCTATTGAAAATTGTTATATAAGCTTAGAAACAAGTGGCAAACCCAGCTACATGTTATTGATAATATAAAAGTTAATAGCAAGACATAAATATCCATCCTTTTGCTAACATGACTACCAGACTTGACCCTGATCCACATTAGACCTAATATCTAAGAATATTATCAGTATAACCTCTAAATCACACCTGCACATCTTTTCTATTCATAAATTTATTTTAATTGTGAAATATCAGAAACAAACTAAACGAGTAACCATAAGAGAATACACAGGGGACCTCCCCTGGTGGCGCAGAGGTTTGAGCCCTGGTCTGCAAGGCTGCTTGCGGCCTCTGCAGCGCGGTTCGTTCCCCGCTGCCGGCGAGGGTCCCACAAAAAAAAAAAAAAAGAGAATACATAGGTAATTTAATAAGTTATCTATCCAAAGAACAGAATATTATGTAGTTACTAAAAGTAATGCTTTGAAAAAGTATATAATATAATGCTAAAATTTTCAGATACAGTTCTGAATGAGTTAGCAGAATATAATTTTGTTAAAAATCCATGGAAGAGGGGGTAAGCTATGTGTGTTTAAAAACACATGGTCAGATTGAAAGTAATTTTATTTTCTTTATTTCTTCCAATTCAAAAACTTTTGCAATAAACAGGCATTAGTTTATAAAAACCAGGGAAGTTTTTTGTTGTTGTTGCTGTTGTTTTTTAAGGCAAGTTGATTTTCTACAGTCAAATCTTAGAATGCAGTAAATATGCCAATATGCAGGCATCCTTCCTGAATTACCTTTAGGCCCCCCAGAAAAGAGAAAGTAACTCAACTCCTGGTGCCCAGCAAAAAACATATACAAATAGTAGATGTGCATCAGAGATCTATAGACATAAAACATCCCAATTAAGACAGTACATATAGAGTTAGTTCTTAAATACAGGAAAATAGCAGGTATATAAAAAATAAGAAAATGTGCCAAATTGAACATGAAATATTAGCAGTTATGTATATCTATACGCAGCCCTTTAAAAATGAATGGTAAATAAGGAGATATTTTGCAAGCAATGACCCTCAGATGTTCTACTTCATCACTACGCTCATGTGAGAACACAAAGAGTCTTTTCAATACCTTACACTGCATGAGCAACACTACCAGCAGCTTTTCACTCCCTGCATTATTCAGTACATGAACAAACATACTGAAATCTGACCTGGATTCTTAGACCCTAATGAGCAAGAGCCTCCATCATACAAAGGCAACAAATACAAATGGGAAAACTTTCTTCATTCTCTGCTACTTGGAAAGAGCATTTTTTACTCAGGATGTCAACCCTCTGGTCACCACTCCAAACAAATAAATCAATAGTATTGAGCATGTGCTACCTGCCCAACAATGTGATAAATGCAGGTATAGTTTAATGCCAATATAAGGTGGAGAGAAGTATCTGTCATGTGCTGGGCAGAAGGCTAGGGTTAGGAGTGTAGACTCTGATAGTCTCTTCTTGTACCCCAGGAAGCAATTTCTCCTGCACACATGGCTTTGGGTATGAAGGAACACCTTCCCAGGCCTCAGAAGCAACATGCAGTTTTCTCTGAGATCTTCTGCTACTTCGTTTAAAAACATGCTCTCACTCTCAACAGAGCAGGGAATGAAGCAGATGTGTTTGCTGACTTGAATACAAATTATTTCTATCTCAAGTAAAAAGCGTTTCAGACTATTTAATTCCTAAGTGCTACACTAAATGGAAGGGATATAAAAAAAATGGATTTATGAATGAATGAGTGAGCAAGTAAACAGTGAATGAATGTGTGAAGAACTTTGAGGATGGGACCTCAAAAAGAATCAGGACACATGGTATCAATCCAAGAGGCAGGTGACCTGAAAGCAGAGGTACACAAAGAAGATGCAAAGAAAGAACAAAGATTAACACCATGGTCCTCATCCCCAACCTCCCCAGAGCTTTCAGACTTTAGGCTGGCAAGTGTGAAACCCAAGGAACGACAGACAAGAAGATAAGCTTACAACTAGAAACTGACCTGGAGCCATCCTTTGCCAGAGATTATTAAAAATTATAATAGCAGTGGTCATAGTAATAATTGGTAACAATTATAAGTGATAACTATGTGCCAGGCCCTGAGCTAAACTCTTTGCATGAATTATTGTAGCCAGCTGTCACTACAACTCAATTAAAAAGTACTATTTAAAAGAAAGGAGCTGGGGCCTCCCCTGGTGGCTCAGGTGATTGAGCGCAGCGCTGTGAAGCTGTCTGCAGCCTCTGCAGTATGGGCTCAATCCCGGCCGGCCAGCTAGAATCCCACATGGCGTAGCAGACCTCTCCTGTCTCACCCGCTGCTGCTCCCCTCTGCAATGTATTTCGTCAGTCTGCCTGTTCTGCTCCCCGTTCTGTCTCTGGTGAGTCCTCCTACCCTCCTGAGCATCTGGCCTTTACCCTGGTTCTTATATGCATGAATAAATAAATCTTTAAAAAAGAAAAAAGAAAAGAAAAGAATGGAAAGGAACTAAATAGATATTTATGCAAAGAAGATATGCAAGTGACCAACAGGTCCATGAAATAGTGCTCAGCATCACTAATTGTCAGGGAAATGCAAATCAAAATCACAATGAGATATTACTTCACACCTGTTAATTGGCTGTTATCCATAGGACAAAAGGGAAAGAGCAGGTAGAAATAGAGTGGAAAAGGGAGAATCTTAGCATTGTTGGTAGGAATATAAACTGTTATGGTCACTATGGAAAACAGTACTTAGGTTCCTCAAAAAAATTAAAAATAGAACTATCTTATGATACAGCAATCCCACTTCTTGTTATATATATCTCCAAAGAAAATAAAAACAGGATATTGAGGAGATATCTATATTCTAGTGTTTACTGCAGCATTATTCACAAAAACTAAGATATGGAAATAACCTAAGTTTTCCATCACTAAATGAATAAATAGAGATAGAAATGGAAATATATAAGGATATAGATACATGTCTACACACAATGACTATTATTCGATCATGAAAAAGGAAAGCCTGTCATTTATGACAACATGGATGAACCTCAAGGGCATTATGCTAAGTATAATAAGCCATACAAATAAAAACAGAAACTACATGATATCACTTATATGTGGAACCAAAAATAAGAAAACTTAAAAGTGCTTTCCAGGGGTTACAGGGTGGGGAAATAGGAAGAGGTTGGTAAATGGTATATAAACTTTCAGCTATAAGATAAATAAGGTCTGAAAAAAAATGTAAAACATAGTGACTACAGTTGATAATACTACATTGCAGGATTCAAATTTCCTGAGAGTAGAACTTAAATGATCTCATGAAAAATAAATAAATACATGAGGCTGAAAAAAAAAAAAGATAGTATTTATTAGCTTCACATTACAAATCAAAACTCTGGCTTAGGGAAAGTAATTAACTTGCCCAAAGTCACATAGCTAGTCCATGCCATTTTACGTTTTATAAGGAGCTGGATTACATCAGGATTCCCCAGCCCTACTGCACAATAGCACCACCTAATTGCCTTCACATTTGGATTTCTACCCAATGGTTTTCCCATATGTCAATTTAAAGAACACTATTCATTTTTTTTTCCCAGATGATTCTAGGTCCTGATGTAGCTGCTAAGAAATATATTTCTCTACCCTAAGATGCCAGTCAGACCTTGGGATAACCAATACTCTGATGAAGTAACTGGCTGGTTTGCATGACTGCCCTTCATTTGCATATCAAATTGCAGCCCAACTAATACCAAAAGAGCTCACTTTCCTAGCTAAGTATTGTTAGCAATCTCAAAAGCATAAAATTGTGGAGCTCATTTTTTGAAATTACCTAATACTTAAATTACATACTGGACAAGGAAAATGATAATACCAATTTGAGTGAAAGAACTGCAAGGAAAACAAAATAATTCTTAGATTGTGAAAACTGAGGGAACAGTTATAGATTATCCAGCTCAGTGGTTCTTCTCATCCTGGCTATGCAGTAAAATCACCTGGAGAAGTGGTTAAATAATGTTAACAATAATGCCAGCTCCCACTCCACAACATCTGCTTTAATTGATGTGCACAGTGCCTAAGAACTGGTATTTTTGAAAGCTCCCTAAAGGATTCTTCAGCCATGGTGAAACACTGATTTAACCTGAGTTGGGTCACATGTAAAATGGCTTGCCTGAGGACATTTAGCCAGTCAAGGGCAGGGCAGACAAATCCCTCTCACATCTCCCTAGAACCTGCATTGAACCAGGACTATACCTTCTTTTCAAAAGTACCCAAGAAATTATTTTAGAAAAAGTGCTATTCATAAAACCTTAAAAAAAATCAAACATGATGATAAACATACACACTAATAGCTAAACCACACAGTATGACAATAGTTATCTTTCAAATATACTCCTGAGTCAGAGTATTAATTGTAAATGCTCATTAAAGATGTTCTACTTTCCTTGATTCGGCTATAGAGAATGTACAATTTTTCAGAGAAACCAAATGGAAAGGTGATTGCCCAGATTCAGGCTAACAGGCAATGCCTTTGGCCACATAGGGATACAAGCTCCATGTGATGCATTGAAAACCTCTACAGTTAATGAACTGATCCTAACTGTGCTCATTTCCCAGCAATCTCAATGGGCTTGTATCCTGGGAGACAGATGTATTTCTGGTCAATCATTCTAAAGCTGAAATCAAGGAAAAATAACAGACTGCCACACACCAAACCAGCCAGGCAATACTGTAACCAGAGAAGCAAGGACTTTAGACAGTAAATGCCAGAGGAACCAAAAAGGGGTGCTGGGGGAGAAGAATTTGATCATTCTCTGCCTGCAAACACAATGCTTACAAAACCCAAAATCTGGACTGCAAGTGTATACTTCAGGATACTAAAATAAATATTTCTACCTACAAGGAAAAGAAAATAAAATATCAACAGGATAAACCTTTTTGACAATGGGGAGACCGAAAGGGAAGTAGCTTTTACACTGGATAACACAGAACTGCAAATAAAGAGAAAACTTTCAGGCTCTGCAGGGGCTTAGGAGCAGGGCCTTGGAGGTATCAAATCCACAAAGGGTGCACGGTGGGACACCAGGAGTCCCTGGGGAGTCTATCTGAGATGCTCTCATGCCTTGGGAGCCTACCCAATAGTCTCCACAGAACTGGACTTAGAGACAAGAAATGTCAATGCTGGGTCCAAAATGGGACTGTTCCTGGAATGAGAGAATCAAGTGATTAACAGGAATAGTAACCACAGAACCGTCATGATCTGCGACCAGAGATTTGCCCCATGTAAGAATCAGAAGGTTGCAGAACCTCTTTTCAGCATAACAAGCTCATAGCGTGATAATACATACAAGTTTGGAGACCTCTAAAATCAACTAACATTGGGCTTCTCACCAATTTATATATATACAAATTCCACTAAAATCCCAAAAATGATAAAATTCATTATAAATAGGTATTTATAATGTATAAGAAACTATTAACACAGGCCTCCCTGGTGGTACAAGGGGTTAAGTCACAGCACTATGAAGCTATCTGCAGCCTCTTCAGCAGGAATTCGATCCCTGGCCAGGTTGCTCACTCACGTGATGCAGCAGACCTCTCCTGTCTTGCCCGCTGCTCCCCTCAGCAGTGTGTTTCAGTGGATCTGCCTGTTCTGCTCCCCACTCTGTCTCTGGTGAATTCTCTCACTCCCTGCACTTCTGACCTATACCCCAGCTCTTGTACGCATAAATAAATCAGTCTTTAAAAAAAATAAAAAGAGGCCTCCCCTGGTGGCGCAGGTGGTTGAGCGCCGCGCTGTGAAGCTGTCCATAGCCTCTGCAGCTCCGGTTCGGTCCCTGGCAGCCTGTGAGGGTCCTATTGGCGGGCAGACCTCTCTTGTCTCGCCTGTAGCTCCCCTCAGCAGTGTACTTCGGTCCTTCTTTTTTTTTTATTTTAACATTTATCATTTTTGACTTTTTTTTAGACAATATTTATCTCCCCCCACCCGCTCAGATTGAGTCCCCATAGAATTTCCTTCCCCAATGCACCCGTGCACCAACACTTCAGTCCCCTGTGCTCCTCCCTCCCTCCTCCGATCCCTCTCCCTCCTCCTCCCCTGCAGGATGTCTCTGGTTTATAATTTATAATTGTCTGTTTTTGCTTTGTTGTGTTTTGTACTGTTACTATTTTTTTTACACTGATGTCTTATTTGGTTCCCCAATATTCCTACTATAAGTGAAACCATCCAATATTTTTTTTCTTTTTCCTTCTGGCTTATTTCACTGAGCATCATTCCTTCTAGCTCCATCCACGTTGCTGCGAATGGCATGAGTTTATCTTTTTTTGATTGCTGAATAATATTCCATTGTGTATATGTACCACATCTTCTTGATCCAGTCATCTATTTTTGGGCATTTGGGTTGATTCCAAGTTTTACCTATTGTAAACAGTACTGCAGTAAACATAGATGTGCAGGTGCCCTTTTGAATCACAGTTTTTGTGACCTTTGGGTAGATTCCTAAGAGTAGAAATTCCATATCGTATGGTAGCTCCATTTTTAGTCAACTGAGGAAACTCCAGACAGCTTTCCACAATGGTTGGACCAGTTTGCACTCCCACCAGCAATGTAGGAGAGTTCCTTTTTCACCGCATCCTCGCCAACATTTGTTGTTGCTTCTTTTTTTTTGATATGTGCCATTCTCACTGGTAAAAGGTGGTATCTCAATGTGGTTTTGATTTGCATTTCCCTGATTATCAGGGATGTTGAACATTTTTTCATATGCCTGTTGGCCATTTGCACTTCCTCTTTGGAGAAATGTCTTTTGAGCTTTTTTGCCCATTTCTTGACTGGACTGTTTGTTTTGTTTTTGTTGAGCCATGGAAGTTCTTTGTATATCATTGTGATCAGTCCCTTATCAGTTGGATGGAGTGCAAAGATTTTTTCCCAATCAGTGGGGTGTCTCTCTGTTTTGGTCAATGTCTCTTTTGCTGTGCAGAAGCTTTTCAGTTTGATGTAATCTCAGGTGTTTATCTTTGCCTTCACGATCACAGCTTTGGGTGATGAGTCTTTAAAGATGTTTCTGAGATGTATGTCTTGTAGTGTTTTACCTATATCTTCTTCTATTTATTTTATGGTTTCAGGTCTTATGTCCAGTTCTTTTATCTATTTTGAGTTGATTTTTGTGCACGGTGAGAAGTAGCGGTCTACCTCATGTGGAGGTCCAGTTTTTTTTTCATTTTTTTGCATGTGGAGGTTCAGTTTTCCCAGCACCATTTATTGAACAAACTGTCCATGTTCCATTGCATATTCTTTGCTCCTTTGTCAAAGATTAGTTGTTCATATAAGTGTGACTTTATTTCTGGGCTCTCTATTTGGTTCCATTGGTCTGTGTGACTGTTTTTGTTCCAATACCAAATTGTTTTAATTATTATGGCTTTGTAGTATAGCTTGAAGTTTGGAAGTGTGATACCTCCTTTCTCCTTTGTTTTCATCAGTAGGGCTTTGGCTATTTGTGGGTTATTTGTGGTTCCATATGCATTTCATCAGTATTTGTTCTATTTCTTTGAAGAATGTCGTTTGGATTTTTATTGGAATAGCATTGAATCTGTATAATGCTTTTGGGAGGATGGCCATTTTAATAATGTTGATTCTTCCAATCCATGAGCAGGGGATGTCTTTCCATTTCTTTGTATCTTCTTCAATTTCTTTTAACAGTATTTTATAGGTCTTTTGTTAGGTTTATTCCCAAGTGTTTGATTTTTTTGGTTTCAATTATAAAATCAGCAGCCTTCCTATACACAATCAGTTGGAAGAAAAAGAAATCAAGAAAAACATCCCTTTTATAATTGAAACCAAAAAAATCAAATACTTCGGTCCTTCTGCCTGTTCTGTTCCCTGCTCTGTCTCTGGTAAATCCTCTCACCCTCCCGTGCATCTGGCCTGTACCCTGGTTCTTGTATAAATAAATAAATAAATAAATAAATAAATAAATAAATAAATAAATAAATCTTTTTTAAAAATAAATAAATAATAAAAAAATGAAAAAGAAACTTAAAAAATTTGTCTCAGGAAATTCACTCATATGTAACACAACAGCATTTTTTTCACCCAAAATCTAATTTAGATTGTTCTATGACAATGCAAGGGTGAGTATCAATAAATATCTCCACATAAATCCCTATCTTTCATTGAATTAGGAAAGGATTTCCTGGGATCTTGCTAGTGACACCTTAAAGGTTTTAAGTATAAATACTTAAGTATAAATATACAGATAAATAAAATAGTTGATGGAGCTGATGAATATTATCAAGAGGTTATTATGGGATCATGGGCTACAGAGTAGTTGGTGGGGGCAGGAGATGCTCCTATGACATTTAGGGTTTAGTACATTAAGTATTTTAAGTATAAATTTGAACACTTTCTCTCATATACAATTGCATTCATTTATTCTTTGGACAAATGTATATATTAAATTCCCACTGCAAGCCAGGCATGTCAACATTAAATTCCCAAATATATGCTAGGCTGTGCCAGGGTGCTGGCGATACAATTAAGAGAAAGAGAAATATGCTTGCTGTAGGTGTTTAATAGGAGAAACTAAGACTTCACATATAAATAAAAAACTAAATCACCTCTTTTGTCCCTACTTACACGGCTACCATCCCCTCCTCTGTTGCCTTTCATAAAAAAACTCCTTGGAAAAGTGCTTACCATCCCTACTTCTCACTGCCTGTCCCTTTGCCACCCACTCCCATCAGGTTTTCCTTCCCACCACCCCACAAATACAGCTCTTACCAACACCAGCAATTACCTTCTTTTTTCCCAAATCCCACTGATATCTCTGTCTTCCGATTCCTCATCCGTTCAACCTCATTTGATATGGTTGTACATACTCTCCTTGAAGCTCTTTTGCACCAGGGTCTATAGTCATACCATCCCTGGGTTTTCTTCTACAATAACAGACACTCCCTCTCACCTTCAGTTCTGCCTCTTTACAAATGTCTGAATGTGACATTATCTCCGGGGGCTCAATTTTTCAGGCCCCTCCTGCTCTCAGTCTAACTTTGCTCCCTAAGAGATCTCAAGTACTTTCGTGGTTGCAGATACCACCCAAACTCCCATTTCTACCAAGAAGCTTTTCTCATCCCAATAATATCCTGATTCCTATAGTCACCCAAGTTTAAAAAAAGGTGTTATCTTGATTCTTTCTCCCTCCCTCATGTTGCACATCAAATCCATCAGAAAATGCTTAGCCACACTTTTAAGTTATTTTTCTATTAATGAACACTTAGATAGCACTTAACCAGGTACATCCTAACGTGCCAGGTATATTCTTAGTACTTACAAATGCTAACTCCTCTAATATTCAGGTCAGTCCTATGTAGTCTGCACTGATTTTAACCGCCTCTACAGATGGATAAACTGAACACCAAAGAGGTCATGTGACTTACTCAAGATTATGCAGCTGGATGATATTCTGGATCCACCCACTTCTCATCATATCCACTATTACAACCTATTAAACAAGCCGTGATCATCCCTTGCAGGACCCCTGCAAGCGAATTAAATTTAGTTTCCCTGCTCCAACACTCGCTGTGTCCACATGCCCACCCCTTCCACGGCAAGCCCACCCTCTCACAGCAGTCTCTGTGAGTGTTCTGAAGCCTAAATTAGATCTCATCATGCCACAGTTTATAATATTCCATTGCTTTCCCATCACAGAATAAATTCCCAGAGGTCTTGCTGTCTATTCCCTGCCTTCCTCTCTCATTTCCCTCTACTTTTCTCCATAATGACTGCTCTCTTTTGCCTTATATTTCCTCTCCTTCAAACTTCCCATGATTATTCTGATACTGGAAACTTTTTCTTTGCTATTTCTTTCTTCAGAAACACTCTTTCTCATCCGCCCCACCCACTGAACATGGCTGCCTCCTCTTTCTAAAGATATCACCACTAAATGTCATAGGAGCATCTCCTGTCCCCCCCCCCAACTACTCTGTAGCCCATGATACCATTACAACCTCTTGATAATATTCATCAGCTCCATCAACAATTTTATTTATCTGTATATTTCTGTGTTTGTTCTCTGTCTCCCCCAGTCCTTGAATGGCAGCTCCTTGAGAGCAAAATCTGTCTTGTTTATCACTTTATCTCTAAGACCTGAAGCCCTGCTCTTCTACACATATTTGTTAAATGAATAGATGCGCTAAATATTTGACTGATATTCCTAGGATCTATTCCTAATGCCCACAACCAAGGAGGAAGACAGTAGACCTCAGCTTGCAATATAAATCATTTCCCTAACAACTCTTCTCAGAGTGATTTCAATATTGTCCCTCAACTTGGAGCAGAGGAACAGACTCCTGAGGCTAGTTAGGGAAATGGTGGCTTTTGTAGATAACATGGAATTACTACAAGAACCTTATGAAAAGTACAACAGTTGAAACACCAGTAAACAATATATAGCGGTACATAATTAAATGTCTTTAATTAATTAATTATTGTCTGAGCAGGAGTTCAAAGAAAATATAATCGAGGAATGGAGAGCAAGTAGCCCTTTGGCACCTGAGTTCAAATAGCAAGTTTGTAAATCAGAGAAAACTACAATGTGGGATGAAAGAAATTTGGTGGGTAAAACCTACAGGCTTAAATGAGTAGTGTAAGCCTGACTAAGGCACACAGAAGCAAAAGAATTTAGAATCACTCTAAGTCCAGAAGACCAGCATGCTGCCTGGGGGACAAGAGTGGTGAGAGCTTTCATGCGAACAATGAGTTTTAGACTTGAAGCAGCAGGGAAAAAGGAGGAGATGATCACAATTAATGTTTAAAGGAAGATTAATGGTAGCAACAAAAGCCACAAAGTAACAATAAGCATATCAAGGTACTATAATTCTTGACATAGAAGACCAAAGAGACAAATGAGGGAGATGGAATGATAAGAGTAAGATGGAGTTGGTCACACAGTCTTGTGAAACAGGTGACTTTCAATTTGCAATGGGCACATTGTTATTTATGAATGTACATTATCAAAAGATGTTTAACAATAAAATGAAAAAAACAGATGACTTCTGAACCAAGCTTTAAAAGAAAAAATGAGAATAGTGTAAAGCACTTTCAAAGAAAAGAAAGGAATAAGCAACCATTCAGATCTGGAAAGTAACAGTCGGGTGTGGCCAGGATAGGGGGAAATAATACAATAGGTTTGTCTGGAGGAATATGGCCCTCCTGAGGAATAATGAGAGAAAGTGGAAGGTACCTCGAGCATATGCAGAAAGATAAGGACAAGGCAGAGAGGTTTTATGGGATGAGAGGTGCCTCTGTCCATGAGAAAACCCGAAAGTACTTCTGCTGGGAGGACATACGGTCTGGTTAGATGTGGGAACCCAACCCCAAGCTCATCACTCACCATAGCAGAAGCTAAAAGATACTGAAAGTTAATGAAAAAAAAATTGTTTCCATATCTTAACCCAGGGGAAACAGATAGTTGAGAATAGGAAACGGTGATTAGAAAGAGAGTTTTGTGGTCTAGCCTCTAGATCAGTGTGAGCTCTGGCCCAATAAGCGGAAAGTTATAAAAGGCCTCAGGATGGAGATTAGGTGGTGAGCTCCTTGGGTGCATGTAGTGAGCACACATCTGAATACAGTTATGGCTGGCAATGATTTCATAACCGTCCGTCTCGGATGACTTCAAAAAAGCCTTCTTTCAAATTCTTATAAGGTAAGCTTGCAATAAGTCCTTTATATACTTATGATCCCTTTTACCTTGATCTGCCTTTGAATTTTTCCCATAGAATTATTATGTTCTAACATGTGATTTCATTTATTTATTCTACTTTTTATTATCTGTCTGTAACAGATGTAAGTTCCACAAGAGCATAGATCTTGTTTTGCTCATTATTCCATCCTAAGTATCTACAACACTGCCATGCACATAGTAAACTTTCCAACAAATATGAGTAGATAAATTAATGACAAGTGGCTTGTCTAAGGCAGCATGCATTGCATTATATAAGAGTGTGTCCAGGGATTCCTATCACAAATATGTAGACCAACATGAATTTAGGATGTTGAGATCCTGGAGACAGGCTAAGCTATTAAAAAAAAAAAAAAAAAAAAAAAAAAGACTGGGGCCTCCCTGGTGGCACAAGGGGTTAAGACGCAACCCATGAAGCTGTCTGCAGTCACTGAAGCACGAGTTCGATTCCCAGACACCTGGTGCAGCAGACCTCTCCTGACTTGCCCACTGTTCCCCTCAGCAGTGTGTTTCAGTCAGTCTGCCTGTTCTGTTCTCCACTCTGTCTCTGGTTCCTCTTACCCACAGCCCCTCTGGCCTGTACCCTAGTTCTTGTATACATAAATAAATCTTTAAAAAAAAAAAAAAAGACCGTAAGTCCTTGAAAACTACCTACCTGTTGCCCAGGGGCAATCATATTTTTATATGAGAAAAAATAAAGTTCTATATAAGTAAAACTTAGTAAATTTGTAGTTTGTTGTAGAAACTAGCTACTACACATTTGAACATGAAATTTTGCTGCATGAAATGAATTTATTTCCTATGGGAATATTTGCATTATTCATTGAACAAACATGCCATGGGCCAAGAACTCTGATGGGCATAGAGGGTTCAAAGATAGGTAATGGAAAATAATTTCCCTCCAGGAAACCAAAAGTTTACAATACCATGTTGTAAAATCTATTTTAGAGGAAAGGAGATGGAGCTGTGTGAACCGAAAGAGAGTCTGCCATACAGAGGAGAGAAGAGGAATTGGGGACATAGGATGTGACCTTTGGGCTCAGTTTGGAATTATGAATATGATGAAGAAAGAAAATATTTCATTTTTGTAAAATGCTACTTGACAAATTTGATTCCAAATTATTTGGCCTTTTCACTCTGTACAACTGCTCCCAAAGTCTCATTAGATACAATTCATATTCATTTTAGAGGTGAAATTGAACTTTGGGGTAGATATATCACTGAAATGGATTTGGATATATTTTTCTACTTGCTGGGAAAGTTGTAATATGATGCAATAAAAAAGATCAACGTGAGAATGACTATCCCTCAAAATTGATATTTTCTAGTTATTTTCCTCCAAAGATGAATAAATGAAAGTCCTTTTTAATCATCTAGGGAAACACTAACAGGTACTTCAGAATCTTTCACCTGATTAGGTGATAGATTTCACAGTTTTAGAGTTCTTAGAGTGTTTAGAATCTGTAAACCAGAAAGACCTTTTATTTATCTTCCAAAAGATGTAGTATTTGTCTTACTCAACTTTATGGAAATCTTCTGAATATATCACATATGATTTCAAGAACTAATTGATTTCTACATTTATTAAGTAACTGTTGTACTTAATAACTGATTAAGGCTCAATGAGGACAAACACTGAGCACTATACTAAATAAGGAAAAAGCTTCTGTGGACACGTAGACAATGTCTGGAAGTGGGCCAGCAGACATCCCATGGAGTGGTATGTATACCAAACACTAAACCATAACAATATTTTCGGCACTGATTAGATTTTTAACTGATGCGTCTTACCTAGTTCTCCTTTTTACAAATAATAAAAATGTGTGGAGCCTAATGTAAGGGCCAAAGAAAGCATGACCCTAATAATGATGAAAATAAATTCCTTTTGAGAGAATTTTTCCTCTCATATGTATTGACATTTGCAAACTTATTCGGTCTTTATACATATACATTTTATATTTATACATAAATATATATAATATATATTGTATTTATATATAAATATATTATATTTTATATTACATATACATATATAATTTAATGTATTATACATATATAATTTAATATAATATAATAAAATATAATATAAGCCCAGAAATATGTGGGTCAGTTAAGAGATGCCTGAAATGCAGGATAAAAATCATGGCTTAATTTTATAGTGAGCCATCACCATTTTAAGAGCAGGAAGAAGTTAAATTTATTAAATGAAACTTGGGCAGTACTCTATGCTCATGATGAAGAGAGTATGACAATCAAAATCCTGCACTAATATTACCACAAAGAACAGCCATTTTGGTTTTTTTAAAAGATGTATTTATTTATACAAGAGCTGGAGCACAGGCCAGAGGTGTGAAGGTGAGAGAATCCACCAGAGACAGAGCAGGGAGCAGAACAGGCAGACTGACTGAAATACACTGCTGAGGGGAGCAGCAAAGACAGGAGAGGTCTGCCGTGCCATGTGAGTATCTCCCTGTCCGGCCAGAAATCAAACCCATGCTGCAGAGGCTGCATACAGCTTCACAGCGCTGTGCTCAACCCGCTGTGCCACCAGGGAGGCCCAAGAACAGTCATTTTGAAAACCTATTGCTATAATGCATTTAATAAATAATGATGATACTGAGTATGAACTTGAAGGAGAGTAAAGATAAGAAAAAGACTCCTGAGGTAGTAATAACAGGGATGAGATTTTTAGATAAAGAGGTAAATGGAAGCCACTTAACTAACAACATAGAATATCCTCAAAGGCTTGGGAATTGGCAGCACCAAGTACTTCTAGAAATGGAATTGAAAGTAACAAGACTGACTGGAAAAAAAAGAAACCTAATTCCCTGCCCTAACTTATGAGGATCATTACACACATAAGAAAAGTACCTATTATAAATGACAAAGCCCAAATTGAATTAATTATCAAATTAATTAAGAAAATAAACTTGTATAAAATGGACTTTCTGGGAGCAAAGATAAGAAAACTTACTTTAATAAAATTAAAGAAATAAAAGAAGTTGTCATAACCATGAAACAAAACTGGAATATTATTAAAACAGAATGACTCAAAACAAAAGTCTCTAAAAATCCAATAGTAGAAATGAAAAACTCAGTGGAATTTTGGAGGGTTGGGGGACAAAGTAGGAAAACTCAGAGAGGAGGAAAAAAATATAAATAGATGAAAAACATGAATTGAAAGACCAGAAACCTGAGTCAGCCCAGAAGGACCACAAGACAAATAGAATTTTCAGAATGAAAAAATGGAAAAGAGGAAATTATTGAAGATATAATTCAAGAAAATAACCCAAAGCTATAAGACATGGTTTTCTAGATCTTAAAGGTCCATCCAAGTGGCCAACACAAGAGATAAAGATAGGTAACATTGTGAAATTTCAGAAAAAAAGAAAGGAGAAAAACCTTACAAGTTTTCAGAGGGGTAGTGTGTGGAGAAAAACATAGTCCACATGCAAAGTTTCAAGAAACAGAATGGCTTTTAATTTCTTAACATTAACTCTGGAGACCAGAAAATAATGCATTAAATATTTTAGAGAGAAAAAACACTTGTTCTAAAACTCCACCCCCAGTCAAAAAAGAGTCATCAAGTGGGACAGTAAAATAAAGATGTTTTCCTCTCAAAGTCTCAAATTTACCTCAAAGCACACTTTGTCTGGAAGATAAGAAGTCCACCAAAATGAGCAAGTCACCCAAAGAGGAGGAAATACAGGCAAAGGGATACAGGCAAAGGGGGTTCTCCCAGGAGTAAAAAGGATGACCAGAAAAAGGGAAACCTCAGGAAGTCAGCTGTGCACAAGCTACAGAGAGGTGTGTCCTGTTTGAACACCTCCTTGTGACAGCACTCCCCACCTCCTGAGGTATTCCAATTCTACGTGGAGTTCCTCCAATCACTGAATGGAAGTTGTTTCAGCAAAGCCAAACCAGCATAAACACTGGCCTCACATCTACCTTGTAGCTCATTATTCTCTCTCCTGTTGTTTGAAGAGATTGCAGATTTGCCCTATGTATCCTCAGTGCCTTTAATAACTACCTAAATGCTTCCCTGTTTTCTCTGGACTCTTAATTGAATCAGAAGACCCAACATTTCTACTAAGGAAACTAAATATTTAAATATAAAGGAAAAATGAATTTATATAGAATGATGTACATTTATTCCTGGCTAGTGACAAGGACTTAAATAAATGACTTCTAAGAAATCCTTCATTCTTCTCAAACAAGCACAAGAAGTGCTTCCAGGACTGTTATACCGTATAAGGCACAGTGACAGGGATGAAGCTAGCAGAGAAGGATAAAGAAAGAGAAATGAAGGGCTCCCCCACTCCTTGCCATTCACAGGCTCTCTGAAGTTAGAAGTTGTCATGAAGCTAGACTCTAAATCTGTTTCTAAGAGCTGAAGTTCAAATTAAAGCCAAGTACAGCAGCGTTGTTTCCAGAATAATTTGAATTTTCAAGCTGTGCTAAGTGCCTTTTTGCCTCTACACTTGAAAATTACTACATTTTTCAGTTTGTTTCTATTTGAAGGAAAATGGTTTAGGTGATTATAGAGGAGTAGCTTGTCGATTCTGCACAAATTCCATGAGTGATTTTTATGCTAAAATTCCAAAAGTCTCTTTAATAGATAATTTATGTTCCTCTAGGATAGTTTTATTTTAGAATAATAAAAGTCCTCAAACTTCCCGGAGGCAAAAAAAAAATGATAGTCAATGTGAGATCTAAGAGTTAAGCTCATGCCAGAGGCCTATCCATCTGACATGATCAAGAGATATTCTCCAGTCGTTCTCTGTGGGTGACTGAAAACTCTAGATAAGTGATGAGACACAACTCTTTTTCCAAAACTTGAGCTTCACCAGTGTGTAAAGCAAAAGATAAGAATTCCTCGGGATTCCTCATTTGAAAAATTCTAACTCTCCTGATACCCATTCTCTTAATAATTTTCATGTTTACTCAATGGACAAATGCTGACTGAGCTTCTTGCATGTGACCAGCACTGTTCTGAATACAGGGGATGCAATAGTGCATAAGGTAGAAAAGACATCTGGGGTTCACATGCGAGGGAGGGGGAAACATATCATGAAATGTGTATTTATCTTGTCCTGCTATAAAGAAAATAAAAGAGTGATATCTTAGACAGAGACTACTGGGGCTCGGGGCTAATTTCACAGGGTTCAGTGGAGATATTAGAAGTAAATGTCAAGTGACAAGAAAAAGTCAGTCAGGCAAAAGGACTGAGGAGAGAGTATTCCAGGCAGGAAAAAAAAAAAAAAAAGCCAGTGCAAAGCCTAAGAGAGCTGATTTGTGAGATTGATGACAAGGATATTCTCAGGAAAATTCTAACATCCTTAGTGATAGGGGGTGCGTGAGCACTCAATCAAGCATTCAAAAATGGAGGCACTCACTCTTTCAGCGGCCGTATTGTTGCAATTGGTGGCTCTTAGCTGAGTCCCACTCCAGGACTGCCACAGCCCAAGTGTCTTCCCTACCTCCCTATGGAAAGTCTGTGCACAAAGATTGCCCACCGATGTATAAAAATCTTGTCCCCTTGCTTCTTACAGCTACCCAGCCTGTGAGCACCCATGGGCTAGCTCTGGTCACAGGTCACTCCTCCCTCTGCCCAGTCCTGCTTCCTTCACTCTCCTGTAAGTATGATGCTGAAGACGCTTCCCAATATACCTTCAAGATGCAAAGCTCCATCTTAGCTGGTCTTTTCTTGAGGAATCCAGCTGAAGATCTAAGTCGATCACTTTAGTAACTTATAAATATTAAAATATAATAGCAGCAGCACCAAATTTAGAGTTTGGGGTTCAACGCTATCTGCTGAGCTTAAAAATAACATGGCTCTAAATGGTCTCCATGCTTCTAGTTTGTCTGCTCTTAAATCTCTCCCTACCCTGCTAACTGATGCTTCTCCACTGCAAACCTGATCATGGTGATCCCCTGCTGAAGCCCTTCAGTGCCTGTCAGTGGACTTCAAGATATCTGAGCTTCATGATTCACAAGTACCTTTATGACCTGGCATCTACCTCCCTTGAATAGACTTTCTGCTCACCCTCTCCCGCACTGAATGATGCCATTTGACTATATTATTTTACACCCACTTGCCTTTCTTTGAATCTGTAATTAATTCTGCTTAGCAATTCACTTTTTATTCTTTAGAGTCACCTTCTTGGAAAGCCTTCCTTAACTCCCTTACTCAGAGTTCCTAATATCTCCCCTTGCATCTCTGTTCTCTGTTGTATACATTTTTATTGTTTTATCTATCACTGTAAATAGTATTCCATCTCTGCTGTCCAAATGCACCACCCTTTCCTATAGAAATATATCCAGAGTCTAAGTCTTATTCAGTGTTGGCCCCTCCCACTGTCTCTAGCACAGTGATAGTCATTTTGTAGACACTCATGAAGGTGATTATCCGTGACTTAATCTGATTTAGTCTTAGAAAGAAGGCATAATCAAAAAACATATCTATAAAATAGGTGCCTGGTTAGCAACTATTTTGCAATTACAGAACCTATCTTAGATGGAAAGTATCTCTCACTGGGTTCTGAGGAAAAAAGAAGAACTGCAGGAATTTATATTTGTATTATAAATGTATCTGTCATGCTCCAGCCCCTATGAATCTGAGACATCAAAAATCTTAAGGATCCACACATTTTCACACTTACCCACTTCAATTAAACCCTCTAAGTTAGCAGTTTCCACTTGGTTAAAATTTTATCATGAGTATTTATCCATTCTTCCAGTGTACAGAAAAAAAAAAAGAATGGGCATATTAGAGCAACACTCTAAATGCCTGCTTGCTTTGCATGTTCATAAGCGTAATCACTGCCAAAGCAGTCCATGAATTGAGGAAAAATGAGAGTTTTCTTGCTCGGCAATTATCAAAGGGCAGGCTATCATTCCAGAAACTCTGCTGGGAGCACTGCGTTTGAACACTGCTCATTGATAATGGTAATGCTGAACTTAAAAGAAATATAGTCTTCCCCATCCAATGTACAGGAGAGGCAGTGGCCTTCAACCAAGAACACGTGCACTTCCATCCTCACTCTGCTGCTTAGCAGCATGCAATCTTGGGCAAGATACTTAACTTCTCCTATCTTGACTTTCCTCGTTTATAAATTGGAGATTATTAACAAACAGATAGTTATAAACCGGAGACATCCTGCAGAGGAGGGGGAAGGAGCGGGCTCGGAGGCAGGGAGGAAAGAGCACAGGGGATTGTGGTGATGGTTCATGGGCGAACTGGTGAAGGAAATTCTATGGGGACTACAACTGAGGGGGAATAAAAAAAGCAAACATTGTTGAAAAAATGAACAATGATGCAAAATATATCCATAAATAAATTTAAAAAAGAAATTGGAGATTATCTCTAACTCACACTATCCTTGTAAGTAATAAATGAATAGGTTATATATGAAAAGGAGGCTAGTCCAGGCTCAGACATCATTAAGAGCAGAACTCTTCATTCAAAGCACTAGAAAATCTTTTCACCAAAAGCATTCCCCTATGTCCTAAAACCCAAACAGAGCAAATCAGAAGAAACTGACTCTTATCAATTAGTAACATCACTCTACACTACATGAGTTTGATGTGCTGATTTTGATTTTTCTCATTTCAGTAATTTCTGTATGATCAAAACATTAGTTTATTTAACAAACTATATCAAACTGTCAGTCGTATATAATAGGCTTTAGTGTATTTGATTTCTTTTTCCTAAATAAGTTGTTTGAAGAAACAACTTATAGGTGATAAAAAAGAAATCAACCTCTCTGGAAAGTTAGTAGCTTTATACAGTTGTACATCACAGAAAATACCTAAGCAGATTAAAACCTTTCTGCATTTCTTAAAAACATTTTGATCTGATTAGGATAGTAAATCTCTCCATCAGCATATTATAAAGGCCAGTATAACCAAAAATTTCATCTCTCCAGCACAGTATTAAAAGACAACCACTTAGCTCTGATGCATATAAAATGTTGAGCTTTTTTTTTTTTTTTAAATCCTGCTTGTCACTGGTTGAAATGTTGGCAATACTAAAATATACAATGCTTGAACTGGGAAAAAAATAATTTACCACTTTTATGTCTTTTGATATGCAAAATGATAAGCCTTGTCAAGTGGACTAGAAGCTAGAGCAAATCTTTATCAAAAAAATATTAATAGGCCTTTGGTGTAGCCCTGCTTGGTGCAAATTAGGCTACTTGTCAAGACTTTTGTTTAGTCACAAATAAAAGGCTTAGTGGATAAAGGTTTGGCCTTTCGCTACAGGTTTTCTGCCAAACTGTGACCTGAAATGAATGAATTGGTATTGAGTGGAGCCTCCTGACTCTGTAATTTAATGCTGACAGTAATTAGCTAAAAAGGAGGTGTTATAATGAAAGCCCAAGGCACGGTGTTTATGTGATTTTTACACAGCTACAATAGATGGCACCTTCTTTTTAGGTCTTTTTCATTTACTACTTCTGAAAAAGGAGAAGGTGCAAGTCATAAAAGATACTGGCTGCTTGACTCTCTGATAAATCTCTGGACAGTGAAGACCTTGGGCTTAAATTAGCTGTCAAGCTTCAGCCATCTCACTCACTGGCTCACTCTGGAGTTAGCAACAGTGCAAAGACATTATAAATGGATTCATACGTCTTGATTAATACCTTCTTTTGTAAAGAGACTTTCAGCATAGAGCTGTACCATAGCAGATGCCCTGTTTTAAAGGTTAATCTTTATATCAATAGCATATTCAAGACATCCTGTTTTTTCACAGTTCTTCTCTTTTCTTTTTGAATCTCAAATTCTCTTAGAATAAATGAGAAAGAGGGGCCCTAATAGCAGAATCAGAATCTATTGTTAGAAATTTCCTGTGTAAATAAAGGATCATTCCTGCACATCTGACTATTTCATAGAACAAAGGAAATCCTCTGTATGATTTTACATTGAAGATTTTCCTTCTTGGCCCTTGAAATATTGCTTTAACAGGGCAGGTCCACACCTACATGACCTCTCTGTGCCTTTAGCTTTGGATAATATGCTTGATGGAATGGTGCTTCTGTATAAAGCAGTTTGATGGAAGGTTTTGGCCAGTATCCAAGCGAATAACCAAACACTGAAGGCTTGTTTCATAACTGCTGCCAGTCTTGGTGTTGCCTGAATGTACTTTGCTACTACAGCAGGGGGAAATGGAGAGAAGTAGGGATAAATCAAGATAGGGGTGAAATGGGTATGCTAGTACATTTTTATTTCATCCACAGCCTAGTTAAGGAAGGAACTTGTTGATACAAGTTTTGAGTCATCTCAACTATTCATGATACATTGGAAATAAATATTCCTTTTACATGTTTATTGATATTGTCATTTACTCAGTGTTTTGTTGACATACATTAGATCTTTGTTTATTCTATTCCAGATAGAAATAAAAACAAAACCCTTTGATAATTATGACTATTTATTACTGCATGCAATTCTACTAAAGATTATAGTTTACATTAGTCCATTTCCAAAGTAAAATAGTAAGAATGTAAAAACTACGTGCAGGGAATTAATTATGAATTCTAGTCAGTTTTGAGGTTCTTCTTTAGGCTGTCTACAGACTGCATAATTTAATCTGGATTGCCAGAACATCTATTTTCTTCATGTTCAAATGAAATAGTCAATGCACTTCCCCAAAACTGAGGGATTATCTAGCTTTTGCTGGACTTTTTCCATCTCCAGTTACTGTATATTCTTACTCTATACCATATTTTTTCTTCTAAAGTAAAATTCTGCTGTAATAAAAAAGCTTCTAGTGTAATAACCTGAACAGAAATCAATGGTTAATTGAATCCATTTATTCTTATCACCATGGCTGATATCTCAGAAAGGAATGTTCACTCCCAGCAGGAGAACTAGAAGAACTAGAACTGGCAGGTAGGAGAGGCATTGAAAGTCCTTCTTTGAGAAAAAAAGGGACCAATGAGTTTAAGCCAGATCCAAGAAAGTGGAGCAAAGGAAACACACTTTAGAGCCTAATGAGTAAAAGTTCAAGGCTGGTTCCAGTCCTCTTACCAGCCTCCAAATATAATACAGTGCATAGTTTTTTAATAGAATTTTCATGCTTTTCTACATCAAACTATGCAAATAAAGATAGTTTTACTATTTCAGTTCCAATGTGCATGCCTTTTCTTCTTTTTCTTGCCTAATTACCACCTAAAACCTCTAGTCAAATGTTGAAGGGGCAAGAGCAGAAATTCATGTCTTTTTAATAATCTAAATGGAAAAGCATTCAGCATTTTACCATTAAATATGGCATTTCCTGTGTCAGTTGCCATTAAATATGATGACTTTTGTCAGGTGGAGGAGTCACCCTTTAGTCCTAGTTTTCTGGGTGTTTTTATAATTAAAGAGTAATGGGTTTTGTCAAATTATTTTTCTCTATTTATTGAAATGATTATGTGGTTGTCCTTTATTCTTTAATATAATGTGATTCATTGATTCCAAATATTAAATCAACCTTGCCTTCCTAGAAGCCCCTTGGTCATGGTATATAATCATTTTAATATTGCAGGATTCAGTTTGCTGGTATTTTATTGAGAATTTTTGCATCTATGTTCATTGCGATATTAATATGGAGTTTTATTTTTGGTCTTTGACTGGTTTTGGCATCAATGTAATAACAGCCTCACAGAATGAGTTGAGAAGCATATTAGTTTCTTACGGTTGCTATAAAAAATTGCCACAACATGAGGGTCTTAAAACAAGAAGAAAATCATTCTCCTATACTTTCAAAGGCCAAAAGTCCAAAATCAGTATTACTAGGATGAAAGCAATATTAGAAGGACCAAGCTCACCCTGGAAACTCTAGGGGAGAAATCATTCCTAGACTCTTCCAACAACCAACATCCTTTGATTAGTGGTTGTACCATTCTAGTCTCTACCTCCCTGGTTACATTGCCTTGTCCTCTTGTGTCTGTTTTAGTAATATCTAGGCTCTCTCAGAATATGTTTTTATTGACGTTTTTTCCTATTTAAGATTCATACACAACCCACTCTTGTTTTGTATGCATTAAATTTTTACACAAAACTAAATATTTTAAATTATATAATTCGGTAATACTGGAAATCAGATCTTGCCCCCCGGCTTGTTGCTATTGCTGTTTGTTTGTTTATTGGCTTTCTTAACTTAATTGTCTAAAATCTGTATTCTTTGTCATATGTGGCTATTGATGTCTGTGTTCAGTCAGCTTTGAATCATCTGACTGGTTAGACATTTTCTTAAACATGTAGAACCAATAAATCTCCCAGCATTTGCCAAATGATTCTGTGTGGATTATGCTTCCAATGCCTGGGCAGTAGTTTGTTACACTGCCCTAGTCCACATACACACAGACTTATACATGTGTGTGCCCTCCCAAAGGCCCAGAGATATGTCAAAGTTTTTCAAATCCCCCTATAGAATCTCATTGCCCAACTTATCCTTCTAAGTTTTTGATCACCTTCTTGTATGATCTAAGTATTATCACCACCTCAGGCAGCTACAATGCTAACTATGGACCTCTATATTCAATAAATGTCTCAGGGGTGAAAACTTTTGGTACTGAGCCAGTCAGATCAAATAAAAACAAGTCCTGCCAATGTTGTTTCCATGGAACTGACAGACAAGTCAAATAAAATTAATTGTCTAGGAATAGAACTTTTAAGGAACTTCAAGCCCATACTGCCCCTTACAGTGACTTTGGGGTTGCTGGTTTTCTTGTTACCAGGATTTCAAGAACAGTGAGAGGAAAGATGGAAAGGGCAAATTAAAACAATGCAACACTCACCCGTTTTTGCGAGGATTCAAGGATTTTCTTGAGTAAATGGTTCGCAAATTATTGTAAGCCCTGATTAATTTTCGGAGTTCTGGAAATGTTGACCTTGACAATTTCTATCAATGTTCTCATTCCTTTTATAGAGGAGTAGGTCTTCAAGGGTTCTTATTCTACTATTTTAGAAGTGCTCTCCTAGACTATATTATATTAAAGAGTATTGTTTACCTTCCTGACCTTAAGTTTTATTACTAGGTCTTTTCCTTTTCTCTTTAGCTTAGAAAGTACCAAATCCTTCATCCCTTTGTGATACCTCATTTTGGTGTTGTTTTTGATTTTACATAGTACACAACTCAAACCACTGAGTTTTTCTTTCTTATTTCTCAGCATTGAAAAAGTAAATATATAAAAGGGAGAAAATGCTAAATTCAAATAGCCTTTCCTTTGCTATAGATTTAGGATTTGCTTTTCATGAAAATTCATTCAAAAGACAGTTTTATTTACATCTTATCTCTCTTAGTGCCAAAAATGTAATTTGATATCAAACTTGATATATATAATTATGCATTGTATATACGTGTGTGTGTATAACATAAATAGTGCATACAGGATTAAATTGGAACTGACGAAAATGAGGAAGAAAATTGATAATAGGACAGATTGTAATGACATGAAAATAGTGTATTTTACATTCTACATCAGTTAACGAATATACTACAGCCATAAGCCTAACAGTCTAATGTGGCCTATCTATAGCTTATCACATCCATGTCAGCATTGTTTAATTTATTGCATGCTTCTGTAACCTGATTTTTATGAGGCTATATTCTACATGGTATCCTCTTAAACTTATAAAGTGTAAAAGACTGTTTCTATGTGTGTCAGCACCACCAAGAGCTAGAAAACAGACCTTGTCTTGACTTAAAATTATTCACTAAGACTAATACGGCATAGGAAATAGACAAAGGCAAGCTGAGTTCATTCCATATCACCTTTCAAGACAGAACAAAGAGACTGGTTTTTGTTATTCAACTGTGGAAGATGGTATGATCATCACTAGGGAATATGGATGAAGCAAAATGATGCTATCTTGGCATGAATATTTACCTAAATGAATAGATGAATACAACTTCCAGAGGAAACATACATCAGTCTTGTAGTTAAACATAACTATATATTAAGAATAAAGATGGGGGGGTAAACAGTATAAATAAAGTATGTCTAATAATTGCTTATTATAATGATTCATGCAACTTTAAAATGCCCACAGAAAACATTTTAAACCACCTTTTCAATTTGTGTTCTGTCTAGAATATGAATGACTTGTTTGTCTTACTAGGTCTTTGACCTACTCACAATTCTTTCCATTTACACCTGATTCTTTTTTTTTTTTTTTTTCAGATTTCAAGTCTTTAATTTCTATTGAACACTGCAATTTGTGAAATACTGTGCTAGAAAGTTCACAAAGCAAAATGTAAGGCAGAGTTTCTCTCATCAGGGAAACTCAAGTATCAATGTGGAGATAAGATGGCAGCAGTGTGGAATGGGAGATTATTCTACGAATTAATGCTTACACAACAATCTTAGGATGGTGATACAAGACATTTCTGGTCAAAAAAGAAAAAAAAAAATCTGACATTTTTCTCTCCTAGTCTCTGAGTGACCTTGTGTCTGGTTCTCAATTATATTCATTGTAAGTTAACCATTCCTCAGGTTATAATTTATATAATGTTTATTAAAATGCACAACACCAATTTTCTGAGCATAACTCTTACTCAAGCACTCTCAGAAAATACTTGCAAAACCACAAAAGGCTCTTTTTGTCTTTTAGCAGAAAAGAAACTCTTGGCCTAAGGAGGGCATTGCTGTAAGCACTGGTCCAAAAATAAAGGGTCTTTTGTAAAATGTTGTTTGGAAGAAAGGAATCTTATTATATAGGCATTTTTCCTAACACCTAAAATATCTGAGGAAGAAAATATTTACACATAGAGAGGTAACATCTTTAGGACAAGTCATTATTTAGCTAAAGTGCTTTCATATGTGAAATACAAAATTGACATACTAGGTGAAACTATAACAATGTAAGAGAGCTGGGGAAATTTATGATGGAAAGGAAAGGAAAGGAACAAAAAGAAAAATGTACAATTGAGAGAGGCTTATGTAAAAAAATTTAGGAAAATATAAAAGCAGGAAGAGTAAAGGGTTCTAAAACCACTCTATTCTGTCTTCTAAAACTGCCATTTGCAGTTTTCATTAGTGCTTAGCCCATAAGAAAGAAAACTAGAGTCAGATTTGTTAATCTAATCTTATGTCTGATTAAAAAAAACACAGTTATTTGGAGTTTTAATACATATACAAATCATCTTGGGCAATGGGCATCTGGGGGAAATTCAGATTCCTATTCAAATGAGGTCCATGCTGCTGATACGCAGATCCACTCTTGGAATAAGGAGGTAGAGGACATTCTCTTAGTAGGGGAAACCTTAATTATCAACCTAGTTGTTGCGGGCAATTTCCCTATCTTCCAACATCAAAATAGGAACTGCATTACACTACAACATCAAGAGTTTGATCTCAAATACAAAAAAGGTGATAAAATAAATCACGTGGTATTAATATATTAATTAATGTCTTTATTTATAAGCCCCCTATGAATACCTATGAATTCCTACTCTATTGTATACCTTCTTTGTGCCATGCATAGTGCTACACTCTGGGCATAAACTCGAAAACAATACAAAGTCCCTGTCCTCAAGAGGATGTTTACATTTTAGTGGGGAGTACAGATGAAAAACAAATAAATACACACCACAAAATAAAAAGCAAGGCAAAGGAATGGTGATAAAAGGGTGAATGGGGCTATTCTTTCCAGAAAGTTCTCTGGGTAGTTATCCTCTGAATCTAATGCAATCTTATTTTGGAAATTACCAAAGTCAATCAATGCAATTGACTTCCCAATTCACTTCTAATATCCTTACAAGGGGGAATTCTCCCAAACTCTTCAGTCTTTAGTATTTAGCCACAACAGTAGCTTGCTAATTTTCATAAGCTATGTGGTCCTTATTCCAAAGCCAAGCAGAAAAACCAAGAAGTAAGATCAAAGGAAAATTATATCCTTCCGGTTTCACTAGCCACTGTCCCAAACTACTACTGATTCAATATGACAGCTTTAATTTCTCCTGCTGGCGCAGAAGACTAAGTGATTTCAGATAGATACAAAATAGAGGAGGAACACAAATTCCATAATAAGCTTTCATTTCTATTACTTCATATCTTTACAATATACTTTTTATCTATTTATTTATATTGTGCAAGATATACCACAAAACACTAATCCATGGTTTCCCAATATGGAAACATAATTCAATCATTTTTTTCCCCTCCAAAGATTCCCTGTGGAAAAACACCAGATTCTGAGAGCCGCACTGTTTATATCTCTATTTGTCAGAGCTATTTGTAAACTGTTAAAATATCCTTATTCTTTCCTTTATGTCTGTTAATGCGGATAAAAATCCACCATATGACATATATCTTCAACCAAGGAACAAATAATCCCAGAAGGCAGGATTGGTTTTATTTGCATCTGTCCAATTTGACTTATACAGAATTGTGTCCCCTCCCACCACAACATTTTAATAAGTGTTTACATGTTACCACTCCCCAAAGACTCAGTTGATAAAATTCTGCCTTGAAACTAATTATACTTCAAGACAATAGTATTCTCCATGGATACACTCTGCTATAAAAATTTAAATCCTGGTGTTTAAATGAGTTCAGAGCTCCTCCTTGTGGATTCTATCTGTGGATGCTGCTGCTTTCTAAACAATGAACTTGCTGGAGGAAGATCACTTAAGAGGTGCCTTTATAAAGAGAGCCTCGGATTTGAGCACCTATGTGTATAAAATTGAAATGTCCTTTTTAAAGTATATAGTATAGCACTAAATGGAAACTCACTGATGAGGTATTTAGTTTTAGGTTAGATCTTATTTTTGGGTTACTGTTTTTAATGTATCAATGTTCAATGAATAAATTTTTCATATATGTTACCATAGTGGGAGCTAGGTGGTTCAAAGACAATAAATACACAGCCTAGCCACTCAAGAGGAGTGTAATAACATGTTATTCTATCATTTCTGATCTGAAATATAGACTCCATGTCAGCCAAGTTTTGGGGATGGCATGAATGGCTGGGCCCATGGATGAGTGACCAACACAAGGACTCCACACTTGGAGTTTAAGATACTGAAGCTTTGTCTTAAAATTCTTAAAAAGTTTATCTTTAAATCTGTATTATGTAAGGAAAATCTGATGGGACAACAGAGCATGTGCTGGCCTGCTAGAGTCCTGGCTCAAAGGCAGCCCTGCCTCTGGCTACATCCCTAGGACAGGTTCTCTGCTACCTGGCCCCATACTCCCTAGTGGTCTGGCCCCCACTCAACTTCCGATCCCAACTCTATCTAGCTACTGCTGCCCCGCGCCACCCCTGGGGCCTAGATGTAGGCATGGGGCCCATCAGGGTAGTGTGTAGAAGACTACAATCACTCTGTCTCAGCAAGGGGTGTGGAGGTAGCCATTTCCTTTCTGGGATGGCAGCACAAAAGCATACTTAGCATACTTGGCAAGGATTAGCCTCTCACCCACTAGTGCCTAGTGCATGCCAGTATGGCAATTGCAATCCCTTGGGAATCGTATGTCCACTGTTAGTTAAGGCAGCGAGCGGTACCACAGGAAAAGGAAATTGACTACCTACAGAGGTCTGGTGGTGGGAAGTGTGATCCTGGCAGTCAATGGGATTGAACACAAGTCACAGGGTGAAGTCCCAAGTACCTCTAAGGGTCTGTATCCATCTGAGGGATGTTCTGACATGCAAGGGAGTGTGACATTAAGACAAAAAGACACTGTGACAAGTCAAAACAGACTGCTGAAGAAAGGGAAATATTTTACATTTTACTACCTTCCACTGCACTTTTTTCTGCTTTTAAATAAGGGCTTCATATTTTCATCTTGCACTGGGTTCTACAGAGTATGTAACCATAGTGAGTGCTTGTGTCCTACAAAAATTCATATCTTTAAGACCCAATCCCCAAAGTGACAGTATTTGGAGGTGCAACTTTTGGGGAGGTGATTAGATTTAAATTAGTAACCTACCTTCATGATGGGATTAGTTCCCTCATGAGCAGAGAACAGCAGAAAGAAAGGCCCTGTGAGCACAGAGCAAGACAGTGACTATCTACAATACAGGAACTGGGTTCTTACCTTTTGACTGGATCTCTGAATAAGAGGTCTTCTTTGGCACCACTGAAGTGACATTGGACCTTAATCTTGGACTTTCCAGTCACCAGAACTGTAAGGAATAAAAGTCTATTATTTAAACCATCTAGTCTATGCTATTTTCTTACAGCAGTCTGAGCTAAGACACCAGCTCTGAATAGATATTTTAACCAAAATAATTGTTTTCAAAATTTTCCCCAGAATTCCTTATCTTTTTCTTATTAAATTATTTACCTAAGTAGATATAGAGAAGCTATATGAAAAGAGCAATTCATTATTAGTCAACCCAATACATAACTCAACCCATAAGATACAACTCTTGCTTAAGAAGTCATCTCTGCTATTTTTTTTTTTTTTTAAAGAGGCATGTATTATTTATTTATTTGTTTGTTTGTTTGTCTGTTTGTTTATACAAGCACTGGGTACAGTCAGAAGCACAGGAGGGTGAGAGAATTCACCAGAGCCAGAGCAGGGAGCAGAGCAGGCAGAAGGACCGAAGTACACTGCTGAGGGGAGCAGCGGGCGGCAGGAGAGGTCTGCGCGCCATACGGGACCCTCCTCTGGTGGCCGGGGAGCAGCCGGGGATCGAACCGGCGCCGCAGAGGCCGCGGGCAGACTCGCAGCCCAGCACTCAACCGCTGCGCCACCAGGGAGGCCCTATCTCTGCTATTTTTGATAAAATATTTAATGAGGTATGTAGGTGAACAAAAATATGCCAGTCCACACTACATCTTTGGCAAAAGCTTTATTTCATAGCAGGGTTCTCAGGGTGAGAAGAGTTTGCCTTTTGTAAGAGACACCTACATGTGCAAAGGAAAAGCTCTATAAGGATATCTCCCTCGCTGTTTTGTTCTGTCTTTTTAAAGATTTATTTTATTTATGCATACAAGAGCTGAGGTATAGGCCAGAGATGCGGAGAGGTGAGAGGATTCACCACAGACACGGTGAAGTACAGAACAGGCAGATCTACCGAAATACACTGCTGAGGGGAGCCGCAGGCGAGACAGGAGAGGTCTGGTGCACCATATGGGTCAGCTCCCTGGCTGGGGATGTGCAGCCAATAGCTTCGTAGTGCTGAGACTTAACCGCTTGTGCCACCAGGGAAGCCCCTCTCTCACTGTTTTCAATGGAAAAGATAGAAGTTAAATCTGCATAAACCATTCCTTTTTTTATTGTGACTTCCTGGTAACCTCCCATGACTGATCTCCTTTTTCCCACCCAAAGTCATTTGTCTTGTTTTTTATTTTTATTGAGGTAACACTGGTTTACAACACTCTATGATCCAGAGGTACAGTTTCATACCTCTTAACATGTATGTTTCAACGTGACACCTACCACCAAGGTACCCATAATCCTTCATCATAGTTTACTGGGCCACCTCCCCCTTCATCCTACCCTTCTGGTAGCCTCAATTCTAATCATATCTGTTTTATTTCTTATATTCTACCACCTGTGAGAGAAAATGTGTGGTATTTAGCCTTTTTCCTTCTGATTTATCTCACATAGCATAATTCCCTCCATTCCCACCCATGTTGTTCCAGATAACAAGAGTTCCTCTTTTTTCATAGCTGAGTGGTAGTCATTACATATGTAAAATGCATCTTCTTAAACCACTCATCAGATGTTGGGTACTTAGGCTGCTTCCACAACTCATCTATTGTAATCAGTGCTGCAGTGAACACAGACATATTTTCTTCTAAATAATTTTGAAAACTTTATAAAAGTTATGGATTAAAGTCTTGGATATAAGGTCATGTTTCTAGAGTCACATGGAAGGGAAATATTAGAGAAAGTGTGAACAATGACTTATGAATGAAAAGGGGAATGACTTCCAAAAGGGGAGGTGCAAAAAGAACAGAAATGGGATATAGAGAAAATACACTAGTAAAATGCTGGCTGCATCTAAAGCACTGGTAATGAAGAGGGGAAAAGAGAGTCCCTGAAGGATTTAAGGGATTAAAATTACATAATCTCAGTGATAATCAAGATGGCTAGCATTGCATTTAATACTGAATGAAGGTAAAAAGGTACTGATGAAGTGAAAATGATGCATTGGTATGTCTCTAATGTGTTAAGATGGAATTCTGGAAGCCAGAAAGGTAAATTAGTTTCACTAGATGATACCTACATTATAATATGTGTATGTGTATGCGTGTGTGTTTATTGTATGCACACACATACACATATATCATATACATATAGATATGTATATGATATATGTGTATGTGTGTATACGTTTATTTATGTGTATGTGTGTATATATATGTATCATGCAGGGTCAGAAATGAACTTATATGGCAATATAGACTATAAGTCAGAACAATCCTATCTGATAAGGAGCTAAGGACCATGTGGGTCGGTTGGCATAGTGTTAATATTGACTCTGAGGTGCTGCTGAGACACTGCAGAGACAAACTCCTCAGAGAAATGAAGGAGAAGCTTAAAGAAGCAAAAGTATTTCTGCCCAGTGTGTGAGTCATTAGCTGAGCAGAAGCAGAGTTCAGAGCCCCAGCAGCAATCCTGATGATTTTCCACATGTAGATGAGCCATGGTTCACAGGAAGCCCTGACATTAAAACAACAGGCACAAGCTTGCTCTAATGCATTCATGCCTGGATTCCTCCAGCAACAAACCTTCTGGGATAAAAGGCACTGACCCCACACCCAGAGCTCTAACTTTCCCACTGGCAAATTGTGCAAAATGAATTAGCACCATCAGCTTTTCTTTGAACACAGAGCCAATCATTCACACTTAACAAATAAGTAAAACGTAAATGCCTTTACAAGACCAAGAAAAAGTGGCACAATGTTTTCTACCAAGTAGACAAATCATAAATCTCCTTTCTTTCCTTACTCAAGTCCCATGAGTTCTCTCAGTTCCTTTTCAATTCACTGTTTACTCTAACTGGTATTTTTAGCAAGAAATAAAGAGAACCAGAAAACACTAGAGATTTTATTCACATAAACCTTGGCCAAATTCATAATTAAATGGTAATGAAATGTGCTCAAAGTGTGATGAAACACATGAAAGGTATTAGTCATAGCTAATAGTTACTGTCTATAAGGAGTATGTCTGCAAATAAAATATTTACTGATGAGTTTGCCAAATTCAACTATTTAGAAAGTTTGGTTTTCTTCTCAGTTTTCGTCTATATTTTTAGGATACTGTACTGTATTTTACCACACAAACTTTCGACTCTGTTCCTGGTAGAAATTTTCTTAATGTTTAAGTTTTTCTTAATTCTTGAAGTCACCTGGGCCTATGTATTGAGAACTTAACATCAATTCTAGTTCTTCACGACCTTTGAATTGCTTCAGGGGAGTGGAATACTAAGAAACAAGTTTCCTGACTACTTACCTCAATTCTCAATTATTTGCTACAAAAAGTTGAGAGCTGACTGCATTTTTAACATTTTATTTTCTCAGAAATTTTAAAATTCTGAATATCTATTTAATTAAAACAATCATCTTCTAAGCTATAGCTAAATGGTAGGATAGTCATGGCTCCTACTCGAGGTCATTCAAGGTCTATTCAAGTTCACCCTCTAGGTCATTCAATACCCTTAAATGACATAGCCCAAGAGATGCTACAATTCTAAGGAAAAGAAGCAAAGTCTAGTTTTGCTGGAATGTACTATTTCAGAGCACAACTAAGGTAGGGCTTCTAAATATATTTGTGTTATGAGTAATTTTGGTGGTCTGGGGTGAAATTTATGAGTATTAGAATACTATTTTGAAATGCATATAATAAAATGTACAGGATTATAAAGGAAGTAAATTATACTAAAATATGGTAATTAAAAAATTTCTAAGCCATTACAGAATAATGCACTTATTTCTTTACTAACACCTTAATAACAAAGTCCAACAAGGAGTCTAATAACCACCACAACTTTAAAGTAGTGATGAATAAGACAGATATTTCAACATATTGTGCCACTGTTAATGTGATATGACAATATCTGTGATTTCTGTTGATGTCAAAAGCACAGGTGCTATTAACATCTCTATAGCTTCCTGTCTCTTCATAGTTAAAAGAAATGCTGAGTGTTAGATGCAATTTTTGCACTCAAAGTTCCTGGACTCCTCACGGCTATCCATGAACACCCAAGGAGTCCATGGATCACTTTAAGAAAATCTGAGCTAGAAAGCTTAAAAATTTATAAAGAAAAATGCAGTATTTGCTTACTCATTCTACTATATGTCACTTAGAGTATATTTCCCAGTATATAAATAAATGTAGTGCCTTCAGCTCTGATCTTTGTAATCGCAACTTTTAACATATAATTACTTTTTCCATTCAAACCTTTGAATTTTCCAAATTTAATTCAATACATTGGTGATTTGGAGATTCTTTCAAACTATTACTATAAAGTGATTTCTATATGAAGTAGTTCATCTTGATTTCTGAGGATACTTCAATATCAAAATGGCTTGCTTTCTAGTGGCCTTAGCTCCAAGGTAGACTCAAAGCATGAATCGCATGGAAAATATTACCAGGAGGCTTCCCTGTAGCTGCTCTACTAAATCAAATCTGTTTCTAATTGCATGATGTGTAATGTTTAGACTTTCCCAGATTAGTGGTTGATTTCCTGGCAAAACTTTGTAAACACCAATAGTCAATAAATTGACATCTATAAAGCAGGAAATTTTAAATGCATACCAAATGTAATTCCCTTCTCATAAACACCAAAATGCTTTTCTGAAAGGGATTCAGTATTCAAGTAAGCATGTTGTGGTTCACAATCTTCAATGCGTACAAACTACTAGAAAGTGCTAATTGATTACCTTACTCATTTATTTTGCAAGAAACTTACCATAAATCTTAACACTGGCAATTTACTTCCTTACTTTAGACTAACTTACATTATTAATCAAGCTGGCATAGTCTAAGTTGAAAAACAAAATATTTCAGTGAGCAATTGTTAATGGAGAAAAGCTGAGTCTATTATTCCAAGTATCATCACTTATGCAATAGTACCATCTAGTGGACTCTCATCCATAATAAAGAAACTAACAAATTCAGTGCTGTAATTCAGGGAAAGTATATGTTTCTTCTTTAGAAAATTTTGTATTGTATATCTATATTTAATATACTTCTTTCAGACTTAAGAAAATTAACTAAGCAAACATCTCCCTGAAATATATTTGAAATGAGTTAGTGCATCACACCATAAAGTTCTATTTTATAGGAACTGGGATGACAAGTCTAATGATCTAAAACAAAATTGTCATGTATTAAGTCTTTTTAAGTTCTTGTTGTCTGAACATCATAGAGTATTATAAAAGAGTAATATCCTACCAAAGGTAATTTCATGACACTAAGATGATCAAACAAGGCTACAGATACATTCATTGAAAGATCAATTATTGAGAAACCAATGACAGACATTGAGAAGCGATGTCCTAGTCAAAAAGTTAAAAGTATCATTGGAAAATCAAATATATGAAAAGTATAAATAAATGTGACCCAAGAAGTATATAAAAGATAAAGTGATAGCAGAGGATGACAGCAGATATTAGCTTTCAGTAGTAACAGAAATTTTGGCTCAAAATGGTTTTAACAATAATACTTCACATAACCAGAAATTCTAAGGCACATTGGCTCCAAGGTAGGTTAATTCAGCAATCAGTGATATAATCAAAACTGAAGTATCAGAGAAGACACCAGCGGGGGCTATCCACCCTGGTAGAAAAGGGTAAATTGTTCAAAATGGCTGGCACATGGTGATATTGAAAACTAGTCTGACTTTTTGCCAGTTTTGTTATTGTTTTTAAATTCTTCAGGTAATGCAGTTTCTTAAAGCTTTTATTGCCCAATACCCTATTATACAGAAGAAAATGGATAAATGTGTATCTTCTATTAATTCAAGAATGGGAAAAAACAGAACTGGATACAATCATTACTAACTGATGTGCTTACTTGATGTATTCTGAAGGACAAAAATGCAAGGATCCTTTCCAAAGCATCAGTGAGAGGTCTTTGGGGGCCAATTGTCGACCTGCGGATCTACTCCCTGGGAAGATCTCTTGTCCTTTTCCTTCTTAGTCCTCTGGTTTTCACTCTCTGAGATTATAATCTTTGTCTACTGTCTTCATGACTACATCTGAGATGGGCACTGCATATATTAGCAGCTTAATTCATCAGGCTCCATTCCTTACACAATTAACAATCAGCTTAATGACATAAATGGCCATGTGGAGCACAAAGTGGTATTAAATAGGAGGAGAGGAAAAGACAAATGGGTAAGAAATAGGCAATAAAAAGAAGTGCCTGCTACAAGTGTTTTGTAACAACATTTAGGGATAAGCTGATATTATCTTTATATATAGGTGTATGAAAATAAAGCAGAGGTTATTTGAGAAAGGCAGAGTATGTTACAATAGACCATATTAAAATATCTCATGAGAAAAGTTATATGATAGGGCCTCCCTGGTGGTACAAGCGGTTAAGATGCAGCACTATGAAGCTATCTGCAGCCACAGCAGAACGAGTTCGATCCCCGACCAGGGAGATGACCCACATGGCGCAGTAGACCTCTCCTGTCTCACCCACTGCTCCCCTCAGCAGTGTATTTCAGTACATCTGCCTGTTTGCTCCCCACTCTGTCTCTGATGAATCCTCTCATCCCCCACATCTCTGGCCAGTACCCCAGCTCTTATGTGCATAAATAAGCAAATCTTAAAAAAAAAGAAAAGTTACATGATAACTTCCCTAGATATTAAATTAAAAACTAAAAATATATAGCTATATGCAAAAATATCATTATTTGTATTTATATAAGTATAAATTTATAAAATAAACATTTTTATTATATATATTCATACATGTGCTCATGAAGACATGTGTTAACTAGATTTGTTGTGATCATTTCACAGTGTATACTACTACGAATCATTATGTTGTGTACCTGAAACTAATATTATTGTATATGTCAATTAAAATTAAATTAAAAATTTAACATTCCATTTTAAAACCAAAATGATTTTGAATATTCTAATTCACAGTGAAAAGTAGAGTAGGAAAAAGAATGGTGATGAGGGTAAATTTGCCCTGCTGAGCTGGAATACTATGCAGCTATTAAAATGATCTCAGTCCTCCCTGGTGGTGCAGGCGGTTGAGGGCAGCGCTGTGGAGCTGTCTGCAGTCTCTGCAGAGCCGGTTCTATCCCCACTGGCCTCGGAGCAACCCACATGGCAAGCCCACCTCTTCTGTCTCGCCCGCTGCTCCCCTCAGCAGTAGATTTTGTCAGTCTGCCTGTTCTGTTCTCTCTGGTGAATCCTCTCACCTTCCCACACATTTGGCCTGTACCCTGGTTCTTGTGTAAATAAAATAAATCTTAAAATAAATTAATTAATTAATTAAATTAAAGGATCTTGTCCAAGGTGTGTCCTTCAACAGATGACATTAATATAGAAAGATACACTCCCAGAGGACACTTCACATAAAAATGAACAAAGTAAAATGGCACCATAGGCAACACACACAGGTATATGATTGTCCATACTTTCTCTAGGTTGTAATTCAAATTTGGCATGACATAGGTTGTAATTAATATTTGACACTTTAGCTAATAATCCCCATCCCTTTCTCCCACTCAAATATGCATCAAAGAATGCAAAAGAATTAGTGACCATGGAAAACAATATGTCAGTGAATCCATCCTAATTTGTCACTCGTTTTAAATCAAATCATTTGCAAGCTTCAGGAATTTATTAACAGAAATTAATTTCTTATGACACACTTCCTAACTAATTGTGATCCATCTCTGTGTTAGCATTGCAGTTAGGAACAACTCATGTGACCCATAGCAGGTATTCAGTTTTCATTTTAGTTGATGAGTTACAGGTTTTCTTAAAGAAATATGAATATTCAAATATAATATGTAAGGAAGGGAGAGAAAGAGAAAGCAAATAGTGACTTTTTCATCAAGTCAATGGCTCAGCCTCTCGGGGATAAGCCACTTGCTAACTCTTGAGGTGGCCCATTATAGTAGAAATTTCTTAAATTGAGCCAAAAGCATTTTCCCTAAAGCTTCTACCCACCCATTGGTGCATGTTCTATTTTCTGCAGTCACATACACTGCTGCATTCCTACTTATATGTGTCAGTCCTAAATATAATTTGAGAATTATCACATTTTTTTTCTCGCCAAGCTAAACATTGCCAGTTCTTTCAACTTTCCCCCATGATGTGAATTTTTCAGCTTGTGACTATCCTACTTACTCTCTGCTATTTTTCTTGCACTTGCCTCTTCCTTTGATGCTTCTCCTACATTTAGAATTTTCATTGAGGGTGTAGGTTTCCGTAAATTTAGCTATTCAGTGAGAATGGCCTTGTCATTCTGTTGGGCAAACAAACTCAGAGCACTCTGTCTAGTGCTAACTGTTGAGTTTTCACCCTTGATATTACTGCTATCACCCGTAAGTGGTGATTTTCAATCTGTGTTCCTCGAAATCCTGAGGTTAGCAGAAGTACTTCTGGGCAGTAGTAAAGGAGCCTATAGCCAGAAGTGGAAACCCTTCCAGCAAGTGGATTAAACTTGATCTCTGTTTCCTCTAAGCAGTCTATCAAATTGAGAACTATGTAATAATTACATTCAATTACTCTGTTCTCAGTAACACAAGAAAGCCTCTGCCTGGTATCACTGGATATAGCCAGTTCACTCCACTTGGTGATATTGGGAGCACAGAAAGGGCAAATCCATGGTATACAGAAAAGTGACTTCCTCAGATTCTGAGTAGGTGATGCTCTATTTCCATTCCCTATGGACAAGTAAAGGTCAACAGCCAGTTTCATCTAGACAAGAATAGGTTCATTATTTGGTGACATAATAAAGAACTACATCCACGCAAGTGCTTAGGAAATTGGTTCTCAATCTTAACTACACATTAGAATCTCTGAGGGAACTTTATAGAATACCAAGAGCCAGGCACTACACTGAGATTCTGATTTGTCTTAGATACAACGTAGGCATCAGTAATTTTTTAATCTCCCCAGGTAACTAACATGCAATCAAAGTTGATAACCTCTCATTAAAGGTAAGACCAAATGAAAGTAATTTGAGTTGGAAACCATTTGTCCAAGAGTGGAGAACCAGAGGTACTAATGGTAGAAGTGGTGACTGAGGGACTTAATAGACTGATGGAAAGACCATTTTGTGGTGAGAACCAGACAAAGGGGAGAAGTACCAAGAAATACCCACTTTGTTGAGAGTTTCTCTGACTTGAATGACACATCTGCATACCGGAAAGATATGAAGGATACATTTGCATCTTATTTCTCTACCAGTCTTCCCAACATGAAGTGATTTTAAAAGCCTGGAATCAGACTGACAAAGATAAAACTCTTCTCAGAGACAGGAGAGCCTGCATAAGTAAAGACAAGATTATCCTTAACTAGTGTAAAAGCAAGAGAAGGCTAAGAACACTCATTACTCATGCTTTATTAATAAGTCTTATTCCCACCACATTAATTCATAGTATGAAGCTGAATTTTAACTTTCCATACCATCTGCCTAATGTCTTCTAAGTCTAGAGGGAAGCAAAAGAAATCAGATTCCTAGTTCTGTCTCCTCAATAAAAATAAACTGCCTCTATCATATCTCTTCCATAACATATGTAGAGCTGTGGATACATTAAGGAAATCCCTAAAATTTCCACCTAAAAAATGGAAAACTTCTAGAGTGGTATCTTGAGGAGGTTGGCAGATCTACTCCCCAGGAAAACAAATATAACTAGTAAAAATTATAAAAATACAGCCATTTAAAGTCTCCCAAAATTGCCACAAAGGCATACAGCAAAAGCAGAAATATTTATTCAAAAAATTTCCTCCACTAGGACAACAACATAAGGGGTACAGTGGCACTAAGGCAATAGGCAGAATATACATGCCATCCTGAACTTAGGAAAAGAGTGTAAAACACTAGGACCTCAAAGGAAAAGAAGGCAAGTCATAGAAAGATGAGAAAAATCAAACGTTTGTAAACAAATGCTTTCTAGGTCATGCAGAAACAATAGCTACAGCAAGGAATTTGAACATAGGCCTTACTAAGTTTCCTCCAGTCTCTCTCTTATCATATTAAGCTCATATTCATTGTGTGAGGGGGAGGTGCCATGTTCCCCATCCCCACTTACATGCAGACGCCTTGGACTAGGTACTGGGAACTATGGGCAGAGATGAGCAGCCAGGAGAAGCTATATAACACGGACAGCAGGTGGCTAAAAGAGCACTCTTGCTTCTGCAGCCCGACTTGTACCTGGTATTGCTGGAAAGGAGAAACGTGGAGAGAGACATGAAGAAACACTTAGAGAGACACAGGGAAGCTGACAATGGCAGCCACTATCTTGATGTGGCATCTCCTTTTGTCCCATTTTTCTGAGACTTGCTTGAGACATCCTCTCCTATGGTTCTCCACTAGGAGGTGCCTTAGACTTATGGCAAGCTCATAGGCTTCATTGGCCCCAATGAGAGCTGACCCTGTTTAGCTGGGCATTTACCTATGAACAGATGGGTAATCTTAGGTGTTTTATTGGGAAACTCTTATTCTCTCTTCTCTTCCCTCTCTGTGCAAACCAATTCCATTAAAGGTGTTTCACACCAAAGCTTTCTTTGTCTTTTGTGCAGCATTTGGCAGCATCCTGTTTTAAAGTATGGAAGTCTGGGAGTGCCTAGGTACCCCTAAGTCATGCACTACAATTGGAATTAACTTCAATGACAGTTCAATTCCTAGAACAAGCCTCCTATCTAAATTCCTTTAGATAGTTGGGGGTGGGGAGATAAACCTCCTCCTGAGCTTTTTTCTTAACTTGCACCCTCACGATCACAAATGGGTTGCCACAACTCCATGTCACTTCCACACCAGCAACATGCACAGATCAGCAGAGAGAATATCACTTTTGGTTCCCCTTCTAAGAGTGACACACAGTTTCCCAAACGTACCTACCAGACGTTTCCCTTGTGAAATCAGAGATTATGTGATAACCAAAAATACATTATGTGCTTATTTCGAAACAGTCACTGATGAGGGAAATAAAAGTATTACTATTGGTTTAAGATTCAATCTCTGGATCCAGAAAGAGATCCAGTCACCTCTTATATGTGGGGCCACTAAAAAATCATTGTTTACTAAAAGATATGTGGAAACAATCAACATCTGTCCAAGTGTGAAACAAGGGAAAGGTCTTGGATGAGGCAAATCCTGAATTAAACTTTAACTTAGCAGAGTTATGGTGCATTGGATGGACCCCGGAAGGAGTGGCTTAAAGAGCAGGCAGGCATTCTAAAAAAGAGACAGAATGAACAAAAGCCCACAGATGAGGAAGGGAATAGGTGATTCCCTGAGATATAAACTGACAAAGGTGGGGTCACCAGCCAGTAAATACACTAGGTTTGTTTGCAAGTAAAGCTTTATGAAACCAGAAGACAAACCTACTCTATATTTCTCTGTCAGAGATGTTCAGTGAATGACCCATGCTTCCCAAAGAAATCTAAATAAAAATTGAAAAAGAAAAACTCACAGGTTTAGACAATAGGATTAAAATAATCCTTGGTTTGGGGCAGAGGCTCTTGCCATAAGACATCCCATTGTAAGTGAGCTTCATTTCCTCAAGCATTTATTACGTAAGTCATGACATGGTTATGTGATCTTTTACTCCGATTGAGTGATTTTGACTTGGAATTGGAGATGGTGTAGAGAAAATTAGAAGGGAAAGAGGAGGAAGCCTGTTCCTAATGGATGCCCTTTAGATTCATGGTGCTCCTATGGAATATCACCTGTCCTAAAATTTATGGATGCAGGGGTAGACTACAATTCCCATCCCTTCATACTGAAGTAATCTAACAATGTGCACTGTGACTGGGAACCCACTTGTGATCCTGGGGAGGCATCTCTAAGCCACTACAGCACTGCTATATACTAATATGGCCTCATCCTCTTCCAGGTTCAGTGCTCCACAAAGTCAAAAACTATCTGTCTAAGGAAGCATAAAATAGAAAACTGATTTTTTGTCCTTTTACTAAAGTCTTCTATCCCTTCTGCAGAGAGAAAAGGAATAAAGTGGATGGGAATCAACATGTTATTATACAGGCCTCCATGTACAAGGAACTTTATTAAATACAGATCAAGAATGATAGAATAGTACCAAGTTAGGGTGATCAAGAATCACTGTTTTCACAATGGTGAAGAAAGTTAACCTTGATTTTCCTAAGCTAAAATGCAATTTATTCCGATGGAATATGCTGAAACAAATTAATACTGCACCTCAGGTCACTCCACATTACATTGCAATTGCATTTGAAATACAGGAAAGGTAGACATAAAAGAATGTATTTCCAAGTTCCCCATAAGAGAAATGAAAACCTATAATCACTGAAATTTCTAATGCAATGAGAGAAAGGAAATGAAACGTGTTTACAGCTCATGTCTGCCAAAGAGAATTAACTACTATGCACTTTAAAACTTCTTTTAGCGGGGGATTAGTGCAATAAAAGTCCAGCACATCTTGTCTCAACCATGAAATAAAATGATCATCTGCTTATCTATCATTTATTTCACACAAAGGGCTCACACCAATAAAGCTCTGATTTTATAGAGCTAGTAAGGAAAATAAAATCCATAAAACATACTGTACACTTTTATAGCTTAAAGGTATGTCTCTTGAAAAGGTGAGCCAAATATTTATCAACAAGTCTATCTCATTATCTTTTTTTTTTTTTTTCAGACTGATTTGTTCCCCCTACAATATGGGCATTCCCCGGGTATCTGGGCCATCGGAGTCTAGCAAAGCTTTAGGTCTCTGAACAAGATTACTGCAATTAGAATTTCCTTCTCCAGAGGAAAACATTCTTGTTAATTCAATCCAATACCTCCTGGGTGGACACAGCCCTAAACTCAGAAGAGAAAAAATTGCCACCTGCCTCCCATTCCCTTATACTCAAGTGAAGCAAGAGAAAAGGATGGAACTGAGGGTAGGAGATGTTTCTTTTCAAGTAGACAAAAAGCCTATCTTCTGAAATTAGAACTTCTTCTGCTGACTCTTTGGGATCTTTTAGCCTTTGAATTTCATCTATTCAATTCAATAAAATGTATTTAATAGTATTATAACCCAGAAAGGAAAGATGAGTAGGGGGATCACAGAGGATTTTTAGGACAGTAAAACTACTCTGTATAATAATATTATATGGGAACATGTCAATATATACTTACAAAAGTGAATGCACACCAAAAGTGAATCTTAAAGTAAACAATGAACTTTGGATGATAATGATATATTAATAAAGGTTCATCCATTGTACCAAATGTACCATGCTGGTAGGAATATTGATTAACAGGGGGGTTATACATGTATGGGGGCAGGGGCATGTGGGAAATCTCTATACCATATGTTCAATTTTGCTATAAACCTAAAACTGCTCTAAATAAGTTTAGTATTTAATGTATATCACAAAAAGCATGTCATAGAAAAATATTATATAGCAATTGCTCTAAATGTGGTCTTTATGTCAGAAAGCGTAACCAAATGGAGCCAGTGAGGAACTATGGAAAGAACACAGACACGGGAGCTGAGTTCCTATCTTCAGTCAACACTTCACCAGCTGGGTCAGTTTGAGCATATCAATCCCTCCTTCTGGGTGTCATTTTCTTCCACTGAAACAATAGCTCTCATACGTGTTTGACTAAACACAAGGCCCACAAAATGATAGGCCATTAAAAAATTAATGTGTGGTCAAATAACCTTGGGAAACAAAATGCAATTTCATTTTCTCTTGGAGATTCCAATCTACAGTAACATTTTAAAGGAGATGGGTAACATTAAAATAAAGAAAACTTCTGAGCATGCATCATAAATCACTAAGACTATGTCTTCTTATCACTATGCTTTTTTCTTTGAATGTATTGACAATTCTCTAAACCATTCTTATGTAGAAAGCACAGGAAAACATCAGGCTATGGTAACAAAGTGGCATAGACTGGGCAGTTTATAAACTGATATTTATTTCTCATAGCACTGGAGGCTGCAAGACTGAGATTAGGGTGCTATCATAACAGGGTTCTTATAAACAGCTCTCTTGGCTGTCTTTTTGTTATATATTCTCACACAGAAGAGAGAGGGAGAGAGAGTTCTCTATCGCCCCTTTTATGAGGGCACCATTCCCATTCATGAGGACTCTACCCTCACTACTGTAAACCCAAAGAACCCACCCCCTAATACCAGCACATTGGGCATTAGGATTTCAACATATGAATTTGGGGGGGACACTCACATTCAGCCCATAACACTATCTTAAGATAACTTCTAAGGTGATTATTCTAAGATTCCCCCATTATGTAAGAGTCTATGACAATAGCCGTATAGAGACCCTTGGATCAAACAGTGATGAATTTGAAAAAATGAATATACTTATGCATTTTCTTTCTCCGATATCTTTCTTCAATCTGTGATATAACTTCATAAGAAGTCATTTAATGTGATGTTACGAATGTCATTTCAGAAATAAAATTGCCATAAATGATAATTTCAAAACACAGATTGAATCTACAGAATTGTTTTTCTAAAACTTTATGTGGCACAAACTACATGACAGATAGGCATCCCCTTATCTGAAAATGAATAAAGACGCACTGGAGGCACTCCCAGAGTGTCATTTAGTGCTCTAACAAAGCACAGAATCAATTCAGTCCCTCCTAAGTAAATAGCAAATCTTTCTCTTTTGATAGAACAAATCTGAGTAAGGAAAATGCAATGTGTTATTTCATAACTATAAACTAATTTTCTTGTAAATTTATGACCAGAGCTGAGGAGAGCCTCTATCTGTCAATGCCACAATGCAGAAAACACTTCTGCTTAGAAGCAGAGAACAAATACCCTGATTCAAATGCAGTTGATAAGAAGTGTCCGTCATAGATCACAAAGTGCCAAGAGAAGCTCTTGCTATAATGCCTTGCAAACTGTAGGAGCAGATGCTGTTATTGGCTCAAGAGAGTCATCAAAGAAACATAAAAATAAAATAGCATTTATGCAAGAATGTTTAGGGGCCTTGTGGAAGCAAAGGGAGAAGGGTCTTCAAAGCATGTCTTCTAAGATAAGGCTCAAGAGACAGAAATATGAATTTATAACTGTGATCAGCTACAGAAGAAGCTGGAGACCTTGACATCATTAGTAAAGACTCTGAGTATTTCTTCCCCTCCCATGAGAAGTATTCATTGGCAAATTTACAATCGTTATTCCCGATTTTTCCAATCAGTATTACATGAAAAATCTAACCTGCCAGCATTAACATTCTATGGAGGCTGATCTTCCAAAAATCATCACCATAGCCAAGAAAGGGGGGGAAAAAGGGATCCCTGTCCAGGTCTATATAAAAATTAACTGCCATCTGCTACCAGCAGGAAAACCTCACTGGACACAGAACAAAGAGACAATTCTAAAGCCATTGCTGAGTACCTGCTACAATAAAAAATAAAATCACCATCCCACCAGGCTCTGGGATTCTGAGTCATTAAAGCAAAATACAACTATTTTTCACTTCACTAGGTTTTAGTCAATTCATCTTTTGTCTTTTCCAGATCCACAGGCATACAATTACCTTGAAAATGATACCTTCTCTAAATTTTGTCTTTCAGGTTAATAAATCATCATATAGCTAGCCCTCAGTACAGACTAGAATAAACCAATCTAACCCAAGATAACAATTAAGTGGATAATCCTAGCCCTGATCACAACTAAAGGGCACAAATCAAGAATACGGGCAGGCCTGGTCTTGCCCTGTCAAGAAATCATGTCCAGAAAAAATGCTGTCTTTCTGATAAGGCAACTTTTTGAATATTGCTGCCTACAGACAAATCAGTAACGTCAAAGAATATCTACTCTGAGAGACGTGACAGTGCTAAAAATCCCAATTCTCAGAAGATGAGACTCCAAATAGGGTAAATTTTCAGAAAACTCTTTTGTTTTCTTCAATGCACACACCAGACCATATTTTCTGTATAGAAAATCCTTGCAATGTCTCTTGTTGTGAATTGTATATAATTCTCATTGAGAAGTTGAAAATTCAGACCACTTTCTCAGTTCTAGAGGCTCTAGTCTGCAGCCTTGATTCCTTAACAAACTCACTGTTACTTGTTTCAATGTATTCAAGTCAAAAAGACCAAGTAGACAAAAACTTGTCACGCAAGAATACTATTAGAAGTTAGTGATTACAAACTGAAAACCAAAAGTTGGAACATTAAAAGCTAGAAACCAGTTCTTATTATGTAAGGTAACTATATTTGCACATCTATACCATTGTGCCACACAGGCCACCAGCCATCTCTGTTCTCCTGCACCAGGAGGCACCAAGGAACTGACCATTGAGAAATTCCAGTGAAGGTGAAAGACAAGGATTTATTTCTAGTACTGGCGGAGGCTTCACCATAAAGGGAAGATCCTTTATCCAAGATATAAAGATCCTTTATCCAAGATTCATGGAATTCAGGGTTAAAAGTGATTGGCTTTCTATTTCCTGGTCCCTTATTTAGGTTTCTAAATTCCTGCTATGAGTGAGACCATCTGATATTTTTCTTTTTCTTTCTGGCTTACTTTGCTGAGCATGGTCCCTTCCAGCTCCATCCATGTTGCTGCAAATTGTGTGAGTTTATCTTTTTTGATTGCTGAGTAATATTCCATTGTGTATATGTACCACATCTTCTTGATCTAGTCATAAAGTAAAAATCAAAATCAACAAGCAACTATAAACCAGAGACACACTAGGGGTGGGAGGATCAAAACAAGGGGGGTGGGAATTGTATGGAGACTATAACCAAGATGAAAATGCATACATTGTGCAAAAATGATATAAAAAATATATGAAATTTAAAAAAATAAAAAAATGATTGGCTTTCTAGGGAAATTGGGAGATATTTGAGGTATTCAATTGAACTTTTTTTATTTTAAAGATTTATTTATTTATGCATACAAGAGCTGGGGTACAGGCAGAGGTGTAGGGGATGAGAGAATTTACCAGAGAAAGAGTGGGGAACAAAACAGGCAGATTGACCCAAGTACACTGCTGAGGGGAGGAGAGGGAGAGACAGGAAAGCTCTGCTGCGCCATATGGGCTGCTCCCGGGCCGGCTGGGGATCGAATTCATGCTACAGAGGCTGCGGATTGCTTCACAGTGCTGTGCTTAACCCCTTGCACCACCAGGGAGGCCCCTAATTGAACTTTCTTAAAGTATACTATATCTCCCTTCAAAAGGAACAGGAAACTATTCTCTATGTATTTTTTATATTTTATAATGTTCAAATGAACTTGAACATTCCCTTTTATGAAGGGGAATTAAGATGTGTCACCTCAAAATATACCACTATGGAATAAAAATTAATTTTAGCTAAAGGCATTTGAGTTCCTGAAGTCCCTCATCTTCCTAAAAGGAAGCTGGAGTCCAAAGACTCCCCAAAGAATTCAATTGTCATAGATCCTTTCCACAGGGAAATCTAATCTTTTTGGAGACTAGTAGCACATCCAAACAGACATTGTCTTAAGACTATCATATTCCCCATCTATTTTCCTAAAACCCTTTCACATTTGCAAAAAGCCATCTTCCACAAATGCCCTTTCTCCTGCTCCCCCTTTGAAGAAGTCATTTACTTTCCCACTGCATTTCTCTCCCTCACGTTCACCTCTTAAGCTGGTTTAAAATCCCAAATTCTGACTGCTCGTTTGAATTACTCATCTGAGCATTCCCATTTGCACACATATTGCACTCAGAGATAAACTTTTTCTCTTTCTATCATGTCATTTGTCGGATTAATTTTTAGGTTCCCAGGCACTAAACAAGACAAGAGTGAGGAAAAGTCTTTCTTCCTCTACAGTTTTCAAAGAGAGGTGGTTTGTTTTGGAGTACACACAAAGATTTCTACTCAACAGCATGCATGTATGCATACAGATGTAAAAACTCATACCTCCTTTTACATACCCTCAAATATTCCTTTGTTGCACTATTAATGAAAGCACATGACCTTGGGTATGTGTTTGAAACTACGTACCATGTCTAAACAGACATTCCTCATCTAAGACTAGAGGAGGAAAAAATAAAAATTATGCTATCTGCCTCTGGGTCCAAAGTTGAGTTATAATTTATCTGGGGCAGATTGTCTCATTAAGTGAGCAAAGGTAAGTGAATAGTAACTTTTAAAAAAAAAAAAAATATATATATATATATATATATATTTTTTTTACATCTCTTTTAATGATGCAGTTAAAAGGTAGGCATGCAGCCAGTGATGGGAACAAAGGAGGAATACAACAAAACCCTACTGGGTTTGATAAAGGTATTCCCACCTAAAAATTCCTTTGTATGCAGCACCCAGGAGGGTGCTAAATCATATCAAGACCCCTGGAAGGGAAGGCACTTGAAGACTCACATGACCCAGGTAGGTCAAGGTGGGACAGTAGTTCTCTGGAGGGAAAAAATGTCAAGATTCCCAAAGTAGAACTCCTACAAGGAAACAGAAGTCTGCGCTGGCAGTCCAGGCTCAACCAAAAAGCAAGGCATGAGAACTGACTCTGGGACAGAGAGGGCTAGTCTGTAGCCCCTTTGGATTTACTTTGGCTCTGTTTCAGGATGTGAGGGAAATGGCTGAGTATATTAACATAAATGTGGAGACTACGCCAGGCCACCAAACAACAGCCTTCACAAGGATCTATGCTGCAAAGGGATCATCCATTCCTCAGGTTGTCCAAGAGAGCCAGGAGCAGAACATAGCAATAGGCTTGGGGCTGGACTTCCCACTTCACTTTCTGCATGGTATATGGAAAGAAAAAGTGTGAATCCCAGGGCTCTTAAACAACTGGGAAGGATAGAAAAAAATAGGCTGGGAAACATGTGACTTCTTCCCAAATCAATATGTGAGCATGAAGAACATGAAGTGACATTTCCCCCCAAGCTATTGAAATAGGTCAAATCAACTTTACAAGGGCCTTCTGGGTGGCACAGGGGTTAAAGACAGCGCTATCAAGCTATCACCAGGGCCTCCCTGGTGGCGCAGCGGTTGAGCGCTGGGTTGCGAAGCTGCCCGCAGCCTCTGCAGCGCCGGTTCGATCCCCGGCGGCTCCCCAGCCACCGGAGGAGGGTCCCACATGGCGCGCAGACCTATCCTGCCGCCCGCTGCTCCCCTCAGCAGTGTACTTCGGTCCTTCTGCCTGCTCTGCTCCCCGCTCTGGCTCTGGTGAATTCTCTCACCCTCCCGCGCTTTTGACTGTACCCAGTGCTTATATAAATAAATAAATAAATCTTAAAAAAAAAAAAAAAGCTATCACCAGCCACTACAGCATGAGTTTGATCCCCGGCTGGCCAGGGAGCAACCCACATGGTGCAGCAGACCTCTCCTGTCTTGCCTGCTGTTCCCCTCAGCAGTGTATTTCAGTAGATCTGCCTGTTCTGCTCCCCACTCTCTCTGGTGAATCCTCTCACTCCCCGCCCCAACTCTGGTCTATACCCCAGTTCTTGTATGCATAAATAAACAAATCTTTTAAAAAATCAATTTCACCAAGATTTGATTTGAATTATTTGAGTTAATAACTGTTTATTTAACAATAGTTAACTTAAAAATATTAATCATTTTTATATGATTAAAAACCAGCATTCATACCCAACCTCCAACCACATGGGAGAAAAAGATAGGGACAATCAGAATTACATGTTTCTCTTTGAAGGTTGTTTTCACAAGGCATGGCGTTGGTTTCTAAGGTCTTTGGAATATTGTAAGTTTCCTTTGTTTCAATATAGCTTCAAGGACAGGCAGATTAACAGGAAACAATAAGTAAGCAACATTATAACTATTCACAAAAATCTCCCTATTGCACAGAAAAGCAGTATGAGACTCTGATGAATGTTTTCAGTGCTTTATCAAATTAGATTACTTGACTGCTTTTAATGGTACAGCAAGTTCCCTCTCCCCTAAAAGTTGCAAGGCAAAAAAAGAATCTATCTCTTTGTGCTTTCTTTGTTAAATAAAGACTTGTACTCACTAGAATTGTAAGCAAAATACAAGCTGTAGATATTAATGTTATTAGTAGAAGTGGGGTGAGAACTGAATAAAGTCTTCTAATAGTGAAATAAAGAAAATACAGCATTAATCTTTCACAGTATTAGGTTGGGGATTTTAAGATTACTTTGGATGATGTACAAATTAGGTAATTCATAAAAATAGTGTACATGTGCTCTAAGAATTTTGAGGAGGGATTACAAAGAAAGATAAAGATGCCTCTCTTAGAATTTTATTTCATTAGTACTCCCCAAGTTCTTTTTTACTTTTATATGAAGGGGCAGAGGATAAGAAGAACAAATTGTGAATACAATTTTCGTTTATTAGCTCTGCATGGATAATTTAACCCAAGCTCTCTGAGCTACAGCTTCATTTATAAAAATATCCTCCAGGCTTTCTCTCTCCTAACCTCAGGCCTCCTGGCTATGCTCCATCCCAGTCACCTTGCATACACCATTTCACTGCTGTCTCTGTTGCCAACTGACTCAGTCGTAATTATCCAGTTTCCTGTTCCAAATTCACAAGGGAGAAAAATGTTTGGCCCAGTTCATCTTTTCATGTGCGGCTATGGATCTTGGAGCGCATTATTCTTAAGTCATGTGTTCTCCTCTCACTCAGTCAACTACATCTGGGAGGGAGGATGGAAGGTTATTTTGTTGTTATGTTAACAACAGCAGAGAAAATTTCAATAGGAAGGAAAGTAGGAGAGGAATCCAATGATCAATAATCTAGCAATAAATAGAATTCAATTAAAATATCTATGTTAGCTCTGTATTTAAAATAAGGACTTCCATATCACTTTGAACACTAAACAAATTCTAAGGAATGTCTTTTTTTTTTTTTTTTTTTTTTTTGTGGGACCCTCGCAGGCTGCTGGGGAATGAACCTGCCCTGCAGTGGCTGCAGGCAGCCTCACAGGCCAGAGCTCAACTGCTGTGCCACCAGGGGAGGCCCCTAAGGAATGTTTTTTTGTAACAATGAAATCAAAAATAATTAAGGCAACTACTTCTGCCTGCTTGTATCTATACAAGTGTCCTTTATTCTTCTATCCTTTTTCCTAATAAACCTGCTCCTTAAATATAAAAAAATAATAATTAAGCTATGTAAAACTCAAATGAGAAGACAAAGTCAAACCAATTCAAACAAATTTTGAAATTTTTAGTTACCTCAAAATACTATAGTTTGAGATCTGATTGCTAAAATATATGGTCACAGAGCAAGTAAGCGACCAATTTATTGATATGGATTTTATTTTTCAATCTCAAATATCAAACACTACCCATTAATTTGTGATGAGTAATTGATCTCTAATAAACAGCTAGGGAGAGGAACACCAAAGTAGCTCAGGTCCTGGATGATTAAATGTGATGTCGCATAGTGTGTACTCAATAAATGTTGTCAAATGGATTAATGAATCAGTGCCTTGGTTTTCTATTACTTTGTCAAAGTGAAGTAACTAGGCAGTTCTAGGATGAACAATATTGCAAAGTGTTAAAATAAAAAATAATAAAAGAAATATTAATATGTTACAATGCAAACAGCAAAGGTGGTTTTAAGCAGGCAAGGACTAGCGAGTGGTAACAGGCTTATTTATGGTGAGCAAAAGAGGAGGTGTGGTCTTGTTTGGGTTTTTTCTTAGTATGAATGAATTTACCAAGAATGTTTCTTTGGAGGTGAAAGCACATACTTTGGCTTCTTAGCAAAGAATCAAGTTTCAGGGCATCTATGCATAATCAGCAGAGACAAGTAGGCTGAGCTATTTATTCTTAAGAACAGGAGCTGGGGATTTGAGCAGATGCTAAAACTAGCTCCCATCTTTTTCTGCTCCATTCACCTTACCCACTCTTCCGTCCCTGCTTTTAACCAACCCTATCCTCTAGGACATGTCTCCATGCTATTCAAGAGGAATAACTCTTACTGTAAATTTCTATTTTAGTTAAACTCTGATTGTTGTGCCCAAGATCAGCAGACTTGGCGAGCATAGCCTCCAAGAATCCAAAGACAGCTGATGCAAATGCAAAAGGGAGTTTATTACGGGCTCGAGACCGGGCCCTCGACACGCACCGATGCAACGGCAGAGGTGGAGAGCCCCGAACAGAGGAAGCAGGGGTATCTTATAGGGTCGTGAGTGGCGCGAACTTTGCAAGAAGCTGGCAATTACTCACTGGCTACTACAAAGGCATTTTGGCGCGCGCGGTTACAGTTTCAAACTGATTGGACGGTTAGAGATGCTGTCCCATTTATGGACAGGACTGCCCTCATTGGTGGCTGGGGTGTTCTGCTTTTTCGTCACCAAGTGGAGTGAGGGTTGTGACTGCTGAAACTATCTCCGGAATGCGGCTGGACAAGGACTAACATATCAAGGTGGAGGATATACAAAATGGCGAAACCTCAGCTAAGCTTGGTTCCACACTGATGCCACAAATTTACAGCTATATGTCTTTGAGCTCTAGCTTCTTATCAATGAAAAGAGACTGTTATTTCCTTATTCAAACAGACTATTTGACAATTTATAGCAAATAATTGCAATCTTTGTTTCACATTTCTGCAAAATAATAACAAAAACAAACATTTACTGACACTACATGCCAGGCACTGTTCTAAACATATTGTATAGATTGCCTCATTTGCTCCTTAAAATAATACTGTGCTGTAAATTTCAACACCCATTGTACGGAAGAGAATGAAGCACAAGACAGTTGTGTAACTTTCCTAAAATCATTGTGGCAATAAGTTAAAAAGTCAGGGAGCTTGTTACTTGGGTTTTAACCACTCTATTATATACAGAAAGAGAACAATTAAGATTACCCTATTAACAAGAACGTCACATGTAAGAATGAATAATAGCTAGTTGTATACTAATATTAAATATAGCTAAGAAATTGATAGATATTTAATAAAAGGCACTTGTTGAACCTCCTGTCATCTAATTCATTCATCAAAAAAAATTTATTGACATTGTAGTAGATACTGTTCTAAATATTCAAAATGGTGGACAGGGACTCAAAATCATTAGTCATAAAAGAAGCAAAATTTATACCATGATGAAATAAAGCCACAACCACCTTCCAGAATGGTTAACATGAAAAAGAAAACAATGACAAGAATTGACAATAACAAGGACATTAAACAATAGGAATACACACTTACTCTGGATAAGAATGCAAATGCTATATTTCTGGAAAATTTAGTAGTTGATAAACTAAACATACAACTCTATGACCCTATAATACTACATCTAAGTATAAATCCAAAAGAAAATAATACATAAATACAAATCCGCCAACTTACATAAGACTACTTATAGCCTAGCATATACACAGAATGCACAAAAATCATAAGTGTACAGATGGATAAATATTCAGCAAACAACACAATATAAATTCTGAAGTCAAGAAACAAAACAGGCATCTTAGAAAACAAACCTCTTAGAAGACTGTTTTTCCCTTCTCAGTCATTAACCCCAAAAAGGTTACCACTATTTTCACTTTAAAGATAATAGATTTGTTTTGCAACTTTTGAGCCATGGATTCACATACCACACAATACTTACTATCTTGATTTTGTTATTCAACTTTTTGTTTGTGAGACTCAATACTGTGTACAGTTGTAGTTTGTTCATTCTCATTTCTATATAGTAGCCCAATGTATTAAAAAAAAATATTAAAAAAAAATAACAGGCCTATAGTGGACCCCCACACAAACTTAATACTTATTGCAGTTTTGTTTCCCAAAAGCAAAATCCTACACCAATCAATCTGGAGTTTGTAATCAGCACCAGTGAGACAATCTGCTAAGAAGTCTCCCTACCTTCCCTTAAAGGAAGGTAGCTCTACCTGAGAGAATCTTTTCTTTTGCTGTAATCTTGTTCTACCCTCTTTCTGTCTATAAATACCCTCCATTTCTTGGGAGCTGTTGCAGTGTTTAGATGGGAGTCTGTGGGATTCATAAGTCATTTAATAAAGACAATAATGTCTCTAAATTTGTGAGCCTTATTTTCAACAAATGTATAGGTAAACATTTGGCCATTTTCCAGAAAACTATACACAGAGCAAGGTAATACCCAAATCTGTTCAGATATACAGTCAGACAACAACGGTACAAAGGAAAACAAAATGCCATCATGCCCACCACACAATAGGATGGGTGCATATGGAAGTGAAGTGACAAATGCAACTGTAATTCAAGCTCATATCTGTCCTCCAGTTAACCAAACAGAACAATCCTCTAGTTATTTCCCTGGCCTCTGATTTCTAACAGAGGTGAATATACTCAGCACTTGAAAGAACCCTCACATTGGCTCACTGTGCTGTGGAACAAAAGTCATTCCAGTGGGAAAAGTCCAGAAGAAGCCCCTTCCTTTTCCATCATCTCTTTTGGCCATACCTTAAGCGAGACTGGATAGAAGCCCCTCAAGTGCTGGCAGCTTTCTGAGGCTGCTTCCTGCCCTTAGAAGGTTCAGGGACCCAAAACCACGATAAATCTGAGTCAGTTTTGGCTTCTTATACCAGGCATGTGACTTATTTGCCAGATAAATACCCTTATGCAATTCTCTTATATTCAATTCCTGTCAGTTCCAGATCCCTAATTTTCTTTTTTCAAACAGAATTCTTAGAATAGCTACATTTGCTTTCCTACCCTGAAGATTCACTCACATAAACTAGTTGAGGTTTATAAAGTTTCAGAGGGAGTGCCACACATTTAATCTCTTCTCCTTGAGTCACTGAAGGGATTTACTGGGTAGGACACAGATAGATGTTTACTCTGAAACATTTTAGTTCATTCCAGTTGTTTGAACAAGTGAGTTTGACCTCTGACACAAGACTGAGTTTTAATCTGCTTTTATTCCTAGGAAGTTGGCCTTTTCTAATTGAGATTGAGAAGCAATTGCTCCTTCCAAGAGTAGGTCCCTGAATTTGAAGATTTGACTCCTTTTCATTCCTTGTTGGAAATGCAGTGATTCTTTTTTTAGTTCATGTCTTCAAATACAACTTACACATGAAAATAGCAACCTACATAAGCTTCTAAGATTATTTCCTTATCTTCCCGACAGCTACACTTTATTAGATATGTTTCTCCCAAGTTATTACAGGAATATTTTTATCAGCTGTTTCCCCACTGTTCAATACAGATCACCACCTTCCCAAATCTCCAAGACTCATTCATATGCTAACACTGTTCAAGAAAAACTAATTGTGACATATGTTAAAGATGGCAACTCAGACTTTATTTGGGAGAGCTACTACAATGGGACATTTGCAAGAGGGGAGAGAGATTGGATGACTGAATGCAACAAGGACAAGCGGAGACTGACAGCCAAGAAACAGGGTGGAGTTGGTAGATGGAAAATTACTAAGAGGAAGCATCAGGGGTAAGAATCCTGATTAAAGTGACAGGATTTTTGTTGAAGGCCAGCCAGGGCAATAAGATATCCAGAGTGGGTAATAAGGAACTTGATCAGATAGGAAGAGTATGGGATTTTTGCTCAACTGACTCAGCAGGGTTCTTGCTAAAACTACACTGAGAGCAGAGTCAAAGGATAGACAAAGGCCAAGATCTGGATCTCATTAGAAAGAGCAGTCAAGGAGCCTGATTGAAGTTTGGCCCAAGGAAGCATCTTTGTCAATAATTTAGATTCTCTCCCCTCCCAAACTTTCAAAAATATCATTATCAATTTGGTCTTTTTTCCCCTTTACAAAATTCCTCACTCAAAATTAGATCCTTTTTATTGGCTTCTAAACATGCTCAAACTGTAAAGAAGAAAACTCTCAAATCTACACAGTTGCCTAACACCATCCCTGATACTTCCATCTTTACCTCTTAAAACATCTGGGGGTGGCCAGTGGGCCTTGGTGGCCAAAAGCAGCCTGCAGCTAGGCAGATCAAAATGTCAATTTAGAGGGCCTCCCTGGTGGCACAAGGGTTAAGATGCAGCCTATGAAGCTATCCGCAGCCACTGCAGCATGTGTTCAATCCCCGGCCAGGGAGCTACCACTTGGCGCAGCAGACCTCTCCTGACTCGCCCCACTGCTCCCCTCAGCAGTGTACTTCAATCTGCCTGTTCTGTTCCCCACTCTGTCTCTGGTGAATCTTCCCACCCCCTGCACCTCTCGCCTGTACCCCAGCTCTTGTATGCATAAATAAATAAATCTTAAAAAAAATTTTTTTTTTTAAAAAGTCAATTTAGAAAGGCGAAAGCTGGTGCTGAGATTTGGAAGACCTGAGTGGCTGTTAAGCAGCCTACGTGTGTTAAAGAAGGACAGCGAGTCTCTTAAAATCACCTGTGGGTGATGCCCTGCTCACTGCTGAGTAAGGATGAGGAGCTGAGGAACCCGTTCTTGGGAGACAGGTGGGGAACGTGGCTGGGGGAGGAGCCCACAGCCAAAAAGGGAACCCAAGAGAGGCAGCACGTGGAGCTTGTATCCACGGATCCCCGACCCATGTGCTGGTGTGTGTTGGCCTCATTGCAGGGATCTGCATGTCTTATTGGGAGCTATGAAAGCCAAGTGTTGGAGCGACTGCAGACACAAACCCTGAGGATTGGGCGATTACCCCCTGTAGGGTAAAGAAAATATCAGGCTTTTCTGCCCTTCCGCCATCAGGATAGATGATGGATCCTTGTCCTGAATGCATGCCTGATGGCGGGCACCTGGAATAGGGTGTGGGCATAGGTAGATGGGATTCAGCTGAGCTGAGACTGTGCTTATAAGGGCGGCGTTACGGGGACGCCAGCAGCAGCAATAGCAGCGGCAGCAGCACCAGTAGCAGCAGCAGCAGCACCAGTAGCACCAGTAGCAGCAGCAGAAGCCGAGAAGCAGCAGAACGAACTCCAGAGAGCTCAGATAGAGTGAAGACTTGCTGGGGGCTGGGAGGCCTGCCAGCCTCCCAGCACCCCAGCCAGCACCCCTGCCTGCCATATGCCTGGTGAACCCCAAATAAAAAACCTGCAAAACTACTGAGGACTCTGACTCCTCCTTTACCCGGTCTGCATGGGATCAGAAAACCTGCACCATGTCCTGTCCTGCCTTTACACCCCCAAAGTACAGAATCGCCAACCCAAGAGTGAGTGCATCCTGGGGGTGGATATGGTGTGTGGCTTGTGGCCGAGACCACAGCCAGAGAAAGCCAGGAAGCCTGATGGCAGATGCCTGAGCGGCTCCGCCCTCACACGAGCAGTGCGGAAGGCAGCAGAAGTGGTGGTGCCAATGATTGTCTTTTACCACTAGGTTGGTGCCCTGCCTGGACTTATTTGTGTTCTATTGTATTGTTTCATTATTCAGTTGTATTTTCTTTTGTGGGCTATGGCTGCAGTGTTTGTTTGCTAAGAGAAAATTGAATATAGTGGATTGTATAGCAGAAAACCCTGAGGGGGTGGATTGCAAGGTAAATGTTTCTCAGGCTTTTCTTCCCTCATGCTTCAGGATTGTCCTGCCTGATGGGGTACCTGCCTTTTGTTACATTGTTATAAGCTGTGTTGTTTACTTCTGTGGGCCATAGCAGAGTATTGAGATAGTCACCAAGAGAAGCAGGAGAGAAAAGGGGAGGGAGAGAAGCCCAGAGTGAAGACTTGCAGGGGGCTTGGAAGTCTCCCGGCCTCCTGCCCCCCCACCCCCAATCTCACCCCCACCCCCACAATCCCCCACTACCATCCCACCCCCCCCACCCCACCCACCCCTCCCCACTTGCCTGGTTGCTGCTCTGCATGTAAAAGCTCAATAAAAGCCTGAGAAAGCCACCAAGGGCTCCAGGCCTCTCCTTTACCTGGTCTGGTCTGCTGAAATCATAAGGAAAACCAGCTCTGTGTCCATCCTGGCACTACACCTGTTATCACCTGGATGATTAAGCAATTAATTAGTGGCTCCCAGCAGTATTTTTTAATAAATAGAATATAGTTTAAGTGAAAAAAACAGTGCACAGCATGAAAAAGAGGTATGTTTTGTTTCATCAAACTGTTTCAGTTGTGTGTGTTGGCATGCACTTTTGTGTACCTATGTGTTAGGGGTACACAATAACACCTGGGTATACTGGGTAGCAATGTAAATTCATTTTCTTACTAACTGACATGAGTTCTTTTTAAAGAAAGTAACAGTGGTTCTCAAATTATGGTCTCTACCCAAGCAGTGTCCGCTATTACCTACAAATTCCTTAGAAAAGCAAACTCTTAAGCCCCATCCCAGACTTACTGAACCAAAACCTCTAAGGGTGAGGCCTGGCAATCTGTTTTTTAAAGTCTTTAGATAATGCTGATACACACAATAGTTTGAAAGCCACTAGACTCTAGATAATTGAACTTTTCTCAATTAGAGGAGAGATTTGGGTCTTGAAGAAATTTATTTCAGGGAGTCTTTTCTCATTTTCCACAAGTATGATACATACATAACTAGTGTGGCATTCTAAATGCATAAAAGAGAAGCTAATTAATAAAGACAATGAGGGGATTGGATGCCTTGGGGCATTAGGCTTAATTCTATCTTGGAAGTGTTGAGAAAGCCTGATCTAGAATGATGTCCTAAGGGTCTCTTCAGAGTTAAATTTTTATTCTCAAAAAAAAAAAAGTAATCCAACACAAGATTTGAATATAATGTGTGTCCTTAAATTATATTTCTCCTTATCTATATTGTGTTTGTAAACAATGATACTATTGTGATAATAAATTAAAATTTTAACTGATACTAAGACTTGAAACTAAAATTTGCCAAGGACATTCAAAATGAGCTTCAAGTTCATTTATCTAATCTTAATGGTCTTATTGACAAGCTCTCCCTAGTGCAGTGACTTACTGCCTTTATTTTCTTTGGTCCTGTTTTGTTCACAGCACACTCCCAGTCAGAGCATCTCTCATCACAAAGCTATGATTCTTATGGGGACCTGTGGGGAGTAGAGAGATTGAAAAATCTCCTTGAAGATTATAACCCCCTCCACACACATCCCATAAAAAAGCACTGTACTAACATAAAAGACAAAGTTGCTAATAACAATCTAAGTCAGCAAAGAACATTTTATCCTACAAGAATAGCCTAATTTTAAATAGGCATTGACTGAGTTCCAGGATTATCCAAGAGCTCAGAGCATAATTCATTATTGTATACTTATTTATTCCCTGCAAAGAATCACTTTATTCTTTCAGAAGAAAGCAAAATCTGCTCATGAAAAGGGGAAATTTTCTTGTCATCAACTAATCAACCTTTTTTTAATGCCTTTGTGTATGTACCAATGTACTAAGCAATATGTAGGATGTGCCTGGTTTTATAGTAACTGGATAGAAAAGAGCAGAATATATTAAATAAGAAACATAAAATTACAACATTAATAGCTGTTAAATGATGAAGGACTTATTATATAACCATCTGATGTGGTTTTAAGAAAAATAGATTCCTAATAAATAGATTCCAATAAATGTTGACCTAAAGACTCATCAGATGCAGGGCCCAGAAGTCTATATTTAATTTCTCTAGATGGTTGATGGTCAAGCTAGGCACCATCCCTCAGAAATCCAGAAGAAGAAAATTAATTTTAGGTAGTACTGTCAGAGAATACGTTTGTGGAGCAAGGAAGTTCAGCTAAATTGAGGATAGTTGCTGCAGAATAACAGCAAAGCAGCAGAGAAAGCAGAGGGCATCTAGGCACTGACTGGCCTGGAACAGTTCTCGAACAATGTGCTAAATTTTAGGAGGTAAAGAATATGTACCTCGGGCACTCAGAAAACTGAATCGTAAAGGTTGACCAGAAGGCAGAGAATGAGAGGAAGAGAACAAAGCAGAGGAAACAATTCCTGCAAAATTAAGAGGCATGAAAAGAGTTAAGTGAATAGAGGTTTCATGTGAGTAGTGAAAGATCCAAATATGCCACCCCACACAGTGGGCTGGTGAAGGGTAAGTAGAACATGTGCACATATGGAAAAACAAAACCCCCAAAATTAAAATAAAAATTAAAAATAATAATATGCCACCCCAAAATACACTATTTTAGCATATGGATTATTTTGAGCTGAAGGCAGACTCAGAAGTCTTCCAGAGCTTCTATCACCTGACAAAAAGCAGATTTGCTGGGAATTGAGGACTGTCACACCTCTTCTCCAGAGAAGTTTTATGCCCCATGAAGAAGTAAACACTGAAATGAATTGGTACAAACCCGCCTTACCAAAATATCTCATCTTCCTTTATTTTCCCCATATACTTACTACAATTTACCACCCCTAGAAGCTTAAACCCTCTTCCCTTTGTTTAGTCACTTCTCCACAACTTAATCACTCTTTGTTAAAATGATGTACATGTATGATAGTTTGTAAAGATCCAGAAACAAAAAAAATTGGCAGATTCATGCCAAATCAATAATCATCTCAAGCCAAGCCAATCATTGCTGTGATGGATAATGACAGCCTACTGTTGCCAAGATATTTGAGTTTTTTTTTTTTCCAAAAAGAATCAGAAATCCATATTTATAGATGAAATCTCCCAACTTTTCATTGCTAGACTCAAAATTCTTTATTAATCAGGCTAAATAAAACAGTGCTCAGCTTGATAAAAATGGTAGTTTACCACCTTGGGGCTAGAATTTAATAAACTCTTACTGCATCTAAATTAGACCAGTGTGTATCTGGTTTATCTGTCATGTGCGGGATTCATGGGCTAGCACATGGTAACTAGGATGCCCGCGCCTCTCACAGGGGCACATCAATGAGTCATTTTCCAGCCTTTAGCTGAACACCTTCTGAAAATTTATCATCTCTCAAATATATCTGATGAACTTAAGCAACTAAGTGTTAGAAAATTCTTTCTTGTACTGATCTCAGGTAAAAAAACAGGACTTCCTAACTCCCACATCAGTGTTCTTTTCGTTCTCCTAAATTCAGTTTAAATGAGGTCTTTAGATATCCAGGTTACAATACAAACCATTTCAAAATAAAATGTGAACTATTCCTAGTAGATCTATAGACATTATGGCAACACTTACTTTTTAAAGCAGTTTTTATTGCAGCAAGATTCAATTCTTTAAAGAATTATTTAAAATACTTTTTTTAAAAAACTTCATGTTGGCAACCCTTCAGTTAAGCCAATGATTTGCATTAAAAAGAGTATATAAAATTTCAGGGAGTCCACACTTGCTCATTCAGTAATATTTTGTGTTCCAACTTACATCAAAGAGTCAAGAATGAAACCATTTCTTTTCTCACCTTGATTTGGCAATAAGCATTAACTCCCCCACACACACACATTTTACAAAGATAGGTTTGTTAGGAAAAGGAGAAAGAAAAGGAAAGTCACCTGCATAGTCACAGGTGGGCAAGAGAGCTGCCAAGTGTTGCTGTTTTGTTAGCATGTTCCATTAAATGCATGAGGATAATTATCCCATTCCCATTATAATAAAGTAATAATATGGTACAACATATACAAGCTTAAGCAAATTCATCTTGCCACGTCTTCCTATCTCTTCACATCCTGCTTATAAATCTTTAATTAAATAAAAAGGAGACACAGATATGCCTTTCTCAAATTTCAACTTATTAGCCTTAGGATTTTTTACAGATCAGTCACTGAAGCTTAATATCTGCAACTGTAAAATGGAAGTAATACTCAAAGTCTTATGATTGCATAAAATAACACACATTAAGGGAGTAATACCCCATCAAGCACACAGTGAGGGGATAATGAATGTTAATTCCTAATAATGAATGTTAATTGAATGTTAATTCCTTACCCTATGGCAGATGATTCAAACTAAGGAACTGAAAACGGTATGATTAAGAATTGGGGTATTTATTCCATTACACAGTAAGATACCACACAATAAAATCTACTGGTACCAAGGTGCAAACTTTTAAAATGCCTACGGAATGTAACATGCCAACTTACAGTTACATACAATTTTGCAAATATGCCATCACTTTGAAAACTTTCTCATTTTCCAGTAATTTCTCAGCACATACCGAATTAACCCTTCGCACTCCGCTTTCCCATCTCAGGGGACATTGGTAGCCAATGTCCAGAATGGTTCGGAGTGCAAAGGGTTAATATGTGCCAAGAAATCTGAACTTATCGTGAACCGAATGTTTTACCCAGTCAGGTGTCAAAAACAAGGACATCACAGCAAAAAAAAAAAAAAAAGGTTTATTGTCTAAACTGCATGGATGTAAATATATTTTATTCTATTATTCTATTTGCATAGAATGAAACTCCCCATCCCCCTAAAAAATAAGATTCTTGGTATTGGGAAGGACTTAGTGGGTAGGCATGCAGCAGGGGGGAAAGAAACACCTCTCCAAATACATCCGTGTCAAAGGAAAGTTAACTCCTCCCTAAAACTGACTACAGCAGCCACAAGGAAATCCCAAGTCTTGGTATCTGCCTTCCCAGGCACTTTCCGAGCCCATGTCCCCCAGGCTAAGAAATCAGAATGGGTTTTTCCCTTTCTCCAGGACCCTGGGCCACAGCTCCAAACACCAGCTACCTGCGGCCCACCGTCCAGGTAACTCCCTGGCTGCAGACCCCGGCTTTCCCAGCCGACACCCACCCAAGTCCTGGGACACCCCCCGCCCCAAGACCCCTCCCCCGCCCTCCTGCCTCGCCCAAGATTCGCACATGCGTACATCCCACCACCAAGCGCGGTGAAAGCATTCCCCCCTCGACTGGTCCCCACGCCCAGCTGCCACGCAGCCAGTCCGCCTGCCCTTCTTCGGGCCGCCGGCTTCACTCGTCACTACTGCGCATGTGCACGGCTGCTACCTAGCACTCCCTCAGCCAGTGAGGGGTGGAGCGAGAGGCGGGCCCTAGTTGCTTGCGCAGGCCCGGGGCATGCGCAGTGCGGGGTCTGAGGCGCCAGCTGTCGATTTGGAAGTTCCGGGGCGGCAGCGCATGCGCTAGGGTGCGCATTGCCGGTGAAGAGGGGAGCCTGACGACTCGGAAATTTGAATACCTCAGTAGCATGGAGTGTGACCTCATGGAGACTGACATCTTGGAGTCGTTGGAAGATCTAGGGTAAGCCTGCCAGGGCCCGGGGCTCCCCACGCCCACGCCGGCGGCCCCCCGGGAGCGCCTCCTCGGCGCAGCCCGGGACACCTGCCTCTCCACGCCGCGCGCCCGGCGCTCCCGCCGGCGTCCCTGTCGCCTCGGGACCCCAGTGCCACGTCCACGGCTGGCCCCGCCGGCTCGGGCCCCCCGGCGGCCACGTCCCCAGCCCGCCCCCGAGCTCCCCGCCGCCGAGTGACCCGCGGCGTTTTCCAGTCATGCGTGTCATTGTCTGGGCTCTGCTGCTCGCCATCCCCGCACCGGGCTTTGCTGGCTCCCCGCCTCCTGCCCTGCCTACCCCCTCACTCCAGAGGTGGCCGAAGTTGATTCTCCGCTGTCCTGCTTGTCCTCCAAACTTCCTGCCGCGGTCTTGAGCCCCTCCTCCTACCCCACCCCACTCCTCTCAAAAAACCTGCTTTGCCCAGTCATCTCTGCAGGCGCCCAGGCTGCCCGAGCCCTGTCCGCGCGCTGCGCCCGCCCCGCCAGCCTGACCTGTCACCTGCCTGGGGCCACTGGCAGCTCCCCTGGACCCTGCCACGCACTTACTGAGCCGCTGCTAGCCATGCCCTGAGGGTCGGTGCACCCCCCGAGCGCCGGCAGATTTGCTGTGCTTTCTGTCGCCTGGTAATTACCCAGCAAAGGTGGAAATAGGGTTTCTGTGCGCACTGGGTCACCCAGATCGATGTGCTGGAGATGAATACTCGAGAACTTAGAACCTCTTGGGCACACTGTGATTCCAGAAACAAATCATGTGTTTTGCCTGCACGTATAGTGACAAAAAGAAAAAAATACAGATTTAGCTACCTGTATTTATTAGGTGACTAGTCCCTTAGCAAAACCTTGCCCTAGGCTTTTCCGTGACTTGGAAAGCCTTGGGGGGAACCTTACTTCTTTAGGGAGGGACACCATGTGGATTCACAAGGTCTGCCCATTGCAATAAGTTGCTGTCCTGGTAATTTTTTTGGCAAGAAAGTGATAGCACTTACTAGTTTTGTCAAAGTGCATTACCATGGTTATTTTCATGGGGACTCGCTCTGTATTTTTATGAATATTCCAGGCTTTAGGGGGCCTGTTTCTTTGATTTAAAGCTTAAGTAAAATGAAATGGTCTCTTTTGTTGGCAGACATCTCAAACTAAATCGTTTGCTAAGACATGAAACCAGTGAACTTTTGAGGAACATTTGCTCTGTGGCAGTATTGGGGCTTAAGGAAGGATACAGATACGTTTGCTCTGAGAATATGCTGAGAGAATTGAGGAGAGCATCTTTATTGGGAAAGGAAATTAAGCTCTAGGGGCTTCCTAGAAGTAACATTTATGATTCATGTTGAAGGAGGATTAGGGAGGACAGAGGGAGACACCTAAATGTACACATTCTGCTTGGAGGATTCTGCTTGGAGAGATAACAGTTGGTGACATGCCCTTTCTCTGCATAATTGTTCTTTTACCCTCTTTTGAGCGTTTTTTTCTCTTGAGTACTATCAAAGTAAGTGTACTGTAATAATTTGTAATTCGGTAAATAATTGAGGTGGGTTGTAATGTTAACCATAGAATTTTCTGAAAATTTTGTTATAAATTTTAACCGTTACTAGTTTGATGACAGTCATTAACATTCAGCCTTAATTGATGAACGTGTAACAGTTTCAAGGACTGACTGAGACATAATTATATGACTCCTTTATCTCTAGCCTGGCACATAGTAGGAATTCACTGACTAGTAGAATAAACTGAAAAGGTTTAAACATGTAGCACACGTGGGAAATTTCTAGGCCTGGTCTCCTTATTCTAATGTTAATAAGTGGTTTTGAATATAAATGCCAGATTACATATAATCTCATTTTTTGTGTATGATTTTTTTTCCCATTCCATTTTACATATAAGCATATAATTGTATTTTAGAAGGATTGAGGCTTGTCGTTTCGCTAATAGCTCTATACCTCTTATTATTGAATTAGCTTATGCATTTTAAAAATTATTTAATTATTTTTAACTGAGATAATATTTGAATGACCCACCAGATCTTGCCACATAGTGCACCCACCTCCAAATTACTGTAGTTTACCACTATGGTCCATTGTGCTTCCTTCCCTCTTTGTTATCTTACGCATATTTAATGTGTCACCTTAACTGTTTTATTAACATCTCATTAAAAAGAAGATAAAGTAATCTTCTGAAGAATGTGTTTTTTAGGAGACTAAGTAGATCAGGTAAAAGGAATCACTTAAATGGTAAAGGATAGAATTGACTTTAGTCGTGAACTTAGTATAGAAGATATCACTATATAGATAATTATATATGTTGATTTTTAATGATGTGCTCACACCTCACGCGTGTTGTAATGCAATGTTCTATCAATAAAAATGAAAAAAGAATAAATATTTTAAAATTACTTTGAAAATGACAAAAATCTTTAATTCTAGGTATATTCTAGATTGGAGGAAGTAATTTAAAACTTAAGGTGGGGGCCTCCCCTGCGGGCGCAGCTGTTGAGCGCTGGGCTATGAAGCTGCCCACAGCCTCTGCAGCACCAGTTCAATTCCCCGGCCACTAGCAAGGGTCCCACATGGCGCGCAGACCTCTCCTCCCGCCCACTGCTCCCCTCAGCAGTGTACTTCGGTCCTTCTGCCTGCTCTGCTCCCTGCTCTGGCTCTGGCGAATTCTGTCACCCTGCCGTGCTTCTGACTGTACCCAGTGCTTGTATAAATAAATAAAGAAATCTTTAAAAATTAAAAAATAAACCAGTTTGCACTCCCCCCCCCAAAAAAAAAATTAATTAAACTTAAGGTGGGGGGCAAACCTAACCTAATTACTTTTTGGAAAAAATATTTGGAAAATAAAACAAGTTTTATTTCTGAAATTTTAAGGTATCATTAACTATCTCTTGTTAATCTGGTTATAATGTACCATTCAGTAAAAATAAGTGAGTAAGCCTTTGTACACTTTTAGGTAAATATACACAAGTTGAAACAACTTAGTATTTTATGTGATTCTGTTAAATTTCACATTTGTGAAGGGCTGAGCAGTTACCATTTAGCTTAATTTTCTAATGGTTCAATGTCATGCTAAATTTCGTGAGTTTAGAAATTGGCCGTAATTTATTATTAAACTATTGTTCAATTATACAGATAAACATATCTGTAAAACATTGGTGTGATTTTATATTATTCTGAAGTGTCATTTCTCCCCCGGCAGTTACAAGGGATCTTTGCTAGAAGATGGCGCTCTGTCTCAGGCAATCTCTGGTGGAGCCAGTTCACCTGAGTTTACCAAACTCTGTGCTTGGCTGGTGTCTGAATTAAGAGTGCTCTGTAAACTAGAGGAAAATGTACAAGCAACTAACAGTAAGTAAAGATTCGATTTTAGGTGCAAAAGCTAAAAAGTGGGGTATTGTCAGTTGAACATGATTATTATTAAAGTAGAAAATTCAAGTTCTTAATCCTAAAAAAGTTTTGTGAAGAAATCAGATGTTTTTCCTCCACTGTGTGTAGAGATAAGGTGGTTCAGAAGTTGAAAAATCAGAATGTAGTCATGCAACTATTAAAAATTGGAAGGAGTTGAAAAGACCCTATTTTCACTGAGATACAGAAAAGCAGTGACAGTAATTGTGTATATAGACTTTCCATTCATTTCAAGACATGATTTTTGAAGTCTTACATTGGTGACTGAAACTAGAAATTGGGATGTTTTTTCCTTTTAGGGCTACCACGTTACAGAAGTACATATAACATGTAAAGTAAATGCATAATAAGTCTTTTATACATGGGGAGAAAGAGAACATTTATTAAGACTAAGTGTATTATGATCCGCTTTCTGTATCACAGGAGTGCACGACTAGATTCAGTACAGCCAGATCCAGCACCGTCAGATTTATGGCATCGAAAGCTGTTTTGTCTTCGCTTTAGCACTAGCTTGTGGATTCTGCAAAAGAGATAAAAACTTGTCACCTGACCTTGACCATCTTGTTCCCTCCTGTCATAGGTGAACCTATAAGACAAAGAAAAATGCCCACCTATTAACCTACCCTTACGGAGAACTGAACATGTAATCCCTTTTTTTCCCCCCAGAATCCTATTTTGAAGAGCTTAGCTCTACATGATTCATATATTGAATTTGTGCATGTTATTTGCATTCAGTACTAAATATTATAGAGAGTATAATGTAACAGTAATGATAGCAGTAGTTTACACATATTGAGCATTCACTGTGTTCTAAGCACTGTACCTTTGTTAACTCATTCAGATCTCAAGGCAACCCCTTAAGGCAGGTTTTATTATTCTTTTCTATATTAAACAAAGAAGTACAATGAGGTCAAATACATTGCCTGAGGCCACACAGCCAGGATTCAACCCCAGAAGTCAAATTTGAGATCCAGTCCTCTTAATGCTGTACTGCCTCTTAACCTAACATTTCAGAGATTGTTGGAACTTTTGAAAACACTTATACTAGATGATAACTATTAATCTGTAGCCCCTTAGTTCAAACAAAAGCATTATCTAGAAACCAATTTATAAAACAGGTAGAAGTATAGCTGTTGTAATGGATGTTAAATGGGACCACTATTAGTGTAACTAACCTCCTCTTCTTCCACAGCTGCCTCTGAAGGAGTGCTGTGGAACTTTAGTGTTTATAGAACAGAGTTTGCAAACCATGGATAAATTCAGTCTTCCCATTTTACAGATAAGAAAATAGACTCAGGTCAAATGACTCTCAAAGTTTGTTAGTTAATTTTTAACACTCTGCTGTTCACTGGAGAACCATAAAAACAGTAAGAAAGTAAGCATTGTTGGGCCTCCCTGGTGGCGCAGGGAGTTGAGCACAGCACTGAGGCTATCCGCAGCATCTGCAGCATGAGTTCAATCCCAGGCCTGCCAGGGAGCAACCCACATGATGCAGCAGACCTCTCCTGTCTCGCCCGCTGCTCCCCTCAGCAGTGTATTTCAATCAGTCTGCTTCTCTGTTCCCCACTCTGTCTCTGGTGAGTCCTCTCACCCCCAGCACATCTGGCCTGTGCCCCAGTTCTTGTATGCATAAATAGATAAATCTTTAAAAAAAAAAAAAAAAGCATTGTTTTCCCTTGGTACATAAAATGAACTCTATGCTGCTTGGGAATATAGAACTGCAAGTATGTTGACTATTGTCAAAATTAATCTAACTGGAAATATTAGACATAAATGAAATTGGACATTAGTGTAGTGGTTATTTACTTCATGGTTCGTGGTGAGAAGAAACCAGTGAGTGTGACAGTACTTGGGAAAGGCTTCCCCAAGGAGCAAGAAGATAGGACTGGGGTAGATAAATAGTATATTATAAAGGAGGAGAGAGTAGAGGGCAGAGAGCCAGTCAGTCACAGGGAATAAATTTAAATGAAGGCATACAAGTGAAAATGAGATTGACAGTTGCTGGGATAGTGAGAATACCAATCTGGCACAAAGGGAATGTTTGTGGAAGCAATCAGTAGCTACTACATATATCTAATAGAGACAACTATATTATATGCTGGAAAAGGCAAAGTAGAAAGACTATAAAGAATTTTTGAAAACACACAGAAAATTAGATCCACTGGAGCAGAAATTAAGAAGCCATTACATAGTCTCAACCCAATGAAAATAGTTGAAGAACAAGAAAATTACCAGTGATATAAGGATGGTCTTAGAAGGGAAAGGAACTTGTATTGGGAACATCCTATTGAAAATTTCAATTTATATACAATTGTTTTGCTAGTTGGAAAAACAATATTTTTTTATTAAGTATAATCATTTTAATTCTTAAAAGGCCCAAGTGAAGCTGAAGAATTCCAGCTTGAGGTGAGTGGGCTACTAGGGGAGATGAACTGTCCATATCTTTCACTGACATCTGGGGATGTGACCAAGCGCCTTCTTGTTCAAAAGAACTGCCTCCTTCTGCTCAGTAAGTTCTTGGCTACTAAATGTAACTATTTTCTGTTTATGTCTTCCATGACTTAAACCAGTTGTTATTGTTTAGTTTCACTATAGAGTTAATTCAAAAATACTACTTTTAAATAAAACTTTTGTTAAATTTCTGATTAAAAAGCAAATGGTGGGCCTGTGCACCAGTAGCATTGTTTTGTAATTGCTGTTCTTTTATCAGATAATTTTGGTGCTACTCAGACTGTTGTGATTCACCTCTGGTGAACAAAGTTAGTGCTGGAATGTTTCAGGTGTGTGATTATTCAGCCTGAGTGGTCTAGACTAGAAGCAAATTTTCAAATAAAAAGAAAGTGGGGGAATAATAAAGTTTTTTTTAAAGCTAATTTAAAATTCTTTGTCTTACTGATATCCCATTGGGGCTAATTGAAAGGTTTGATTTGCTTTGCTAATATGTCAAATTACAGTGTGAAATTTTCTGAAATACTGTAGTAGGTGGTTATGCTAGAAATCAATTTTTATGAAAAGTTCTTTCATGTTTATTATATGTGAACTCATTTTTCTTGTCACCATGAAAACGGCAAGTGGGTTCACAACTTTTTTGGCCTTAAACTTTCCAATAAACTCAACCACTAGTCTTAACTTGAAATTTTTGCAGCATTCTGAAAACACATTTAGATTAAACTTTGGTTTACAGAATATTATAGTCATTATAACAAACACAGTTAATGAGTTTTTTCCGCTGTTTATCTTTAGGAATGCACTGATCTTCTGAAAAATGATACAATTCCAATTTTAAAGAATCTGTAATTTTAAAGAATCTGTTTTTAAAACGTGTTCATAGGTTCCCATTATACTTAGGCACTAAGTTATTCCAGAATCACTTCACTTTCCTTTTGTCAAATGATTGTTACTGGAGGATATGTGAACATAATGTTAGATACTGCTTTAGGTATTGATACTGCTGTGTACATGCATTCAATATTCTTCTAACCGACTCAGCCACTGTGCATTTATTGATTCTTCCTTTGTAGCACTGTGTGTCCTTACCAATACCAAATATTTGGCACTTAGAATATGTTGTCTTACATAGGTAGATAACATGTGTTGATAGCTTAGTTATGACCCTGAATTGCTAATGCTTCCAAAGAGCTCAGAATTTTTAGTGCTAATATTTACTTATAAAATACATTTATAAAATACATTTAACTCTTGTTTCTTAAGTAGACTGTGTTGGACATTATTATGTTAGATACATGGCCATAATTATACATTTTAATGTGCTCCACTTCAAAAGCTCTACAAGAATATTTAACTCTTTACTCCTCAAGAAAATGACTGAATCAACTAAAAGTATTCTGTTCTTTGAGTTCTTCACACACACACTCAACGCACACACACTACTCACTTCTCACTTGCTTCTGTTTATCTTTGCTGCTGTTATTTCCCTTCCTAAAATAGTCCCTTCAGATTGTAGCCTTACTTTCATTCTAGTATTTATATACATATTCTCTACTCACTTTGTGTAACTATTTCTCATCTTTGCAAGTATTGTCACATCTTGATGCTATAATTTTGCTTCTTATGGCTCTCTTACCTAATTTGAATTTTTTAATACATTGTGTTTGAGGGAGGAGGTAAACCAACCTCATTAGAATTGTTAGTAAAATAGAAAAAGTAGTTTGAATGAGTGGCTAAAAAAACTTTTTATTATGTCAGGTTAAAAACTGGTTTAGCTGTTTATTGACTTTTCTGGTGTTGGGTTATTTCCCTTAGGTAAAGTAAGTTAACTCTGAGTACCTAAAAGATGAAGAACTAGTCATCTGTGCATATATTCTTCATCCTTAACTAGATCGTCAATAAAGATAAACCTTTTTGTTTTGTATCATGTTTTCATTGCCGTTCCTAGTACTTCAGCCACATCAGTTACAATTAATGTTTTTTGATGGTATTTGTATTGGTGAACTAATTTTATGAATGCGGACCTGTGTTGTCCCAAATTTAGAGAACCAGCTTATTAAATCATATATGATTTTTCTAGAACAAGGGTTGGCAACCTCTTTCTTAAAGGGCCAGATAGTAAATATTTTTCATGTTGTGGCTGTAAGGTATATCTGTCACAACTACTTAACTCTGCCATTATAGTATATAAACAGCCTCAAATGATACATAAATGAATGAGTGTAGCAGTGTTCCAGTAAAACCTTATTTATCAAAACAGTGATTATTTTCCATGACAGTGGTTTAATGTTTTGATGTATAAACTCATACCGTTTACTATTTAGAACATGTTAAGATTTTTGTAAGCCTATTTGGAATGACTTAGAATTTAGAAGTTTCCAGAAACTTTAGCTGTATTTATCAGAAATAATCTGCCAAAATTAGGATGCCTGTACCTGTAACATTACACCTTGGGTATAGGAAATGAGATATTGGAACTGACCCTTCTTTTGTACTTCTATGAGGACTTAAAATAACCTAGAAAATGTCTTTTTCCAAAACTATCTTCCTTACATTGTCAGAGGTGCTCACTTTGTCACATAACCTGAAATCCTCAGAAACAAATGATTATTAATCTTTATAAAAATGTAAATGTTCTTCGGTAGGTTAAAGGAATAAGACTGAATTCAGATTGAACTGAATTATCTAAAGCACATTGCAGCCTTCATTACACATGGTTGAAATCGACACACAGGGGGATGTTGCTGATGCCAAGAAGTGATTAGAAAGTTTTGTTTGTTTTGTTTTGTTTTTGGAGGAGAGAATAGGGATAAGGAAAGTTGGGGGAAGGGAATCTTAAGAAGAATGTAGATGTAATAGGGGGTTTTGTGAACAGCTGAAGGGTGACAGTCAGATACTGGGAAAGGAACTTTTGAGAGTTAATGCCTTTCCCACTTTCTGTACACTGAACTTTGACTGCTTATATATGTTTCATACCAATTTTCTAGAGAGACTGCCTAAATACTGGAAGGCAAGGTAGTTATATCACTGGTGGATGTCATTTGTAAGAAGGGGGGAAAATAATCTCTTTAGCTCTCACTGATAACTAGTCAGCTGCTGCCTTTTGCAAACTTAATAACAGATGCCAACCCCTGTTCTGGAGGCTCCTTGGTAGAGTGGAATTCACTGGTTTTTAGATGTGATCTATCTTGATCCTTTGTTTTCAAAGAATTGCTTATTTTTAAATAGGTCATTATTATATGTTGATTAAACACCTGAATTAGAGCTAGTGTAAATGTTACATCATTTACAGGTAACAATGGTTTTCCTTTCTTGTTTTTATCCATTCTTGCAGCTTTAAAAGTTACATATCATTAGGTCTATAGAGTTGTGACTCCAGATTTATGACTATTAACTGTAGCTATAACTCATTTTGAAATCTTATTTTGTTTACTTCAGCATACCTCATCTCAGAACTAGAAGCTGCCAGAATGCTCTGTGTGAATACTCCTCCAAAAAAAGCTCAAGAAGGAGGCGGTAGTGAGGTCTTTCAAGAGTTGAAAGGCATATGTATTGCTCTAGGAATGTCCAAACCTCCAGCCAATATAACTATGTTCCAATTCTTCAGCGGGATTGAAAAAAAAGTAAGACCTTTAGTACCAGATTGTAGTGTATTAAAGGGATAGTCCTACATTTGTTTGAAATGGAGCAAGCTAATTTCTCTTATTGGGAACCTAATGTACATGTTATCAAATAACTGTTACTAAATGAATTTGGGGTTTAAATCCTGGATAGATACCTTAAAGAGAAATTAGTGTTTTTAACGTGTTAGTATGATTATTTTTCTAAAAAGAAAATTTTCACTTTGATTTATAAGCTGAAATAAGATAGATGCAATGTAAAAAGAATTAAGACTTAAATCCTTTTAAACAATATTTTATTTTATCATTGAACTTTGATGCAGTTAATTTTTAGGTTACCACCCTCCTCCCGTTGACTGGACAGAAAAGATGCTAATGTTTTTGGTTTCTAGTCCATTCTAAGTCTTACATTTCAGTTGGCAAACTAAATTTGTTGATAACAAGCTGTTATATATGGAAATAAGTTAGTTATTTTAAACGCCATACCTTATTAACAGTGGAGAGTTTTTTGTGTGTATTTGATTAGGAATTAACAATTTTAATAAAATGTTAATGAAAGAAGAGAATGATATTTATTATAGCAGAGGTATTCTCTCTGTGCATCTCTGCCTGACTCTTAAGAATTGGTACATTTGCATTATGGGGTAGGTGGACACCATGATGCACCAATCTGGCTGAACACTCCAGGGGAGCAGCAGTATCTCCTTAGTCCGTATTTTTCTGTATGTTCATTCATCCATCCAGCAAATAAACATTGAGTGCCTGCTGTTTTGAGGCACTATTGTAGGTACAGTGAAGAAATCATACTTCTAGAGGTATATAAGGAGTGGGACAAGCGAGTGTCATTAATGTGTGGGTCTTTTACATTTCAAAACATCCTCCACCTTTGTCTCTGTCAGGAATCTTCTCTCAGGATGGCAAGATATGATGGGAATTGGGAAGATAAGGAGGATATGTTTTATTTTTAGATTTATTTGTTCATATATTTATGTTTTTGTGTCAGTTAAAGGAAACATTAGCAAAAGTTCCACCTAATCATGTGGGAAAGCCTTTATTGAAGAAGTCAATGGGACCAGCCCACTGGGTGAGTGGTGATCATCTTGAGTAAACTTTATAAGGAACCATCTATTTCTTGATTTTTATGTTGTCCTCAAATGTGTCATTTTTGATGAACATCGTTAGAATCAGTTTTTGTGAATATTAAGATTTATGCAGAATAATTTTATTTGTTTAGTATTAGAAGCGTTTTTCTCATAATGTAAATATCTCACACAGCTCTTTAGAGTAAATTGAAGTTCACGATGATGCATATTCCTAGTTACCAAATGGTTGCCTTCAAGCCAAAAACTGAGTAGAGCTGAGCTTCACACAGTGAATTATGGAAAAGCTAAATGAAAATTTTGTACTTACATATTCTTTATTATGCTTTGAGACAGGGTCATTTTAGTAAGTTGTTATTATAACATATTGTTGGATATTTTGTGGTTCAGTAATGAGTGAAATAGTTTCTTTCCTTTTGGAACGGGGGAAATCTATCTGATTTAAATTCTACTTTTTTAAATTTCATTTCAGGAAAAGATAGAAGCAATTAACCAAGCCATAGCCAATGAATATGAAGTTCGGAGGAAGCTGCTAATAAAACGTTTGGATGTCACTGTCCAGTCCTTTGGCTGGTCTGACAGAGCTAAGGTATACATTAAATAATTTAAAAGAGTAGAGTATTTGTAGACAGGATCTTTCTACATTCCTAGCTCAGTTTAGATACAGTGGCGATTACAATAGAAATATGAGGACATATAGAAATTGTTCTTTAATGAATTGCTAAGTAGCCACTCTTTAAGCTATTTAGCAATAAAGAATTTATTTTTTCCAATTTTTAGTATTTTTCAACAAAGTTATTGTAGATCTCACTACAGATTCCCATTTGTGAGCAGAACAAAGAGAATATCTTAAAATTACTAAAATAATAAATTTTTAAATTATTTGTTTACTATAATTTATGCTAGCAATTTAATTTGCTAATTAAAATTTGCAGATAGGACATTATTGTGTCCCAAAACTTAGGCTACTTTGATTTGCATTTAATTGATTCCTGTCCAAAAAAATTTTTTGTATTTGTTTAAACTTACATGCTCTTGGGGATTTTCCCTTTTAACTCTCTGCTCATTTATTTTTTTGTCTGTGTTTCAAATACATTTAAATGACTAATCCAAGTTTCCAAATTGCCTAATGATTTAATCTCTCTGGAGCTAGCAATCTTAATCATTAATTTAGACTTCTACTAAATACTTAAAGCAGGCCTTTCTTTTTTCTTATTTATAATAGAGGAATATTAAGAGGGGTATTACTTTTAAAAGAAATATATCACTTAACATACTTAGTAGAAATTAGTTGCAGCTTATAATTTTTTATCTCTAGTAAAGTAAGATAGAAGAAAAATTTCTGAAATGGGCTTACATTCCTTTATTTCAATAGGTAGATGAAAATGTTTGATTAATGGCAAGAGGAATCCATTTTACCTCTTAATTCAGCAGTCCTAGAGGAAGTCCCTCTCCCCTCTGTATCCTTCCTTCACCTGTCCCCTGCTATAATTCCTTGCATATTAGCAGGTCTGTTTGCAATGCTATAAAATAGTTCTGGACTAGATTGGCGTAATGATTAGAGTATATACAGCTTTGTCTTCCCATCTGTAGCTTTAACCTGTTTAGTAGAGTGTTTCTATGTTATTTTAAAAATTGACATTTGTCTTTAAATACTTTCTTTCAACAGAGTCAAACAGAAAAATTAGCAAAGGTTTACCAGCCAAAACGCTCAGTCTTATCTCCTAAAAGTGCTATTTCTGTTGCCCATCTTTTGGCTGCAAGACAAGACTTGTCAAAGATTTTAAGGACAAGTAGTGGTTCTGTAAGAGAAAAGACTGCTTGTGCCATCAATAAGGTGATTATAGAGTACTTTTAATTTTCTTTTAAATGCATTTATTTTTATTTATAAAGTGAATTTCAAATATCTTTCTTATCCCATAGGTGTTGATGGGCCGGGTTCCTGACAGAGGAGGTAGACCCAATGAAATTGAACCTCCACCCCCAGAGATGCCACCATGGCAGAAAAGGCAAGATGGCCCCCAGCAGCAAGGAGGAGGCCGAGGAGGAGGGAGAGGTGGTTATGAACATTCTTCTTATGGAGGACGAGGAGGTCATGATCAAGGAGGAGGGAGAGGTGGACGTGGTGGCTATGACCATAGTGGCCGAGGGGGAGGAAGAGGAAATAAGCACCAAGGAGGCTGGACAGATGGAGGGAGTGGAGGAGGTGGTGGATACCAAGATGGTGGTTATCGAGATTCAGGTTTCCAACCAGGTGGCTATCATGGTGGCCACAGTGGTGGCTATCAAGGTGGTTATGGTGGCTTCCAAACATCTACATACACAGGAAGTGGGTACCAGGGTGGTGGATACCAGCAAGACAATAGATACCAAGATGGAGGGCACCATGGTGATCGAGGCAGTGGTCGTGGAGGCCGAGGTGGACGTGGAGGCCGAGGTGGACGTGGTGGCCAGGGAGGAGGTTGGGCTGGAAGGGGGAGCCAGAATTATCACCAAGGGGGACAATTTGAACAGCACTTCCAGCATGGAGGTTATCAATATAATCATTCTGGATTTGGACAGGGAAGACATTATACTAGTTGAGGCTACACAACCTTATGTTTTGCTAGAGCTCAAGTAATAGAAACTTAGTTTCAGAACCTGAATCCAGCATCTATTTTGAATTAATGTGAGACCACAGATGGCAGGCAGATTCCTGCTTGGCATAGCATTTGTAGGTCTTCATTCTTCTGTTGTTTTGATTTTTTTTTTTTTAATGGACTTACATAATGCTGTTTATTTGAGAAACACATGCAACATCTCTCCTTTGTATGAAGAATTTTTTAAAAGGTAATTAAAATTGCCTTTAATTGACCAGTAGACTAATTCCACAGTCAGAACATGCATACTTTTTTGAAGAAATTACTTGAATAAGTAGTTTTCAATATGCAGTTTTGAAAAATGAGGTTTCTCCTAGATTTTTTTAGATTTACAACTAGGAAACCTTCCTCATATTAATGATGCATTTTTATGTGTTTTCTTTAAAGTATTCTAATACCTATTTTCCAAGCACAGTTCTGCCCTGATTGGTTTTTTATTCAGAGAGGTTATGCCACATCTGCTTCATGATAGAACTTCTAGGTCAGTTCCTATTAAATGAGCTCTTCTGCAGATAGCACATTCAGTAGCCTTATCTTTTTGATGGAATACTGTACCATATGCTCAACTCTGAAAACCTTGAACACGGCCAAAATCCGTAAAGACTATAAAAAAGCAAACTAAGTTGTGAACCTATAGTAAATGTAGGCATTTAGTTAAGTATAGCAATTCAAACTGACCTGCATCCATTCAAAACAAGTTCCTCCTTTAACCTTATTTTTACTTGAAATCTGCTAGAAGAAACAGCAAACTGAAATTTGTTTAATGCACGAGTTAATACCACTGGCTCAGCAAATACAATTTAGTTTGCTTTGGACAGGAGACTTTTTTTGTAATGGAAGAAATGCACTACCAAGTAAGAGGACAGATTTTTGCTTAGTGCAGGAGGCCCTTTATTATTGCTGCAGAAAACAAAAGCCTGGCTGAGTTGATGTTTTACATTCTCCTTTACTGAAATCCAACTGATGGTTCTTGCTGGGTTTTTGTATACGTTGTCAAGCTGTGAAAGAAAGTGGCTAGAGGCGTGCTTTGTGTGAAAGGTGAGCAATAAAGTATCTGTTCATTCTCTCTTTGGTTTGAATTTGATTTTAGCTATTTTTTCACAGAACACTTGCTTCAGACATGGGCTAAGGTCTTGTTCATCCAAAAATTGAGTGTTTCCTTAAAACATAACTTGTAGTGAAAGATAACACTTTAAAATCTTCAATTGAAAAATTGCTATTCCCAAATTTATTTTTTACTGTAATGTAGCTAGGAAACTTCACTACTTAACTATGGCCACTGGGTGTAGCTGTTGCTACACAATGTATTAGACAAAGATAAAGTAATAGCCCTAATTATTTAGGATTGTGTTGTTTTAAGTTTGTCATTCCTAAGAGTGAGGAACATTTTTCTTACAAAATATTGAATTGAAAATATTAATAAATATTTGTAAAAAAGAGATAGTATTTCTTTACCTGCTTAATTGGGTTTTTTAGGGAAAAGAAGTCATCCCTTTTTTAAAAGATAGTATTTATGGGGCCTCCCTGGTGGCACAAGGGGTTAAGACGCAACTTATGAAACTATTCGCAGCCATTGCAGCACAAGTTCGATCCCCAGCCAGGGAGGTACCCACATGGTGCAGCAGACCTCTCCTGACTCGCCCTCTGCTCCCCTCAGCAGTGTATTTCAGTCAATCCACCTAGTCTGTTCCCCACTCTGTCTCTGATGAATCCTCTCACTCTTGCGCCACACACACACACACACACACACCTCTGGCCTGTGCCCCAGTTCTTGTATACATAAATAAATCTTAAAAAAAAAAAAAAAAGATCTTATTTGCTATTGAGATAAACACATTTTTAAAAAAAATTTATTGAGGTAATACTGATTTATATCATTGTTTATATTTTGGAAGTATAAGATCACCCATTTCAGTGGTTGTCATGAAACACCCCCACCAAAGCACCCACAGCACTCACGGTCTTCACCCAGGGTCTCGGCAACCCCCTCCAATGCCCCGAGCCAACCTCTGGGCAACCTAGGCAGATTTCAGGTGGAGTCCAGATTCTATCTCAGCAGCCTCCTCCAATTCCCGGGACTGGCCTCTGGTCAACCAAGGCGGTCTCCAGGCTGAGTCCAGGTTCTGCCTGCTTTTGACTTATGCACCTTAATGTTGTGTCAGGCAACATCACACCATCAAGGAAACCGAACTCGTAAAGCACACTGTTCTGACAGGATTCTGCTGAGAATGCAGAACCTGGCTTATTTATTGAGTGATTTTACTGTCAATTACTGATGGCAGTGCGCAAAGAGAAAAGAGTGGGCGCAGTGGTTGAGCGCCTCGGCGGCACCAGTTCAATCCCCGGCCACTGGGTGGCGGTCCCACATGGAGCGCAGATCTTTCCTGCCTTGCCCGCTGCTGCCCTCAGCAGTGTACTTCGTCAGTCTGCCTGTTCTGATCTCTGCTCTGGCTCTGGGGAATTCTCTCACCCTCCCCCGCTTCTGACTGTACCCAGTGCTTGTATAAATAAATAAATCTTTTTAAAAAGAAAAAAGGTAGGAGGTAGGAATATATGCTTAGATTATCTAGACTTTTGGGGGCAGTAAGTCTGTGAATATGAATTATATATATAGCCCCATTTCAAGGTCCAATGTTTGAAGGTCGAATTAAACTTACGACCCTCACTCCTGGTTTATTAGTAAGACATTCTGCTGATGATTCTCTTTAAGGCAAAGTTACGTGTAAGTCAACAGCCTCTGGGGTTCCTGGCCATGCCTCGTGTTAAATACTCATTAAGCATCCTGCTCTTGCTTAACTTAAGAGGCACCTCTGCAAGGTCAATAGATAATTGGCTGGGCCAAATGGACTTTGTACTGAAAAGGCTGACCTGCATAGCTAGAATGCTGTCTTAAGCAGCTCTTTAATTCTATCAGACTCACGTATATCCCCCTGTTTTGTTTTATTTTAAGGAGAGGAAAGATGGGGGGAAGCAGGAAGGGCTGGTGGTCTCAGCTGATGAAGGGCCAGGCCAAGAGCCTTCATTGTTTGTCTCTGTCTTCTACCTGAACCCAATAATAGCACTAGTGTTCTAGTGCTATTACAATAATTGAAGAATTATATAATATTTATTTTATTATATTATATATTATTATATAATAATATTTATATTATATATTAAAAATATATATAATAATTATTATATAATAATAATAATTGAAGAAATGATTGTAGGGACATGTTAGGCAACCAATCTTTAGTATTAGTGGGGATGAAAAGGGAAAAAGGCCATCATCAATGGTTTCTTGAGATGTCTGTTTTTTAAACTGGCCCAGCTGATTTGATAAATGATCTTGCAAATTGTCAATAGATGGGGCCAGTGGGGGTTCCAAAAAATTTGTAACATACCCTTTTTGTGAAAGGACCATGAATATGAAGTTTAATTTTTAGCTGTATAATTAGTGACACACATCCGATTATATCCAGAATTGCACTTTAGAAGAGAGTGAGCCCATAAGGCTTGTTAATGCCCACCGAACATTGCACTGCTAATTCAAGACCACCTAATCTAGTTAAAATTTAAGGGCCTCCCCTGGAGGTGCAGGTGGTTGAGCACCACTCTGTGAAGCTGTCCACAGCTTCTGCAGCGCAGGTTCCATCCCTGCCAGCCGGTGAGATATCCACGTGGCGCAGCAGACCTCTCCTCTCTCTCCTGCTGCTCCGCTCAGCAGTGTATTTCAGTCAATCTGCCTGTTCTGTTCCCTACTTTGTGTCTGGTGAATCCTCTCACCCTCCCGCACATCTGGCCTGTACCCTAGTTCTTGTATAAATAAATATTTAAAAAAAATAGAGCGAGCCCATAAGGCTTGTTGATGCCCACCAAGCCATAGCACTGCTGATTCAAGAGCATCTAATCTAGTTAAAATTTGAGATTGATGTGAACCTGATCTAGCAAGTCCTGAGTATCATCTTTTACATATTGATGTGCCTCATTGGCAGTGTAACAGGGTGGTGCCAAGGAAAAAGGGGAGGTTCCAGGTTCCCTGCCCCACCCAAAGGAGGGACTGACTTCATGTATATATTGAGGACTGTGTCCTCTAGGAACTGATTAGGCCCTTGAAGGGTCTTTAATAAAGCAGAAATAAATGCTCACATTTACTGTGTCAAGTAGGACTTGCTTGCAAATAAATATTTTAGAGTGATCAGAAGGTTTTGGTGGGAAATATTAATATATCACTGAGAAGAATGAGCAAGCATTATGGAGATGGGTACAAAGCATAATCAGTTCTAGGCATAAAACAAAGTGGATCCTCTAGGCCGGGGCTGGGAGGGGTGTGATACAAGACCCAGCAGCCTCACAACTGTAAATGGGGTCGGCCTGAAATGACCCCAGCAGCCTCAAGACTGGGGCCTGGCCTGGCTGCTGGGCGACCCCAGCAGCCTTCCGGCAGTTGTAAGAGGCAAGTGCTGGTCAAAACTGCAGCCTCCAGACTGGGGACGGTGCAGCCCTGCTCCTTGATCCCGCTGCCTCCAGGCTGGGGCTGGAAATGCTGCCAACCTTTGTATAACCCAGCAGCCTCCAGGCTGGGGCTGGTGCAGGCCTGCTGGTTGACCCAACAGCCTCCAGTCTGGAGCTGGTGCAGTCCTGCTGGTTGACCCAACAGCCTCCAGGCTGGAGCTTGGCCTGCTTGATGGTCAATCCAGCAGCACCCAGGCTGCAGCTGGTACTAGTCTGCCAGTCAACCCCACAGTCCCCAGGCTGGGGCAGGTGCAGGCCACTGGTCGACCCAGCAGCTTCCAGGCTGGGGGTGGTGCTAGGCTGCTGCTCGACCCGGTAGCCTCCAGGCTGGAGCTGGTGATAGGCTACCGGTCGACCTGGCAGCCTCCCTGACAGGCTGAGCCTGCCTGTTGGTCCACCGGCAGCCTCGGACTAGAGTTGGAGCCTGCCTCTGCTTGACTCAGCAGCCCCCAGGCAGGGCTGGTGTCAGCCTCTACTCAAACTGGAAGCCCCCACCTCCAGGCTGGGCAGGTACCAGCCTGTGGCTCAAACCATCAGCCCCCAGGGTAGGGCTGGTGCCGGACTCTGCTCCAACCGGCAGCCTCCAGTCTGTGGCAGGTGATAGACAGCTGATCCACCCGGCAGCTTGGTCTAGGGTAGGTGCCGCTGGGCTGCTTCTCAACCTGAAAGCCCTAGGCTGGGGCTTGTGCGGCCTCTGCTTGACCTAGAAGGCTCCAAGCTGGGGATGGTGCTGCCCTGTGCTCGACGCGGCAGCCTCCAAGCTGGGGCTGGTGCCAACCTACTGCTCAGACCCGTAGCCTCCAGGCTGCGCTGGAGGCTTTGAGCCTGTGGCTCAAACCAGCAGCCCCCAGGCTGTAACTAGTGCCAGGCTCCACCTGCCAGTCCCCAGGATGGGGCTGGTGTTGGTATGCTGCTCGACCCCCAGGCTGTTGCAGGTGATAGGCTGCTTAGTCGACCCAGCAGCCCCCAGACTGTGGCTAGTGCCGGACTCTGCTTGAACAGGCAGCCACCAGGCTGGGGAAGGTGCCGGGCTATTGTACGACTGGGTGCCTCCAGGCTGGGGCTGGTGGCAGCCTGCTACTCAACCAGGAAGCCTCCAGGCTGGGACTGGTGCAGTCCTCTGCTCTACCCGGTAGCCCCCATTCTGGGTCTGGTGGCAGACTCTGCTCGAAACCGCAGCCCACCGGGCTGGGGAAGTTGATGGGCTGCTGGTTGACCCAAGCCTCTAGGCTAGGGCTGGGCCTGCCTGCTGGTCAACCTGGGAGGCTCAGGCTGAGGTTGCTGCTGGGCTTCTGGTCAACAGGGCATCCCCAGACTGTGGCTGGTGATTGGCTGCTGATTGACCCGGCAGCCTGCAGCCTGGGGCATGTCATGGGCTGCTGGTCAACCCGGCAGCCTCCTGATTGGGGCAGAGCCTCTATGCTGGGAGACTCGACAGCCTCGGGCTGGCATTGTCAGCTGCTGGTCAACCGGCATCCCCAGGCTGGGGCTGCTGCCCTCTAGGCTGGATCTGCTGCTTTATCTGTCACCCTCAGACTGGGGCAGGTGCCTGCTGCTGGTCTCCCCAGCAGTCTCCAGGCTGGGGCTGGGCCTGCCTGTTCGTGCACCCAGCAGCCTCAGGCTGGCGCAGGTGCCAGCTGCTCGTCAACCCGGCAGTCCCAGGCTGGGGCTGAGCCTGCCTGCTGGTCTACCGGCTGCCTCAGGCTGGGGCTGCTGCTGGGCTGCAACTCGACCTGGCAGCCTTACACTGGCGATGGGGCCAGGTTGCTGCTTGAACTGGCAGCCCCCAGGCTTGGGATGGTACTGGGCTGCCGCTCCACCCGGCACCCTTCTGGCTGTGTCAGGTGATACAGCCTTGTCGCCCTGGGAGCCTCTAGGCTGGGGCTGGGCCTGCCTGCTTGTCCACCCGGCATCCTTGGGCCGGGCCAGGTGTCGGCTGCTGGTCAACCGGGCAGCCCAAGCTGGGGTTGGTGCCTGGTTGCTCCTCAAACTGGCAGCCAGCAGGCTGGGGCTGGTGCTGGGCTGCTACTCAAGCAGGCATCCTCCAGACTGGGGCTGGTACCAGCCTGCTGCTCGACCCGGCAGCCCCAGGTTGGGGCTGGTCCCAGACTCTGTTCAACCCAGCAGCATCCAGGGTGGCTGGTGCTGGTGCCGGGCCGATGCTCGATCACACAGCCTCTGTACTGGGGCTGGTGCAGACCTCTGCTTGACCTGGTAGTCTACAGACTCGGGCTGGTACCTGTCTGCTCCTTGACCTGGCAGCCCCCAGCTAGGGCTGGTGCTGGCCACTGCTCTACCCGGAAGCCCCCAGGTTGGGCCTGGTGCTGGTCTGCTACTCGACCAGGCAGCCACCAGGCTCAGCTGGTAATGGTCTGCCTCAATCTGGTGACCCCCCTTGCTGGGGCTGGTGCCGAGCTGCTGCTTGACTAGGCAGACTCCAGGCTGGAGCAAGTGTCAGGCTGATGTCGACCTGGTAGCCTCCAGACTGGGCTAGGACTGTCTGCTGGTCGTCCCAGCAACCTCATGTTTGAGCTGGTGCCAAGCTACTCTTCAACTTCACAGCCCCCAAGCTGGGAATGTTACCCGGCTGCTGCTGGACCTGGTAGCCCTCAGGCTGGTGCTGGTACCAGCTTGTTGGTCGTCCAGTCAACCTCAAGGCTAGGGCTGGTGCTGGACTGCTGGTCAACCTGGCAGCCCCCAGGCGGGCCACGTTCTATACTGCTGGTCTACCCTGCAGCCTCCAGGATGCGGCTTATGTCAGACTCTAGTCGACCTTGCATCCTCTAGGTTGGGCTTGGCCGGCCTGTGTGTCCGACCATGTAGCTTCCAGGCACTGTTGGGGCTGACCTGGTGGTAGACCTGCTGCCTTCAGGCTCGGGCTCCTGCTGACCTGCTGTCGACCTGGCTTTCTCCAGTCTCTGACTGGAGCTGGCCTGCTGGTTGACCTGCCAGCTTCAAAGCTGATCCTAGCACCAGCTTCTTAGTCATTCTGGGTAGTCTTTATCCACTCTCTGGGACTGGGCTATTGGTCAACCTCGGCTGCCTCCAGATTGAGCCCTTGATCTTGCTGGTTGACCTCATCAACCTCCAGCCTTTGGCCTGGGCCGGTGGCTAGTTGACCTAGGAACTTCCAGCCAGTGCTAGGGGCTGGGCAGCTAGTCAACCTCAGCAACTAGGACTGAGGACTGGGACTGTCCACTAATGAAGGAGGCAGACTCCTGGTCATGTCCAGTTTCAGCCTGCTGGTTGACCTCAGCAGTCTCCAGTTGTCATCCCGGCAACTTTGGTTTTGGGCTGGTACCTGGGTCTGGCCTGCTGGTCGATATCAGCAGTCTTTTGCTACAGTCCAAAGCTGGTCAACCTAGTCAACCTGCATGTTGAGTCTGGTTCTACCTGCTCATCAACCTCAGCTGCCTCCAGGCTCAGCCTCGGATTGGCATCATGGTCGACCTGGGCAGTCTTTAGCCACTGCCTGGTACTGGGCTACTGGTCAACCTTGCCAGCCTCTAGGTTTGATACAGTTATAACTGACCAGTCTCTTAGATAGGCATTAGCAAGTTTGTCTTTTCCCCATTTCTTGCAATTTCCCCCTATTTAGCATTAACAAGATTAACAGTTTGTCTTTCCCCCATTTGTTGCAGTTTCCCCGTTGTTTGATAGGTTTATCTTTATGACCTGGTCTCCCAGATTGAAGAAAAACAAGCTGGTGTCCACTGGTCTCCGTGCTGAGCCCTTCCCTTTCCCCTTTATGACCTGGTCTCCCAGATTGAAGAAAAACAAGCTGGCGCCCACCCGTCTCTGTGCCAACCCCTTCCCCTGCCCCTTTGCAGATCCTTGCCCATCCTCCCCTTTTTTTCCTTTGTATAAATACCCCTGTACTCTGCCAGAGCAGGACGGTTGTCTTTCAGACATGAGTCTGCTACCCTCCTCATTTGTCAACAAATTAAACCACTTTCCTTTTCCTCAAACTATGTTTCCCTTTATTGGCTGAGGGAAACTAAGGCCGGTGTTTGGTATCAGGTTGAGCCTGGGATTGGCCTGTGGTTGACCTCATTAGCCTCCAGTCTCCAGCCTTAAGCCTGGGTTAGTTGTTTGTCAACCTCAGCAACCCCCAGGTTGAGCCTGGGACTGGACTGCTGGTCGACCTCAGTAGTCTGAAGGCTTATGGGGAACCTGGCCGCCTCTAGGTTGCTGGAGCTGGCCTGCTGTTCAACTTTGGCAGTCTTTAGCCACAGTCTTGGGCTGGGCAACTGGTTAACCTGCAGTCTGAGTCTGGGTTCAGCCTGCTCGTTTATCTCTTGAGCCTCCAGCCTTTTGATGGGGCTGGGTATTTGTGTTTCCTCAGGGAACTAAGCTAAGGTTTAGCCCATGGGCCTGCCTCCTCATTGACCTCATCATCCATCAGCCTTAGGCTGGGGCCAGGTTGCTGTTTGACTTCATCAGCCTCCAGGCATAACAGAGTTTGGCCTGCTGGTCTACCTTCCCAGTTTCCAGGCTGAGCCCCTGGACATCCTGCTTATTGAGCCCCTGGCCTCCAGATTGAGCTGAGACCTTCCTCCTGTTACACTTTAGAGCTGTAGAGTTTGAATGGGGCCAGATTTCTACAATGCCCTCAATCTCCGTATCTTCACCTTCAGGTCTGTGCTCCTGACAATTCCTATTGCAGTGTGGTACCTGCTTGGGCCTTGTACTTTGTGATCTAGGCATTGGGGTCTAAGTATCTTAGTTCCTATCGTTGGGTTACTGGCTATGTTAATCCCTTTTTCTCATATCTCCAGTTCTTGGCATCGTGTTTGGCAGGTTTCTGATCTTGTGGCACCTAATTTCCAGTTTTTGTATCCTTATCCTCCATCACTACTATTACCATTGTTACTTTCATCTTCACTTTCCTTGCACTCAATTCCCAGATGTGGATTTATTTACTCAGTTGAAAATATATATTTCTCATTTTGATGAATATTGCCAAATGATATTCACCAAGGATTCACAAATTTATATTCCCAACAGTGACATATGAATAGGACTTCTGTTTCCCCATATTTGTGCCAGATGTGAAAGCTTGTATTATCATGTGCCTCAACTATTCTGTGTCTTTTTTTTTTAAAGATTTATTTATTTATGCATACAAAAGCTGGGGTACAGGACAGAGATGCGGGGGGTGAGAGGAACCAGAGACAGAGTGGGGAACAGAACAGGCTGACTGACTGAAATACACTGCTGAGGGGAACAGTGGGTGAAATAGGAGAGGTCTGCTGCACCATGTGGGTAGCTCCCTGTCTGGCCGGGGAATCGAACTCCCGGCCAGAGTTCGAACTCCACAGCAGAGGCTGTGGATTGCTTCATAGTGTGGTGCTTAACCCCTTGCACCACCAGGGAGGCCCTATTCTGTGTCTTTGCCTTAATTATTCTTTGCTTTGCCTTTTCTGTTTTCTCAGTGTGCAAAAACAGGGCAGAAGTCCTGGTATGAGGATCTATACAAGCTGAAAACTGCATGTGCAGAATCAGCAATACGTGTTATGGTTAGAGAAGCATAAACACTGAGACTTTTCTTGACTTTCTCCCTAATTCCAAAACTTGACTGGGGCCAGCTGATTACCTGTTTCCTATACTCTTGTGCATTCCCTGTTTGCCTGCTTGCTTCTTTGATTTTTAAAATTTTCTGTCTGATTCTAAATAAAAACAAGACTGCTCTTGGAGTTGGGCTTCAACTTCATGGTGTAGTCCCTCTAGGCTTTTTATTGTTCTGGTCATGGATTCTGAGTAACCCTTTTTCATCCCACCGCCACATATCATAACAAGACACCAAAACATACTCTTATATTGAGAAACAATGTTTACTCTTTGTTTGCATTTACCTGATTTATCTTTGCCATTTTAAAATATTTCCACCATCTGAATCACTCATGATAAGTATCTTGTACACATCATAGAACTGAATTTTTCTTTGTTATCTGTTTGAGAAACTTTTGAATAGTTTAGTCCATTTATTTTTCATTTTTAGCAGTTTTTCATGAAAGTTGTATCTAAGATTACTTTATTCCTGCCTGCATTTTCTCATTTGTTTCTTGTTTATATTTCCCCTTTTCTTTTCCCATATGGCAAGATTGGCTTTGTCCACTTTTATCCTAGTGGCTCCCACCTGGCTGAGGTGAATACCCACATGGTTGGCAATGCCATCTGCCTTCTCCCACTGCATTGGTTCCATGTAGCTTGCATATATTTTCCTGAAAATCTGGACACTTTGCCAACTTGCTGCTCTCTGTAATGTCCTCAAACAACCTGAACTTCATTATTCTTCCAGATGGGCATGGATAGACATTATACTTCTTTCTCAGACCTTTTGGAAAGAGCCATGTATGGGAGATTCATTGAAATGCCTTTTATGTTCTTGCTCCAAGCACAGGTTATAAAAGTGTTGCCCTTCATTTTGGCTGCTGGAACTTCAGCCTCGTTGATCACATTTATATTTATATGACAGATACATTTGAATTTAGATCTGTCATATTATTTTAGGATCTGTTTTCTGCTTTTAAACATTAAAAGCCAAATAGGTTCTCTTTACTTTGGTTTTTATATTCATTCTGATATTTACAATAGTTTGGAGTTTTGTTCCAAGGTTTATAAGCATGTGCAATTGCCTTCACCTTATATTCTTTATAAGGTGAAGAACTACCGAGAAAAGTGATCTAAAACCTGGAAATAAGATAAAGGATAGCTGCATATATTTTGTGTGTCATTCTCGAGCAATGTCTAGTAAGCCTGCCTAAAGGTCATCTGATTTTTTTTTTAAGATTTATTTATTTTTACAAGCACTGGGTACAGCCCGAAGTGTGGGAGGGTGAGAGAATTCACAGGAGCCAGCGTGGGGAACAGAACAGGTAGGCTGACGAAGTACACTGCTGAGGGGAGCAGCAGGCGGCAGGAGAGGTCTGCGCGCCATGTGAGACCCTCGTTAATGGCCAGGGATAGAACCGGTGCTGCAGAGGCTGCAGGCATCTTCGCAGCCCAGTGCTCAACCGTTGTGCCACCAGGGGAGGCCCTGATTTTTTTCTTTTTTTTTTGGTTAAACATTTTTTTTAAGATTTATTTATTTATGCATACGAGAATGGGGGTACAGGCCAGAGGTGTGGGGAGTGAGGGGATTCACCAGAGACAGAATGGGGAACAGAACAGGCAGATTGACTGAAATATACTGCTGAGGGTAGCAGCGGGCCAGTCAGGAGAGGTCTGCTGTGCCATGTAGGTAGCTGCCTGGCAGGGTTTGAACTTGTGTGCAGTGGCTGTGGATTGCTTCATAGGTGGCATCTTAACCCCTTTTGCCACCAGGGAGGCCCAAGGTCATCTGATTTTTCAAAGCAGTAATTCTTAGTGCAGAACCCAACTAGCAGCATCAGCATTAACATCACCAACAAATTGCTAGAAGTGCAAATTCTCAGTATCCACTCCAGATCAACAAAATCAGAAATTCTGTGGATTAGTGTAGGGTAAGGAACAATGTCAGGCTTTTCTGCCCTCCCGCCATCAGGATAGATGATGGATCCTTGCTGTCCTGAATGCATGCCTGATGGCGGGCACCTGGAGTAGGGTGTGGGCATAGGTAGATGGGATTCACCTGGGCTGAGACTGGGCTTTTAAGGGCGGCGTCATGGGGACGCCAGCAGAAGCTGAAAGAGAAGCCGAAGCTGAGAGAAGGCCGGAGAGCCCAGATAGAGTGAAGACTTGCTAGGGGCTGGGAGGCCTTCCAGCCTCCCGGCCCCCCCAGCACCCCTGCCTGCTGTGTACCTGGTAAACCCCAATAAAAGCCTGCAAAAAGCCACTGAGGGCTCTAGGACTCTGACTCTTCCTTTACCCGGTCTGCTGGATCAGAAAACCCGCACTGTGGTCTTCCTGACCCTACAATGGGGCCCAGCAATCTGTGTTTGAACAAGAACTCCACATGATTCTGATGCAGGAGCAATGGTTCTCAGCTCAGACAGTTTGATCCTAAAGAGTGTGGGTCTTTCTGGCTTATTTCGCAGAGCATGATCCCTTCCAGCTCCATCCATGTTGCTGCAGATTGCATGAGTTCATCTTTTTTTGATTGCTGAGTAATATTCCATGGTGTATATGTACCACATCTTCTTGATCCAGTCATCTATTTTTGGGAATTTGGGTTGTTGCCATAGCTTAGCGTAGGGTAAGGAACAATGTCAGACTTTTCTGCCCTCCCGCCATCAGGATAGATGATGGATCCTTGCGGTCCTGAATGCATGCCTGATGGCGGGCACCTGGAATAGGGTGTGGGCATGGGTAGATGGGATTCACCTGGGCTGAGACTGGGGTTTTAAGGGCGGCGTCACGGGGCCGCCAGCAGAAGCCGAGAGAGAAGCAGAGCCATGAGAAGAGCAGAAAGAATGTGAGAGAAGGTCGGAGAGCCCAGAGTGAAGACTTGCCTGCCAGCATCCCAGCCCCCCAGCGCCCCTGCCTGCCATGTACCTGGTAATCTAAATTAAAAACCTGCAAAAACCACTGAGGACTCTGACTCCTCCTTTACCTGGTCTGCTGGATCAGAAAACCTGCACTGTGTCCATTCCTGTCACCACACTTAGCTATTGCAAATAGTGTTGCTATAAACACAGGGGTGCAGGTGCCCTTTTGAATTAATGTTAAAGAAAAAGAAAAATACCGAATGGTCTCATAGCAGGAATTTAGAAAACCTAAATACGGGACCAGGAAAAAGACTAATTATGATAAAGTAAAAATCAAAATCAACAAGCAACTATAAACCAGAGACACACTATAGGGGTGGAAGGGGAGGAAGGAGTAGGATCAAAACAAGGGCGATGGGAATTGTCTGGGGACTGCAACCAAGATGAAAATGCATACATTGTGCAAAAAATGAAAAGTGATGTAAAAAATGTATAAAATAATAAATAAATTAGTGTGGGTCTGCTAATCCTAATGAGTCCCAGGACAAGTTAAGGTGAATTAGGCAGCATTAGAGACAGTGCAGGCAGGGACTTCAGGAGAGTTAAAGAGACTTCTGAGGTAAATACAACCAAAGGAATAAGGGAAACTGCAGAGATAAGGCAACAAACTCCAAAGGGGGTTAATGAAACACCCCAAAACCAGGGACAGCAGATATTCCTGGATAAGGATAATAAAAAGGGGGGATTTTCTGATAGGGGCTGGATGCAGGAAGATTCCAAGCATAGGAGTAGATTGAGGCCACTAACAACTAACCAATGATAGTGAGAATTTTAGAATAATTAGAGGGGGAAAAAAGTATATATTCCCAAAGCATGACTTCATAACCACTCCCTTGGCCCTCCCAGGTGCATCATACCTGAGAGTCTTTGCTTTGTCTTTTTCCCCAAATAAACTTGCCTTTACTTTCCTTTTTTTTAAAGAGCAGGTTTATTAGGGGAAGGGACTGAAGAATAAAGGACACTTGCATAGACACAAGCAGGCAGAAAGAGCTGCCCCAAAGGGACAGGTTTGCTGAGAGAGGCCTGCATTGTCACAAGTGGGCAGAGGGACTGCTGCCAACTTTACTTTCTTGAGTTTGGTTTGTTTTCTCTGCTGACTTATCTGAACTGTCTGTAAATTTCTTTTTCCAGCTTCATGCGACAAGAACTCGTGGTGGTTAAAGGGGTTTCCTGGGTGAGCAGCAGCAATAGCTGTAATAAGGTAACAGCACACACTGGCTTCACTAAGTGGCCTGTTTGGCTGCCATTTTTGTTACCTACGCTTCTGCATTTCCTAAGCAAGGTCAGAAACTGCTTGGTCAATCAGTTATAGGAGCTCAACCCCTGCAAGGTGCCTTTCAAATCAATCAAGAGCAGAAAACTTGATTATCCTGGGAAGGGAATGCATTGTGAGATTTGACCAGGGACCTTGAGGGGGTGCCGGGGTGGAGGGCATTGTGTACTGATGTATAACAAAGGATCCCAGAAGCTGATGAGTAGAAAGCCTGTTGATAATACTGAAACCATGGCTGGGGATCTAGAGCTTGATCTCAATTATAATATCAAGTCATCAAGCAGATGACAACCCCTGTGTAGGGGCAGGTTTTCTGATCCAGCAGCCCGGGTAAAGGAGGAGTCAGAGTCCTCAGTGGCTTTTGAAGGTCTTTTATTTAGACTTACCAGGCACATGGCAGGCAGGGGTGCTGGGGGGCCTGGAGGCTGGCAGGCCTCCCATCCCCCAGCAAGTCCTCACTCTCTCTGGGCTCTCTCTGGCGTTCTTTCTGCTTCTCTTCTTTCGGCTTCCATTCATTCTTGGCTTCTGCAGGCATCCCTGTGACGCCGCCCTTATAAACTCAGTCTCTCAGCCCAGGTGTACCCACTCCAGGTGCCCGCCATCAGGCATGCATTCAGGACCATAGGGTTCCCTCATCTATCCTAATGGCGGGAGGGCAGAAAATCCTGATCCTTTTTCCTTACCCTACACCCTGATACTATAGATGACAGAGCACATTTTCTAGTTTCACTCCTCCCTTTTCTTTTTGTCCTTCTTCCCCTCACAACTTATGCTGTATGATTATAAATAAAAAGGCCAGGATCTTGTTCTTCAGCAGTTCTGCATCCCACAGCTTGCTCCACGACTCCTGTTTGTCAGTGCTGTGTTGTCAACGCCACATAGCAGACATTTGGAAATGTCTGTGGACAATATATTTAGTTGTCACAACTGAAGGCAGTAGTAGGAGCACTACTGACTGCTAATGGACAGAGGCCAGGAATGGTATTAAATACCATCCAATGCACAGGACAGAACCTACTCTTTCCCATCCAAAAAGATCCTGACCCAAATCCAAAGAGTGAACAATGAGAAACATTCTCTTAGAAGAATGTAACTGATAAAATACTTATTATGGATTAGTGCCCAGATGCTAACTTAAAGGAAACGTGTTAATATGAAAATGATTTTTAATCTGGTAGAAATGCAAATTATTTCTGTCCAGTAGAGACGATAGCCCAAAAGTTATGGTTTAATTGCTATTTAGGAAAATGTATTGTTTATCTGTTACGCAACACAAGACCCTATATCATAGTAGCTTAAAACAACAGTAAGTATTTATTATTATCATGGTTCATGTGGATCAGGAATTCATTAAGTGACTTTAATTGTTGGAGAAACAATTTGCACTCGCTCTGTAACTGTGTGTCTGAGTTTTTTCCCAGGAAATATGGGGTGAGCAACCTTCTGAAATTTGTTTAACTCTACTTTTTTTCCTCTCTAATATCCTCTGAGTGTTTGTTTTATCTTAATGCTGTTTTAATTTTGAGCTTCTACCCAAAATTTGTGGCATGTTCATGTAGGGAAGGAGCCAGGCTAGTGTCCAGACCAGGTAAAATTAATCTTATGATTAATCCCCGGTGGCGCAGTGGGTTGAGCACCGCACTGTGAAGCTGTCTGCAGCCTCTGTAGCTCCAGTTCGATTCCCGGCCAGCCAGGGAGATTCCCACATGGCGCAGCAGACCTCTCCAGTCTCGCCTGCTGCTCCCCTCAGCAGTGCTCTCTGTGCATCTGCCTGTTCTGCTCCTGGCTCTGTCTCTGGTGAATCCTCTCACCCTCCTGTGACTCTGACCTGTACCCACTTCTTGTATAAAAATAAATCTTTAAAAAAAATTAATCTTATGAGCCTGATGGAGCATAAGGATAGAAAAGTTTGAAAGGAAGAGCGATAAGACCAGAAACCTGGTTCACACAATGCCAAGAGGTGGAGTTAGGGGTAGAGGAGATTAACATAGTCATTAAACCAGCGATGGGAACTAAAAATCCTTAGGCACCAAGGCACAGACCCAAGCAAAAAGTCAGGCTGCTGTTAGTGCCATAGGGCACAGACCTGAGGTAAAAATACGGAGATTGAGGGCAATTGTAGAACCTCTGGTCCCTTTCAAATTCTCCATAGTTATCCAAAATCAACAGCAAACAGACCACTGCATGAAGGAGTGAGCCCCTCCCAAAGAGAAGAAGCCTCTATCAACGCAGTCTCTGCGCTGGCACATACAGCAGTCCTTCTGCCCTCTCGTAACTATACAGGTGCTTCTGATGGCCAATTCTCTCCCTCCGCAGGGCAGTAGCCTTCCTGTCTGCATGTGACCTGTACCATTCGGGGCTTCTCTTTACTGGCCTCCCTCACAGGCAGTTCGCCTTAAGGCTGTCCACCTGTGACCGTTGCAGGCCTCTCAGAAAAATGTGTCCCTTGCAGGGCAGCTCTTACTGCCCATTTCAGTCTACGCAAGTGTCTTTATTCTTCTCTCCCTTTTATAATAAACCTGCCCTTTTTAAAAAAAATTATTTATTTATGCATGCAAGAGCTGGGACACAGGCCAGAGATACGGGGGGGTGAGAGGACCCGCCAGAGACCCAGTGGGGAACAGAACAGGCAGACTGAAATACACTGCTAAGGGGAGCAGCAGGCAAGTCAGGAGAGGTCTCTTGCACCATGTGGGTTACTCCCTGGCTGGCCGGGGATTGAACTAGTGCTGCAGAGGCTGTGGACAGCTTCATAGTGCAGTGCTCAACCTCTTGTGCCACCAGGGAGGCCCAAACCTGCTCTTTTGGATATAACCAATGTCTCTGTGTTGTGGAGAAACTCACTTGGGAAACTTGCTGATGCCAGTGAAAGGGGACCTCTGGTGAAACTCATAATGAACCCAACGACCCCGTTCTCCAGACCCAACAATTCCAAAAACGAGTTCATCCCTACGTTTTACATGTGATTTCAATTAACCTCTACAGTTGAGCAGGGATTCACCACATTTGGGAATTTTTTTTTTCTTTCATCACAAAGACTCTAACAGTCTGGTAATCTACAAGCAGATCGCTGCTTGCAAATAATAAATTCTTGCAAATGTTTGTGTATTCTGCCTCTTCTGATTCACAGAATTAAACCAAGTCCAAGAAGTGTCTGCCACTGGCTGGTACATTCTCTCCTTCTGATGTAAACAAAGTATAACCGGTGGCTGCAGCCATAAACTGATACAGGTGGTGGCCCTGGAAGTGGTTGCTGGTGAGGATAGAAAGCACCAGGGAAATGCCAAAAAATGGGTGGAGCGACTGATAAAAATTATTCAGCTGTTTTGGGATTTGGCATGAGGGGTCAGTGGATTTTGGCCCCCACCCCACTGATCTTTTAGAAGGCTGTTGTGGGTCTCTGAATGTGAAGGCTTCCAGCAGGCAACCTCAGAGAGGAAAAGTTTGGAGACTTTACAAGTAGCCGATTGACTGAAACTGTTCCCGGCTTTGTTGCTGTTGCGGCCTGGCAGAGAAGGCAAAGACCCGGAGCCTGGCGTCTTACTGAGCTATGTAAGTTTGGCCATATGTCGGGCCATTTGACTGCTGTAGCTGCTGTTTTGAGTGTTGTTTGACTGGTGCTATGCTGGGGCATCTCGGCAGCTCATAGAGCATCTCCTGTTGTGTCTTCTGTTGTCTTTGTGAGTTGAAACCTGGCCTATAGTCTGGCTGCTGTGTGTCTGCAGTGGCAGGATGATGCCATCTTGGGCACATGGCCTACTGTTTGGGAGAGAAGATCTGCATCCTCAGTGGCAGGAAAATGCCATTTTAATTGCTTTTGTTTAGAAGTGAAAAACACTGGACATGGCTTTGGGTGAGGTAAACGGCAATTTTTAGCCTCAGTAACTCTGTTTTCCCCTGGTTTGTTAAATAAATCCCATTGTTGTTGTTGCCTGAGCCCGAGTAGTCTTGCAATTGTGCACACAGGTGAAGAACTCAGACAGTGACTGGTAAGCTGTTTGGGCAGTGCCCTTGGCCAGTTTTGGTGGCCTTTGCTGCCCTGTATCAAAAGGAGTGAGTATGTGCACTTAGAATGTGCCTTCTGCTCTGATTTGGGGGATGTATTGCTGCCTCGTTTTTGTTTGTTTATATTGCATTCACTGTATCTCTCTGCTATTGAAATTTCTCTCCATATCCTTCTGCAAACCACTCTAATCTCTGAAGCTGCTTTTGGCAGTCATTATGTTAGGGGGAAATGATGTCCTCCATACAAGCTTTGTGGATGCCACCCCCACTCCAGACCAAAGCCATCAGGACATTGGGAAAGACAAATCCCGTCACCACCAAAGGGAAGGTGGCTGGGACTTGAGGGTGGGGTTAAGCAGCCAGGTTTGGTATAAAAACCAGACACGTGGGCCTTAGGGTCTCTCTCCTCTTGGCTTCACGGCTCGTGGCCAGCTCTCAGCGTGCCATTGGGATTCCAGGGCAGTGGAAAGGATAGGACGCATTTAAGACTTTATTTCCCTCTTTTCTCCCTGAGTTGTACATTTCCTCATTTCCCCTTCCCTTGTAAATAAACCTTTTATTAACCTTTTGTGTGCGCCTGCAGTTAAGTATTAGTAAGTCCCTTTTAAACGCACGGGTGAGGACCCACAGCCAGGCAACCCGTTTTATATCGGGGTTGCCCTGTAACAATGATTCCTCTATTAACCTAGGATTTCAGATCTCTCCTAATTTCTTTGCAAATGGAACTTATTTTTATTTTACCCTCATTGCTACTTTTTAAGTGATTTCCAGGAAAAGAAGAAAGAATTGATGTTGTTTTTGGAGTTGTTGGGTATGGAGAGTGGGGTCCTTGGGTTCACTCTGGGAAAGGTTTCACCAGAGCTCCCTTTTCACCAGCATCTGCAAGTTCCCAGGCAAGTTTCTCCATGACAGAGAGATGTTAGTTATATCCAAAAGGGCAGGTTTATTGTAAAAGGGAGAGAGAAGCATAAAGGACACTTGCATAGGCACAAAGGGGCAGAAAGGGCTGCCCTGAAGGGGACAGGTTTGCTAAGAGAGAGGCCTGCATGCTCACAGGCGGGCGGCCTTGAGGAAAGCTGCCTCTGCTGAGGGAGGTCAATGAAGAGAAGCCCCGGCATGATACAGGTCATGGGCAGGCAGGAAGGCCACTGCCCTGCAGAGGGACAGAGAGTTGGCAAAAAGAGCACCTACATAGGCACAAGTGGGACTGCTGCCCGTGCCAGTGCAGAGATTGCACAGATAATAGACTTCTTCTCTTTGGGAGGGGCTCACTCCTTCATGGAGTAGTTTGTTTGTTGTTGACTTTGAATAAACTATGTAGTATTTGAAAGGGGCCAGATTTTTTTTTTTAAAGATTTTATTTATTTATGCATACAAGAGCTGGGGTGTAGGCCAGAGGTGCTGGGGGTGAGAGAGGATTCACCAGCGACAGAGTGGGGAGCAGAACAGGCAGATCTACTGAAATACACTGCTGAGGGGAGCAGCGGGTGAGACAGGAGAGATCTGTTGTGCCATGTGGGTCACTCCCCTGGCTGGGGATTGAACTCATGCTGCAGTAGCTGCGGAATGCTTCATAGTGCGGACATGCTTCATATTGCTGATGCTTAACCCCTTGCACCACCATGGAGGTGAAATGGGCCAGATTTCACCAATTGCCCTCAATCTCCATATCTTGACCTTCAGGTGTGTGCTCCTGATACCCCCTACAGCAGTCTGATACCTGCTGGGGTCTTGTGCTTTGTGATCTAGGCATTGGCGCCCAAGGATCTGAGTTCCTATAGCTGGGTTAATGGCTATGTTAATCCCTCCTACCCCCACCTCCAGCTCTTGGCACTGTGTGAGCCAAGTTGCTAATCTTAAGGCGCCTCCTTTCCAGTTTTCTACTGTTATCCTCCCTCAGAATGACCCCCCCCAACCCCCCTCAATAGTTTTATTAACTATAAACCTCCAGGAAAGTTTTTTAAAAAGTGCAATGAATAGCCATAAGCCCATTACCTCGATTCAATAATTGTGTTAATATCTTGCCACATTTGCTTTCTCTCTCTACAAAACCTTTTTTTTTTTCAGAACCATTTGAAAGTAAGCTGGAAGTGTCACTACTCTAGCCCTAACTACTCCAGCAAGCGTCTGAAAATAAATACATTATCCTATATAACCATAAAATTTTTATCATACTGAAGTGAATTAACAGTCATTCGATATATCATTTAACATATAGTCCATATTTAATATTCCCCAATTGGCCCCTGAGTGCCAGTTTGCTTTATTTTTTGATCCAGAATCCAATCAAGATTGGCAATACAACATTTTGTGTGTAGTATTGTGTTTCATGAAATCTCTTTTGATTGAAAATGTCTCCCTTCTCTCCTGTTTTTTTAAGACATTTTATGTTTGAAGTGTTCAGGTCAGTTGTCTTATGAAAAGCCCCCTACTGATGCCGTAGTCCTGCTATTGAGCCCTAGGGCAAATAAGGGTTAATTAGGCAGCTTCAGGGACAGTGCTGGAAGGGGCTTGGGGAGGAGAATTAAAGAGGCTTCTAAGATAAGGGAAACAAAAGGAATAAGGGAAGATCTGAGACCAGGGCAACAACTTCAAAGGGGGTTAATCAAACACCCCAGGACCAGGGACTGAAGGTGTTGCTGGACAAGAGCAATAACGAAAAAGGACTCTAAGATCAGGGCTGGGACACAGAGTGTTTATTGTGGGCACAGAGACATTTAGGCAGTGAGACCACTGGGAACCAACCAATCACAAAGAGACTGATGGGGCTTTAGAATAATTAGGGAAAGAAGGTGCATATTCCCTGAGGCAAGACTCCACTTCAGCTTCCTTGCCCTTCCCTTTCCTGGTTCCACCAGTCTGGGAGTCCCACTTTATTTCTGTTCCTTTTCTCCTTAATAAACTTTTTCGTTTTCTAAATAAATCTGCCCCTTTTCACTTGTTTGCCTGAGTATCAGCAAATCTCCTGCTGTGGCTTCATGAGACACCAACCCGTGGGGGTCTAGTGGCTGGGACTCAGCGCCCCCTGCAGCCTGGGATCCATTCCTGGCTGGGAGACTAGACTTGAAAACCTACAGTTATGCTATCACTGTTCTATATGAACTGCAAGTCACTGGGAATCTGAATGGATGTGAGTTCCAACATGCTTGCTGTTAACAATTTTTAATGGATAATAAATATTTTTTTGGAGTCCGAGTTCTCACTAGACCTCAGCAAGCCAGTTTTGGGGGAGCTTGGTAGAAGTTATTTCCAGATGAGCCTTAAATTCCAAGTATTTTCCTATTATTACCACTATATAAAATGCACTCTGGTTTCCAAATACAGGGTGTACTTTTTATTCTAAAAGTTAATATTTGTTTTCCTCTTATCTCCCTGTAGAAACCAAATTCTTTCAGTTGCTAGCCTCTTAAGTTTATCTGTGCTTTAATGTATTTTTCTCTAAGCTCATTTTCATTTCACCTATTTGATTTCTTAATCTGTCTACCCATTTTCAAGTAGAGCAAGGGTAGTCCTTGTCAGAACAGAACCAGACACATACAGAGTGTCAAGAATAAGAAAAACCTCTTTGAATATTTTTCATCGATACTTGTTAAAGTACTTTTTGTTGCAGAGGCTGCGATTGCTTCATAGTGCGGTGCTTAACCCCTTGTGCCACCAGGGAGGCACAAGTTCAATCCCCAGCCGGCCAGGGAGCAACCCACATGGCGAGGCAGACCTCTCCTGTCTCGCTCGCTGCTCCCGTCAGCAGTGTATTTCAGTGGATCTGCCTGTTCTGTTCCCCGCTCTGTCTCTGGTGAATCCTCTCACCCCCCGCATCTCTGGCCTGTACCCCAGCTCTTGTATGCATAAACAAATGAATCTTAAAAAAAAAAAAAATACTTCTTTTTGACACAAAATTAGTGACATGTGTTTGGAGTGTCCAAAGTACCTAACCATGGTATATATTTTTTGGGATCTTGAAGACAATTTTGGAGAATAACCATTTGTTTAGTTGCAAAATAATATTAATTTAATTATTAGACCTCAAATTATTTTAATTATATTCTTTGACTTACTCTTTACAACTCTATGGGGGTAATTGAAGTAGATGGTGAAATCTCTTTTTTTTTCAAATGAGAAAATCCAGGCTCAGATATGTGCACTTTGCTTGCTCAGGATCTTCTGCCTCTTTGGAAACAGATGGGATTTAAGTCTGGTTGCAGATGGGTAATACAGGGACTGAATTTACCTCATTCATTCTGTATCTTGTATATTTTTGCAAAATCAATGTGTTTATCTTAAAATACTTTAAATTTCCACCATCAATAACTCTTTGGTGTTCCCTTTTGGTACCATGAAACCTGAGGACTTGTTGCTTCAGGAGGCAGCCATTCAGTATAAAGTGTTCAAATCCCATTAAGCTACTTTCTGATTGATGCAGGTTGAAAAATTATTAATCCAATTTGTATATCCTTAAATGAAGACTCCAGTTGTAGCATTTTATATATCTCTTCCTGGTAACTAATATGCACTGTTAAGTTTTGGTTTTGCCACTGTTAAAAGAAATAGAAGAAGACACAAAGAAATGGAGAGACATCCCCTGCTCGTGGATTGGAAGAATAAACATTATTAAAATGGCCATCCTTCCAAAAGCAATATACAGATTCAATGCTATTCCAATCAAAATTTCAATGTCATTCTTCAAAGAAATAGAACAATTATTGATGAAATTCATATGGAATCACAAAAAACCCCGAATAGCCAAAGCTCTCCTGAAAAAAAAAGAAGGGAATGGAGGCATTACACTCCCAGACTTCAAACTATACTACAAAGCCATAATCACCAAAACTGCATGGTATTGGAACAAGAACAGACATACAGACCAATGGAATCGAATAGAAAATCCAGAAATAAATCCACAGATTTATGGTCAACTAATCTTTGACAAAGGAGCAAAGACTATGCATTGGAGCAAAGAAAGTTTGTTCAATAAATGGTGCTGGGAAAACTGGGTCGCTACATGCAAAAGAATGAAGCTTGACCACTACCTCACACCATACACAAAAATCAACTCAAAATGGATTAAAGAACTAGACATAAGACCTGAAACCATAAAATATATAGAAGGAAATATAGGCGAAACACTACGTGATCTGCACATCAAAGACATCTTTACAGACACATCACCCAAAGCAGTGATAGTGAAGGCAAAGATAAACAGCTAGGACTACATCAAATTAAAGAGCTTCTGCACAGCATAAGAGACAATAACAAAAACAAAGAGAAACCCCACCAACTGGGAGAACATTTTTGCACCCAACACTAATGATAAAGGACTGATCACAAAAATCTGCAAAGAGCTGATGAGACTCAGCAACAACAAAGAAAATAATCCAGTCAAAAAATGGGCAGAAGAGCTAAAAAGAAACTTCTCTGAAGAGGAAATGCAAATGGCCAACAGGCATATGAAAAAATGTTCAACATCACTTGCAATCAGGGAAATGCAAATCAAAACTACCATGAGATACCATCTTACACCAGTGAGAATGGCACATATTAAAAAAACTAGCAACAACAAATGCTGGCGAGGGTGTGGAGAAAAAGGAACTCTTCTGCACTGTTGGTGGGAGTGCAAACTGGTCCAACCACTGTGGAGAGCTGTGTGGAGATTTCTGGACCTACTAAACATAGAGCTTCCATATGATCCAGCAATTCCACTCCTAGGTATTTACCCAAAGGACACAGAAACATCAATTCCAAAGAACACCTGCACCCCTATGTTTATAGCAGCACTGTTTACAATAGCTAAGCTTTGGAAACAACCCAAATGCCCAAAAATAGATGACTGGATCAAGAAGATGTGGTACATATATACCATGGAATATTACTCAGCATTCAAAAAAGATAAACACATGCAATTTGCAGCAACATGGATGGCGCTGGAAGGGATCATGCTCAGCGAAATAAGCCAGAAAGAAAAAGAAAAATACCGGATGGTCTCACTCATAGCAGGAATCTAGAAAACTTAAATAAGGGACCAGGAAAATGAATAACTATAAGAAAGTGAAAATCAAAATCAACAAAAAACTATGAACCAGAGACACTTTTAGGGGGGCGGGGGCGGGAGGGGAGGGATTGGGGTCAGAATGGGGGGCTGCAATTGTATGGGGAATATAACAATAAAATTTATAAAAAAAAAAAAATGGGTAGAAGAGCTAAAAAGAAACTTCTCCAAAGAGGAAATACAAATGGCCAAGATGCATATGAAAAAATGTTCAACATCATTTGTAATCAGGGAAATGCAAATCAAAACTACCATGAGATACCATCTTACACCAGTGAGAGTGGCACATATTAAAAAACTAGCAACAACAAATGTTGGTGAGGATATGGAGCAAAAGGAACTCTCCTGTACTGCTGGTGGGAGTGCAAACTGGTCCAACCACTATGGAAAGCTGTATGGAGATTCCTCAACCTACTAAAGATAGAGCTTCCATATGATCCAGCAATTCCACTTCTAAATATTTACCCAAAGGACACAGAAACATTAATTCAAAAGGGCACCTGCACCCAATGTTTATAGCAGCACTATTTATAATAGCTAAGTTCCGGAAACAACCCGAATGCCCAAAAATAGATGATTGGATCAAAAAGATGTGGTATATATACACAATGGAATATTACTAAGCAATCAAAAAAGATAAACTCATGCAATTTGAAGCAACGTGGATGGAGCTATAAGGGATCGTGCTCAGTGAAATAAGCCAGAAAGAAAAATACTGGATGGTCTCACTCATAGCAGGAGTTTAGAAACCCTAAATAAGGGACCAGGAAAAAAGAATAACTATAATAAAGAAAAAATCAAAATCAACAAGCAACTATAAACCAGAGACACACTACGGGGAGGGGTAGCGGGGAGAGGAGAGATAGGGGTCAAAATAAGGGAAGTGCAATTGTAAGCAGAATATAATCAAGATGAAAATGCACACATTGTGCAAAAATGAAAGATGATGTAAGAAATATATACAGTAATAATAATAATAAAAATTAAAAAAGAAAAAAAAAAAAGTTTTGGTTTTGCTTTTCACTTAAAAGGTAACAGTGTTCATCAAACGTACTTAAAAAAAAAGCCCAAAGGAACCAGCCATAATAGTTCTTTTTGCTCTACCATACGTTTGCCTGTTTTGCATATTTCACTGATTATGGGAAATTGATAGATTGGAAATATCAACTTTACCATTGGTTATGAGTAATTGATATAGTCAAAATTATAAAGCAGCTCATTATGGACTCAAGTTCCTCTTCAGCAAAGTATAATAGTAGTGCAAGTGTATATATACATTATAGCTACACATATACACTACCCTATATAGATTATGTACATATATACATACATAGTATGCTTATTTTCTTTTTTGTGTTTGTTTTTCTCTCAAGATACAAAGATACAAAGCATCTTTGTCCCAGTAAGGCTGACATTATAAAAGACTTCTTATTTGTGAAAAGCAAACCACGCCAACCAAAACAAAAACAACCCAAATCAAATAGCAAATGAGGTAATTGCTTTGAGAAGAAAAAGAACAGTCCAACATTTATTAACAAGTTTCTTCCCAAATTTTCTTAATAAAAAAAAAAACCTCAAAAGCATTTTCTTGTACTTAAATTGCCATTTTCTGTTTTTAAATTTGCTCACATGTATTGCATCGAATTTATGAACAGGCATTGATAGTGTATATACATAAAACCAACACTTGCTGATGACTGACTTCTGAGGTGCTTACAAGTAGTGAGTTTTTTTATTATCCAACTTAAGCACAGCTCCACCAACTAATTGTTGCCCTAATTTTCAATATCTCGGTAACTTGAACTCTGACTTTGTTTGACACAATTAAGTCAGCTTTAGTAAATTTAGAAGCACATGTTAAAGAATTATCTTGCCTCATGCTCCTGGGTTGCCAATCCCTGAGGGCAGAAAACAAGAGTTGATGTGTTGGTGCATCTAATATCACAGGACTTGCTTATTACTATCAATTACCTAATAGAAAAAGAGAAGAAAGACATTTATTTACTGAAATGGGTCCCTGGGTCTCTGCCCCAGAGAAACAAATTCAGTCTTATGTGGACTATGTACACTTAACCCCCAAATGCAGACCAGTGCACTTCTGTGGTTCATTTTCGGTCTGATGACTTAGTAGAAGATCATTGCCCACCCCAATTCTGCTTGTTTTTGAATGTGTTGAACCAAGTGCTTTCTTCTCTAATTATGTAAGAAACAGACCCATGTCTAGTTATTTTGGGTCAAAGGAAGATATTAAAACTATTGATACTTTAAAAGTTTAAGTAAAATGTTAATCAAATGGTTTGTGATGACTTTCTAGGAAAATTCTTGAGTTGTGCACGACAATATCTCAGGAAGAACACAAGTGCTCTCTTTCACAACCAAAAGTTTTCTTTTTTAACAAATAGAATTGTTAAGGCAATTTTGAGTTTTGAAGCATTGCTGGTTGCTTTGCACTTTCATTAAGTGGTTTGTTTGATGCCTTGTTTTTTTTCTAAATTTTACCCACCAAAACTGCAATTATTAAATTGATTTTTAATTGTTATTGACATTTCTTAAGAGCAATCTTAAAAGGAGTCTTAAGAATAGTGGCTAAAAATAGTCAGATGAGACATATTACTAACTTTCCCCATGACAATTATAAATATTAGAAGAGTTTTCGAGACTGTGTCATAGTGTCCTAGTGATGCAAATTCAGTAAGAGTTATGTGAAGATGAACGTGTGACTTGTTACATGCCAAAATCATACATGTACAGTAAGAACAATGTAAACAACTCCTTCTGGCAACAGATCATAATTAGGAGGACACCGCATTCCAGGATCTGAAGAACTTCCTTGTTCCTCAAGAAAATGTTTCGTCCTGGTCCCATCAAAACAGTACACAAGACTTCTGAATAGACTCTTTGTTAAGCAACCCCCCTACCGCCCACAAGTGTTTATAAAAATCTTGAAATAATATTCTCACAAAAAGAGCAGAGTCTGAGTTTAGAGGATGAGAGTAACAAGTACATGCACAAAATCTGTCATTTCACCCGTATATAAATGGCTCTAGAGAAAGATAAATGAGAAACTACCAATTGCATAACACAGCCTTCATGGCACCTAACTGGGGGCAGGGGAGGAGGAAATAAATAGTTCAAAGGTAAATCCTCTGTCCCATAGTAGAATCAGGCACATCCCGTGGTGTCATAGACAGTAAACAGCCAGGTATCTTTCCAGATAACTTCCTGAGATTTGGAGTGTTCTTCAGAGTTCCTTATCTTACTCCTTCCAAATGCCAACATCATTGCCTTCAGTGTCCTCAGCCCAAAGTCAGCCATCCTGTAATATGAATTAGAACTTGTTATGTGTCTGGGTCTCATTTAACAAAATAAGAATGTTCTGAGAAAACAGTTTATCCAATAAATTCTAGAGAGGGCCTCAAATGACCAGTACCTTATATGCTCAAGATTTAGAGGGAAATGAAATATCATGTAGTCCACCCAGCACGTGAAATTATAAAGTCTCCTACATAGCATCCAAGAAAGATTTTCCCACAAGGGTGCTCCACAAGACACTGGTCCCTAAAATACTCAGAAATCCTAAATACTAAAATACTCAGAAATACACAATATATATATTATGTGTATGTGGAATATATACACATACTATATACACATACTATATACATATATACGTATACATATACACCTACTATATACTATATACCTATATATTCAATTTTGTTTGTCTAAGTTTTTCAGCCTTCTATGTTATTCGTTGATTAAATTTAATTTAGCAGAAGATAATAGAAAACAAACAAGCACTATAAAGGAAATGTACCTATTCTTAGTGCCAAGAGTCGTCCTGATCTGTCCCTGCCATTCAGGTGCTCAGTGATCACTGGTAAAATGATATCCACTGCCACAGAAAATATTCACACTCTTACATTTTAAAATGATTGTAAATAATGGCTTTCCTCTGAAGGAAATATACAGATTGCAACTATCTTTTCTGTTCATGATTATTACTAATAGCACTCAACATGGCTGACAATAAATAATAAATGCATAGATCATTTCTCTTATTGCTGTTTATTGGTTCTACCTGGCAGGAAAAAATAATCAGAAAACTCTTTTGTCCACATATTCAACTCTGGGTATAAATTTGTCCTATTTTTTCCTTTCTCATTCTCCCCTCGAACAAGGGTAAATGTCTCCTCATTTGTTACTAATTTGGTTGGGAGTACTGAGCTGTATGCCACATGCACTTTACACAAGAACAAACTGTCTTTTTATTTAGCATATATTAATACCAGTGGTCAATGAATCATCTCTGTGAGTTATGAGATGGTAAAATTGAAAAGATAGGAGACCCTGAATATAAAGATTAATTTTCAAAGAATAAAATTAAATTTAGAAAACTTTAGATCTTTCTATTTCCTTAGAGATGTTCATGAGCAGGAAATAATACCTATGTGTGTAATTGTCCTGCACCTAAAGCTTATGAACCCCTAATCCAGAAGCAAGGTTTAAGTAACCAGAAATGTGCTAGACCAGTAGACGTGAGCTTGTGACTAGTTTCACTGTTTGTCAAACAAAAGCAACTCAGAGTTCAAAGATGACCCAGAAGGTAGTTACCATCCTGAATTCTGTCATCAGTGGGAATTCTGTCATCATACCCATAAAAGCTTTCTTTCTGATATTTTAATGACAGCCACATTGCTTATGGGAACAGCCTTCACAGGACAAGGATGTTGCAGGGTGACTTACATAATTTCAGGCATTATCCAAAAAATCTTACACAATGATTTCTTATTTTGTTTGACCACATACCCACCCACCTGGTAATCTCTTCAGTGCTATAGACCCCACCACCAAGAAATAAGCATATGTCCATATATAATTTCACATAAAATATAATGTACTTTCATGAATGCTTGAAACCCTTCATGAGACCCCAAGTATCATCCTCTCTCGTCAAATCATGAATATTTTCTTATTCAACTTTATATGTCCAACTTGAACTATACTAGACCAGTAGAAGAAATCATTGAGTGGATATATTTGTCAAGACAATCCATAGGCTAACCCTTAAAAAAAAGTTGATGTCACTGGGAGAACATTTTTGCACACAACACTAATGAGAAAGGACTGATCACAAAAATCTGCAAAGAGCTGATGAGACTCAACAACAACAAAAAAATAATTCAGTCAAAAAAGGGGCAGAAGAGCTAAAAAGAAACTTCTCTGAAGAGGAAATGCAAATGGCCAACAGGCATATGAAAAAATGTTCAACATCACTTGTAATCAGGAAAATGCAAATCAAAACTATAATGAGATACCATCTCACACCAGTGAGAATGGCACATATTAAAAAAACTAGCAACAACAAATGTTGGCGAGGGTGTGGAGAAAAAGGAACTCTCCCGCACTGTTGGTGGGAGTGCAAACTGGTCCAACCACTATGGAGAGCTGTGTGGAGATTTCTGGACCTACTAAACATACAGCTTCCATATGATGCAGCAATTCCACTCCTAGGTATTTACCCAAAGGACACAGAAACATCAATTCCAATGAGCACCTGCACCCCTATGTTTATAGCAGCACTGTTTACAATAGCTAAGCTTTGGAAACAACCCAAATGCCCAAAAATAGATGACTGGATCAAGAAGATGTGGTACATATACACCATGGAATATTACTCAGCATTCAAAAAAGATAAACACATGCAATTTGCAGCAACATGGATGGCGCTGGAAGGGATCATGCTCAGAGAAATAAGCCAGAAAGAAAAAGAAAAATACCGGATGGTCTCACTCATAGCAGGAATCTAGAAAACTTAAATAAGGGACCAGGAAAATGAATAACTATAAGAAAGTGAAAATCAAATCAACAAAAAACTATGAACCAGAGACACTCTATGGGGAGTGGGGGGTGGGGAGGGGAGGGCTTGGGGTCAAAATAAGGGGATTGCAATTGTATGGGGAATATAAAAATAAAATTTATTTTAAAAAAAAGTTGATGTTGCAAATCTATACAGACAGAAAGTAAATTAGTTGGTTGCCTGGCACTGGGGTTATGTGGGTGGGATGGGGAGTGATGGATACAGGATTTTTCTTTTGGAGTGATATAAATATTCTAAAATTAGATTTTTAAATATGATTGCCCATTCTGTCAAAATACTAAATAAACTATTGAATGATATACTTTAGATTTATAAATGGTATCTCAATAAAGCTGTTTTTAAAAGTTGGTGTTATAAGAAAGGGGAAAAAAATGACTCAGAGGGAACTTATAATAAAGTTCATCTGAGTGAAGAATATGTGGCCTCTTTATTGTCTTCAATGAGGAAGGAACTAGAGGAATTTTGGTTAAAGGTTATTGGACTTTTTCTCATGGGAAACTATGGCGACTATGTGTTTAGGTCTTCTGAAGAGTGGCATGTGGAGGACTGCCTATAAGAATAAGCAGCCCTGAAGTGGCCCAGAAGCTTTTCAGCCTAACCCAGTATTCTGTTTCTGAGAACTATTCAATAGGGAGGCAATAGCTGTCTATGACACTGCATTATTATTTTTAATTAGTTTTATTTTTTAAATGATACTTATTGAGGTAATGTGGGGTCGCAACACTCTATGTTTTAGGGGTATATTGCTTTAAAGGTAGACTATGGACTGTTGGCTAGTAAATTTATCTAAGTATATCTTGAATCAATTCATATTTTTGACTGTTCTAGCAAATTCCACATGCTTTCTAATTTCCCTTGTGATGTGAGTAACAAGGGAAAATTGTTACTCAATTTTTGCGTGGAGGCAAAGCCTGGATTATAGGACCTTGCGATCCCCTTGTTTCTGATTCTCACTACCCCTTTCTCCAGATGCTGTAAAAAGCCTCTTTTTATAGACAAGAGTTTCCAATTTTTATTCTCTGCTTACAAGTCTTTCGTTCCTACTGCCTTTACTAAGTTTAAACCTGATTCACACTTGATGGGTAGTGTGCACAGCAGACACATACAATCCTTCCAGATCCTGGAACATCATTTTAGTACAGAGATATGGCAACCTTCACTAAGTTGCAGGTGGCATCCAGGTCAATTTTATGTAAGATGAAACTGAGATCCAAGGAGAAGAAAGCATTTTCCTAAGCCACACCGCTAACCAGCAACAAGATTAAAAGTGATATGTCTTGATTCCCTGTGATTCTGCTTTCAGAACTCTCAGTTTACATCCCCAAATTACCCTCATCTCAGGCTCTTCAGCCGCCTTCCGATTTTATTTGTGGTTTGAGCCAGCACTGACCTCCCCGTCCTGTCTGGTCTCCTCCATGTCTTCCTCATCCCGGTCAGGTTCAAACTCAGTGCCCCGGTCTACAACATCCACACCCTCCTGTACCCTGGGCTTCTCATTCTCCCATTTGGCGAAGCCTTTGTCCTTTGTGGCTTTATCATGGAACTTGGATTTCATTTTGGGGAAGGTGTGGGACCCAGAGTTCCCCCAGCCAGCTTCTGACCAGACAGGCTCAGTCTGGGTGGCTTGGCTGGTCGTGGCCCGCTGCAGCCGCACGGAGATCTTGCGGGAAGAGCCTGTAACTAAGGTGATGGCTCTGTCGTCCAGGTCTTGGTGTCCAGCAGTGACGCTGGGGAACTCAAACACCTCATCCTGCACTGGAAGAGGAAAGAGAATAGTGATTATTTGATATCTGACTGCTTCATAGAAAACCATAAAAGTTGGTGCTAACAACAAGAGTTCAATGCAAGGTCCTAGAGGAACAGACTAAGGACAAAACTAAAGTGGCTGCTGGTGAATGCATGTTAGTGAAACCTGAAAGCAGAGAGAAGTGAAAGGGATTCAAGGGTTTAGCCACTGCTGCTTACCCCGAAAAAAGGTCTTGGTGTTTATAATGACTCTGACTTGCTTTAGAGCCAGAACCCAACAAGCTCCAGGTATGGAAAGGTAAGGAGAGGGAAACTAAGATAGGAAAGGAAGTAGGGGGTTTTACCTGGGGGCAGAGAGGGGCTACCAGGCAGAGAGCCATGACTGCTGCCCAAGGAGGGGGCCCGGGCAAATCTCCTGCAGGCCAGAACCAGAAGGTCTTTGCACTGTTTGTGACAATTGGCGCCACAGTCTGAAAAATTAAAAAAAAAAATTCAGCTGATTAGTGAGAACCCGGCTTCCAAGGAGGTGTTTAAGGTGTCAGCCTTTCAGTCTCCCCAACTTTGTTTCTATGTTGAAGCTCTGTCTGCCTCAGGCCCACAAGGTCTGCCTCAGACCCAGGACTAGAAAAGGGCCAGTAGAACTCTTTTGCCTTCCCGGGGCCCCTAACCTTCTCTTGCATTTGCTCGGTTCCTTTACACAGCCCACTTAAATGCTGGGGAGTAAACAAGCAAGGGTGAGCCTGAGTGAGGAGTTACCTTTACCCAAAATTAAATGCAACCTCCATGGGATTGGGGTTCTTTGCCAGGCCAAGATGGATTTCCCACAAAGAGGTTCCTGGGGCTAGAGTGAGGGTAAAGAGCTTCAGTTCTAATCTTTCCCAGAACCACCTGCTGCCACTGATAATTAACAGCGAGGTATCCTTCCATTCAAATTTGTCTGCTTTTAAAATCTTCATTTCCAAAGACCTTTTCCAGGACAACAGGACAAGTGATTACATCTTTTTTTTTTTAGAAAACAAGGAGGTCATATACCCAATAAACATATTCCAGTTTTGATTATAGCTTTGAAATGGCATACAGCAGAGTCTTAAGTTTCCCATTAAGATACTTTAATCATGAAAGTAGACTATGAATTCTTTCTTGGGGTAGAAAAATATGGCCACTTTGCAAGATAGCAACACAATTATTTCATAAAAAGGTCTTATGCTTCCCTTGAATTGCTGACCAGATATTATTTTAAAGAGCGTCCTTCCATCTTTACCCTAAAAGAGGAACTTTCTAATTATTTTCAAAACACATTCCCTGCCACAGCACACCTCTCACCCCTCAATGGTCTTGTAGTGACAACTCAGAAAGATTAAACTATAATGGCATGTTCAGCCAATTCTCTATGTGCCATTAAGAGAAAATACCATACATGCAAATATGATGCAAAGATTTATTGATTTCCATCTTCAAATCTGTGTGTGTATGTATCTGTATTTTAGGGCATGTGAGACAGAAGCCAGAATAAAACAAATGACTTATAGTTGGGTAATATGATATTGCTACTTGAAAGTAAAAATTTAACAAGTTAAAAACAGTTGATGCAGAGAGGTACTAAAGGAAGGAGTTTTTGTGCACTAAACAGTGGCTTCTGTCGAGGGTCAGGAAAGCTGTCTATTCAAAATAAGCCTATGATTTGAGGGGGAAGCATTATAGGGGAACAATATTACTCTGTAGACACTATGTGATTAAGATATTTCCTTTGGGGAACACTTGTACACTGTTGGTGGGGATATAGAGTGCTCAAGTCCCCTGTGGATAACAGTATGGAGGTTCTCAAAGTATTAAAGATAGATCTACCACAGAACCCAGGAATTTCACTCCTAAATACCCACCTGAAGATTACAAAGTACTAATTTGAAGGGATATATGCACTGCTATGTTCACTGCAGCACTACTTACAACAGCCAAGCTATGGGAACAATGTAAGTGACCAAAAACACATGAGTGGATCAGGAAGGTGTGGTCTGTATATACAATGGAATACTGCTCAGCTATAAAAAAAAAAGATGAATTCTTGCCTTTTGTGACAGCATAGATAGAGCTGGAAGCTAAGTGAAATAAGTCAAAAGGAGAAAGACAAATACTGGGTGGTGTCATTTACATGTGCAATATAGAAAAACCAAACAAAGGGTCAGATAAAGCCAAACCAATAACAAACCCTAGAAATCTGATTGTAGAATGAGGCTACCAGACTTGGAGGGGTAGGGGAGTAAACAAATGGGGAGAGAGCACAATGAACTGTGGGTGTGGTGGTGGTGAGTCTGGTGTAGAAACAATCTCTAAAGAGGGAGACCCTATATCTAAATCATAAACAACATTGTAAACCAATGTTACTTCAATTAAAAAAGAAAGATTTTCCTTTTATAGTTTTATTATGCTTTTCTAGAACATTATCAGATTCTTAAAAGAACCTGTATAAACAGCCTACATAAAACAGCCAGCAAATTCTTAAACACCAATAATGTATCAAAATCATATATAAAAATTCCAGCACATCCCTGAATACCTATTATTATGTGTGTATATTGCATTTATGAAATATCTCTTTATTCAATTGCTTGTGAATTTCAATTATTGGGTAGACATCTGAGCAAATTCATGAAAAGGGACAAAAATAAGTTTTAAGCTTTTTCCTTATCATCTATCATTGAATAGAGAAAGGAACAGCTACATAAGATTGGAAAGAAAAGCATATGTATTACAGAAATTAACATGTGTGTTCTCCCTTGAAGGATAAGTTCTTATATATGATATTTTAGTTAGGCTTGTCCTGCTTCAAAACTTTATCCTGACAATTAGCAAGACATCCTAGACTTGGAGGCTCAATGTATGTGGGTTGATAATGGTAATTTTCTTGTTCTTGTAACAATTCATAATTCCCATCTGGATTTTCCAAAACTGGAGGAATCCTTCCCTGTACATGTTAACTCCTCAGTTGCCAGCAGCCCGAAAGACTTATATTTAATCAGCTTTTGTTTTCTCATCAGACAAATTTGGTTCCAGCCCTAAACATCACACTTAAAAAATTTTAACAAAATAATATTTATTTACCTTTGCATTTATATCCTTGCTTGATTATGCCCCAGAGCTGTAACAAAAGACAAAAGAACGTCAGGGAATCTAAAGAGAAATCTGGAAAGAAAACAAGGCCCCAGAGAAGGAAGTCCCGGGAAGCACTGTGACTGGTGGAGCACAAACAGGATGTGGCTGCTCCTGACACCCTTCCTGTCAGATAGATGAACCTCTCCCAGCTGCTCCAGCTGCAGTGATAACAGCTCTGCTTCCCTTTTGTTTGGGGGAGCCAAATGGAAGTTGGGATGGGAAACTGACGTTGGTGTGTTTATTGGACTTTGGCATAATACACTTTCAGCAAAATTTACAGGAAGACTTTGTTGCTTGGTCTTTGGAAGCCCCTCATTCCCACCACCTTATCTTTGATCATGCTAGCTGTTCTTCGTACCCACACAAGAAAACTGATCAACCTAAAGCATGCATATCTCACTAAAGCATTTAGAATTTCTTAGGTTATTTTCTGAAAACACTTCCTCTTCTGGAAAGAATACCTTGAAGGAATACAGAAGAGGAAAGGATCTAGTATTGATTCTTGTATTCCTTCTTCACATTTTCATTGTTTGACCTATACCAGAGCTGTGGGAAATGCAGAAAAGGCTCAGATACTGCCAAACAAATAGGATGGAGGAAGCAACAAATGTCTCTGGAGAGATGTGAGGTCAGCATCTTGGTAGTGGTATCTCTGACCTCTTGATGGACTGCAAACTCCATGATGAAGGGGCCTTGTCAAGATTATTCTAATGCTGCCCACACAACATTTGCACGTGGGTTCCAGGGCACCCAGAAATACACAGTATTGATGAATTAAATGAGACTACCCACTCCTAACCTTGCAGTGGTTAGGTTAGGTTAGGTTAGGCTAGATGATTGATATCTACTTGATGAAATGATTCCAAAGAAGTAGGGCTAGTGACCTACTGGGCTGATGCAGGTGCTGTTCACCTTTATTACAGGGGAGCATTGCTCAAAGTATGGGCACCATGGTCCTATGAAAAGACTAAAATAGTGCCAATGTGAAGGGTCACCAGGGCACTAGCAAGGCTATTCTTTCACAAGGAAACTCCCTCAGCACTAAGTGACTCTTTTGAGCCTTAAAAGTGATTTGGTCCTTCAGAAAACTTAATTAAGATGCAAACACTTCCTGGAATATGGCAGCATTTTTGCCTCTTGGACAGGAAGCATTATTAAGACCACTGATGGGAAGCAAGATCTCAGGTGTCAGGATGACTGGAAGAGGAATGGGGAGTTGACACAAACGGGAAACGCTGCTACAGGAGCTACTGAAGAAGATAAAGTGGCGCATGAGTCTTCAGGAAGGGGAGTTGGAGCATTCCTGATCGTGCTTACTCAAGCACAAGGAGGCAGCACTCCCAGTAAGAGGCACTGGGTTAGAATGCAGCCAAGGAAGGAGAGGATGCCTCATGGGGGTGAAGGACTCCCCAAATCCTTGCGCTGCTGTAAGATTTGGCATGAATATGGTGTAGGGGCACTGGACTGGGAGTCAGGAGCACTGGTATGAGTCTCAGTCCTGCCGCCAATAACCCCTGTGGCCTTTAGGGAAATCACGTAATTTCTCCAGATCTCAGAATAAGGGAATTAGCAAAAACTCTTACAATTCTGAAATTTGAATTAAAAAATAAATGTATTTCAAGTAGTGTCTGTTTGTCTTACCCTTAAAATGGAATTTATTTCAAAAACTGGTGGTTTGGCAGTAGAAAATGGTTTCCTGTATTCCCTCAACATTCTTTTTAATGATAAATCTAGAAATTTATATCTATAAATTCCTTTGAAAACCAGTGGACTTAAAAAAAATGTTTTGAGTAAAGACTGAGTCAAATTGTAACTGTGGAATGAAATATATTTTGAAAAACAAAAAAGCTACAAATTTTAAAGTGAGTTATTCTTAATTAAACTCCAAAAGGAGGGCCTCCCTGGTGGCACAGGTGGTTGAGATGTAACCTATGAAGCTGTCCGCAGCCACTGCAGAATGAGTTCAATACCCAGCCAAGGGGCTACCCACATAGCATAGCAGACTTCTCCTGACTTGCCCACTGCTCCCCATCAGCAATGTATTTCAGTCCATCTGCCTGTTCTGTTCGTCACTCTGTCTCTGGTGAATCCTCTCACCTCCAGACCTCTGGCCTGTACCCCAGTTCTTGTATGCATAAATAAATAAATCTAAAAAAAAATAAACTCCAAAAGGAGACTCAATAAAAAGTAACAAAAAAAGACAAATATTTGCTCTGACTTATGTGACATGCAACAGACATGATTTCATTTAACCATTACAATGACATAGCAGGTTAAGTGTCAACTCCCCTTTACAGTAAGAAAACAGAGATGCAAAGATAACGAATAACTTGGTGAAGGACATGGTGTTAGTAAGGGGAAGAACTGAGATTCAAATCCATGGTTCCAGGGTCCAAGTCTATATTTTTCTACCTCCTCAAAGCTCCATGCTCACTGGGGTGGGCTGATATCTCATTGTGGTTTTGATTTGCATTTCCCTTACAGTAAGTGATGTTGAGCATTGTTTCATATGTCCCCAGGACATGTGAATATCTTCTTTGGATAAATATCTATTTAGGCCTTTTACCCATTTTTTTTTTAAATTTTTTTTAAGATTATTTATTTATACAAGCACTGGGTACAGTCAGAAGTGCGGGAGGGCGAGAGAATCCACCAGAGCCAGAGCGGGGAGCAGAGCAGGCAGAAGGACCGAAGTACACTGCTGAGGGGAGCAGCGGGCGGCAGGAGAGGTCTGCGCGCCATGCGGGACCCCCACCAAGTGGCCGGGGATCGAACCGGTGCTGCAAAGGCCACGGGCAGCTTCGCAACCCAGCGCTCAACCGCTGCGCCACCGGGGAGGCCCCTTTTACCCATTTTTTTGACTGAGTTCTTTGTTGTTGTTGAGTTGTATGAGGTCTTTATATATATATTTTTTAAATTAACCCCTTGTGAGATATGTGATATGCAAATATCTTCTTCCAATTTTTTGTTTTGGTTTCTTTCCAGGTACAAAAGATTTTTAGTTTGATATAGTCCCTTTTTTTGTTTTATTTTGTTTCCCTTGCAGAAAGTGGCGGCGGAGGTGGGTGGGTGGAAATAACTGGAGGGAAGATAATACTCATGGCTCTGGAGAGTAAGGCATGTATACATGTGGGGGTTGTACTTTGAAAATTACAGATTATGTAAACTAGTGGCAAATCAACAAATCTTGAAATTAAAAAAAAAAAAAAACACCAAAAACCTGGCACCATCAAATGTGTTCTGATGAGTTGGGGAGAGAGTGGGGCACAGCCAAGAAAGACTAGTGTGGTGCCTCTATGGAGTCAGTACCTCCATAGGGAGAGAGACCAGAGGATTAGACAGCAGTGATCTGAGAAGGACCTTCCCACTCTCTTACCACAGTAAAGGACAGATGTCTCAACCCAATCTTTGGCTGAGCAGTATCAGCTTAACAGATTTACTGAGTCACACTCTGCAGGAGAAAATTCCACATGGTCCCGGTCCACTCTAGCATTTTTCAGGTCTGTATACTTCCAAAATTCCCATCACAAGATAGAAACATGGAAAAAAGAAACACTTATTTCATGATAAATTGATTGGGTCCCAGAGGTGAAGCTGATAGAATTTCTCCTTCCTAGGGTGGCAAAGAGAGCATGTGATGTTACATGTGCATCTAGTAAAAGGGGCAAGAGCACCAGAGTACAGAGACTGGGTGATACTTTCTCTACCCCCATTTATATGCAGCTGCCTTAGACTACAGCTTCCAGAAGGCCATGACCTAGACTTCCTGAATGGGGACATGGCTGGGAGGGAGTGAGGTGGATGTATGTTGGAGGTGGAATTAAGGAGGAAAGACACTTGGAGGAGACATGTGGAGGAGATACATCTGGGGTGGCTGCCCCTGGTCCTTAGCAGAGACAATGGCAGTTATTATTTATCACCTTTTGTTCCGGCTTTCTGGGTGGGACCTGCCTAATCCCTTTCCTGTGGTACCTTGCCAGAAGGTGTCTTAAAACTGTGGCAAGCTTTTGGGTCTCAGATGTCCCACTTCAGGTTGAGCCTATTTGATTGGGATTTTGCCCACAAGAGGATGGGTAATTTTTGGAGTTGTACTGGGAATCTGTTATTTGTAATCCTTTCTTCTCTTTCTCTCTTTCTCTTTTTTATCTCTCTTGCCATGCCATTTCTTTTTTTTTTTTTAAAGATTTATTTATTTATGCATACAGAACTGGGGTACAGGCCAGAGGTACAAGATGTAAGAGGGTTCACCAGAGACATAGTGGGGAACAGAACAGGCAGATTGACTGAAATACACTGCTGAGGGGAGCAACAGGTGAGACAGGAGAGGTCTGCTGCACCGTGTGGGTCAGCTCCCTGGCTGGCCGGAGATCGAACCTGTGCTGCAGAGGCTGAGGATAGCTTCAAGTGTTGTGTTTAACCCCTTGTGCCACCAGAAGGTTCCCTCACCATGCCATTTCTATTAAAGCTCTTTCACACTAATAATCTGCTTTCTTTGCCTTTGTGCACATGGATGACCAAACCCTTAGAATGTATACCCCATCACTTAACAGTTTAGGGTAACTTGGTACCCTTTGTTACATGCTTACAGTTAAGTGGTCCTTCCTCGCCCCTTGAGCACATTAGTTGATATGACTACCTGGGTGATTTTTGAGGTAACCATTGTCTCTTCTATACTCACTTTCAGAGACGTGTCCCCTGTTTCCCCCAAACCAGTTATTCAAGCACAAGATGGGAAAAATGTCATTTAGTGGTAACCCAGATTATCAGGAGCAAATTCAACATGAGTCAACAGTGATATACCACTGCTAAATAAAGCTAATACAGCTGAGCTCTGGTGTCTGGAAAAAGGGTGATAGTTACACTCACCAGGCTGGTGGAGGACCACATTTTCCATCTTATATAACTTGGGGTATGTCCTAGAAGATGTACAGGGACTGAGAGTCTTTGTTTAATACCTGGATCAAAGTTGACCTTAATTCCCAAGGAATTGTCAAATATGGGGAAATGGAGTAGACAGTCTCCATTTGCAGCAGAGGTGTAGGAAGAGCATAGGATTCAGATTGAGAATACCTCCATTTGCATTCCAGCTCAGGTCATTATTGATTGACTCTAGGAAACTTGGGTTATTCTCTTTGGAACTCAATTTTCAGAGGCAAATGGGAAAGGTGAGCCTTGTTCACCTCAAAGGCTTGTTATGAGGGATTAATTGCATGAATGTCTATGTAAGTACTTAGATACTGTCAAATCCCAAGTAAACATTATTTATTATTATAACCATCTTCTCTCCAAAATGATTTTTCCCTTTTTGAGTTGTGAATTATTGAACCACGCCATAATGGATTTCTAGTGACACACAGTGGACAAGAACAAAAACTGGAAGGAATAAGCTAAACACTCCCTTTAACTGAATGCATGAGAATTCATGATGAATGACAGGGTTCCTTGGGCTCAACCTTTCTGCAGCAGGGATTAAAAGTCAGACCACTCTCTTGAGTTAACAGACCCTCATCTTCCCTGTCTTCACCAGCTTGCATTATTAGAAGAGTAATCTCTTCATTCATGTCTTAGATCTACACCCAAAGACCTTGCTTTTGTTTTTAACTTAATTTATACTTTCAGGAAGCCATCTTGTTTTACTTCTGATCTAAGGCAGACAATGGACTCTGTTAGTGTATCATTTTCCTACTTGTCAGATGCTGCACAAATAACCACATATCCAAGCAAACAACAGAAAACAGACTTACAAATCCAGCACAGTGTTCGCAGAAGGTCGGCTTGAGATAGGTCATCTCCTGAAAATTATGGACAAATCCTGGCCCCATTTTACAATGTAGTTGGGACTTTGCTCTTAGGAAGTAAGCCATCATTTCATCTTTACTAATTAGGCCATCCCTATGAGAAGAATCAAGAAGGAAAGGATGTTTGAGAATTAATTTGCTAAATTGTTGCTACACTTTAACCACCTACTTTCAAACTTTGGTGGTCAAAAGCAGGTGAGGAATGTTCACTTCTCTGTTACGTCTGAAGAGAGGAGTGGACTTCAAAGGACAGCTTTTGGTGCCAAAGACATTCTTAGTAAACAGAAGGGGTGTGTGTGTGTGTTTCCTGTGTACTTACACACAAAGTCTCCTTCATTACCAAATAACTTACCAAATAACTTCATTACCAAGTAACTTCCAGAAGGGTATCTCCCTTCTATCCATTGCCTACCAATAGAATTTACAAAAATCAGGTTGCTGGACAAAGGCAAAAATAGTAATAACTGGGCCCATCACCTCAAATTCATTCAGCCTGATATTATCCAGGTCACTGTCATTGGTAATTTCTCCATTCATATCTCACTAGCTCAAAGCCCAGTCACCTGCCAGAGTAATCACTCCAGATCTTCTCCACACAAGGCTCCATTTCAACCTAGATCACACATACCAATTTCTTGTTTACCAAAAATGTCTACTTGACATGAGTGAGTTCCATATTGCCTTCTCTCCACACCAGTACGTGTTGGAGATTGTACCTTTTTCTGTGCCAACTCAGAAATCCTTCATATCTAATCGGTCCTCTCTTGTTTTCCTATCTCCAGGGAGGTCATACCCCCAATCTCCACTTTACAGTCTCCTGAGGATACTGCTCCTTCCAGGCTCAGCTCAGTCTCTTCACCTACTTCTATTTCTGTTAACAAATACACGCAGACTTACCCTCCTAAAAATGTCTTCCCTTGATTCTGCTGTCATCTCCAACCCTTGCCTTTTCTCTCATCCTTTTCTAACTCCCAAAGTTTTCAAAAAGAGGTTTTTTTTTTTGCGTTTTCTTCAATTACTTCCATTACTCTTTATTTTATATAGTCAGGTTTCTAACTCTGCCATTCTATTGAAACTGTCACGATAGCATCTTCAGTGACCTTTTCTCATTCCTTGAACTTGTTGACTTTTGGACAGTGTGTGACATGAAGAACAAAGGGAAGAAATGTGTAGTTAGCAGGTAACTTAAGTTTTATTTTGTAAAGGAAGTTATGTTTCTAATAGTTCACTCTACTTGAAAGTGCACTTTGTTCTGGATCTGTAATAAAAGCTGAATTAAAGTTTTAAGACATTTAAGATAAAGTACCGTGACTTTTCTTGCTGTGTGGAATTACAGATTTAATTCTTAAAGAAAAATTCTCACATCAACAAAAATATCAGAGAATTTTAATGTGATATGATATGGACTTTTCGCCATTGTAAACTCTGTTTCATTAGGGATGCTTTTTAAACTAGGAACTAATCTCATATAATTAAAAATGAAGCAATCGGGCCTCCCTGATGGCGCAGCGGTTGAGCACTGGGTTGCGAGGCTGCCCGCAGCTTCTGCAGCACAGGTTCGATCCCCAGCTGCTCCCCGGCCACCGGAGGAGGGTCCCACATGGTGTGCAGACCTCTCCTGGCGCCCGCTGCTCCCCTCAGCAGTGTACTTCGGTCCTTCTGCCTGCTCTGCTCCCCGCTCTGGCTCTGGTGAATTCTCTCACCCTCCCGTGCTTCTGACTGTACCCAGTGCTTGTATAAATAAATAAATAAATAAATAAATAAATAAATAAATAAATAAATAAATAAATAAACAAGCAAACAAATAAATAAATCTTAAAAAAAATGAAGCAATCAAAATTATACTAGTTTTCTAAGCAATATACATTTTACAATCATTACTTTTTTAACATAGCTGGATTTTAGCTTCTAAAGTCATTTTATTTTTCAGAAACTCTTTGAAGCTAATGACAAATATCTTTTATCTTTGTTTAATCAAGATGGTTGATGTGATAGCAAATAAAAAAGCAAAGCATGAATTTCTTGGCTATATGCAGCCATCACCTTCTTTCATGAAGATGATAAATAAGGTAATAAAGTCATATTTACTTGATGAGTCTTAGGCCCACAGATGTTCAAGACTCTACCAGACTAGCTCTAAATACAATTTCTCCTCTACTCTTTTTTGAAGGTAGTGTTGAGGTTGATGAGCTTGCTGAGTAATAGAAGTAATGTGGGGGATAGAGATCTGGGCTAATCTGCGGATGGGTGCCTGTACCCAACACTGATGATGTAGTCTTCTCTGCGGTCCCAACCAACTGGTCATGCTCATGAACACCAAGGCAAAAACCAGTAAAAAGTTAGGTTTGTCTCATCAGTACACTAGGATTGGAGTTGTCAAAATGTAAATGAATGGTTTCCCTACTCTCCTCTGATAATAACTTTCTGCATTAAAAAAATAACAAAATTAAAACTTACTGATCTTTGTCCAGCACGCAAAAGGAATCCAAGAAGGGAAAATTGGCAGCTATACTTTCAAAGTCCTCTTGAGAAATGTACCCATCATGGTCATGATCATAGTTTCTAAACACAGACTGCAAAGGAAAGACAAATGTTTATTAAATGATTATGAGTCAGAATCTGAACTTGTTATTGGAAAACAATTATAAGTAGATATTATTCTTTCTCTCATGGATCTTAAAATCGAGTGGGAGATAACTAAATCAAGGAAGCTTAATAGTATAAGAAGATAAATGTGATGCTGAGGATAAAAAGAGTGTGCTCAGGCTGTGAAAGGATTTAAAAGGAAAGTGTGGTCTAAACTGGTACCTCAGAGTTGTGTAGGAGTTAGGCTTGCAGAACAAAGACTAATATAAAATTAAGCTTTAAAATGTTAAATCGTCTCAAAAATTGAAGTATACTTTTAATGCAATTCCACTCAAAATGCCAGTGAGAATTTAAATGAGCAAATTGATTCCAGAGTTCAAATAAAAATGAACATTATTGACAATAGCCTAGGATGTTTAAGATAAGAAGGAATAGGGGAGAATGTGCCCTATCAGAAATCAAGTATTCTACAAAATTACATTAATTTTACATTAATTTTATTAATGCAATTTATATTAATTAATTTATATTAATTTTATTAATAAATTACATTAATTTTATTGTAAAATTTATTTTAGATTAGACTTTTCAGTCTCCTGAGGATACTGCTCCTTCCAGGCTCTGCTTAGTCTCCTCACCTACTTCTATTTCTGTTAACAAATAACACAGACTAATTAAAACATTGTTTTAATGTGATTTATCACATTGACTTATTGTGATTTACTACAGAGAGTAGAGTCCAGAAACAGTTCCCATGTATACACAAGAACTTAGAATACCAAAAAAATACCTTTTCAAATCCACAAGGAAATAATGGATTATCCAATCATTACTATTGTATTGAAATGGCTAACAAACTTGAAATATAAATTGCCCCGCAAACTAAATTCTAAAATTCTAGATACATCAACTATATTAATGTAAATGTATAAAGCTATGAAAGAACCAAAGGTAAATTGATGCAAATAATTTTTGTGTTTTATAAACCTTGAGTAGGAAAGACCCTCCTCAGCATGTCACAATGTCAGAAACCATAAACAAAAATATTTTATTACAATAAAATGCAAAATACCTGAATAGAAAAAATTTAAAGATAAATTACAGAAAGTTGTCTGCAATATATATGAAAAAAGATACACTGATCAAAGTGAAAATTCAAATGGCCAATGCGGTCATGGAAAGTTTGTCAACTCTGCTAATTATTATATAAATGCAGACAAAACTTTTTTTACCTCTCAGATTGGGAGACATTAAAATAATTGGTAATTTCAGAGGGTGTGAGAAAATAGGCACTCCCTTATCCCATTGGTGAAGTGAACAACCACAAGCTTTCTGGAGAACAATTAATGCCCATCTTACATAGCAAGGCCACTGCAGGAACCTGTTCTAAGGAAGTAATGGAGCAAGTTTACTCAAAGATTTGCTGGTATGCCTGCTTTTTGTAACTTCCAATTCAAACACTTTGCTTTTTTACTTCCATGTTAGCACCTGCTGTCGCTGAGAGATTTTTATTTTTTACGGCAAGATTTTACGACAAAAGCTGAAAAGCAAGTACAGTGGTCCCGTTTGTTTGTCCGGAAACTTAACAGAGGCCTCAACTACACCACAATTAGGCTTATGATAGGAATATGTGATGCGCTTTATTGTGTAAGTGTCACCAACAGTGAGGGCAACGCTGAAGTATCTTAATGAGAGATGGGGAATGACAACAATATAAAATTGCCTGTTGCCAGCATCAGGAATGTGCTTAAAAATCTAATAGTCATAGGGCCTTCCTGGTGGCGCAGCGGTTTGTGTGCCGCACTTTGAAGCTGTCCGCAGCCTCCACAGCACCTGTTTGACTCCTGGCTGGCAAGAGAGCTATCCACGTGGCGCGGCAGACCTCTCCTGCCTCGCCTGCTGCTCCCCTCAGCAGTGTATTTCAGTCAGTCTGCCTGTTCTGTTCTCCACTCTGTCTCTGGTGGATTCTCTCACCCTCCCACACCTCTGGCCTGTACCCCAGCTCTTGTATATATAAAATAAAAATCTTTAAAAAAATGCTGAAAGGGCCTCCCCGGTGGCGCAGCAGTTGAGCACTGGGTTGCGAAGCTGCCCGCAGCCCCTGCAGCGCCGGTTCTATCCCCGGCTGCTCCCCGGCCACCAGAGGAGGGTCCCATATGGCGTGCAGACCTCTCCTGCCCGCCGCTTTTCCCCTCAGCAGTGTACTTAGGTCTTTCTGCCTGCTCTGTTCCCTGCTCTGGCTCTGGTGAATTCTCTCACCCCCCTGTGCTTTTGACTGTACCCAGTGCTTATATAAATAAATAAATAAATCTAAAAAAAAAAAGCAATGGAATGTTTAAGAAACCTTTAAAAAAAAATGCTAAGAGTCACAATGGAAAATGGGACTTTAGGGAAACTGTGTCCCAAAGCAGTGAATGAATTTCAAGGCTTCGAACCAACAATAAATATGGCAATAGTGATTGGCTAACATCTTGAAGAGGTTTTGGCTTCCTGTGACCAAGAACTTACAGATGAAGAGCTGAGGTAATTACGGAACATGATATAGCAAAGGCTCTATCTGGGACTAACTAAATCCAAAGCACTTGCATGAAATTTTCACTACGATGCACCCAGCTGCAATGATTGCAGAGAAGTCTGACTTTAATTTTGGAAAGGCATGTAGGCTCAGGGCAGGTTTACAAAATGTTTTGAGTGACTAAAAAGAATTGTATAGTAGAAAAATCTGTGAAGTTAAGCAGTTAAACATGCTGTCGTATTTCAGGCCTGCCACATCAGCCACAGCAAAGAGCCTAGACCCTCCACTCGGAGGAAGCCAGACAGAAGAATATAGATGTTAGCGACCTGTCAACCCTGATGGAATCAGAAGATGGTGCAATGTTAAAGACCAACCTTCTTTCTCCCCTGTACCTCAGTCTCCTGTCCCTCCCAACACCCCAACTTATGATGGATGATTCAACCTGATGCCTCATTCCTTACCACCACCTCTCAGCCTTTCGGCATCTTGCTGTCTTCCCTATTCTGGTGAGTAAAACTACTCTCTACATATGTTAGTCCTACTTTTTACAGGCTTTGTATCCTTTTTGCATTTGCTAGCACTTGGTATTATTTTAGGTTTTATATTTTATTTGGTATCACTTGGTAGGTTATTATTTGGGCCTGGGAATGCTCAAAAATTTTTCCACACAAATTAATAGTGATTACTTCTTTGCTTTATGTGATTTCATCTTACAAAAGAATATATTCATAGATATATTCTACTTTCAGAGAGCAGGGGAAACCTCTATATTGGTGTGTGAGGGGTGTGTAGCAGTGGAGGGGGAGTGAAATTACTCAAGAGAATTTACAAATCATCAGTTTTCAAGACCTCCAAGTAAAATTTATTGTCTATATTTTGTGCTATGTTGAATATTTACAAAGATTTTGCCTTTCTCTATAATCAGAGAAAATATACAAAATATGTTCTCATTGCCCTCTGCCAAACTGGGCTTTTTTTTTTTTTTAAGATTTATTTATTTATTTATACAAGCACTGGGTACAGTCAGAAGCGCGGGAGGGTGAGAGAATTCACCAGAGCCAGAGCGGGGAGCAGAGCAGGCAGAAGGACCGAAGTACACTGCTGAGGGGAGCAGCGGGCGGCAGGAGAGGTCTGTGGCCATGTGGGACCCTTGCCGCGGCAGCCGGGGATCAAACCAGCACTGCAGAGGCTGCAGGCAGCTTCGCAGCCCAGAGCTCAACCGCTGCGCCACCAGGGGAGGCCCCCAAACTGGGTTTTAAAAAAAATTGTGAGTTCTTATTTGCCGAGCAGTCTGGTTATATTGCGTCTTTCTCTCTTTTCCCAATGGTTTCTTTCTATACTGTCTTATCTATATGCCCATTGTTGTAAGCTGCTTTGAGTATTTTGGCAAGGTATAAATGAACAAACTAAAGATATGATTGTTCAGTACCCACTGTAAGTTTATTCATCCATAACTGAATTTTACAAAATCACAAAATGTTACATTGTTTTTGTAAGTCCCAATATATCCATTATCAAAATTACTTGAAAATTAACTATTTTAGAGGGACTACTATATAGTCTACTATCCATATTTATACTGAGAGTACAAGATTTTTTTGTGGAATATAATTTAGTATGGTAATTTACAATAAAGCCCAGTCTTTTATTTGATGATGGCAACGATAAGCAATTTGTCCAAACTAGTTTCAGTTCCTATAAAACTGAATTGGAGAGAAGAAAATATAGAAAGTACAAGGTAGAGATAGAGGGAGGAAGAAACAGACTCCCCAGGTGGGATAAAAAAAAAACTGCAGGAATAGGGAGAGCATTTAGAGAAAAGCAGACAGACAATAGCTTTGTCTTCTATTTCCTAGTCCCAGGATGCTGACCTTCCTCAGCCTGGCTCCAAGTTGGGTCTGTTACAACCAGCTCATCACATGGCCTCCCCTGGACCTTACCACGTAGGCACCCCCTTCCCTCACCCTTTCTAATCTTTCTCTGCTGCTTCACATGCTCCATCTAACTTTTCTTTCAGTGCCCTCATAGTTTCCTGGATAAGCCATGATAGAAAACATTCTTTTTTCTTGAAACAGTCTTTCCCAGAAAAAGTACATTATAAGTAATGTCTTAATCCTACTGTATCAGAAATTGTATTGATTCTTTTTTTTTTCTTAAAGATTTATTTACTTATACAAGCACTGGGTACAGTTAGAAGCGCGGGAGGGTGAGAGAATTCACCAGAGCCAGAGCGGGAAGCAGAACAGGCAGACTGATGAAGTACGCTGCTGAGGGGAGCAGCGGGAGCTGCAGGAGAGGTCTGTCGCACCATGTGGGACCCTCGCCCGGGGCTGGGGATCGAACCAGTGCTGCAGAGGCTGCGGGCAGCTTCGCAGTCCAGTGCTCAACCGCTGAGCCACCAGGGGAGGCCCAGAAATTGTACTGATTCTTAAAGATGTTGAATCAGAGACCAGTTTCTAGTGTCTGACATATTTCCATTTCCTTCACGTTGGTGCTTGTTCTTCTTTCCATATAGAAAACTCTGACAGAAACACGTCCTCTGTTAAGTGATATTTCTGAACTAAGTGGTATTGTGCTGCTATTTCACAGAGACACCCCCTCATATATATATATATATATATATACACACACACACACACACACACACACACACACACACACAGCAGGAGAAACTATCCAACAGGGGCAACAACAGAGGTGTCACCTGTTGGGGAAAGACAGGAGCTGCATGCAGCTTAGAGTAAACAAGTGAGAACAGACTGACAAGAAGGGGAAAGGGGACTTTTCTGGAAGATTCCTCCCCAGAGGCCAATGCCAGGTAAAGCTAAGTGTCTGCTAAATTGTTTCTTTCCTGCCAGAGTACTGTTTTCATGACTATCTGACCCCTGGGCAACTGCAGAACATTCCAGAGAGAGAAAGGGGCCATCTAGTGCTCACTCTTTACTCTCCTTCACCCACTTACCTCCACTAACTTCCTGATGTGCTTGTTGATAACCGTGGGATCTGGCTTTGGCATCACCCCTGATGCCCACTCCAGGGGCACCACTGGCTTGGTGGGTGTCGTGGGGGAGGTAGGCTGCTGACAGAAAAAACACATTTCAGTTTTATCTGGGGCCTTGAGCAGTAAAGACTAAGGATACTAAGAAAGACACATACATTTTGTTTATTCATAATTCCAGGAAATATTTACACTTATGTAGCATTTAAGTGATTATAAAGCAAACATCTCTTGACAATGGAATCTAATCTGTAACTAAATACCGCTTTAGATAGAGCATCCTGTTTAGCACCAGACTAGAATGCATTATTTTATGTTATTTTAAAATTATTTTTCATTAATTATTTTTATTTATTTTATTTTTATTTTTTACATCATTTTTCATTTTTAAACAATATTTGCTTCCCCTACCCTCTCAGGTATAGTCCCCACAGCATTAATTATTTTTAATAGAGGTAATATTAAGCTACCCCCATCAGCTACCATAGTGAACCTACCACCAAAATCACCATAGCCCACCACCATCACCACCATCCATTCTACTTCCTTTCCTGTTTGCTCTTACCCCTCCCCCATCCTAGAATGCATTACTTTAAGTGGAAAAAAATGCTCTCTCAGTCTTTCCAAAAAGTCTATCCAAGTTCCCTAAATATAAGTAAAATATCCTTAAATACCTGTATTTAATACCTGTACAATCCATATTGACTTTTCTATAATACAAAATTTATAAAGCAGCAGTTATCTAATTCTTTAATACTTTGTCTCATTGATAAATTAGTACATGTGTGCAGGAACTGGGCACCAGAGCACGGCCAATTTGATACCCTTTAGCTGCCATCTCTCTTAAGACACATAATCACTTCGGTTTCGGCTAACCACTAGGTCTTTCTAGCCATCTTTGGTGACCTTGTTTTCTCCACATTTTTTTTTCCCATATTCTTGCAAGATACTTTCACTTAATAATTAGGAAAAAATGCATGTTTACATAGCACAAACAGGAAACACGATCCTATCAGGAGACCAGCAAGAGAGCCGCGTGCTCTATATCCTTGCTCTGAGATTCCCCTACCATGTAAATATGTTTGCTAATGTGTACATGCAAACTTATACTAACAGGTTTTTTTTTTTAATTTGATAAAAAATTGAGAATAAGCATTTTTGCAGGAAGGACTGAGAAGTAGCTTCTGATATAGCCCACAGTGTTATGAGTATTGCTGGTAATCCTATGAGATATTGACAGGACCCAAAATTGCCTGCTCTTTAGATGGGGTCGCTCTTTAGATGGGGTCACTCACACATACACACGCCCACATACATCCTGGCTTTTTCTAGCAAGTTTTCCATCTTGGTCCAATAAACTTTGTGTCCCTGACCTATGCAGGCAGGTTCCCCACCCACAACTCTGAACTCAGAGGGGTGCCAAAAGATATTTCAAACTACCAAGGGAAATTCAATGATACCCAACATTTGTTAGACACCATGTTGTTCACAGTTCACATATTATGTCATGCTCCATTTCTTTCAAGGAGAGGGTATCTTGTTTTTGGTATATTGTGTTTAGTAGGTAATGTTGATTTACACACTATATGTTTTAGGTGTGTAGTCTCACATCTCTGTAGGTGGATGTTTTCACACTGTGGCCACCACCACAGCATTATTAATAATCTCCCATCATGGTCTCTTAAGACACACCCCTCCTTGCTGCCCACCTGTGCTCTCCTCTTCTGGTCGTCTCAGTTCTGTTGAAAGATTTCAGGGGTTTGTTTTGGTTTGATTTCATCTCCTCTTGTGCTTTGTTCTTTGTTTTCCACATGTGATGGGTATTGCCCTCTGTTTGTCTTTCTTCTGACTTTTTTTGCTTAGCATTATCCCCTCTACTTCCACCCATGTTGCCACAAATGGCAAGATTTCATCTTTTTTATAGCCAAGTAGTATTCCATAGTGGGTGTATGATTATATATATTAATTTGTATATATATTTAATGTATATATATATACACACACACACCACAAGGATATCACATCTTTATGAGGGAAAAATCAAAGTGGAATGAAAAATAAAGATAGTAGTATCCAATCTGATTTCAAGATTTGAAAAACTACTAACTAACAAGTAAGACACTGGGGATCAGAGCATGTGTGTGTGCACTTTTGAAGATCCCCAGTGACAAAGCCTGCTCATTGATTTTTGGAACAGTCCATCGCTGGCTGATATTCCATTCTGACAATGGGGCATTGACTACTCAATTCATTGCAAAAGTAGTACCTACATTAGTAGGTAATTGTGCTTATTTAAAAATGAAATTTTAAAAAATTATGTGTATTATTTTTTCAAGTGGATACTAAGTCATTAGAACATATGTATTTATCTGTTGGATCTAATTACCTCTACACATGGAACCATTAGGTATTTCTTTTGATCAAGAGGCAGTGTGAAAAACAGAGACACTAAGTAAGACACAAAGAACTGTGAGGCATCAACAGAAAAAGGGCGAGGGCTTCTGGCACTGAACTTTTAGGTCAGATTGCCAACATTACCTGTAAGCACTTTAAAGTTACGGCTCTCAGTAATGCTGTCCTGCCTGGAAATTATTCCCTGGTTATCTACACATGTCAAAGGCTACACACAAAATAGGATGACATTCCACTTAGAGAAGAAACAGAAAAGGGTTGGGAAATGTGTTTTCTTAGACTCACAGGATTTTAGCATTTGGAAAGGGCTTTGAAAGCTTCTACTTTTACAAAAGAAGTAAAGAGTCTATGTTTGATGTAAATGTCTTCAAATGTTGGCAAAACGTTTTTCCTAAAAAGGAACTGAAATAAATCTAAAGAGCACAAGGTAGACAAGTGATCTCAAATGATATTCCTAACATACTTGAACAAGGGGCAGGTGGGGAAAAGACAGATAGCATGGCAGAAAAAGCACAGGCTTTGAAGATTCACAGGCCTGAGGCTGAACCCCAGTTCTCCCACTATGAGATCCCTCTTAGATAACTACGCTTACCAGATTTGGTTTCCTTACAGAGTTAGTGAGATAACATGTACACAATGCCTTGCAATCCAACAAACAGGAACAAGTAAGGTGCCTGGTTACAAGTAAAGGAAGGTGTTGGGAGGCGTGGACAGTGCAGCACCCCACACCACACTATGGCTTCATCACACCAGAGTTATGGAATGAGGGAGGAGCTTGGAAATTCTATTTACCCCCTAAACTTTACCTTTTTCTCTAGCTCTCTCTTAGTCACATTAACATCGAAGAATTTGGTCCCCACTCCTTCCTTTGTGGTGTATTCTCTCTACAACTCTGTTCTGCATTGTATCAGGAGATGGACCCCTGGGGACTAGCTGATGTGGACAAGCTGATGGAAGAATCACACTCACTAGTTTAAGAATATGCTATGAGGTCAACTGACACACTCAAGGGCTTGCCCTCTCAGAGCCCGAGAAAAGGCCTCACAGTCATCCTGCCTCTTTCAATTTGATGGGTCAGAGTCTCAGTAGGTATTAATAGATGCACAGCTTAGGGTCTAGATTCAGCTGGTAAGGAATTCTGCTGCATGGAAGAATTAGAATACTGATCTCAGGTTATGACTATAAAAAGCAAACATGGAATTGTTTTCCTCATGCAAACCTCCTCTTCTTCTAAATTTCAAGTTCAGTCAAGTAGTTTTTAATGCATACAAAACGCATCTAAGGTAAAACCCACGTGCCAAAACCAATGTGCAGGGTACATCCAGTTAGGCAGTTTCTTTAATCTCATTATGTACTTCTTTATTAAGAGTTAACTATCAATTAAGTAAGACACTATCTGATATTGAAATTCTGAGTTGAATCAATCACTAGAGACATTTAGGGATTATGATCAGAATATTTAAAATACATTAAATCTAATGTTTTTTAAAATGACCTTTTACATTTAGATGAGTTAGTCTTCCTTTTTTTGGGGGGGTTCCAATAAGTTGGTGAGTTCTCAAAGGGAACCCAATATATAGATGGTCCATAGTAAAAATTGTAACTATGGATGATGTTCTTTACTAGCCTTCAGTGTGTGAAGAAATAATCCTCAAATCATCAGTGCTAAGCTGTTCCACTGGTAAAATAAAAATAATACAGATTTTTTTTTTAATACAGATTTTTTTTTTTAACTCTTTACTTCTTAGGTCACAAAACACCATGGTGATAGCCAGTTACTGTAAATGACAAATAATGGACTTAGGCCTGATCCTTAGAGAGAAAACAATACCTACCGATTTAGAATTTCTGGGTTCCAGCACCAGTGACAGTTTGTAAATGTCATCTTCTGTGTGATAGAGGTCCAGAGAAAGCTACAACAAATTAGAAGGGATAAATAATTGCATTGGTTTATATTTACTAGTTTATTTACATTGCTGAGTATTTTTCAACTCAATATTTAAGCTCCCTGTCTAATAACTTGAGTGAATAAAGAGATGACATGCAGAGGTGGGAAATAAAATTCTAAGAGAAAATTAAAAAAATTAAAAAAAAATTTTTAAAGTTATCAGCTTCAACAAACACCACCGACTTGATTCCTCACTAGTATTTACTGAGTGGCTTCTTAGCACTGAGTTGGCAAAAAGAGGTCTTTAATGTTTATAGGCTAGAATCAAGGGCAGATACATAAAATCAGACTTGTAATAAGTTCTATCTTAAATGCTTGATTAACAAACTGTAGAAATAAAAGAGTAATTACATTTCTATTATTTTAGACCATCATGCTAAGTATCAGTGAAGCAAATGGTAGAAAATCATTTTCTGCCCTCAAAAGCCTGACAATTTATTTTAAAATAAATAGGACCTGGGCACAAAAAGAGATGTGTTTGCATCAACAATTGCTGAATGTGAAGGAATTTACCCCATTCTAAATGCTCTGAGGAAATAAAAAATGAGGGAACCTGAAATTGGTTAACTGAAATTGGTGACCTACACCTAGTTATTTCCTCAGTTTCTACATCTGTAAAGTGGGAATGATCATAAAAGTCCCTGCTGAATTGGACTTTTATCCAGTATGTCCCATGAGGTCAGAGCAGTTACCATTTTTGCAATTGTTCTTTTTTTTTTCAAATGAGACTGTAAAAATACAGGGACTTTCCAGTTATTTGCATATACTCAGAATGGTAAAAGTAACAGACAGGTCTAAAAATACAATGAAACGAATCAGACTGTTTCATATACCATGAAACAGAAACACCATCTTTTAAAGCTCCTGACTACATGAATGGGGATCCCAACAGAGAACATCTCTGAGTCTTCTCTGAAAAAAGGAACAACGCACATCCCGGCAATGTGTTGGCATGGGCTTCCTTCGTGTGCCAGTGGTGTTCAAGTGGCTAAGGTTACAATGATAAAAAAGGCAAAATTATAGTCCGCCCTCATGGGTTTTGTGCTCTAACTCTTTCTCTACATTTCCCTGAAGCACAGAAAGAGATTTAGTTTTTCCAGATGCAAAACAACAGTCAGCAATATGCCCACAAGGCAGAATAAATGTCCATCCAAAGCAAACTGTCAGAGAGACAGGAAGCTCCAGGCCTCAATTCAGAAATCTGGCATTTGCAAGCCTTTTGTCTTGTATGGGCTCAGTGTCTTTATTTGTAAAACAAGAAGGGGCTGGGGTGATGTGGCAGGGGCTGTCCAGCCCAGGCTATATCACAGTGAGAATCTACTGAGGAAATGTATGTGCATGCAATTATAGAAAGTTCAAGCGTTACTAAACAGCTGACTGCACGGAGCAGGCATTGAACAACTGTCCATTAATTTAGGAGTTCTCATTAATGCAAGAGTTCTCATCCTCATCGTGCATGGGCTTCCTCACCTGAGGCCATGTTTAGAAGCAATCGTTTACTTTAGGCAGAAACTTGATGGGGCCTTGAAGCAAAATGAATTGCCCCTTCAAATGTTGCATTATGGATGCCCTCACGTGTCTGAGCCCCACTGGGCTCTAAGGAACTTCTGATGAGTATTTCCTCTTCATACTGAGGAGATTGATCTGCCAGTGTCAGGAAGAATGGATATACATTCATATGCACTGAAATTTCTCTTGGCGGTGTGGAGAGAGGAAGGATCTTGGCTTTTAATAGAGTGACTTGTCTATCCTGAAAAGCCACAGGGTAGGAAGCACACAGTCTGGTTAACACTTGGTTCTTTACTCTCAAGGCACTGCCATTCCTTACATGTAGAATCACAGAAGTTTAGAATTGTGACAAGTCCTCACAAATGGGTATGAAGTTCTTTATGCAAGTAGACAAAGCTAAGTAACCTCAGAGTGTAGAGGCAGGCCTAAAAGCTAGATCTACCAGCTAAGATCCTTGCCAGCCTGCCAGTGTGCTATAATGTATAACAGTGCTGTGATGAGATAGGGTGTTTTAAAGGTTTCCTTTTAATGAGAAAGAGAGAGAAAGAGAAAGAGCCCATGTGAGCATGCGTGCGCACACAAGAGCGACAGCTGGCATCCTTTTTTCTCTTTGGAATAACAAGAATTTCTTAGCTTTAATTTCTAGCGTTCAGATTTTCTATTTGCATTCCAAAAATTTCTTTCAAAATGCTTCAATATTTCTTAAATGTCTGTCATGATGTTGCTTGCTGCATTTGTTACTCAATACTAATTTTGCAACACTACTCCATCATTATCTTTTATCTGGGTGAGAAATTGCCCAAATGTAGTTACCTGTGTTGTGAAGTTGTCCTCCACCTCATGGAGTCAGCCTGAACACAGACTCAGGAACCCAAGTTATGCCTTGAGACTGTTCTGCAGACATCACCTGTGTCTGTGGGTTTGTAGTCTGATTGGGGTGCAACTCATTCATGGAAACAGATTTACATGGCAAATGATTAATAAATGCAGGTGCCAAGATTATTGTGAGGTGTTTTCCCCTTTTAGAGAATATGTGTGTGTTTACTATTTGTTATACAAACTCAACCCCAAGAGATTCGTGCTTCTGTGATGGCCACTTCTGCTTATGCTAATGGTGCAGCTGGCATGACTGCATACACTTAGGGGTTCTATTCTTTGGTAAACAATTATATATTCTAGGAACAGTTTGTGAGAAGGTCTAGGAATCCCACTCTTATTCCCTGCAGCAGTCCTAGGAGATTTAGGTTCTCGTAGCTTCCGAGAGACTGCTGTTTTTATTGTCCATGGCCATTGAAGGACAAGTCAATTCAGCACTGCAGCCAAGTTTCAGATGCTACAGTATTACAAACCCAAACAGGGAAGTTGCTCCTACACTCCTGTAAGCAAGGGTGAGAGAATTTGGCTATGCTTCTCCTCCAGACAAAGAAGTAGCCAATGGGAAATGTTCTCTTCTATACACCTGTTATGTCTAAAAGTGCTAGGACTTGTAGAGTACCTGAAGGTATAGGCAGAGATGCCCAAACATATGAGTGGTAAGGCAGTTTCTTCTGTCTGACCCATGTCATTCCTAAATACAGCATTCATTTCATCTGTTGAGCTCCTCATTATGCCAGACACTACGAGATGTGCTGAGGACATGGAATATATAAACAGGCAAATGAAAGATCCAATGCAAAGTGATGTCTCCTATAGTTGAGGAAAGCATAAAATGCAGTTCTGCTTTGGAGGGGAACAAAGAAAGTGCCAAAAACACAGAGGCTTGAATCCTGAGCTTGTCAGAGGGGTGGATAGGGAAGGGGTTTTGAAAGGCACCTGGTGATATGGGACTGGGTGATAACAAACACAAACAAGGCTAGAAACTATGTCCTAAAGGATCTAGAAGGCTGGGAGCTGCATCCTGGTGATCTGGGGAAGTTGATAGTAGGAGAAGGAAGATCATAAAATAGATCTTTGCATAACTCCAGGTTTCAACTACAGCAGTGCCCTAAGGATATAGAGAAACAGAAAAATTGAGGACCTACAGAGGAGGTGATGATTGAGAGTGAGAGTCTGAAGACAGTGTTGGAGTTCCTCTCAAAGAACTCCAGAGATGGGAACTGAATGGGGAGACTGGGTTTCTCAAAGCAAAGAGAAATTTCTCTGCCCAAAGATTATAGCCTCAAGTCATGCTGGATATGAGTATAGGGTTCCCCCATCATTTGAGATTTCTTCCCACCTACTAGTCATGAATTTACATTCCCCCACATCCCCCCACCCCTGCCCACAGTGAATTGCTGGCACAGATATTCCAGCATTCCCTGGAAAGTGAGGTGCAGAAGAGTTGCCAGCACAAACTCCTGTCCCTTGGACTCACCGTGAGCAGGTTGATCAAATCCATGTTGGGTTCTAACTGGTGAGAGGCACTCTGCAGGGAGACAAGTTCACTCAAGGTAACAGAGAGTTGGTGCATCTTCACAATGTTCACTTTATTGTCCTCCATCCAGTCTGGGAAAATGACATGGACTGCTATCAAGTCTTTCAAGTGTACACCAAGGATGGGGATTTTGAAGCCATCACAGTCAGCAAAGGCCTTGCGGTAATTGCAGTAATTGCCATTGGAGGAGACCAGGTCTGTCATTTCATTCCAGTTCTGGGAACACATGGAAAAGTGGACTTTTCAAATAGAATTCCCTTTTGCCCACTCCCAGGTCCTGCAGTGTATGCCTATAAAATTCCTCTGCTACTGAGAGAAAAGTCAATTGCACCACTGTTGATGCAGAAAAATATTAAGCAGGAAAAAGAAAGAAAAGTCTAGTCTATTTGGCTATGAGTTAGACAGCCTATTCCCTTCTGCTACAAAATATAAATTGACCACACCTGGGCCTCCCTGGTGGTGCAAGGGGTTAAGTACCACACTACGAAGCAGCTGCCTGTTCTGTTCCCCACTCTCTCTGGTGAATCCTCTCACCCCCCACATCTCCAGCCTGTACCCCAGCTTTTGTATGAATAAATAAATAAATCTTAAAAAAAATTGACCACACCTCTGCCCACCTATGAGGGATGTTGGGAAGTAAGAGAGCATCATGTATGCATAAGTATTTTGTGATTTGTGGAAATATCAGAGTCCACAAATGCAAGCATGTATTATAAGTGTGCAATATATTAAAATTTCTAAATTGTTTCAAGAAAGTTATATTAGAGATATTACTTGAAGGTTAATCTAGGATGGCAAGTGGTGGGAAAGTCACACTGAGGGGTAAGATAGCTATGGATTTGGACACTGCCATGGAGTAGAAAAATGAACTGGTACAAGTTGTTTTATTTGGGGGGCAAGGGGTTCAGTTTCCTTTTCTGTAAGAAAGGAGCATTCAAATAAGCAATTTTTGAAGACATACCAGTGATTCCAAGCCTGTTTGAACTTTTGTTGAATTCGTAGTCTTCACAACTTTCAAATGTGTTATACTCTTTACAAAGCTAAAAGGAAACAAGATGCTTACGTAATGAGCCCCTGTCTACCTGGAATGACTGCAATGTTTGCAATCAGACAGTGGTATTTCTGTGGCTTCCTCTTGTGTATACGGGCAAGGTATTGTTCGTTGCCTAACAGCAACCGGACCTTCTTAACAGACCCCACTTTTGACCTTTTATTTTCCACATTAGCCCACCTGACTCAGAGGCAGCTGTTTCCATTCCCAGCTCCAAGGCTGGGTTCTGATTTATTATGATAATTGCATCTCTCTGGTTTGTGATTGATTCAAGAGTACAGTTGAGTCAATCAGTGCATCATATTTCTCTGGCAACATATTTCCCTATCCAGGGATAGGCATGTGACTTGAGATGGACAATCTGTCTAAAAGAAGGTCTTTAATTTCATGGTGACAGGGCTGAAGAGAGAAATTTTGCCTATTCTCAACTTTTATAGATAAGAAAGCAATATTTTTCTGTTTCTACACACAGCCCAATCAAGAGGAAAACCAGTGTGATGAAAACAAAACAAAACGTAAAAACATACTAGAAGAAGGCAAAATCCTTGAGCCAGAGTTCTGATCAGATCATGCCTGGAGTTGGTCCCTGCCTCTGCACTTCCAGGTATGTGAGAAGATCCATTTCCTTGTGTTTAATCAATTTCAAGAGGTTTTTTGTCTGATACAGCAATGTAGACTTACATGGAAATCTTTTCACAGGACAAAATGTTCTTTCTGCTCAATAAGGGGAATAATTATCATTGGGAATAAATGTGGCAGAACAGCTCAGCTTGAGAATTTCTATGGAAGGCCCCTGTCTCTCCCCTTCCTTTGTATTTTCCACTGTGTTGAACAGCACCATGAATTGAGCAGATGTTCAGTTACTTCATTTGAGGAGGGCAGAGTAAGCATTGCTTGTGTATTATTCATATTCTACTCCTGTGCCTGCCCTATATAGTGAGCACCAAATACATATGTTGACTATTTACAGCTGCAATGAGTAGTATGTCAGGCATTCTTGGCAGGACATTTGCCTCCCTCTCTGGCCTATTTTTCCAGTTGGGTTCAACTGATATGTCTACCCCCACAATAGGATACCCCTACTATCCTCCATGTTTCACCTACCATTGGTCTAAAAGGAAAACTTTCCCACTCTGAGTGACTTTTGCTAGCAGCAGAGCTAGCAAAGCCAAAATGATTTACAAATGCACTTTTCACTTGGGATTTCATTCCACCGTACCTTTGTAACTTCAGAAGAAAGATGAGAATGGGTTTCTTTGAGGCGTGAAATGGAACTGTGACTAAGGCCTCCCACCACTGCCATCAGGGTGTTAAAATTTTTGAGTTGAAGAAGTTTCTGCAATAAAAAAAGGTTAACATCAATACTTTGTAATGATGTAATGACCTTTTTACGAATTATAGGTGAATGCATGTGCAATTTTAATAACAAATTCTGGGTTTATACTTAGTAAAATAAGTCAGAAGAAGAAAAACAAAAACCAGATGATTTAACTGACATGTGGAATATAGATAAACAAAACAAGGGAACAGACAAAACTAAACCAAAACAACCCCTAAATATGATTGTAGAATTGAGATTACCAAAGTGGGGGAGTCAAGGCATGGAGAGTAAAGTGGGGGAAGAACCCAATGGACTATGAAGGAGGATAATAGGTTCTTGGGTGGTGGGTGTGTTGTCATAACAAATATCTGAAGAGTTGTGAGCCTACACCACGGTAGACCAATGTTACTTCAAAAAATAATATAATTTTTTTAAAAATCTGGAAGATTTTAATAAAAAGGATCTAGGAAGAATAATATAAATTTAAAAATAGAGTCCATTAGAAAAATATATCAATTATTTCACAGAAAAACAGCTACATTAAATGTTTCTAAGTATTGCTATTTGAAAGTAGATTTCTTGCCGGAGACTATTAGACATCCATGAGTAGTTTAATGTCTAATAGTCTTATATTATCAGCCCCAACTCCTCAATAACTTTTCTCAATAGAGTGAGTGAACATATATAGAATCCTTTAAGTATCCTGTCAGCAGACATACCTTGGCAACATTGATAAACTTTGTGATGACTTCTGCCCTTTGTTGTGGGGTTGGTTTGCTAAGAACCATCAGCTGGACCCACTTAGAGATTCCATTAAATAAAGCAATAGATCTCTCCAAGGTTGGGTTATTCTCCAGACAGCCATGGATGACATAACTTTGGTAATCGGTGAACTTTAAGAAAGGAATATTCAGAGACTCTATATTATAATGCTATCTTTGCAAAGTCAGAAGTTGAAATATTGCATGGTAGAGGTGAGATATAGTTTAAAGCAACATAATAATTTCTTACATTTCATATTTATAATAGCATCATACAGGTTTAAATACACATATACCTTACACATGCTATTTTCCTGCATTTTATATACAGACACATACTTCCATATACAGACACATACTTATTACACATCACAATATTGATGGGAGAAAAGGGTCAAAACTCTCAGTCATATTCCAGTGTGTCCTGATTTTGCTGGATCATCCTGACACACTGCTAATATACTAATTTCTGGGAACATCCCAGTCCATAAGGATCAGTATCTCCAGAGGGAAAAACTAAGAATTTCCATTTTTAACTCCATTTTTAACCAGTGACCCCAATGGTCAGGCAAGTTTAAGATAAAATGGTATACATTGAAAAAGAGGAAAACAACAAAATATATATAATGATTTCAACTCAGATTTATTTTATAAAGTTTTTCCAAGGGAAAAATAAAAACAAATAGCTGTGGAAGTAAGGGAGTTCTTTATTAAAATAGACACATTTCAGGAGGTCAGCATGGATATCCTCAATGCATATGAGACTTCCATTATATGACCTGTGCAGGGCAAAGCCTCTTGTGTCCTGCTTGTAGGGAAATTATTAAAGCTCTCCCCAGGTAGGCTTATTTAGAGAAAAGAGTCAGTCTTTTGGAAAACCATACTTCTTTGCAAGCACTATTTCCCTGGTACCTTGGAAAGGAGGTAAGAATGGGAGTATGGAGGGACAAAGACAAAGGCTATCTGTGAACCACTGTGAAAATATTATCATAACAAGTGGTTAGTAGGTAAGTGGTGAGGAAGAGACCCCAGTCTTGAGGAACTAAAAAGGATGTAGAGAGGGAATGATACTAAGAAGAGAAAAGGAAAGTTGCATTCAGGATCTTTGTGTCTGGGAAACAACCTGAGGCTGAGATTCTCCTTAAAATCTAGAATTCCTATTTTCAACGTATACCCCTATTTAGGCATTGCTACAAATCCAAACTTAAAGAAATATTTTTCTTCCAAATATAGGGCCTAGTAAAACATGGTCACTTGGGAGAAGTCAATGGAGCTAATAAACTCTGAATGGTTAAATCTCCACTGAATATTTAGAAAATCATGCTTTCATTTTATGAAAGGAGACATTGAAAATAGCGATAGAAATACAATCCTGAGCCATAAAATAAAGACAGGCTAATATTTTTCTTTGGTTAAAAGGGATTGTTCCCGTGAATTAAGGGCACTTTTCCAGGGGAGCATACCGACAGGGGCTGCCAACACTTCAGTGCGCGAAAACGGGGCTCTAGGGAAAGTTGGCATGGTGGTTGTTATCCTTGGAAGACTAAATGTTACGTTTCGTACCGAGATCCTTCTAAAAGATTTATGCTCCAGAAAAGTGAGGTGCTCAGCCAATTCAATGGGCTCCAGATGGTCAAATAGAAGACAGGCTTTTCCCTTCTTGGATATTTTTTTCCTCTGTGTGACTCTTCTCATCCAGTCATAGGAAGGACTATTAAAAAAAAGAGTGAGTCGGGTGAATGTGCTGAAAGCCCATTTCACTCAATGGAAGTTATTAACCTACTGACTCTGTAACTCTTGGCCTGCTTCCAGGGGTTTGTGCAAAATACATGTCCTGTCCTTCGTATCTAAAGAGAAAGCCACTGACCCATTGCCAACAGAACATAAGGAGTTGTTTTCCAGACAGGGTGTGTTTGCACTGATCCATCCAGAATCTCTTGTTTGGTCTTTCTTGTGAATAGAAATGTTTAGATCATAAAAGAGAGGCCAGAACTAGGCATATAAATTTGGGAGGTTATCAATGTACAGATGGTGATTTAAGGCACATGGAAACCCTCAGAATTGCTTCTCACAGTTCAGCAACATGTGTATTACCTGATGAATCTGCTGTAAAGAAGGAGACCTGAACCTCCCTCCCAGAGATTCTGATTTACTAGGGATGAACCCGAATAATCTGTATTTTTAACAACATTCCTGATAATTCCTGGTTTTCTCACTTTTCATCAGTCTTGAAGAAATATTCTTGAAAAATAGAATATGAAGGCCTAAGATATAACAGAATATACTCGCAAGATGGATAAACAGGCTTAGGGTAATAAAAGTTTTCTCTGTGCAAAGTTAACTAGTAGATTAGCACCAAATTCCTAGTAGCTGAACTAACTAGTTCTTGGCATATCCCTGGTAAACATTTGCACAGCTTCAACCCCACCTCAGAAGCATGTGCTACAGTGCTTCTCAAACTTGGATAAGGGAATCTTATTAAATGCATTTTCCATTCATTAAGTTTAGGATGAGGCCTGAGGTTCTGCATTTCTATCAAGCTTCCAGGTAATGCCAACACTGCTATCCACAGATCACACTCTTTAGTGACAGAGCCAGAGGAAGCTCTAACTAGATTCATAGTGAATACCTAAGTACTGAGCATCCATTATGTGCCAAATGTTTTTACATGCTATCTTATGTATTTATTGTTCATAATAATCCCATGAGAAAGGTACTACCCTCATCTACAAATAAAGAAATTGAAGCAAGGGACTGTGCTTATTCCTCAAAGAAGCACACCTTAATTCTGAAATGGTATTGATTGAAGTAAAGTGGCTCATCACTACTCCCTCCCCAAAACAGCAGGCTCATTATGTCTGAAAGAAACTTGCCCCCTCTTACATGCTGGATATGTCGATGAGGCTGATGTGTTTTTCATATCCTAATTGACTAGCTACTTCCCGGAATTCTTCAGTCATACGAATCAAACCAAGATCCAAATTAAACTCTGCAGGAAACTTCAGAATCCAGTACCTGAAAGGCATCAAATATTTTTGATGGCTGGAGGGGTTCAAGTTAGACTTCTGTAGAGATTATTGCATCACTTTGCAGATTACATTGAACACTGAATCCAGAACCATGGCCTAGTTAGCAATCCCCTGTTGCCCTCCTTCACACTGAATCGCATCCTTGCCTCCTTCAGTCAAGGACCACAGTCTGCCACTTTCCCTGTGAGCCTCTTCCTGACTCTAAAACCACAGCTGAGAGGAAACACTTCCCCCAATTCATGGCCAGTAGGTGGAAATGTCTGTGACACTCACCCTTTCTGAGAACCGATTTCATTCCCTAATTACAAATAGGGTACTGAGCTGCTACTTGAGCTCTATCTAGTCCAAATGCAAGATAAATTCAGGAATAGAGGAGGGCCATTTTTTAAAGATGGGTCTAAGTCAATTCTATTGTCAAACTAGGGCTGTTGCTTGGGGGAAAGGAAGTAGTCATCATTTCCTACCAGACACTACAAAATGATTAAAATTATAAATATATTCACCTCATGAAGTAGCAGATCTTTAATCGAAATTCATCGCAGCTTTCTTCACTGGCATTTCTATACGTACACAAGTTAAGGAAAACATCCTCATGCCTGGTTTCTTTTGCATATACCTATGGTTATTTGTTCAATTTAGATAGAATTGATAGAACATGGAACACCTTTGTAGGCAATAGATCTCTTATTCAGGATTCATGCCCTGTATACCTACTCCAATTTGAAAATGTCCCTTTCAGGTATATTCATGTGCATGATGTATTGCAATTGATTCTCAAGTCTATATTTACTCTTATTCTTTTATTTATTTTTTTTAAAGATTTATTTATTTATTTATACAAGAACGCGGGTACAGTCCAGATAAATGTGCGGGAGGGTGAGAGAATTCACCAGAGACAGAGCAGGGAGCAGAACAGGCAGACTGAAATACACTGCTGAGGGGAGCAGCGGGCGCGACAGGAGAGGTCTGTGCACCATGTGGGACCCTCTCCAGCCGGCCGGGATCAAGCCTGCGCTACAGAAGCTGCGGACAGCTTCACAGCGCAGTGCTCAACTGCCTGTGCCACCACGGGAGGCCCCTCTTTTTCTTTTAAACAAATATGTATGCAGTTCCTTCTGTGGGCCAGGCACTATGCATATGCAGTGAACAAAGAATCCAAAGGGAGGAAAAACTAAAGAAATGTCAATTCATGGGCAGTTTCAAATTTTTACAAGCTGTATTTTTTGACATTGGACTTTACTGTGCCTAAACAACCCTTTTTATTTATATTTTATACATCAGCAGACATACCAATGATGAGAACAGTGTTTGTGGGCACATTCATTGGACTGTGTTTGAGCATGATGGGGCTAGGCTGAGTCTCTCTGTCCTTCCCTGTGGTGCTCCCCGCCTATAGCCACACCATGGAGCCCCTGGAACACTGATGACTGGGGTCTTGCTCACTTCCGGGGGCCTCTGTTCAGATGAATTTCCCCTTACTCTCTCTGCTATCCCTTTCTGTCCTGGGATCACGGAGAGAAGGGAGGGGAAAAGTGGAAGGGTAGGGAGCTTGAAGGGAGCAGATAGGAGTCCCTCTTGGCCTTAATAACCCTAATGGACCCTCTCCCTCTCAGTTTCTCCATTCCCTGTAAGGCTTCTCATTCTTCTGCAGGACCCCCTGGGCTTGAAGTAGGCAGGGACTGCAGGAGCCACCATTAATGATTATATAATAAACATTAGCGCTTGGAGAATAAAACCTCCTTAAATATTTGAGACTATTTTGCCATTTTCAGTTATTTGGCTGTCAACTACCTTTCAGGACTGCATTATATACAAAAGTAGTGAACTATTAAATGCCCTTATTATAGAAGGGTTCTAAAATTAATCAGTCAACAAATTACAATAAAGTTGCTATAATATCGTGACTTGCCCTTAAGGAAAAATGTGCAAGTGTAAGTGGTTTGTGCCAGTTGATATATTTGTGTGACATTTCTACATGTCTAAACTGTATCTCTAGGTCTGCCATTTTGCCATCCTAGAAAAAATAAATTAGGTCTTGAATCAGTGTTAAATATACTTTCATTTACTACCAGCAGAAGTGTTTGACAAGTTGGAAACATTTAGTCTACAGCCATTTTATCTCATATCTGATGATTATTTTTAAGTAGCACCAAAACATCCAGATGGACAATCAACTATTTGTCCATCATCCAGATATTTTGTCTAGAAATCTATGTATATCCACAAAACAGCTGGGTAACTGACTGAAGGCTGTGCGTCACTACTTATTGGTTTTGGTTAGACACCCTCTAAATATAGAAATTGATTTATGATTGCAAAAATTACACAGTAGTTGAAAAGATATATGCAGAGAAGTTTTTCTGCCAGTTCAGTGGAAGATAAATACCATCGATGCATCAGTAGAACTATTCTTGGCAAATAACTATTATTCAGCTCTCCATTGTCATCTGTTAAAAAAATAAAATGAGAGGTGAGGAGATGATAGTACTACTCTTTTTCTAACATCAATAGAGAAACATCAGTGTCAAAAATTTCTTACAGATTCAATTATAGTTTTCCTTTCACTACTGGTATTTCCTTGCGAGTTAAGTGGGTAGGTCTCACCCTCACCCTGGCTTAGGGTTGCTAGACTTAGCAAATGAAAATACACGGGCACCTAAGTAAATTTGAATTAAGATAAACCACAAATACTATTTTACTATTAGTATATCTCATGTATTATTTAGGACATGTACTAAAAATGTGGTTTATCTGAAAATTAAATTTAACTGACCATCCTATTTTACCTGGCAACCCTATTCTAGTATAACTTTCTGTAGTGATCAGTTCAACAAGGACTAATCCAAAATGTTGAGGTTGATACACAAACAACATGGAAAACATCTATCTGTAGAATTGATAACCTGCAGGAGATATATGACCTATATGAAAATATAAAAGGCATCAGTCTATGATAACCACACTTGTCTAATTCAAATAAACAGCATATACTGTGGGTCATAAGAAAGTTACAGTGGGCTGTGTAGGGGATAGGAGTTTATCAGGACTCGTGGCAGGGGAGATCAGGAAGGTATCATGAACATAGAAGATAATATTTGAGATGTGACCTGAAGTAGGGTCCCCAAAAAAGAAATATGATAAAGGCATAGAGATAGAAAGATGCAGAGAATATTCCAGCAGTATTAGGTGGACAGTGAGCCTGGCGTATTAACTGTAGGCAGTAAAGGGAAGAAAATGCAGAGAGTGATAGTGGGGTGACAGATTGGGGTCAATCAAAAAGGCCTTACATATCAAGGAATGGAGATTGAAGTCTGTCCCACAACACTCTTGCATCTGACTAGGGCAATAGTATTATCAAGGCAAAAGGAATGAAAGGAGAAAAGGCTCATACCGAACATCTCGATGCAAGTGCTCAGCAATTCATCTAATGTTGCTGCTTTCCCAAGTCCGCTTGACCCCATGGTTATTAAACCGTTGTCAAAAAACTAGAGACATTTTCAGCATCAGACAGATCATCTCCATAATCATGCAAATTGGTGATGTTTGTGCCTAATGGTGGACACTGTCCTTTCTTGTACTTCAAGAAGATGCTAAAGAAACAAGAAGAGAAAGTTATCTGACTGGAGTTCAAACCCAATTGTGGCTTCATTTTTCTACCTAAAAACATAGTGACTTTCAGTGACTGTAACTTTCTATAAGAAAAATATCAAAATGACAGAGATTTCAGCAGCCACCATGATGGCAAATTCTGCTCAATTGTCCTTTAGTAAATATGGCGCTGAGACCACAGAGATATTCCTTATTAAAAACTGCCCCATTTTGCAACTGACACTTTGTTAATACAGTATTTTAGTCTCTTCTTAGTCTTTACTGATAATACATTCAAGAATATTATAAGCATTATTTGTTTAACATTATTACTAGTATATAGACAGAAATAAAGTTTAAAGTGCAAATGTATTTATGAGAGTTATCTTCAGTGATCATATACATGTTCAACAATTGGGAAAAATAGCTGATGTTCCTACCTTCCCTAATAATAATGTTATTGTTAGTAGTAAAAATGCTAACAATTTGTTGAACATCCACATTATGTGCTAGGCATCACACCAGCTGTTTTACATATATTCCAACTCATAGCAATACTGTGAGATAGTAATTATTATTCCCAGTTTAAAGGTAGGGTAATAGGATTCACAGATATTCCGTGACTTATCCAAAACCACACAATTATTAAGGTCTAGTATCAGGACTCTGTTATAAAATAAAGCTTTGGAGTTTCTCTTTTCTTTTAATTGTTCCCACAAGCGTGGGTAGCATAAATTGTCATAATTTTTGCCTCCTGCTAAGATAGTGTGAATAACATAATTCCTTCATAGCTTCTCTGGGATTACAACATCATTTTATTTTACACAGCAAGTTCATACAGGTCTTTGAGAAGTACAAAAGGCCTCATGCTGTAAAATATTATCCACTTGGGATTATTTAGTAGGTACACAGACCCACTGAGAATGAATTTCATGAACTGTTTGAAGTTAATATCTATTTTACTCAAAATTTATTCAATAATCTGATAATCATTGAGCACTTAACATATAGTTAGGCACTGGCCTGGGCATTGAGGCTGATGAGATGAACAAATCATTGTCCCTACATTCAAAGGATTCATAGTCAATTTAAGAAGCAAACACGTGGATGAACAGGAGAAAAATAAACTAATGTCCATATGTAGAGTTGTATTAGTTCAGTGGGTGTACATACCACACAGTGACATTTGAGTGAGTCTACTCACCAGGCATATAGCTCTGCAGGAAAAATGTTTTCTGTCTATTATTTCTTTCTCATTTTTAAAAAGAGTTTTTAAATTTATCTATGCATACAAGAACTGGGGTACAGGCCAGAGGTGCACAGGGCAAGAGGATTCACCAGAGAAACAGAATGGGGAACCGAACAGGCAGATCCACTGAAACATACCACAGAAGGGAGCAGTGGGCGAGACAGGAGAGGTCTGCTGTGCCATGTGGGTCAGCTCCCTGGACGGGGATTAAACTCATGCTGCAGTGATGGTGATAGCTTGATAGTGCTGAGAGACTTTAACCCCTGTGCCACTAGGGAGGCCCCTGTCTATTATTTCTGTGTAAGAACCATATTCTTGTGCCAAAGATACCACTCTTAGAGCATGAACAGAAAGACTGCTTTATGTATGCAATAAAAATAATAGAAACACTAGATTAATGCTCTCCCACTTCTGCTGCTCAAATAATTCATGAAAGTGCAATAAGAAAGCTGTAGGAAACAAGTCTTTGACATCTTTCTTAAGCAAGTTACTTTATTGGCAAGGCCTTTCCTCACCACCCTATTTAAACCACCACCACCTCCTCTCTTTCTGTGCCCATATCCTACTTGGCATATTCTACCTTGCTACCTGGATTTATTTTTCTTCATAACACATCACCATCTAAAATACTTTATATTTTACTTGTTTCTAAACTCTCTAATGCTGTAATATAAGCGCCATGAATGTAGGGATTTTTGTATATACTTTCTGATGTACTTTCCAACTCCTGAGATATTTCCTCTCCCAGAGAAAATACTCCAAAATAAGCATTTGCTGAATGAATGAATGATTGAATAAGTGAATAAAATAAAAACTATCTAAAGCCTGTCTTTGAATATGCATGTTTGGATGAATATATATATTTATATGTACAAATTTTAAGAGGTTATATTTTCGTTTCTTTTATTAATTTAAGTAAGTTTTTAGTAAACAACACTGGGACAGAAGCTCCTTCCAGCTTACAAACTTTTTTGTTAATTAGGCCCAATAAATAAATATTTTTTAAAAATAAATAAAAGTAAAGCATTTTTAAATCAAAACAGTATACATGCAACATTTAAAATATGACAGTAAAGAAAAAGGAAAGGAAAAAAGTTATCCATAATTTCATCACCAAAAGTGTAATAATGCTCATTAATATCGTGACATGTTTCTTTTCATTTTTCTAGGCATATTAGTTTTGGGGAATTTCTTACAGTAATTTAAAGAAATACATATTGGTTTCACACAGACATATTTCCAGGCCTGAATGAATTTTAATGGCAGTTATCATTATTAAAAAATGCATTGGGGAGGGCCTCCCCGGTAGCTCAGTGGGTTGAGCACAGCGCTGTGAAGTTGTCCGCAGCCTCTGCAGCACGGGTCCATTCCCGGCCAGCCAGGGAGATTTCCACGTGGCGTGATAGATCTCTTCTGTCTCTCCTGCTGCTCCCTTCAGCAGTGTATTTCAGTGGATGTGCCTGTTCTGCTCCCCACTCTGTCTCTGGTGAATCCGCTCAACCTCCTGTGCTTCTGGCCTATACCCCAGCTATTGTATAAATAAAAAATAAATCTTAAAAAAAAATGCATTGGGGAAACAATTTATAGTACTGGTTTATCCAATTTGAATTCTAAGTACTTTGGCGAACCTGATAAAAGAATAGAAAGAAATCCCCAAACAGAATTAAGTAATAGAAACCCCAAAGTAATGGGAACCCAAAAGAATCCACACTGTATTAAAACATTTTACCAAAAACCTTGAATTAAAGTTGTTTTTGGAGATTTTTTCTAAACTTCACCCATGAAGTCAATTAAAAAGAGAAAACATTCAAGATAATTATCTGGTGATGTGTTTTTTAAATCAGGTAGTTTTTTTTTTTTTTTTTTTTTTTTGTTCAGCCTTTTAAAAACCTCTGAATGTGTTTCAAAACCAAAATCAATATATATAATATAAAATACTATTTTAGTCCAAATATGTAGCGAATTACTCAGAACTTCCAAACACTGATTTTGGAATGTGGTAAATCTCTAGATTTGCAGTTTGTTTTGGGGCTCATCATATTCTGGCCCTGATCATTCCTAACTAGCCAACATGAATGTCAGTGTTATTTTAATCCAGGCTGTTCAGTCTCCCAATGGTTTAGGACTTGCTTTAGTGTTGACTGCAATCAAAATTATTGCTCCCCAGCACAGACTTTTTCTCAGAAGTCTGAAAAGGAAATGATAAAGCCAAAATTTCCCCAGAGCTTGAATTATCTCTGAGAGAGAAGTTCTCATTTCCAAAGGGCAATCAATGTGTGCTGGGTGTGATTTCCAGAGTTCATGATGTGTTCAATGAGTAAAAGACTTATATTAATATGACTGGTTAAACCTCTATCTTCAAAAATTCCTTGTGATTGCCTGGAACAATCAGAAATGTGTTTCCAATAATTATTAGAAATAGTAAAAAGGAGCCAATTCCATGCCACTATCCTTGAGCTGATATAAATTAGAACTCCAGAATCTCACTTCAGAAGTTTTAGAGTTTTGAAAATTGGTTATCAATAAAACAGGGAAATGCTGTTAATGCCATTTAAGTAAAATGTCATTAATGTTGGTTAATTCACTAGAGTGAGGTAACATAAAATGTATTGGAAGAGAGTGGAAGAGAGTGAGGTAACATAAAATGTATCCCCCATGTGGCCTGTTAAACACTGGATGTTTGGGGAAATATCTTTTATCTGCACTACCTCTTCCTTTCCAATATTTAAAGACTATGAAGTTGGGGGACATAAGCTAAAGTAGAGGACCCATGTATAGAAGTGACAGGAAGAGCGATGTTAATTTAAAGAAGGGAAAAGGAAATAGAGGAGAAAATTTTGACACAAGAGGGTAGGTAGTAGGGCAGGCAGTCTCGTCAGCAATGGAATCCTATTCCTGAAATCAAGCCAAACTAAGGTAATGACTGTCAGAGATGTTGTGGACTGAATTACCAGCTGGTGTCTAGGAAGCATGCCAAGATGAGAGTGAAGTTTCCCCTGGCTCTAGATTTCAGGATTTAAAGGTGAAACAATATATCTAATAAGTATTCAGCAATCTTGAAATGATAATGGCCATGTTCAAAATTCCAAAGACTATCTTGTCTATCCCAAGGAAAAAACAAATGAAAATACTAAAAACTCTTGAAGACCCTTCCTAGTGGCGAATATATGTATGTATGTATGCATGCATGTATGTATATGTATATGTGTGTATATATAGGTATATAAATGACCACCTATATGTCTTTACATTCTTTGACCTTCATAGGGAGATAAGGGGGTTCTCTAAGTGCCTAAATCCTCTGTGTTAAACCTTAAGGATTAAAAACTAAAGTGTCATAGTATTTGTTGTTCTGGCAATAATCAAGCTTAACTTCCCTTTCTCACCACAGACATGAGATCTGAAAAGTGCTATAATTATATTCTCTAGACCCCATAGGATAACCAAAATTATTGCATTTAATGAGAGAAATAACAAAACTGAAATAGAATTTATTTGACAAACACTAACAATCTGTTAGACACCAGAGACTAAGCAAGGTACAAGTGTGACTGGTAAAAGATGTTAGGGACAATTGGAGAAAAGGATAAATCTAGAAGCAAGATAGATACAATTCTTGCTTTTTTACTCTAGCAATGAATTAAAGTCATAATTACAATAAAATATCCTATGAAAGGTGAGGGGTGCTGACTAAGCCTAGGAGTCAGAGGAATATACTGACCTGTTGCCTACGGAGAATGAGCAGAAAGGAGAAATTGGAATATTTCCAGTAGTTATCTGGTTGGGTTATGTGCCATTCCCTGAGCTTGAGAAGTTGAAGGGATACAGGAGGGGTAGGTAGTTCATGGAGACAAGTGAGAGTTCACTTTTGGACATGTTGAATAGAGATGTCTGAGTCATCCAGGAGGAAATTGTGAGTGAGCTTCAGGATACCTTTTTACAGACTTCTGAATTGACACCTGAGTGTGTGCAAAGGGGAATGCAAGGGGAAGAAAAGAGAGAATTTAATAAATATAATAAGGTCCTTGGGACAACAGAAGTCCTCCCTATCTGTATGTGAAGGAACTTGCCTTGTTTAAAGCAGAGGGTCACCTCTTTGAATGTAACAGCAAGAAAGAGAAAAAAGTGGGTATAGAGCTACGTAGGTCTGTCTTTTTCATGCACGAATTCAAGGAAGTACCTTCTGGTAATTTCTATTTACTCCAAAAAGGAGACAAGGTCATCTCTGTAAGGTATGATGGAAACACATCTGAGGTTTATCAAAAGGATAAAATTTTGCACTAAGATATAAAGAACACAGAAGAAAGAAACCAGAAGTATTGGGACTATTTCCACCTAAAGTAGAAACAAACTTCTGGAGTTTGTTTTGGGAGAAAGTTTATTTTCCCTTATATCAAGATTCTGAAATCATTTGAGCTAATTTTTCTGGAACAACTTGTAGGGCAAGTTTCTTCTCTATGAACCAGGCAGTTCTGCGTTTCTGCTGCTACAGTCTAGTCACATATGGTTTCCATAACTACAAGCCTCAGAGCCAAAACATGGCTGACATTTGCTAGGAGGTTTCCTAGCCTGACTTTCCTTGAAACAACAAAGAAAACAGACTCTATTAGAAAAATAAATAAATAAATAAATAAATAAATAAATTACCTCTGACCTTTTGGCTTTATCTAGGATGTTTTAATCTATGAACTACAGCATCAGCCACAACCCTAGTCTCCATGCTCCCAGCCTGTTTTCCTGTCTCTGTACCATACTACCCATACTCTCCAATACCCGCATTGTCCATTGCCTTTAAAAAAGTCATTATAGAGCACGGCATGCAAGTTTTTCTCAGTTCACTGTTCATATTTGGTATTCTTTGGTTGTTTTTACATTGTTCTTTTGACAAAGTTGTTTCTGTCATGAACCAATTGGGGTAGAAGGAACTTAGGAAAGGAATTAGTGCATAAAGTGAAATTAAAACATTGCAAATGGGTCATAATGATGATCCAGAGAATAAATGAGTCCACATTTATGGGTAGTGGAGCACTATCTCCAATGATTATTTGACAATGACAGCAGGGAGGAACCATATATAATTTTATATTTTTCAGTTCTACATGTTATTTTTTTATATTCTTGCCAGGGATAGATTTACTAAATGCAATAATGTTAAAAATGTTATTGTTTATTTTTTCCTGCAAAGAATTTTGATGACATTAATAAAGCATTAATAATCAACATTTTCCTAGATTTTAGAAAACAAAGTAATAATAGCCTTTTCATATTTTACTTGCAAGTGACAAGAAATGTGAGAAACATAATATTGAGAAAATGACTATGTTATGTTTAAATGTTATAACACAGTGAAAATTAAGTATTGTTATTCTATTTTATGAGGAAATTGATGGCTAGAAGTTAAATTACTTGTCTGTATCATTTTATTAATTAAGTTGCAAAGCAAGGTCCATCTGACTCCCCAAAAATTGCATTCTACTTACTACTCACACAAATTTTAGCTGTTGTTAAGGTTTGCCTGTTAGATGAATTGCTAAGTCTTATCTAGAACAAATATTTACTATTCTCTGTGCTTTGCTTCTAAGTATCTATCACCCACCCTTTTGTCTGCCAATGAATAGCCACTATTATTACAGCAAGCTTGGCAAATTCAGGGACTCACTGGTACCAAATACTGAACAGAAGTCAATAACCAGCTCAGAGGTCAACTCAAAAGGCCCCCTTACATTTTTGGGTAACAATTAAATAACAAGGTTAAGCTACATTTTGATTATTTTCCTTGGTTATTTATATTTTGGTATTGGCAACCGAACTAACTTATTTAAATCTATCTGACTTGAATTGAATGAGAAATGAGAGTCTTAAAGAAGCTCTAGTATTATGATAGAATTCTATCTCCAACAAAGGAGGCATTTTCCTAGCATTCACTGCAGCTGAATGTGGAAGAGAACAATCTGTACACATTTTAGATACTTGTAATCAGATGGTTTCCAGATGGACACATTCAATTACATGGAAGGGTTTTGACCTACTATGGCAACTCCATGTTCAAGTTGTAAATAATATACCAAAATAAGATCCCAAACTAGGAAGCATTTAAGTTAGGATATTTAATATTTAATATTTTTCACTTTGTGGAACAACTTTTTTGTTAAAGACCTATGTTTTCTTCTCCTGAAGATGCTGGTATTATATTCAGAAGAATCTTGTCAGAGACACTAATGCTCTGCAAAGAACTGGTTCCACATTTCTTTAAATGAGGTCACATTCCTATCATTCATTCACTTAGGGGTGAATTTAATGATGATGATGATGATGGAGAACATGATGAAGGAGGAAGTAGAGGAGCTCATTCTTTTGAGTGCTTTCTTTTTGAGTTACTGTGCTGGGCACTTTACCCATTGAACTTTGGGAGGCCAAACCCCTTTCCAGAAATACAGCAATAAATAAAATGTACCTAACTCTTGTTTCTTATTTTTACTAAAAATAATGTGAGGAGTCCCTATGAGATGAGTTCTGAGCTGGTTATTGACTTCTGTTGAGTATTTGGTACCATTAGTGACATGAGTAAATAAAAACCATGGTTCCTCCCAGAGGGGCCAGAATATAATCTTATGTGATAGAATATACACAAAGGAGGCTCCAAGAGAATGAAGATACTGCAGAGAGAGTCTCTGTGAAGTAAGAAAATGTGACTAGAAGGCACAGGCTAAGTGCTCATCTACCATTACTCTATACAGAGCATGAAAGCTGCCTTTCTCTGGATACACTGGGAAAGGATTTTAAAAATTGAATTCTAAGTTGTTATGTGAGAATGCAGCAAGAAGCACTAACATATTGAAAGAGTAACTCCAAAATCCATGCTCTCAGAGAAAGGTATTTGTCTGGTTGAACAAAAAAGGCCAATAATTATAGAATATCTATTAGATGTCAAATACTGTGCTTTAAGCTGCCGATGTAAAGAGTTACTTCTCAAGAACTCATATTCCCTTGCAGAATACAGATTATAAACTGGTTATTATAAAACAATGAGCCTATTAAGTCCACTGTCAGAGACATGTCCAAGGTATTAGAGGAGCACATAAATGGAACTGACTTTAACTTAAAGAGATATAGGAAGACTTCCTGAAGGAGGAGACATCTGGAGGCATTAATATATATGGGTCACAAAAGTAAAACAGAAAATACCAGCTAAATCCAGTGGTGTTGGACAGTGAAGTTGCTGGAAATAGCTGAGCATGATTCCAAATTTATGCATGGGATGGGTATCTGCAACCTACTGTCAAGAAACTCATTGTCATGTGAAAAAGTATAAAAACACATATGAGACATTATTTATAACAAAGGCTGATGACAGAGTAAAATGTTTGGGGTCAGATAGGGATGCACTGAGTTCTGAACTGTCTCTGGATTTAAAAAAAGGCACAGATAAATGAATGTTCAAATAAATAAAAGAAAGCATGGGGTCTGCATGATACTTTATCATTATCTTTATTATTATTCATTTTATTATCCAATTTCTCTTTGACAGAAATAAGCTTTAAAAGCTAAATTTCTTACACCATTTTGATGCTAACTTTTATATACATAGATTCAGGCTGGTTTAAAGTTGTAAAATTAATTATACACTTTTAAGTAAAGCTGTAATATGTTATCATCTGAGTGAAGACATTTTGCTCCTGTACAAAACCCAGTACGTTTATAGTAGTCTTTCATGGGACGATAAAGTCTCCAATTGAAATTACTTCTAAATCAAGGATTTGGAGGTAGACTTTATATTGGAACCTATTAAAAGTAAAGTATGAGAATCAAAAATTATGCTTTAATTTTCTGTACCCTTAGTTAAATATACACAGCTGGAGTCTCCTCCTAATGACTTTGTCAAATGGCTTTTCTAATGACATTATAGTTTTATTTCATATGTTTCACCAATAGCACATAGATTCTTCCTTTCTTTAAAAGGGAACCAAATCTGAAGAGGTGGTGATATCTCTAGTCCTCTCTTCTAAAACATGAACTAATTTCACCTTATACCTGAAAATAAGTCTCTGCATACCAAGGAAAGAGAAAATTGAACTGGTTCACCAGAAAATCAATAATGTAGTAGGTCCCACTTAGCTTCTCTAAGGTTGTTCACTTTCGTCATTTCTACCATGAAAGAGAATATGACTCTGCCTTCCTCGTGAGAATAAAAAAATTCATGTGAAAGAGATTTTAGTGTAAAAAAAAAGGAAGTCCTAAAATTGCTAAATGTTGCAAACCACATTTGTGAAGTGGTTATTCAAAATTTAAATTATATGCCCCCATTAGAACAAGATCATTAATGGATTAATGGCAGAAATATATATGGAGGATAAGGAGGTCAGAAGAGCTTGTCCAAAATGCTGAAAAGAAATTTTGGAATTCTCAAGAACCATGAGGTTGATAGACCTCATGCCATACTAGCCTTCAGAAATTGTGTAACTCGTGGTACATGAATCATGGATATTTTTTACTCATTAGTGGAACTAGGGAGATGAGAGAGAGAGAGAGAGGAGTAACTTTTCATATTCACTGTTAATACGTTACAGGAGGCAAAGAAATGGGAATGTGGCTTTTGTTGGTACAGTTATAGAAGAGGAGGAATTAATGAATTGTAACTAAACTGCTAGGAGTTTAAGAAAACATGGGTTGTCTTTTCTGGCCAAAATCAAAAGAAATAAACTCCACCAGTTCTCTATTGGCATTTTTCCTAACTTCCTACCCTTCATGGCCAAGTAGAATATGCTGACTCTATTCCATGCCCTCTCAGATCACCAAAAACAAGTTCTGTTCAATACTCCCTCCAGTTTCTATGTCCACATGTCACCAGAACTACTCTGGTAGAAATCGCCACATTGTGGCAGAAGTTGCACAAAAGCTCAGCAGTGAGTTTTTCTCTAAAATTATCTCAAATGATTTTCTTGGCAATTCTCCCCACCCCCCACTCCTTGCCTGGTTTTCCCTCTTGCACCTCTGGTCACCTTCTTGGTCTTGTGCACACTCTTCTCCTACCGCTTGGCCTCTCAATTGCTATGGGTCTAGAGGTCCCTATGTGGGTCTGTAGGTCTTTATGCCTGGCCTTGCCCCCTCACTTCAAGCTCCAGAGCAAACTCATCTGTAACCACAGCTCAAACAGCACTTCTATTTCATTGATTCTGCACCAAACAGGCCAGCTGCATGACATACTGAAGAGGACAGAGTGGGATCTCCATATAGATTGATACCATCCTACCGCTGCTACTTACTAGTATGTGACTTTGGGCAAGTTTTCTTTAACTTTTGGATAAGTTTTCATGCCTTATATTGCTAATGGAAATATAAAATAACACAGCCACTTTAAAAATTCTTCTATTCTTGGCAGTTCTTCAGAAATTTAAACATAACAGTTTAAATGGTTCAGCAAATTTACTCCTAGATACAGTCATGCTTCCTTTAACAACATTTCTGTCAACAATTGGCTAACTCATCTACCATGGTGGTCCCCATAGTTTAGACCACATAACCTAATTGTCTAGGTTACATGGTGTAGCAGGCTATACCATCTATGTTTGTGTAAGTATACACTACAATGGTTGCACAATGAACAAATCATCTCATGAAACATTTATCAGAATGTATCCCCATCAACATCCATGACTATATATATATATATATATATATATATATATATATCCCCAGGAGAATTGAAAACTTATGTCCACACAAAAATGTGCATACAAATGTTTATAGCAGTATTATTTATAACAGTCAAAAAATTGGAAAACAACCCAAATGTCCTTAAGCAATTGGAAATACATTTATACAATGGGATAGTATTCAGTCATTAAAAAGGAACGAAGTACTGATGCATGCTATAACATGGATATGCCTTGAAAACATTGTACTAAGTGAACAAAGTCAAAAACACAAAAGGTGAAGTATTGTATCATTCTGTTTATATGAAATGCAGAGAACAGGCAAGTCCATGGGGACAGAAAATAAATTGGCATTTGTGGAACTGAGGGAAAGGAAGAATAGGTGGTGACTCTAATGAGTTCAGGGTTTCTTTTGGAGGTGATAAAAATATTCTGGAATTGATAATGGTAGTTGTACAATTTTATGAATGTACTAAAAAAACACTGACTTGTACACTTTTTTAAAAGATTTTTTATTTACTTTTGTGTAGAAGAACGGGGGTATAGACCAGAGGTATGGGGGATGAGAGGATTCACCAGAGACAGAGTAGGGAGCAGAACAGGCGGATCTACTGAAATACAAGGGGACCAGGAGGAGAGGTAGGAGAGGTCTGCTGCGCCATATGTGGGTTACCTCCCTGGCTGGGTCTCCAACTCAGGCCTTTGCAACGGTAACACTGAGACTTAACCCATAGGCCACCAGGGAGGCCTTGAATTGTACACCTTCGAAGGGAAGATTCTCATGGTGTATGAATTATATCTCAATTTTTAAAAATTTGTTAATTAATATATATATCCTCTTCACTTCCCTATACTGATATATCTCCTATCTATATTTCCTTCCTTGACTTATGGCTTACCCTGTCTCCCAGTATTCCAAGCCAGAAACTCGGAACTTACTCTAGATTTCCCAGAACCTTATTTCACCATCTCCACATTTTTATTCATCAGTTACAATAATTTTTGGACAAATATTTATCAAGCATATAAGATAAGTACATAAATGGATACAAAAACACTTACCTGTCCTTAAAGAGGTTAATGACCAGGAGATCACAGCAAATACTTAAAGAAATGGCAGTATTATCTTGTGTTGCAGTGAGTCATGAATGGGATCCAAGTGTTGAAACTGCATCCATTCTTCTGCCGAATGGAAAAAATGCATGTTAGCCTATTAATATCCCTAGGAACAATGCTTGGGAGTAGATACTGCACAAAAACATTTCCACCAAAAATCTTTCTGATGGATCTGCTAGTCATAATAAGGATACCAAAGAGCCAAATTAGTAAGTGAAACTGAGTAGGGCACTAAAATTAGAACAAGAACCACATTGGCTTCTGTGGTAATTTGTGGGGATTTCACAAGTCTACATGTTCACACAGTTTTAAATCCTTTCCAGTCTTCATCTCATTATATCTCATCTCCAGTGACTTCAACACATGCTTCTAATCCTAGTCTGAGAAACAGGGTATGTATGTATTTAATTACCTCAGCACTCTTTAAATATTAATCACATAAAACCTGAAGGTATTCAAGCAATTCAGTAAAAAAGATACTTCCTTACTACCAAATGCAACTCAAATTAATTATTGTATTTTTCAACAGAAAACTACAAATAAAAATCCCTTTATTGATGTATTACTACATAAAATGTGGTAGTACCTGGTTTGGGAGATAAAGGCAAAGACCACTATAAAAACATCAAAGACTGAGAAAAAAGATAGAAAATCTGAAGCAGTAGCTATGCTAAAAAAATCAATACTTAATATGCAAGATGTTTTGCCTTCATGCATCTAAGGCAATGTGAAAGGGGCCCATGTTTTGTAAAAGATTTTTTTTGTTTTTCAGATAAAACATCTAATTTTGCTTTTTGAGTATAAAGGAGTCTTTCCTGTGGTAGTGTCAGACTACGGGTGCCAAATATCTATTTTTTAACTTGAAAATTCCCTGTATTACCTGAATATAAATGTCCACATTTTTATTGTATATGGAGCAATCTGAATTATTGCAAAGAATTTTTTATTGAGGAAATTAGTATTCACAGCAAGATAGCTGTGTAGATGCCAAATGCTTGACATCAGTGACAACTCACATAGGTATGCTTTTGGGTCCTGACGCAAAATCATACTTTCCACAATAGCCCAACAATATTGACTCTGATGCCCAGCAACTAAATTCCAAAGTACAGTATCTATTTAAATGTTATAACTATTGTTGTCAAATGACCTTTAACTTTTAATATTTTTCCCTTTATTTGGGAAAGCCTATTTAAATACATACAAAAAAAAATAATCTACACACCTTAGTTTTTTCTCCAAATTGAAGATGGTACAAGTGAAAATAGGGTTTTCCTCCTTCTGCCTCCACATGGTATAAAATGGTGATATCTTGGACAAATCTATTACATAGATGTATTAGGAAGTAGGGGTGGAGGGGGATAGGGTTTAGGCCAACACAGGATTGTCTCTCACAAAATTTAAGAAACTTTTGAATTAGCTGAAAAAAATAAACAAGTCTGGACTTTCACTTTTTAAAATCCAGATTCTTGAGGGAAAATCAAATCTGCCGGGTTTAGGGCAGCATCTGTGTGTGGCAACATCTGGTTGGAACTGAGTAGCAACTGCCAGCCCCCCCTTACATCTCCAAACTTAGACCAACTGTTACTAACATTTATCATCTCACGACATGCCTTTTTCTTAGTAGATTTAGGAAGTGAAATATCACTTGTTGGCATCAGAGAATTTTCCTTCTCCCTAGCCCACTTTACTCATTGTGTCTTCCTGAACTGCTTTTTGCAGACATTGCATGGGGAGCCCCTGTCTCAGACACAAAGCTGCCCACTGATATCACAGAGCTAAGCAAAAACTAAGGAGGACTCTCCAAGGTGCATGCAGATCTTCAGAATGTTACTATTTGTGGTATGAATAAGGAAGAATCACAAAGCAGTTACTCTGTCTGCTAAAACCTTCTGGCATATTCTCCTTCAAAAGGCAGATTTCAACTTGTTCCTAAGCAAGAACTTAAGTTTGGGGATGACTATAGCACTAGTCAAACTTGGTAAGGCTAATACATTATTATTTACTTCCATTTATTATGAGCTTCAAATGTCTAGATTTCCTCCAAGATTTGCAATTTCCGCAGATTTCTATTTTTCTTTTACAGAAAAGTCCTTATAATCAACAAAATAGGTGTTTACTGTAGTTCGCAAAGAGCATAGTGCTTGGTGCCAATGCACTCTCAACACTTTACTTTGGGGAGACTAGAAAGATTAGGGGCAAATAAAATATACCCTGGGCTATCCTAAAAAAATGTGTACCTACTCATGTTTATAGGCAGATAATTTTCAGATTTTACACACTAAAGTAACTAGTTTCACTGTCTCCTACTTCCTCTCTATGTTGCTTTGGATTTGTTGACTACAACTGGTGACAGCTGACTTCTCCATGTCAGATTTGAGTAAATCATAGGTACTCATCACTGGGACCTCAGGATAATTTCCTGTGGGTAATTTCCAGCACTTAGATAAATGACTCATTTGGATAATTAGCAACTATACAAGTTGAGCTGGTATTCTTCCTTTGTTGTTGTCTATTCCCCTAAAAAGAGAATCCAGAAACCAGGGGAGGGCTATTTACTGGTCATTGCAGCTGCAAGGACTGGTCTCTAAACACCTGGTTTCATGATCTTGCACATTCAAGTCTTCTGAAGATGCTTTTTGCCTAGATGCTTTTTGGCACAGAAACTGTTGTTCTAGAAGTTTTAAACACAGAAATCCAGGAGAAAGAGGACATTTCCATTTTTTTAAAGGATCTTTTACCAGACTAACAACCTCATTTTATAAAGGAGAACTCCCAGAAGTTACATAATTTGTCCATTTTTAAACAGAAAAGGGAACTATTCCATCACAGTGGGCTCATAGGGCGCTCTGTAGGACATAAAGGTTCACATATCTAAAGGCTGACTTTAAACTAATGCATCTGCTTTAAAAGTATGAATTTTCTAAGGTAAAGTGGCCCTTTTGCCATTGAGATGTGAAGAAATGCAGCAGCCATATTGTCAGTCATGAAATTTCTGCTCACTAATGTGATTTAAATGACTTAGCAAAAACTTTTGCACACAATCATCCCCTTATGGCAAAACAATTATTGTATTATTGCCTAAAATGAGAGTAAAGATTTGAGTGAAAAGCTAAAATCCCTAGTTCCTGGGTACTGGGTATCTAATGCAGATGGGCAAAGATGTGCTAGTAAAGGTGACCTTGAGAAAGTGCAGCTTGGAGGTCAAAATTGCCGAATCCCATTTCTGAATGCTGTCTGTTCTTTTACACCTGTCACACGGAACCCCACATATTATGTTGGTTACCCTTCATCATTCAGACTTTGTTTTCACTTTCTAAGTTTCAAAGAAAATACATGAACATGCTCCCCTCTCCCAATACAAATTAATGCTCATGGACCCACTAGGCTTTGAGATTCTGCTCTCCCAGAATCTGCAAATTACAACTCCCATTGTCCTTGTCTTCAAATTTCACCCAATTCAAACAGCAGCAGCTTTTGCAAGAGAGATAAGAATGGACAAAATAGATTTTTAAGGAATGAATGCTTCTCGCATTCCTAGCAGTTTGTTTCAGCATTCAGTAGCTCCAATCTTACCTGTGAGGAGCGACTTCCATAAAATGGGATTATTGTGTTCATTAGGCTATCCGCCTCCTATTGAATGGGTGAAAGAAATCCGAGGAGGCCCCTGGATTCCAATGGATGCCCTGCCCAGTGAAATAAAGAAAAGCCTAGACAAGAAGTCCAAGCCCAGCACAAACACTTCCTCCTTCCGCATGCCCTTCATGATGTGGGGTGGGCAGGGGGAGGCAGAAAGAGAGCACCAGGCATACCCTTTCAGCTGGTGCTGTCCCATCATCCCAGGCTCCCATACACCCCCAGAGAAGTCCGTCTACATAGAGAACATGGCTCACTAGGGAATTCTCCTCAGACCTACTCTTTCATGGATAAATAACCATGAGCACAGGTACTTTAGGGGCCAGAGCATTTTCAAAGTTAGAGACTAGTATCAGTCTTCTTGGACTGCTATAACAAAATAACAAAGACTGAGTGACTTAAATAACAGAAAAATTTTTCTCGTAGTTCTAGAAGCTGGGAAATCTAGGATCAGAGTACTGCTTGATTTGGTTCCTGGTAAGAAAACTCTTCCTGGCTTGCATACTTGCTGTATTCTCACATGTTGGAGAAAGAGAGTTCTGGAATCTCTTACTCTTATAAGGGAACCAAATCTATTGGATTAAGACCACAGCTTTATAATTTCATTTAACCGAATTTCCTTCTTTTAGGCTCTGTTTACAAATATAGTCGTATTGGGAGTTAGAGTTTCAACATACAATTCTGCCCATACCAAAGATTTGAATCAGAGACCAAGATGCAGAAACATGTGAAAGCTCATGACATCAAATTTTATGTGTTTGCACCCATAGCTTCTTTCTGGGGAGAGCCATCCTCAGGGTTAAAAAGACTCCAAACCCAGCAGTGGGGGAGACTTCTTTACAAAATGGGATCATTATGTTTAGGAAGATAACTGACTCTTATTAAACTCTTAAAATAAATCCAAGGAGGCTCACTTATTTGGATGGATGACCTACCCCCGGTCTCAGAGGGATATGTAAACCTCTATTCATTCAAATACTCAAAAACTTACTGCTCCAGAGAATTTCAGAAAAGAAGAGAAATCAATATTCCCTGAGGTTCTACCATCTGATATATTTTTATTCCTAAAAATTGATAGACTTGAAACAAATGCCACCATTCCATATTCTCACCCTCAGCTTTTTAGATTCAGCAAAGTTTAAGGTACTGCAATTTTCACCTCTTCCAAGAGTCCATTCACAACCTCTGACTCAACATCCAATTAAAAAATATAAGGGTTTTCTTTTTGCAGCAGCATCTATGACCCTCTCAAGAGTTAGAGATACTATGCCTTACTCCTCTCCCATGAAGATGCTTCCTTCACCACTTCATTCATCTTCATTACCCTTCAGTACCTTGGCCAGATGCCATCAGTGTGACCCAACAGCTTCAAATGGCACTTCCCACACAGGTCAGGGCAGCCTAGAAGAGAGCTCTGAGCCTGCATAGACAGTGATACAATTCTCAACCCTTCACAAAAACACTGTCAAATTGTGTTCTTCAAATAGGGTTTATAATGATGGAGACTGATGACATTTTATTGGCTTGCAAACCACAAGAGTTTAGACATTAGTGCAATACAGTTCTCAGACTGACTTAATTGATGCTATGATAGAGAATTACATGATAAATTATTTTGGTAATTGGTAGGTAAATGTCTCTTTGAAGAGATGAAGTTAATAAGAGATATGAGACAATGAAAGGCTCAAAAAATGACTGGATCATAATTCCTTTTACTGAGAGATTAGCAAGATGGAAAGAGTGGGTATACTGAAAGAAAAGCAGAGTTGTGCTAAGGTTATGTGAGGTTGAAATTCCCCTTTGCTGGACTCAAGATGCAGTTGTTTATATAAATACGGTGCTTCAAGGAAAGATCTGGGATAGAATTTAAAATCATGACTAATCCCCAGGTGAACAGCATTGAAGGACCACAGGAATGGTTCATATGACTTAGGAAGAAAGCATAAAGAGAAAAGACAAGGGAAGCTAACCTTAAGCCTTGAGAAGTCCAACATCTAGAGGTTGATGAAGCAGCAAAGTATTTTGAGGAGGAGTTGTTGGACAGGCAGAGGAAAATGTAAAATGATGTCGTGCAGTGAGGTCAAGGGAAGATGTGCTCATGGAAGTTGAAACTGACAGTGATGTTCAGTGCTACCAAGGTCAAATAAGTAAAGGATGGCAAACTATCTACTTTATTAAAATGGTGCCACACAGAGCTCACTGTTAACCTTAGGAGAAGCAGCATTTGTGGAGCTGAGGGCAGAAGTTGAAGAGTGAATGGGAGATAAAGAAATAAGGACAGCCTATGTTATAAACAAATTGTCTAAGATAGAAATGAAATGAAATTGGCAGAGGATCTTGGGAGCAAGGAATGTTTTTGTAAGATGAGATTTGCTGAAACATGCCTATATACTGATGGTCTAGTAGAGAGGAAGAAAGCAGTTAAAGACTTAAAAGAAGGAGGAAATAATCAAAGAGGAGGGGATGGCAACCAATTTTAATAAGAATGAAGAAGGGAGAATGTGGCTGCAAACACAGAGGATATATAAATAATAAGGGGAAGAAGGAGAATAGCATAAATCAGACATATAATCATCAAGTCAGCGGCAGGAGCTAGTCTAATCCACTGCTCGTGTTATCTTCAGTTCTCCTCCTGAGTTTTCAGAGCAAAAGGAAGAGAGAAATGAGGTCCCCAAGTCCCAAAAGAATCCCAGGATGAATCCTCCAAGGGCCTTGTACCCAAGATTCTTTTCCCCTCTGATAAATAATGTGACCCTAATTCCTCTCAATAATTTTATGCTAATTAAATGTATGTATTCTTGCTTGCCAACATTTGATACTTTTGGACACCAAAGAGGGCTGTCAACTTGTGAATTATTCAATCAGACCCTTGTGGACCTTTTCCTGAAAGACCATTCATTTTATATCTAATTTTGCCCTGGTACAGCATTTCATTGTATTTATTGGGTCATCATTACTTACTGTTCAACAAGGGTTATGAGAAGAAATGGCACATGTAAATCATCTATTGTGTTTTGAAGGCATATTAGGGGCAGGTTCTCAACTTTGGCACTATTGATATTTCTGCTGGATAATTCTTTGCTATGGGGGTCCATCCTGTGTGTTGTAGGATGTTTGGCAGCATCCTTGACCTCTCTCTACTAGATGCCTGTAGTACTCTCTTTAACCCTTAGTAGGGGCAACCAAAAAAACAACTCTAGATATTGCCAATTTACCCAAAGAGTAAATTGCCCCCAGTTAAGAACCACTGATATAGACTAATTTCATAACATCACAATGGAAACTGAAATATGTCAATCAAACACCCATTCTTTTTCTAGTATCAGAATGCTTTTTATGGAGACAAAAATACAGCTATTTGACTGAATTTTTCAGTTTTCAAATGAATACAACTTATCTTCATCAACAATAAGCATTTAAACAAATTCATCAGCTAGATACCTTAGTTTGGTTTTCTGTTCTCAAATCAATGGGCAGGATTTAACATGTCATAATTTAATATAGTTTAAAACATTTCAAAGCATTCTAAGTCTAAAGTTATCCCTCACTCTACTAGCTGGCCTGTTTGGGGCTTGTTTTATCCCTGTGTTAAACATTTTCAGTTGTATTTTCTTTTTGCTATTGAATGTAAATTGCTTTAATCCTTTTTGGAGGATGTCAGAGGCTAAATATTTATGAACACAGCTTTTTTCTTTCAATACTGGAATAAAGAGTTCTTTTTTTTAAAGATTTATTTATTTATGTATACAAGCCCTGGGTACAGTCAGAAGTGGGGGAGGGTGACAGAATTCACCAGAGCCAGAGCAGGGAACAGAACAGGCAGACTCATGAAACACACTGCTGAGGGAGCAGCGGGCACAGCAGGAGAGGTCTGCGTGCCATGTGGGACCCTTTCTGGCGGCGGGGGATTGAACCGCTGCTGTGGAGGCTGCGGAGGCTGCAGGCAGCTTTGCAGCCCAGCGCTCAAGCGCTGAGCCACCGGGTGGGCCCTAAAGAGTTCTCTTTTATGAGAACATTTTACCACCTTTTCCATCACTCAACTAATGGCGCCTTTTGAGTAATCTCAGAAGGATACTGGATAGAATGCATTGCCCTAGGAGAGCTTTTACTTTTAAATCATCTACTACATTGAATTGTTACTCTGCAGAGTTGTTACAGGGAGTGATGCTCAGGGTGAAACTTAGAGGTAATTTGTTCTCCTACAAGCTCCTTCACTTGCTGGCAGACAGCTCCTGCTTCTGGGCGTCAGTTTCTTCATATTCAAATTCACTTAATAAGTACTGAAATCTTTTCCAGGTCAGCACTTGACAAACCTTAAGGCTATTTTGTGGTAGGGTGTGGCTGCACCACAAGACAACAACTTTGAGGAGCAAGTGGTTCTCAAACAACTTCTCATTTTCAAAATAACCCCAAAACAGTCACAAGTTGTATCACTCCTTTTTGAACCATAGCCTTTCCTTTTGGCAAAATAAGTGTATAAGGTTAATCTTATTAATGTAAAATATAAATTATGCATAAATAAATATTTAGCTCTGGTAAATAACGTGTTTGATGAAGCATGTACAAATGAAGAGTATTGCTGATTGCAACTTTTTTTTTTAAATAAAAAGATGGACCAAGGGATGAACAAAGGAATGAGATGTGTGGAAAAGCAAATATAGTAAAATTGCTTATAGTAAAATTGAATTGACTGTCTCATCTCTATATAGATATTCATGACAAATTATTTCAACTTTTTTGTTTGTGTGGACATTTTCATCATAGAAAATGAAAAAAAAAATTCCCCCATTATTTTAAATTCACCTCTTTCAAATCTTCAGTGTTTGGGAATTTCCCGAATAACTAAGATTCATTAATCTTATAACTATTAGACATGTGTAAGTGATGAGAGCTCAGTGAGCAGTCTGTCCAAATGTCTCCTCTATCCCTTTGAATACTTTAGATGCTATTCCCTGGATGCTTTCCAGTTTTGTCAGTGACTTTCTAACAATCAAGGTGCAACAATCAAAATTCTTCTGAATCTTCTATGTTTCAAAAATTTGTAAGGGTAACAGGAAGTTATTTTGGGGTTTGTTTCCAATAGTCTTTAGCTAATGAAGACCTGGGTTAAATTGCTTGTCAAGGAATCCCTACACCACATCAGTTAATGGCATATCACAGATGCCATTATGCAGTTATGCAAGTTGTTGCGTAATTGCATATGCTGATTCATATGCTAATTACACAAGTTAAACCTTCCAGACGTTCCTCAGCTCCCTCCTTTTCATCATCAACATATCTAATTGATCTCAAGAACTATTGGTTTTACTTTTTAAATATTCTGATACTTCTCCCATCCTCTCCATTACCATAGGATTGGCTCCAATCCATGTGGGGTATCTTCAGTCAGTCTTTGGCATTTTCTCTCTCCCATCTGTTTTCCTCACTGTCTCCAGAGTTTCCTTTCCAGACTGCAAACACATGTGCATCACACTTCGTCTTAACAATCTTCAATAATAGTTAGGAATTATAGGTAATTATTTTAGATGCATTAACTATGGATTTTTAAAAAGTAACCTTATCTTTTAGAAATTTATATGAAAGTATTTACAAATGGAGTGATGTGATCCTGAGATTTGCCCAAAAACTAATAAGGAAAACAGAAAACATGGGTAGGGGTATAAATAAGACCAGACTGATCACTGAAAAGTATTAAAGTTGGCTAATGAATACGTGGGGTTTATTTGCTTACTTTCATATATGCTAGAAATTTTTAAGATGATTTTTAAATTTTATATCATTCTCCAAAATATCTGTTTCAGAAGGGCAAACACTACTTTTAATCCTGGAAGCACCATAGGAATTGAGCCTTTTCTCGAGTCCCTTCATCAACATGGAGTGAATTCTTTCAAAATACAGACCTTTTCTTCTTGAACAATGACTGCTTATCATTTTATACCCAGTTCAAATAGTATCAATCCTACAGGACCTTCCCTGACTCATCATAATATAGACTTCTCTTTCCACAGACTTCCATAGAACTCTGCATAAATCTCTTTTATAGGGCAAATATCTGTGCATTGTAATATTTTTAAAGTATTGATCTGTTCATATATAAACATTCTGTAGTGTGAAGAAAGTCTATTCATATTTGTGTCATGAAGCATAAAGCGTATATATTTAAATATTTGCCAAATGAATTGAATGAATATATATTTTGGATTTTTCTTTTACTTTATCTAAATGTAAGTTCTAGCCTCCACATAAGGGGTCCCATATGCTAGACAGTACTTACAGAAGTTTTAGTAACTTTTGGTTAAGCAAAATTTCCAAATCTAAGTATTAAAACAAAATTTTTTAGCACACTAACTTCTATAAGCTGCATGTGAGATTGTATTCCGAGTTGCTGTAGAATGTTTGCATGACACATTTCTCACTTATCCTTACAGTTGAAAAAAGATAAAGCCTCACTATTCAGTTATTCTTATACAATAACACTAGCACCACTGACTTAAGTCAACCATAGTTCCTGCGGTTCCCAAAGAGAAATTAGAAGTAGTATTTCTTCTGAAACATAGAGAATTAAAATAGCATGTGATAAGTTCCACTGGTCCTGCTTCAAGGTCTAGTTGGTCCTTTAATCTATCTGTAACCATGGCCCCAAGAAACAACTTATGGAGTGAATGTGATTACCCATCTTGGTGCCAACATTATGTCAATTCTTGTTAAAACCCAATATAATTTATTTTATTAAAGATTTATTTATTTATGCATACAAGAGCTGGGGTATAGGACAGAGGTATGGGGGTGAGAGGATTCACCAGAGACAAGGTGGGGAACAGAACAGGCAGACTGACTGAAACAGACTGCTGAGGGGAGCCGCGGGAGAGACAGGAGAGGTCTGCTGCGCCATGTGGGTTGCTCCCTGGCCAGCCAGGGATTGAACTCGTGCTGCAGAGGCTGAGGATTGCTTCATAATGCTGTCCTTAACCCCTTGCACCACCAGGTAGGCTCAAAAGCCAATATATATATATATTTTTTTTGTCAAATGAATATATTTTATTTTTTTTCTGTTTAATCTCATTTTCTTTTTTTATTATTTAAATTTTATTTTTATATTCCCCATACAATTACAACCCCCTTATTTTGACCCCAACCCTTTCCCCGCCCCCCACCCCCATCCCCCATAGTGTGTCTCTGGTTCATAGTTGTTTGTTGATTTTGATATTTTCCTTCTTATAGTTATTCATTTTCCTGGTCCCTTATTTAAGTTTTCTAGATTCCTGCTAAGAGTGAGACCATCCGGTATTTTTCTTTTTCTTTTTGGCTTATTTCGCTGAGCATGATCCCTTCCAGCTCCATCCATGTTGCTGCAAATTGCATGTGTTTATCTTTTTTGAATGCTGAGTAATATTCCACGGTGTATATGTACCACATCTTCTTGATCCAGTCATCTGTTTTGGGGCATTTGGGTTGTTTCCAAAGCTTAGCTATTGTAAACAGTGCTGCTATAAACATAGGGGTGCAGGTGCTCTTTGGAATTGATGTTTCTGTGTCCTTTGGATAAATACCTAGGAGTGGAATTGCTGGATCATATGGAAGCTCTATGTTTAGTAGGTCCAGAAATCTCCACACAGCTCTCCATAGTGGTTGGACCAGTTTGCACTCCCACCAACAGTGCAGGAGAGTTCCTTTTTCTCCACAACCTCACCAACATTTGTTGTTGCTAGTTTTTATAATATGTGCCATTCTCACTGGTGTAAGATGGTATCTCATGGTAGTTTTGATTTGCATTTCCCTGATTACAAGTGATGTTGAACATTTTTTCATATGCCTGTTGGCCATTTACATTTCCTCTTCAGAGAAGTTTCTTTTTAGCTCTTCTGCTCATTTTTTGACAGGATTATTTTCTTTGTTGTTGTTGAGTCTCGTCAGCTCTTTGCAGATTTTTGTGATCAGTCATTATCATTAGTGTTGTGTGCAAAAATGTTCTCCCAGTTGGCAGGGTTTCTCTTTGTTTTGGTTATTGTCTATTTTGCTGTGCAGAAGCTCTTTAATTTGATGTAGTCCCAGCTGTTTATCTTTGCCTTCACTATCACTGCTTTGGGTGATGTGTCTGTAAAGATGTCTTTGATGTGCATATCATGTAGTGTTTTGCCTATATTTCCTTCTATGTATTTTATGGTTTCAGGTCTTATGTCTAGTTCTTTAATCCATTTTGAGTTGTTTTTTGTGCATGGTGTTAGGTAGTAGTCAAGCTTCATTCTTTTGCATGTAGCGACCCAGTTTTCCCAGCACCATTTATTGAACAAACTTCTTTGCTCCAATGCATATTCTTTGCTCCTTTGTCAAAGATTAGTTGACCATAAATCTGTGGGTTTATTTCTGGATTTTCTATTCGATTCCATTGGTCTGTATGTCTGTTCTTGTTCCAATACCATGCAGTTTTGATGATTATGGCTTTGTAGTAGAGTTTGAAGTCTGGGAGTGTGATGCCTCCATTCCCTTCTTTTTTTTTTTCCAGGAGAGCTTTGGCTATTCAGGGTTTTTGGTGATTCCATATGAATTTCATCAATAATTGTTCGATTTCTTTGAAGAATGACATTGAAATATTTATTGGAATAGCATTGAATCTGTATATTGCTTTTGGTAGGGTGGCCATTTTAATAATGTTTATTCTTCCAATCCCTGTGCAGGGGATGTCTTTCCATTTCTTTGTGTCTTCTTCTATTTCTTTTAACAGTATTTTATAGTTTTCTTTGTAAAGATCCTTTCCTCTTTTGTTAGATTTATTCCCAAGTATTTGATTTGTTTTGATAATAAAAGGGATGGTTTTTTTGATTTCTTCTTCTTCAGATTTATTGTTTGTGTATAGGAAGGCTACTGATTTTTGCATGTTGATTTTGTATCCTGCCACTTTACTGAACTGATTGTTGAGTTGAATTAGTTTTTCTGTGGAGTTTTTGGGGTTCTCTATGTATATTATCATATCATCTGCAAAGAGTGATAGTTTGACTTCTTCTTTTCCTATTTGGATTCCTTGGATATCTTTCTCTTGTCTTATTGCTCTGGCTAGGACTTCCAGTATTATAATGAAAAGCAGTGGTGAGAGTGGACATCCTTGTCTTGTTCCAGATCTTAATGGGAATGCTTTCAGCTTTTTGCCATTGAGAATGATACTGGATGTTGGCTTGAAATATATAGCCTTTATGATGTTGAGGTATGTTCCTTATATCCCAAGAATTTCAAGGGCCTTTATCATGAATGGGTGTTGCACTTTGTCAAAAAGCTTTCTCAGCATCTATTGATATTATCATATCGTTTTTATATTTTTTTGTTGATGTGTTGGATAACATTGATTGATTTTTGGAAGTTGAACCATCCTTGTGTTCCTGGAATGAATCCTACTTGGTCGTGGTGAATTATCTAATGGATGCATTGTTGGATTCTGATAGCTAAAATTTTATTGAGGATTTTTGCATCAGTGTTCATTAGTGGAATTGGCCTGTAGTTTTATTTTTTTGTGTTGCCCTTGTTCGTCAAAACCCAATATAATTTAAAACAAACGGTCACTGCTTGTTAATGAGTCGGGTCCCATAGTCATGATCTCATACCTGTCATCAGCTGAGATAACATAATGATATTTGAGTGTTGCCAGAGGCTTAGCGTTGTAAAAGCACCTGCCCAAGATGCAGAGCGCCACAGTTGAGAAAGAGAACCTTAACAATGGAAACAATCTGAGTAAGTTCTGGGTAGAGATTAAAAGGAGACCACAGGTTGCAAACCATCATGACTCCATAAGGTTCTAGGATATTTCTTGACCTATAGCATCCATCTAATGGAAATGACTGTGTCTTGGACATGACCATGTCAGCTATGTGACAAGGACAGCAGAATCTCAACTTCACAGAATGGCTGCCCTTTCCATATGAGCACCAGCGTCAAACATAAACACAGAGATAGTGAGTTTCTATAGAAAAGGCACCCACTTTGTTCCCAGGTAGATTAGAACAAGAACCCTGGCTTCTACTCACTGGCTTTTGACCTTTGCAAGATACTCAATCTCTCTGAAATTTAGTTTCCTCTCTGTAAGAGACTCAACAATAATATCTCCCTTTGGGTTTTGTGATATCAGTTTCTCTTCCAGGAGCAGACTCAGTTTAAATGACAGTAGAAAGATTCACCTTAGAATCAGAGCAACTAGAGAGAGAAAGATACTACAGAGAAATCTCAAGCTCCAGCACTCAGACTGATCACTCACTGTCCTTGTCATAAAAAATAATTATCTCTAAAACATCTTGTCAACTCATATTATTTTGAATGGCAGGCATTCCCTGCATAAACGAAATACTTTCTACTTTTAAAAATCAGAACTGAAAGTACAACAGAATCCAAGGTTCAGTCAAACTGAACTCAAGGTATGAGTTTTCCCGAACCAAATATGGAAATTGTACTCAGTTCTTCTATTTTAAAACTTTAAATTATTGAGTCATTTATGAGCTCCAGAAATCTTTATTAACTTGAGTTTTGAGAAATCCATCCTTGATAATCACAGGGAAAGTTGTTAGAGCATGACCAGAAGAGACCATTTGTTCTTCCTAGCTCCTTGATCCCAAGCCTAAAGAATTCTGTAAAAACAGGTCATTTGACAGTACATATATACTACAAAATTCTCAGAAAGGAATTCCTAGGTAGGACCTTCCCAAAGTTAACTTATGTAAGATACTCCAAGGAAAGTCGGTTCAGTCATTTTGAATTGTTGGGTGGAGGGGGAAATGTTGCTTTTTCAAAATGAGACAAAGGAGTGAATAAATAGTTTAAAAATATATGTGTGTATTCTGATTCCATCACTGATGGCCTTTTTGCCTAAATTATTCTGCAGCCCATCATTCTTCCTTTTGAACAGTTAGTCAATTGCTAAGGTCTCTACCACAGTACAAATACTTCTTTGGGGCAGAGGGGAAGAGAAGCAATTAAAATAGCTTACATTCATGTAAGTGATTTTTTAAGCAAACAGTAGCTAAGTAGTGACTAAAATGAAGTTCTGAAATTAAGTAGGAACATAACCTTCTCCATTTTATTATTCCCCCCATTACTAGCTCTTTGTGAAAGATTATACCTGGAACATGTTTGAACTCCAAGACTCTGAGCACTGACAATAGTGTGAAACCAGATTAATGGCACAGTGATCTATTCAAGGGTCTCGGAACATGTTGTGGGTAGAAACAAGTCTTCCTAAAGCAACACTAAGTGTAAAGATGGGGCACCATTTGGCAATTAAGGAAGCCATCAGAAAATAAAATTATCAATCTGATCACATAGAAATATGAAAGATTCTGGAATATTTGCAGCTACATAAATCATTTATATATTAAGTTGAATCCTCCATTACAATAGGGGTATCAAAGTTTATATTACTTCACACTCTACAGATTGCAATACAAAAAGGTAGGACTTTAATCCATTATTTCATTTTCTTTTCTTTTTTTGAATTTTCTCTCCCCTTTTGTCCTTTTGAAAGGTACAGAAAGTTCTGACTGTTACAGTTAGTCACTAAGGAAAAATGCTCTTTGATTTAGTTCATGTTTTGAACTAAAGAAGGCTACCTTTTACATTCATACTCCACAAAACTACTTTAGAAAGAAACACTGTAATGGCTGTTATAGCCATAAAGCTGTCCTCTGCCTCTCAGCCATGGCCATCACAGAGTGCAGCTCACTCTGGCATCATCAGGTGTCATGAAATGTCATGGTTATCACCTTGTAAATATGCTGATAATGTGGTTATATGGTGAACTGTATTGCCATATCAGAAAATTGACTAATTGTGAAGTTTCTCAATTCTGAAAAGCTGAGATTCTTTCAATTGTGGATAGATAATTTTGCAGAAGGAAAGAATCGCAGTGGACACTGCTGCTGGTGGTCACGATCCCCCCTGGGAATAAGGATACTGTAACCAGGCAGAACTTCCAAGAATGCTGATGGTTTTGTTGAGCAATGAGAGTACATAGTCGTCAGACCACATTTTTTCCTATCTCAAAAACCACCAGCTCCTTTCTTAAAGTTGAATGTTGCGTCATACCATAGTTGATATGACTCCAACTCAACCACATTGGGTTGGCAGGGGAGAAAAATGACCACTAATTTCCTTTATGAATCTTAGACTAAGCAAATATTATTGTGTCTGTAACTAATCTGACCCTGTTTCTAATGTCAAATGTATGTGGTCTTTGGAAATATCACCTTTGATAGACATCAGATCAGTCATCCACTTACCTTCTGCCCATCAGAAGATAATGAGCTACATCACTTTTGATCACAAAGGTCAACTCCATAGATATCATTCACTGTCAGAAGACTGGGGGCTTAGTTGCATTGTGCAGTTCCGTGTTCTATGACCACGGACAAGTCACTCACTTTCTCTCATTCATGGTTTCCTCACTGTGAACAAAAGTGATGATACCATCCCTCTTTTATAGGATTGTGACAGAATGAAAAAAGTGCCTTTATTTCTGAAAATTCCCAGGGAAATGGAGGGGGTGGTCTACTCAATACCATAGAGATGTTTGACGAGATCAAAGCATGCTGAACCTCCATCCCACAATCTCAAAAGGTGCCATGATCATTTGAAACAGCAAGGAAAAAACAACAGACTTTCAAACCCATAAAATCTTGGGAATGTGATGCCAACAGCTAAACCCTAGGGACTGTAAATGAGCAATCATTGCAGAGGAAAAGTGACCTGGGGGAGTGAACTCTCTGGGAATAGGTTCTTTGGAACACATCAGCTAACAAAAACAGAGAAACAAAACAAGTACTGCATCAAAAATTTATTTCCTTATTCTGAAAGGTCCCAAGAAAATAATCAAACACTTTATTTGCTTCAAAACAACTCTGGAGAGCAACTCTGCTGTGATTCCAAGTCTATCTCATGTCTCCATAGACACCCTCTGGATTACACCATTTTCTATGGAAATAAGCAATTTCCAGCAAGAAATGGAGGTGACTTTCTTTGGTTCTCATTTAACAGAGTGGATAACTGACAGATCTTGAGTTGGGCTTAGTTTTAGAAGCTTCAGGCAGGTGACAAGTAGATTAAAAACTCCCTTTTTCCCTATAAATAGCTTGAACTTCAAAATGTTTGGTCTTGGGGCCTCCCCGGTGGCGCAGCAGTTGAGCACTGGGTTGCGAAGCTGCCCGCAGCCTCTGTGGCGCCGGTTCGATCCCCGGCTGCTCCCCGGCCACTGGAGGAGGGTCCCACATGGCGCGCAGACCTCTCCTGCCGCCCGCTGCTCCCCTCAGCAGTGTACTTTGGTCCTTCTGCCTGCTCTGCTCCCTGCTCTGGCTCTGGTGAATTCTCTCACCCTCCCGTGCTTCTGACTGTACCCAGTGCATGTATAAACAAAACAAACAAACAAATAAATAAATAAATAAAGCATGCCTCTATAAAAAAAAAAAATGTGTGGTCTTGTCATAACAGCCTGAAACAACATTGATAACTGTCCCAATGACATCCATGTATGATTGACTTGCTTCACTGTCCTCCTGATTAACTACAGGACCCTTCTGTTACCCGTGTGTGACTCAGTGCTCCTCATCACCAGCTCTAATTTTGACATTTAATGACATGGAAGAATATGGAGCATCAAATTAAATTTAGAAGGGTTCAAAAGTAGATTTCTCTAAGGATTTTGTCTCTGGTTGATGAAGCAGAGAAGCTGCAGGTTGGTGGCCCACAAGTGAGTCAATCAGTCTTTAGATCTGTAGCAGGTGGGTGCACTAAGGACAAAGGTGGGTGCGGGCAGCAGCAGAGGAGTAAACACACCTCTCTTGCTGTCTCCCTCACTCCCAGTCTCCATGTCTGTGACCCTCCCTTACAGCTCAGGGAGAGATAGAGGGAGAGAGAGAGAGAGAGAGAGACAGAGAGAGAGAGAGAGAGACTGACTGCATTGATTCTATTCACAAACAGCAGTTGACTTGAACAACCAGCCTTCCAGGTGGAGCAATAAGGAACAGGTCTGGTAACAGTTTTATCACCACTAAACCAGCCATTTGGAGTGGGGCATGGGTGGAGTGTTGTCCCCCAAAGGAAAGGAGTAACAGGAAAAATGGAGGAAAAGGCCAGAAGGGGCAACAAGAGCAGTGTGTTTCACGGTAATAACAAAGCTCTCAATTGCTGTTTGGGCCAATGTGAGGGCCATCTCCCAACTGCTATCCCAGAGAAAAACATGCAGCCCACTGGTGAGCCTGCACAGCCGGGGCTGTCACGGGGGAAGCCTCGCCCTTCCTGCCCTGGAGAGTTCGAAGAGGCCACGGCACACATTGTGTGTCTGACCATGTTGTGCTGGAAACATTCTCATTTGCTTTTATGAGCTTTTATGCTTTGATGTGTGGGATTTGCGCACGCTTTGTACTTTTGCTTTTTTCATATGTGCAGGTTCTGGAGTCAGTCAGAAGTGCCACTTATGCCTGTGCCAGGTACAGCCAAGTGGCTCAAGGGGTCTCTCGGAGCCTCAGTTTCTCTCTCTAAAAAATTCAATAACATGGGGCACAAAGACTTCTTGTGAGGATTATATGAAAATAATTCTAGCACATCATTTGGCATAGTAAATGCACAAAAATGTAAATTATCTTTCTTGGTGTTAATTTTATGACACTAACAGCAGCAGAAGCCTTGAAGTCTCTTTTCAAGTTCTGCCACTAGCCAGCACTGTGGACCAGATAAATGTGTTATAGTTTCCTCATCTTTGCAATGAAGGTGATAAATTGCATATGCTATAATTTCTCTCTAGCTCTAAAAGCCTTTAATTCTGTGAATGGGTTATTTGCATGCCAAATAATTATTTTTATTATCCTGTTGTTCATATTTTGAAAATCATGGTACCATTAGATTTTTCAAAGTAATTGACAGGCTTTCAAATTTCAGCCCTTGAATAATTCAAAGGATTCCCTGCTTGCCATGATCCCCCCAACCACGTTATTGTGGGCGACGGTTATTTTGGAGACATGATTTCATCTGAGAGTTCCTTCCCACTAGCAGCCCATGGGGAAAGTGAAACCACACCAGAAGCACACTCCCTAAGAGTGGACCAGTGGGCACCGGCTCCTCAGCCAGACTGGGAAAGTCGCTGGGCAGCGTGGCTACTTGCTGACCCTAGGACGTCATACAACTGGCATAAGGAAGAACAGAGAAGTTGGAAATAATTTCTTCTCATTGGACATACTAGGTTACGTGGAATCTTCTACATTTTAAGGAAAACCAGGGGGTAAACTCCCCAGTGCCAGACTAGCCACTTTTCTCAGAGTGCAGCTGCAAGTGCTCCCATCTCAGACGGTGGCTGATGTGATGTCAAGACCAGCTGTGTTCACAGGACCAGCAGATCACAGGTCACCTTTAATCTACTCTCCAATACCACAAGGGATATGCGGATGAGGGGAGAGCACTACTCCCTTGGGACAGGGGTAGAAGTTGCAAGAAAATTGTCCAAGTTGAGCCAATAGGACAGTCAGTCAGGCACCTGGAGAAACCAGCACAGGCGTCCTGGATCCCTCACAAACAAAACAGCTGTTGGTTAGAACTCAAATCAGAATCTCCACTCTCCGCTCCTCTGCTTCACTGTCCAGGTGATCCAGAAAAACGAACTTGTCTGGTTATGCTCCCTCAGCACTGATTCAAGGCCCGCCACTTTCAGAGATTTATAGCACCTATCTCTCACTCCTCTCCCTATTTCCTTTCTTCTCAAGCATCTGTCTGGTGACAATCACAGGAGGACAAAAGTCCCTCAACCAAAGCTCAGATTCAGCCTGGTCCCTGCACTGCAGCTCTCCCAAGGGCAATCTCCTTTCTTGATGAATGAACCAGAAAAATAAATGGGACCTCCCAGTTGTTTGGATGCCAGCCCCCCAGAGCGGTAACTAGCTTCAGGCAATACTTTCATAATTCAGGCCATAAACAAGGAAGCAAGTCCTCAGGTATCACAAAAACACTATCCCTTAACTAAAATAAGGAAGACCAATGAAAAATGTTTAGCTATAAAATAATGAAAATGGTTTAACTTGTAGAAGAAAAATAATTTTCAGTCAGTTAGCATGCCTGAAATCTAAATATGATGTCTAGTATACACCAAAAAATTTATCCTGATAGTTTTCTACATGCAATTATTATACGTAGTTAAGTGAGATAATCTTCAAAATTGACTAAGGATGATCAAGTCAGACAATAAAGTCATATTACTTTTCAAAAGTGATCGGGTTTCAAGGGAAAGGTGTATTAAAATCATGTGTCGCCAGCTCACTTCATTCAATTCTTTACTTCATAACCTGAATCTTGGCTTTGAAACTCAACATCATTTACCATAACAATTCTGGACACAGGAAAATAAATTCAGTTTCCTAGAGAGGAATCAGGCAATGCCCAAGATTAGAAAACAGCAGTGCTGAAAATAACAGTTTCTTTAAAAAAAAAAAAACAAAAACACCAAAACCAGTAAAAATACAAATGACTATTCACAACAGGTACAAGTAAAATACCTCTTTCAGAGCCAGAGGGATACCAAAATCAAAGCTGCCATGGAGTGCATGTGTGTATGCACACACACACACACACACACACACACACCCCACACACACACCCTTCCAGTTACTTACTGGGGAGGTTTTGTGGCTTATTCCTCACTTCAGCTCCCTGCCTGTCCAGCTGCCAAGTGCCGAGCACGCTGCTGCCAGCAGCTGTTTCCTTAAAGCTGGGGCTCTGTGTGTCTTAACCAGTCACATGCGCCTCCTGATAAACACTGCTGCTGCGCCAGCAGGTCAGAAACTGAAGATCTTTATTCTTCTAATTCGCAAACCTCGCAAGCCCGGAGCCTCTCAGCCGTCTTGTTAGTGTGCACAGCAGCACATTCCACAATTTGTTTTCTTTCGGTGACAAACCCCGAACAGCTGATAAGTCACCCTGAAGGGTAGGTCACTGCAAGTAGAAAGTTGATGCTGTTTGTGGGGTGGGAGGGGATGCAGCAGGGAGACTGGCATCTCTAAGCACGCTCATCTCACTCGAGTTCTCACTGGGGTTCTTAAATAGCAAGGAGGAGGACCTGCAGGCTGGCACAGCAGATGAGATGCTGTACATTCCAGGTGTCCCCCACCCTGACGCCCCGCCCCAAGTCTAACACTCCCTCTTGGTTTCATTTTCTCTGTATTCTGGGCTCTAGTGTGTGAGAAGTGCCACAGGACCTAGTGCACTGTTCCGGAGAAGAACGTAGAATAACAGTCTAAGAATGCTTAGGTTGAATTTCAAAGGCCAGGCTGCTGTGTCAGTGATGGTGGGGAGGCAAGTATGTGGGGTGGGGCGCAGAGAGGGCCATGAGGACTATCAAGGGCAGCACTATCAAAAGAGCTAATGAAAATTATTTCAGGTAGTTTGAAACCAAGCTTCTGCATAGTTATCTGTTGGATTTATCAATTTGGGGGATACATTGGAGCAGCTGAGATTTTTAGAGAGAAAATGAGAGTGGAACCAGAAATGGTCCCAAGATTGACAAGGCACTTGAGAGAGACGTGCTGCTGCCCCCCTTGGTGTGCCAGGAGGATGACCCAACCTGCTCTTAGGTGTGCCTGTCGCAAGAGGGGAAACCATCCTAGATGGTTTGTTGAATTCATACATGTCACCTGAGTTGATGTTTCTACCCCATCCTCTTCACCCCCTTTTCCTTTCTAAGGAAAGTGCTTGGAATATCTCACTTTGGATAGTGTCTGACCTTGGGTATCTGACTTCTTGATATAGAAAGTGTTGCAATTCCCAAAATCAGCACCTGAGCAGGGTAGGATTGACTTGTCAGTCAGCTCTCACGGCAGAGTGAGCATCTGAAAAAGGTGGTTAAAATGCCCCAGGGGGTTTCTGAACCATCCGTTAAACTGTAAACCTTGATCTTTTTATAAATGAGATCTTACTCAATAGAGGAGCCTGTGTGGGCATCTTTCATATTTGGGTTTTTGTCTCACAATTATTTACAGTGATAATCAAACCAGAAGTTTCCATCTCTAGAGAGGACTGAGTGCTTTTCCAGAATAACAGAAGGCAAAAAAAAAAAAAAAAAAAAAGCACACTTTGTTGCACTATTTGTTCAGGGAACTAATTTATTATCAACGTGTGAAAGCCTAAAAAGCTGATGGAAAACTTTTTCACAAGTTTCTAAACATTTCCTTTTTAAGGGTTCAAAGTTAGTAACAGAAACAAACTACAGATATCAAAATGCAATATGCTAAAATACATGTCACCTCATACATATTTTTCCTCATCTGTGATGTGACTATTGTTAACCAGAAACAGAAAAGCAAGTCTATCAAATATTATTATGATTTATTTATACTTCATGTTCATAATGACAGAAACTTGTGTGACCTTAGAACATCCACCAGCCACTATATACACTTGAAATTGACTGTGTTAATTATTCTGGCCATCCTGGACCCTTCCAGTTAGAGTCCAGGAGTGTGACAGAAATTTCTACTACGAGACTTTCTTCCAGCTTTGCAAAGAAAAGTGAGGAAACCCACTTTTTTGCTCAAACTGCCTACAGGTACCAATTTTCCCCTCTGCAAACACCTCAAAAAGAGGTGTTTTCCTCTTATCAGAACCCGTCCTCCCCCTGGACTCCTACCTGCTCAGGACACTGTCACCAAAAACCATGCCTCTCTCCTTGTCTGCTCACCCTCCTTACTGTCTAAGCATGCTCACGACACTGCTGTCCTAAAGGTGATCTTTATTGATCCTTTGCTCCTTCGATTATTACCCTTACTCACTTGTCCCATTCACAACTAAGCTTCTGGAAAAACTCCTCTTGTCTCTTGCCACCCATTTAAGTCTCAACCTGCTTACAGTCTGGTTTCCCCCTCCCAACCATTAAAACTGTTTTCCACAAATCATCAAAGACCAAAGCTATAGAATATTACTTTTACTTTTATATTATTTGATCTCTAGACTGTATTTGACCAACTGACCACGTACCAAACACTCCTTAAAATATTCTTCTCTAGGGCCTCTCCGGCGGTGCAGCGAGCACTGGGTTGCGAAGCTGCCCGCAGCCTCTGCAGAGCCAGTTCGATCCCCGCCTGCTCCCCGGCCACTGGAGGAGGGTCCCGCATGGCGCGCAGACCTCTCCTGCCGCCCGCTGCTCCCCTCAGCAGTGTACTTCGGTCCTTCTGCCTGCTCTGCTCCCCGCTCCGGCTCTGGTGAATTCTCTCACCCTCCCGCGCTTCTCACTGTACCCAGTGCGTGTATAAATAAATAAAAATAAATCTTAAAAAAAAAAAGTCTTTAAAAAAAATATTCTTCTCTAGCTTCTAGAAATTTCACTCTGACCCCCTTCAACCTAGCACATCGACTTTTCTTCTACCTGCCTCTTGTGAAAATCCCCTCTGTTCTTCCTGTTTTCTAATATCTCTCATAACTCTGAATTTGTTACTGAATGACTGTAGTGGTTTTCTGATTAGTCCCCTTGCCTCCAATATCCTATCTCAATTATTTTTTTTCTTCTGCTTAGTTGGACTGAAAACCTCTCAGAAGTCATGTTATGTTCTCTTCAGCCCACTTTTATTCCCAGAATCTATAACAAAGAGGCTTGAATCCCTCTTTTATACATTCTGCTGCTATTGTATTTTTTATATGTATTACAGATATGTCTTCGTGTATCTGTATTCCATCTAAACTTCAACAAACTTAGAGAAAACTGATGACTCATTTGATAGCCTGTGGTGCTTAGTACAGTGCCTGACATGTGGGAGATAATAGCCGAAACATTGCTGGAGAAGTATATGAATAACTATAGAAAAGATTCTTCTTTCTATTACATTCAGATATAACAAAAGTTTGCAGAAGTTGATTCTATATTTATAAAAATATTTAAGTAATTTCCCCCCAAAAGAATTCATTCTGGCCACATTCTATGACTACATGGTAATAAAATTATAAATTAATTACAGAAATGTAAACCCAAAGAAGAGCCAAACTCTTGGGAAATTTTTACAGCTCTTCTTGTTTAAAAAAACAACAAAAAAATTCATCAGATAAGAAATAAAATAGTGTAGCATCTCTAGAAGCTTTCAATAATGGGAATATCGCGTATGAAAAATAGAGCCAAACCAGTTCGTGAGAGTCAAACTGACCCAAGAAGTTTGAAAAACAGCAGATCAATAATAATGGAAAAATTTATTTCCAAGAAAAGCTTTTAGTTCAAATCACTTACACAGTTGAGTCCTCTCTGAGCTTCAAGCCACAGATGATTCCCCAACTATTTAAACTGTTCAAAAGAACAACAATACAGAAGCTAAAATAATACCCCTGACTTCAAAAAACAAATTGATAAAGCATAATAAGGGAAACAACAGACTAACCAAGTGTATAGACATAGTTTACTCTAGATATATAAAATATATCTCAGTATTAAGGAACATACTAGCATAATGATATAAGTAAGTTCATGGAGAAAAGCACTGTAGGTAATCTTGAAGTCTATTGATAAGGTTCAAGATAAGTTTTTTAATTAATAAAATGGTGTTAGAAGATTTTTTTCTGGGCCTCCCCAATGGCGCAGCTGTTGAGCGCTGGGTTGCGTAGCTGCCTGCAGCCTCTGCAGTGCAGGTTAGATCCCTGGTCACTGGGTGAAGGTCCCACATGGCACGCAGACCTCTCCTGCCGCCTGCTGCTCCCCTCAGCAGTGTACTTCATCACTCTGCCTGCTCTGTTCCCCACTCTGGCTCTGGTGAATTCTCTCACCCTTCCGTGCTTCTGACTGTACCCAGTGCTTGTATAAATAAATAAATAAATCTTTAAAAAAAAAAAAAAGATTTTTTCTTAGCACAAAATAATTATCTATGTACCAAAAATAGTCGAATAGATCAAAACGTATTCATAAAATGTAACTTGTGCAATCATTATCAAATATGTGCTTGAAGCATATTATTAACATGGAAAATATTCAGCATAGTAAGTGAAAAACAAGTTACAAAATCAGTTTTTCAGTGTGATCTCATTTTTCTAGGAAAATTTGTGAATATATATAAAAGTCTGAAGCAATATATATTAAAATTTTAATAGTGGTTATCTTTGGAAGTTGAAGCCATATACAGTATTTTTCCCCTCTTTATGTTTATCAGCTTTTTCCTATTTCTATGATAAATGGGTACTCGTTATTATTTTAATGAGATCCTTTTTATACACAGTATAAAATACTAGCTCTAGAATCACACTTGAATCATCTACACAAATAGGAGAAAACCATTGACAAGAAAAGTAATTAAGAATAAAAAGACCCAGAGCAGGGCCTCCCTGGTGGCACAGCGGGTTGAGCGCAGCACTGTGAAGCTGTCTGCAGCCTCTGCAGTGCAGGTTCTATCCCCGCCAACCATGGATCAACCCACATGGTGTGGCAGACCTCTCCTGTCTTGCCTGCTGCTCCCCTCAGCAGTGCATTTCATCAGTCTGCCTGTTCTGTTCCCCACTCTGTCTCTGGTGAATCCGCTTACCCTCCTGCGCCTCTGGCCTGTACCCTGGCTCTTGTATAAAAATAAATAAAATCTTAAAAAAAAAAAAAAAAAAGACCCAGAGCAGAAAAGCTTTCCCATTCATTACAAAACCAGACAGGTCATCTCAACTAAGTCTTGATTCTCTAACTTGCTGGTCCTGGACCCACTATTTAATTGCAAGTCATTGGAAGTGAACACTCGGTTTCTGAGGATGCAGGAGGAGGAGAGAACAGTGGTCTCAGTTCAGCACCTTGGATTTAGTTTCTCAGAGACATTCTAAGGGGCCATTTGCCAATTTGAGGCACTTCCTTATGTAGAAATTGCCAAGTGGTCTCTATGTCAGGGTCAGATGGCAAGAACTTCCCCTTCTAGCCTCCCCCTCCAGAAGTTGCCTAACTCTCATCCATCTGCCTCATACCAAGCACCAAGTGGGCTGCTCCAAGTCGACACACCATCTGCTGGTGAATTTGAGGTACTAGTACCCTATTGCATCCCCACCCAAACTTCCTCTCCTGCCAAGGGGATTTGTGTTCAACATTACTCTTATTTCCACGCTACCTACTCGTCTCTCTTTTTCTCTCAGATACATTCACTTTTTTGGATCCCTTCTTTCCTCTTTTTTTCTTCTAATATTTGTCTTAGTATCATGGGAAATTCTCTCTCCCCCTCTGTTCTTCCCCTGTCGTTCCTCTTCAACAATATTTAAAATAAAATAAATACCCAGTCACAGGTTATCATAAAGTATGCTAGCCACATACCTGTAACAAATTAAAATAAAAGACTGAAAGAATTAGTAAATATTTTAATCACTAAACTTCTAGAACAAAGCAAATTATTGTCAGTCAATGAAAAAATATATTGCCTATGTTCAATGTGCGTGGCATTTAGAAATTCACCCAAGTACTTGACAAAAATCACTGCTCTCAAAGTTTACTATCTCTCTGGGAGAAAAATGGAACATGTAGAAAGTCACATCTAAGTATTAACTATTATATATCATAGCAATTAGTATCTATGAATATTATGTTCTGTTAATATACATGATATAAAATACTAGATCTAGAATCATACTTGAATCATCTACACAAAGAGGAGAAAACCATTGACAAGAAAAGCAATTAAGAATAAAAAGACCCAGAGCAGGGCCTCCCTGGTGGCACAGCGGGTTGAGCGCAGCAAGACAACAAGACAACATCTATGCAAAATGTTTATCTAACACCTCACAGCAATGCTCCAAGGAGATGCTATTCTTACTCCTAGATGACCTTTAGTGAATCTAAGTAGCCTTCCCATGAGTAGTAAACTGAGAGAGAGCACGAGAGCTGCCAGACTCCAAATCCTCCACATTTAATTTGGTAGCCATATATATTTTCATATCCTGCTCATCATCTTCTATTTAAACCCAAGCACAGTATCCAGGTAGCTGTTGATTGCATTTTGGGTCTAATTATTGGCATTACAAAAGTGGCTTGCAACTATTATCCATTTCAGGGCCTCCCTGGTGGTGCAAGGGGCTAAGCACCACACTATGAAGCAATCTGCAACCTCTGTAGCACGAGTTCGATCACCGGCCAGGGAGCAATCCACATGGCATAGGAGACCTCTCCTGACTCGCCCGCTGCTCCCCTCAGCAGTGTATTTCAGTCATTTTGCCTGTTCTGTTCCCCACTCTGTCTCTGGTGAATCCTCTCACCCCCGCATCTCTGGCCTGCACCCCAGCTCTTGTATGCAAAAATAAATAGATGTTTAAAAAAAACCACAACAACAACAAAACTATTATCCATTTCAACCGTGCTATTTCAGCCAGTGATGCTGGTTAAATGGTTGTGCTGAGTAGTGTGTATAACTGTGGATGATAGTGTCTTTCATAGATTAAAAATATTTTAAACTCAAAAACTGATCTACAAGTGAAACTTTGGAACACAAACCATCTATTCAAAATAAAAATGAAAACGAAATAAGGGAGATAGCTTCTATAAGAGGAGGCCTTTGCAGAATGTACCACCACACCCAACTTTGTGCCCCCCTTCCACTTTCCTTCAGCATTTCTGGAGAAAATCCCACATTTCTGACAAAGCAACCCAACTTAAAAATAGACTTTCACATTTATTTCTCTTTCTTGGCCCTGTCTTTTTTCTCTTTTTTCCTATTTATGAAATTTCATTCCTTTTTCTATAACACATTATATATTGATAGTTGTATTGACTCAGTCTAATTCATTTACTTTTTTTTTTTTTTTAAAGATTTATTTTTATTTATTTATACAAGCACTGGGCACAGCCAGAAGCGCGAGAGGGTGAGAGAATTCACCAGAGCCAGAGCGGGGAGCAGAGCAGGCAGAAGGACTGAAGTACACTGCTGAGGGGAGCAGCGGGCGGCAGGAGAGGTCTGCAGGCCATGTGGGACCCTCCTCCTGTGGCCGGGGAGCAGCCGGGGATCGAACCAGTGCTGCAGAGGCTGCAGGCAGCTTCACAACCCAGCGCTCAACCACTGCGCCACCGGGGAGGCCCTAATTCATTTACTTTTATCTGTATGGTTGCATTTTTCCCTCCATCTAATCTAAATTGTTTAGGCTAGATTTCAAGCAAAAGCTAAATTTAATAAAACATGAAAAGGTAAATCAACATCATGACACAAAGCACCTTATTCAGCATAACTACTTACAAAAGAACTACTCTGCACCAATAGTTTTCTTTCAAGACCCTGATTTGACAGCCCCTGTCATTCTTCTTGGGGATCTCACCCCTGTACACTACAGCCTAGTAGTAAAGTCAATCTCAACTTCAATCTTCTACAATGCCCACAGTGTTTCCAGAATTCTTGTAATTCTTGCAAAGAGTTGCTCAGTCAATTTTTTTTTTAAATCCCCCAGGCTGCCTCTGTGTCCTTTTCTGAGACTGTATAGAGAACAATATAAGGACAATTTTCAGGTTTATGATTTTCTTTATTTTCAAGTTTCAGCATAATTGCTATTTCAAAGCAGGAAATAGAAAGCTGATTCAGGGATAAATACAGTAACGAAAAATGTTTAAACTTTTATATAATAGTTAAATGTATGAGGTGAGGTACAGTTTGATCTTTATAGAAATCATAGGAAAAGTATGGTCAGAAACTCCAAATGCTCTTATTCTTTCATGCAAACATAGGCCTCCTCTGTCTCACTTTCCCCATCCTCCTATTGCAGTTTCACTCACAACTAGCACTAGCCTCCTTCTGAGTCCACTAGACCGTTCTGGGTTTATATCACAGCCCTCTTGCCTTGCCTGGAAGATGATGCTCAGAGTACACTTTCTGAATGAATGAATGAGTGAATTTTTTACACCGTGGTTGCAACTATCATATAGGCTTCTTATGTCAATACCAAATCCAGCTGCTCAAAGTTCTAAATGATGTCCATGTTCTGCTCAATCAATTCTGTGATTTTTACCATATATATTTACCCAGCCCGACTAGCTAACTAAAGTTCTATTTTCCAGTCCTTAGTGTCAAACTACTTGCTCAAGCTTTCATTCACCCATCACTATCTCTAGGTTAAAAATCTGTGAGGCCTGAGCTTCCAAGCTCATTTCTATATCTTTCCAATGGTGTCACAGCCTTTATCACAGATTTCTTTCAGCATCGCCATGATTTACTTACACTGTGTTTGCTTAGCTCTTTTGCTGAAGTCTCAGCACTACTTAGACCGTTTGTGTGTATAAAGCCTTTGGGGTAAGATACCCTTATGTGTGACTTGCTGGTAGAACACAAAGGTAACCACAAGCAGAGTGGGAACTCATTGAGGAATGCGGATCTGATAATATTGCAACAGGATTTTCTGATTTGTGGATCACAAGGGTAAACTAAGAAAGCACTTTTAGAAGCACATTTTTAAAAATGTAGGGAAAGTAATTAAGGAGTGTTCTTCTCAGGCTCAACTTTGAAGGCGCCTTTCTAATTAGTGAAAAGCAGTAGATGCTGTGGTGAAAGATCTCTAACTAGGGGCAAGTGGAGTAGAGGGGTCAGAAATGAGAGGTGGCTGTAGCTTTCTTAATACAACTGCAGGAATTAAGAAATTCAACAAAACTTCTTGGCTGCAGGAGATAAACGCAAGGTGGTAAGAAATGCATGCAGGGCGTGTGGGCCAAAACAGCTGAAAAAGTACCAACCTCAATGGAGAGGTTTTGATAGGTATTTGAATTCCTATAAATTCCTCTTCAATTTGTATTCTAATGATCAGAATAGCTCCATTATCACATTGAAGAATAGTCTGGCTTTGTTTACAGAATAATTGAAGCACTATTCCTGGGTGTATTTTTCACTTTCTAAGAAAATTAAGTTAACAAAGCAATAATGCTCATTGTAGCATTATTGTATTCATTATGTAGAAATACATAATGAATATTTAACAATTCCTCTTTCATTTCCATGCCACATTTCCAGGTTAACTCCACACCTATGACAAATGTGTCTCATGCATACATATTTGTATGGTGTTTTCATTTTCCATTAAAAATTAATCTGTAATTTGATTTTTCCTGCTAAACAGTATATCACATTCATGTATATTGACTCCAAGGTCAGTAATATAGATTTAATTTTTCCTTTTCCATAGCTATGTACTTCTCCATGACATAGCTGTGTCATCTTATTCCACCTACTGATGAGCATCCAAGATGCTCTACTTTTTTTGTCTTTACAGTGTTGCATTAACATCCTCCTATATACATCTTTAGTTTCTGATCCTTTTATTTTCATAGTATAGGTCTCAAAACTGTGATTATTGATATTGCAACATTAATCATTTTACTATTCATTCTTAGTTATAATAGCAAAATTAAACTAAAAAATGTATGCTTTAAAGAGACAGATAAATGTCAATTTAGAGGATTAAGATTATAATAAGAGGCACTAAAAATTAATTTTAAAATCATATCCTACCAGGCATATTCACCAAGTCATTTGTGTTGAAGAGGTTGACTTACTTTTCATGTAGAAAAATAAATTTTAAATCATCTTTCTAAATACATCTATCTTAAGCCAAATTGACTAAAATTTGTGATAGTCAAAAGTTAAAAGCTATTTTCCCCCAGCTACTCCTTATCTTCTGACACACCAAAAATCCCTGAACTCTAACAAGGCCATTCCAGTCATAGAATCAATTGCTAATTGATTTTTTTTTAATGTTTGAGCAAATGTGAACTGATATGTTATGGAGAATAAAAATGTTAGAGGGCCTCCCCTGGTGGCGCAGCAGTTAAGCACTGGCCTGCAAAGCTGCCTGCAGCCTCTGCAGCACCAGTTCAATCCCAGGCCACCGGAGAGGGTCCCACATGGCGCGATAGATCTCTCCTGCTGTGCCCACTGCTCCCCTCAGCAGTGTATTTCATCAGTCTGCCTGTTCTGTTCCCCACTCTAGCTCTGGTGAATTCTCTCACCCTCCCTCACTTCTGACTACACCCAGTGCTTGTAAAAGTAAATAAATTAATTAAAAAAATGTTAATCTTATACTAGAAATATTTAACCCTATTTTCAAAGCATGCAATGATGTGGAAAAGGATGAGTCACACCTTTACCTGTTTCTAGCCTATTTTCTGTACTGTGTCCTTAGTAACTAAAGAGTCAGTTCTCCTACATGCCATGTCAGTGAAGCAGGAATGAGGCCAGACTCCCAAATAAAAGGATAGGAGCAGCAGTGTCTATATCTACACTCTTGCTGGCATGGAGGGCTCATCTGACACCACTCCTGCTAAATTATATTGTTTTGCCATATCATTTAATTTGGCAAATTGAGAGGTTGGACTGAATTTATCTCTTATTTAATAGTACATATATACTCCATGTTACTGATAGGTTCTACTAGCTAACTCACTCTAAGGCATAAATGAATATGAGGTTCCCTGACTTAAGAAAGAATAAGTTATATTCTATTTAAATTAAGGGAAATTTCTTCACATTACCAAAGCATTTTTGTTTTAGAAAGCCACTCATTGCAGGATTACAGGAAATGCATGCACCCCAAATGCATTAAAAATGGCAGTAAACCAACCAAAATTCAGTTCATATTATTAAGAACATGTTTATTAAGTAAAAGAAACACAAGTCCGATTTTGGACCCAACTTACTGGCCCAGATGGTCTGTCTCCTATTCTTCGGAACAAAAAAGTGGGCATGCATTCCTAGTTGTCTGTGATAGTCTGACAATTTCACAACCTCCCCAAGCTGCTTTAAAGTAACTGGCTATTAATAGCCCCTCAGCTCTCACATTCTCCTGCTCAAGCTGAAGGGCCAGGTGAAATAGAAATTGTCTGAAATATGTCCTTTTCATTCTAATTCCATAGGACTACTATTAGCTAAAATCCCCAGGAATTTCCTGACATTTCCGACATTAACAATCTTTTTTTTTCTTTTTTAAACACTTGCCAAACTAGTAGGAGAGGCAGTGTGGTAAGTAGTGGGGATGTTGGCACAGTGGAGAACAGAGAAATCAGGATTCTTATTCCTCAGTCAGCCCCCTCATTAACTGAGTAAGTCATTTAACCTTTAATTATAAAATTCCTCAATTTGAAAAGGGAAATGATAATGCCAACTCAAAGGGTAACTAGAGGGCCTGGAAATAACACATCATACTTTAGGGTTTTATCCCATAAAAATATTCAATAAATGCAGGACATGTAAACCATGTTTAATGCAACACTTGAAATAGCATGCAAAAAAGGGAAATAACCCCAAAATAAGAGGAGATTGATCAAAAAACAATGTATTAACTTTGTATAGTTAGAAAAAAAGATAAAATGGGATGATGGTTCTGATGTAATTAGTGGAAAAAGCAAACTGCAAAGCATATAGCCAAAAAAATCCATTATTCATTTAACCTTATTTTTGTTAAAATAATGTATGTCAAGTGAATGCTTGCAGTGACCATAAGCAATAAACATATGTCCATTCTGAAGAAAACAGAAAATTACAATCTCTTCTTTTTTATACTATTTATTTTGATATTGAATACTTTCATTCATAACAAACCCATTTTGCTTTTATAATTTTTTAAAAAAGGCCAATAAAGTCAACATTGAGAATTAATATAAATCACTTAGCACAATGCCTTGTTGGCTTTGATGAATGGCAATTATCATAGTTACTTCTGTTCAGAAGCTACTCCTTGACTAAAATGAGTTTACAGAAAACTAACAGACTTTGGTAATATGCAACCAGTTATGTTTGTGTGTGAGCTAAAGTAGCTATTTTTTTTAAGTGGTTGCTTATGATCTTGATTGAGTGATGGCTTCATGGGTAGGCATATTCAGCACATCAAATTGTATGCTTTAAATATGTTCTGTTTGTTATATTCATTATACTTCAAAATTATTTTTAAAGAGGAAAAAGTGAAGCTAAAATTTTCCATAGTAATAGTCTATAAGATGGGAGAATAAGATCAAAATTAAAAGTTTTTTAATGTCTTTATGTTATTCAGGAGGAGATGTCAATATGAAGGTGTTATATTAGACTTTTGTGTGTGAGTGTACCAAAGAACTGGGGTGTAGACCAGAGGTTCAGGGGGTGAGAGGATGCACCAGAGACAAAGTGCGGAGCAGAACAGATGTATTTACTGAAATACACTGTTAAGGGGGGCAGTGGGCGAGACTGGAGATGTCTGCTGCACCATAAGTGGGTTAGCTGGGGATTAAACTCAGTCCATAGCAATGATAGCACTGAGTCTTAACCCCTAGGCCACCAAGGAGGCCTTGTATTAGACTTTGAATCAAGTATGTATTTTAAAAAGATGAGATTGGGCATGTTTAGGGTGATATGATCATAGACTGCAAACACTAAAAGGAAGTAGGATGACAACTTCCAAACAAATAGAGGAGAGAAATTGAGCAAAAAACTTGAAAAATAAAAAAAGTAGCCAAGGGGGGAAAAGAAGAAAAAGTACAATAAATGGAAAATAAATTGCAGTGTTACTATCTCAGTAACTACAGTCAGTATTGATTGTCTAAACTCACCTTAAAAACTTCAGTAAGAATGGCCCACATTAAAAAAAAAACTGGAAACAACAAATGCTGGTGAGGATGTGGAGATAAAGGAACACTCTTACACTGCTGGTGGGAATGTAAACTGGTCAGCCTCTATGGAAAGCTGTCTGGAGTTTCCTCAGTCTGCTAAAAATGGAGCTACCATATGACCCAGCAATTCCACTCCTAGGAATCTACTCAACACAAAAACAGTAATTTGAAAGGAAACCTGCACTCCTATGTTTAATTTAGCACTATTTAAAATAGCTAAGATATGGAAACAATCCAAATGCCCCAAATAGATGAATGGATCAAAAGTTGTGGTATATTTTCACAATGTAATATTACTCAGCAATCAAAAAAGGCAAACTCATGCCATTTGCAGCAACAATAGATGGAGCTAGAAGGGATTATGTTCAGTGAAATTAGGCAGAAAGAAAAGGATAAATACTGGATGGTCTCACTTCTATGTGGAATACAAAGAAACCAAACAAAAGATCAAGAAAAATTCAAAACTAATAATTTGACAATAAAACTGAGGCATAGAGCAAAGAAGGGATGAGTGAGGGGGGACAAAACTGGAGGGTCCTCCCAGGTGACCAAGGGGTTATCAGCGCTATCACCACTATGGCCTGAGTTCAATCCTCAGGCAGGGAGCTAACCCACATGGCGCAGCAGACCCCTCCTGCCTCGCCCCTTGATCTCCTTAGTAGTGTGTTTCAGTAAATCAGTCTGTTTTGCTCCCCACTCTGTCTCTGGCGAATACTCTCATCCCACTGCACCTCTGGCCTAGACCCTAATTCTTCTATGCTAAAAAGAAAGAAAGAAAGAAATTTATAAATAAAAATAAATAATAAATACAATAATAAATAAAATAAATAAAAAACATACATGACACATTAAAAAAAAAAAAACGGGAGAGGTGAACACAAGGGAATAAGGTGATGGTTCATGGGTGGTATGGTGGCCAAAGAACTATGAGGACTACAACAATGTAGGGAAAATTTTTAATAAAAAAATGCAGACTATCAGTTCACAAACAAAGAAACAGATCCAATTTTAATCAGTTCATCTCCACAGGTACAGAGATGGTAACCCTGCAATTTATTTTCCATTTACTATACTTTTTCTTGTGTGTGTACATATGTGTTTATGTGTGTGTGCATGGGTGTATAGGTGTGTGTGGATGCACATGTGTGTGTGTGGTGTGTGTGTGCGTATACTCACACAGCTGAGGATCAGATACCTCTTCCCCACTCAACTGCTTTTCTGAAGCCTTGAAGTCAATTGAAAGAAAATTCTTTGTACTAAAAATGAGAAAGAGAACTGACTTGGTGAGGGGAGGAATGTGGAAGGGAGACAGAGAGAACTGGGAAAGAGAAATAAGTTTCCACACTATAACCTCAGAAGATAGTCAAAGAAATGCATGTCAAGTTGTCTGCTGGGTACCAGCTGGCCTACTGAAAAGGGCACAGCCCCTCTCACTGAGGGAGGCCCTCCAGGCAGGGTGGGTACCTCTGGGGTCTCCAAGTGCCTTTTCTCTAAAGAGGTCTGAAGGCAAAGAGGACTTCCACGCTGAGTGGGAGAACAATTTTCAGTTAATTCTCAGGTTTTAATTGTTATATGGGGCTTCCTTGCCCCTCCCTGGCCTGGTTCCACCGGCCTGTGAGTCCTACTTTATTTCTGTTCCTTTTCTCCTCATTAAAATTTTTCTTTCTCAAAAAAAAAAAAAATGTTATATGCCTACCTTCAGCTGAACCTCACCCAAAGACGGGGCTCCTCAGTCTGAACACCCCTTGTTTTATTCTCTTGAGAGAATAAACCCTAGTATCCTAGACTGGTGGGAGGGGGGTAAACTCCTAATTGTGTAAAGTAGGAGAGAGAGTCAAGAGGTCTGCTTTTTAAGAAAATTTTCAACCAATGTTCCTCATTTTAGCCTCATCTTTACCTACAGTTGTAGTGGTTTCTGGAAACCAAGGCAAGGTTACAAAAAGCACAGCAGCTTTCCCTTGGACTGCTTCCCAATTCTTTTTTTTTTTTTTTAATTTTTATTTATTTATGCATGCAAGAGCTGGGTACAGGCCAGAGATGTGGGAGGGTCAGAGGATTCACCAGAGACAAAGTGGGGAGCAGAGCAGGTAGATTGACTGAAAACGTTGCTGAGGGGAGCATTGGGCGAGACAGAAGAGGTCTGCTGTGCCAAGTGGGTCCAGGGATCGAACTCATGGTGCAGAGGCTGCAGACAGCTTCATAGTGCAGTGCTTAACCCCTTGCGCCACCAGGAGGCCCTGTTTCCCAATTTTTTTTCAAGGGTTGTCCATTGGAGCGATTTTCTGAATTCCATTGTTGCATTAGTAGTCATCAACAATTGGCTTTTCAACTCCAAAATACTGTCATAGTGTATTTGTGACTTAAGGGTAATCCCTTTGACTTCATTTTAGTATCTCAAAAGGAAAAAAGTAGGTAAAGATGTGTGTTAGACACATCTTTGGCTGAAATCTCAGTCTCGGCCTTCATAATATTCTTCCCCCTTCATACACTAACAAACTGCTGTCTACTTTGGCCACTTTCCTGAGTCTTGTGCCCCATATTTCAAAATCATCATTCTTCCCACAGAAGTTCTCCTTCCCTTGGCTACCAGATTACATCAAACAAAGAAGAGCATAGATAATCCAACCTTATACCACAGTACCGGGGATTGACATGCTCCTACTTGGAATAGCTATGTTTTTTGAAAAAATAACTCGTGTTGATCTGTGTGTGCATGTGTGTGATGTAAAAGGTCATGTAGGTTCACAAAAAAATGAAAAGTCTAGAATAACACAAAAAAGAAAATTCAGGTCAACTCTACTAACACCATTGTTACAGTTTTATTTCAGTGTGTCTATGTGGGGAGCACAGATCATCCCTCATTTGAGGAACCTTATATAACCTTGTGTAGTCTTGGCCCACCCAGAATCAGGTCAGCCCTATGCTACTGGTGGAAACCAATGCAAGGTTATAAAAAGCATTGCAGCTTTCCCTTGGTTTCTTGGATCTCTTTGAGTCAGATGCCATGTCACGAGGCCACTCAAGCAGCTCCACAGAGAAATCCCAAAAGAGAAGAACTGGACCCTCCAGCAAATAGCCAACACCTGCTAGCCAGTCATTTGAGGGAGCTGCTAAAAAGTAGATCTTCAAGTCCACCAAGAAGTCTTCAAATGACTTCAAAATAGGTAATGTTGCTACTAACACCTGACTGCAGTCTGTTCTTGAATGGCATTTAGTTTTTTATACAAAAATGGGAAATATATAAAACATCTTTCCTGCCTTTCCTAAAATTTACAATGGCCATAAAGATTATTAGCTTGCTTTTTTAAATTGAGCATATATCATAAATGCTTCTAAAGTTATTACATATTCTAAAAGAGACCAATGCCATCAAATATTCCTCCAAGACATTTTTCCTAGATGGCTGTACAATATTCTATCTCATCTATATATTATATTATGTCTTAAAAGTAGATATTTGAAAAAACAATGTCTTAGTCCTAAAGGATGAGACTCAATAATGGAAAGCTGGATGGTAGCAAAAAGATAGGTAGATAGATAGATAGATAGATAGATAGATAGATAGATAGATAGATAGATACATACATACATACATACATATGTACATACATACATACATACATGCATACATACATTGATATATTGATAGGTAGCTAGATATAAAAAGTTGTTAATACTTGAATTACAAAGTATACTTTGTTGATACTTTTATTCATTCTTTCACGAAACATAAGATTAATAAGTTGGAAGTGGAATACCTCATATTAGGTACTCCAGGAGAGGTAAAAATGATTAAGACTTTCAAATCTCAAATCATCCTGAACAACACCTGTCATGTGTCTTAGCACCAAATAGAGAGTAACCATGCTATCTGTGTCTATATCTTGTATACATAATCCAAAAAAAAAAATCTGATCTCTATCACATGTAAATATGTATCCCAATGCATCAACAAATGTTATTTAAGCACCTATTCTATTCAGTGCTGTTACTGGTTCCTAGAGGGATTTTTACAATCAACTTAAGACAATTCACATACCATATAGTTCTTTGGGTTCTCTTGCTGATTTGTAAAACCTAGCAAGGGCCCCACTCAACCCAGATTTCTTGACCTTGCCTGCAGGCCAGTTAATGGCTGACTTTTGTCACCCCCTTCTCTTTCACTAGTGATTAGAAAGAACAACGCTAGTATCTGCAGGAAGCAACAGTTGATAGCACTCACAAAGACCTAAAAAACTGAGTTGGCTGTTTGAAAGCAGAGAAAGGCCTTCCTGTGTGGAATTTGGATATCTGGGAAGGGAAAAAAAATAGAGCGGGGAGCAGACTGTACATGCACACCTCTCTCTCCTTCCCCACCGTGGAGGTGCAAGGAATATTTAGAGAAGACCCAGGAGTCCCCAGTGCTCTGCCTGCTTCCCCCTCTCTGAAGAACTGAACAGTTTGCTCAATTCTCTTTCTCATGAGCCCACAAATCCTCTCTCATTGTTACCTTCTCCACTCCCTCTTCTACCTCTCTGCCAAATGTTAGGTAGAAAAATCTCCCCCTACCTGGGAAGCAAATAAGTTCCAGATTGCGGCTACACAGAGCAATGTTAGAAGTACTTTGTTCTGTAGAAAGAAGCAAATGCAGGGTTTGGAAGTACAGTTAGACACAGGAATGAAAAGGCCTCCTCCATCTATGGTCATGTAGTGGGGGAGTCTCCTTAGCAAAGAATACCATCTAGTTCCTCATTCTTCCTTGGTGAATATGCTTTCCTACCAACATTAGGAGACAAAATAAACATGATTTAATTTTTATGCCTTTTCCCCACACCTGGTAGAGCACCTGGCACTTGCTACATTCTCTTCCAGGGCTTGTGGTTTGGCAATAAGGTCATTGTGAGTGATTCAGCATATTCTTTTACTGTTTAGGCTAATCACTAATATATTACTAATAAAACTATTAACATGTGATTGGTTTTACTATACTATATTAAGATGGAAATAATAAATCAATGATATTATTTTATTATAAATATATTACAATTTAACAACCAATGCACACCATAATATATAATAATCACAAATAATGATTTAACAGAAGTAATGCTTTAGTAAAAATAAGGATTTAATGTAACATATCATAAAACATTGTCATAATTTCAGGATAAGTATATGATATTTTAGATACACATACTCAGTCACTATTTATAGCTTTGTTTCTATGGTAAAAATGGAAAGTTAATTCAGAGGGCCAAGAACATTCTTTAAAAGCTAGCTTTTGAAATACTGCCAGCTTGTAAATCATAGGGATGGATGGTCATCGTTTATATTTTAAATGTCTTTAACTTACATATTGATATTAGAACTTTATGCTTTAAATGTACCTTCATAACTAAACCCTCATGAAATGTACAATAAATCTGAAATATGATTGTTCCAATTGATCACGACTCATTCCCAGGACTTCAGGGACCTTTGTTTCCAAGACTCTGCCATTGGCGGGGCCATAGGAACCTACAGGGTCTTTGGTTTTTATCCACTTCCACCAGTTCTATTTCTGTATCTCCATTTTTAGCACACAGAGCTATCTTTATCACCCCAGCTGACTGGCATGAGAGTCCCCAGGGCAGAGTAGTTATACAAGATTATTGACGCATACTTCCTCCCCTTGAAACAAGACAATGTAGAATGAAGAAAAGGCATCAGCAAACTGTCACAATGCTAGCAGTGTGAGTGTGCGCATGTGTGAACTGCTAAAGATTTCTTTCTTTGTACTAAGTTTTATCCTTAAGAGCACAATGTTCATAAAGTTCTGAAAGTTAGTTTTACATTGTAAAATGGGACCAATTTCCTATACCTAAATTCACTTGACAACATCATGATAAAAATTTTTTTTAAGACGATATAATTCAGATTTCAAAGTATGGAAGTTTTTAAAACCTCCATTATCTTTGTTCTCAATTGGAGAATCCATCATTACACAACCTAAATGAGTAGCTGGATTGTTTAATTGATTAAAATCTCAAACATTGCCAGTCCTTTGCTTGCTTGTCAATTACCCAATTTTAGCTAATACCTGATAGGAATGTACCAGAATGGAGAAGACTGGGAGGTGTAAACAGATAGTATAATTTCACAGATCAGACTTCAAATGCCATTTATGTAAGTGTGGTGGCACCATAGCTCTGCCACTAGATTTGTGCTGTCCCAGGCACCTGAAAGTGCTGAGAGCTTCAAATGAGACTTTTCTGAGTTGAGATTATGTAGTAAGCATAAAATACCCATCAGATTTCAAAGATTTGATATCCAAAACCTATAAAATAGCTCATTAATAATCTGATATATTGGGGTACATAAACTATATTCTTAAAATTAATTTTACCTGTTTCTTTTTATTTCTTTTTAATGTAGACACCAGATAACATAAAATGACACTTATGTTTCATATTATATTCCAATCAGATGGTGCTGGCCCAGAGGCTTCCACCATACATAGTGTGGCCAGTGGTCTTTAAGACAGGAAGTCAGAGCTGCTACCAAATTTTACTCAAAATTTAGGCTGATCAGAGGAGATTATGACTTGAAGTAAAAGTGAAATCAGGCCCTGAATTTTTAATTCCTTCATACAAAGAATTTTAATAATACCTGACAGGGCAGCTAAGTTATATGTATGGGCATGTCACTGGTTGAGATAATGTTACTACAGCACATGTAATACCTGCCTTCCCTAGCTCTTTCCTCATTGAGAACATAGCCCTCATTTTCACATCAGTTTTTATTAATTGTGCTCATTTCACAGCATAGAAACAGGATGGTGAATCATGAACTCACGTTCATGCTTTTTGTTGTTTGTTCACACCACCATTGCTGCTAAAACCAAGACTAGGATGCCTTTCATAGAACATAGAGACATAATTTAATCTTCATAATTTTAATGGAAAATAAAACTTTTAACATATATATATGCAATAGACAACTGGCTGTTACAGGAGCATTATTGCTGGACACATGCACAGGGAGGAATTCCTGCTGACCCTGAATATTAATATACATAAGAAATTCAGCACTAAATCCCTGATATAGGATTACCAGATTACTGAATTAAAAACATATTGGAGTTCATTGCTGCCAGCTAAAGAATTGTATAACTGTTGGTAAAAACAATAGTGATTTCAAGAGTAGATCGAGAACAAAACAATAATATCTTTGTAATGTGCTGAAATCGTTGCATGAATAAAACTGAGACTGGCTCCATTGCATTTCCCAGTCTGATTTGCTGACCATCTTGTCTGCCCATAATTGTTTTCTGCCATTCATTTCCTCCAATTGTCAATTATTACTAAAACAATTATGAAAAAAAAAAAGTGTGTGTCTTTGTTTCCTGTTGCTGATGAATGCAGTGAAGTCACAGACCAGGCTAGTGCATCACAATCTTTTCCATTACAATGAATTATGCTGTCACAAACAGGATACAGCTCTTTACTGGGCAAAGAGGCTGTGGGGCTGAATTAGCACAAACATTACTGTCAGCATGACAGCAAGAATCTAGAACACTGGGGATTTTGCTCCCCATTTTCTAAAAGCACACTAGTTTTTGTTGCTGATTATAGAAGTAGCACACGCTTCTCCTGGAGACAAGTAAAGAATAAAAATCACTACCCCACCATCCAGAGATTCCTATTGTTAACATGTTCAGTATATGCATTTTTATTTCTTAACTGTCTTTTCCAAATATATATTATTTTTATGAAAATAGATTTACACCATGAATACATTTTTTTTGCCTTCTCTTTTTCACTTAACATTTACTATGAACAACTTCCAATGCCATTAAATATGTCAGTGTAATTTAATGGTGATCTAAAACTTCATGTTGTGGAATGTTATTTAACAATTCCCAAATTTTTTGTGTATTTAGATTCCTAGGTTCAAATTGTGTCTGTAACAAATAGGTGAACATTCTTTTACGTGTGTTTCTGTTTCAATTTATGATTATTTCCTTAGAAGACATTGTTAAAATACTTCACTTTTTACTAACAAACATATTGTATATTTTGAAGTAAATATTTAAAATAAAAGGTCTAGGGAATTTTAACAATAAAGGAGCATATGGGCATTAAAAACTTTATAACCAAACTTGATATATGTGCCTACCTAACAGGATAAACAAGTGGGAAATTTCTGTCATTAGCAAATTTTAAAGACCCGTAAAAAAGATCTATTCGAAATGCCCTTTGGTCCGCCAGCTGTAAAAGTGTAATTTCATAATGTCCTTTTCCAGAATCTCCTAGCTCACCTAGCCTTCAAACCAATTAGGAGCCCATACATGATTCTGCAGTGATTCTGTGCAGTCCCCTCATGGAGGCTGTGCTTCCCAGGGCTGGGCTGATGGATACCTGGTTCTGCCGCTAGAGGGCATCCAGGGACCAGGAGAGGAATGAATACCCCCTGATTCAGTTCCCTCTTCAGCCAGGTCTTTATTTCACCAGATACCAAGGGGAAATCAAACACAAAGCACAAGGAGAAAAAAACAATTGAGGTAATAAATGAACACATAAGAAAACCTCTTAATCAAACTATTCTCATTTCCTTGTAAAGATTAACCATAATGCAGAATTCTTGAGGGCTACCACAATTAGGAATAATAAATGACCAGGAATCTAGTTTAAAACTGGAAGATAGCGTGAACACGACATGACCTTAGGTCACTGCAAATGCAGAAAGGGGATCCAGAGCAGATGCTGAGCAGCCTCTGTAAGGGTTAGCAGGAATGTGAACTTTAACTTCACACACACCTGGGTTCCACTTTCTACCTCTCACTCACTATGTAATCATGCAAACACTTTTTGAGCTTCAGTTTTCTGGCCTAGAAAAGGTGGCTTGTCATGGAACCTGTCCACAGGTGGTGGTGAGCATTAAGTAAGAGAATAGACATCAACGTTCTGATATGTGGCGCGAGCTCAGTCAGCGTTGGCTATTGTTTCTAATCGTCACTCCTCCACCAATGGTTCCTTTTTTCTAGTTATCATTCCCTGACTAGCTCATCATCATCTCTAATGTAATATGTCTGCAACCAAATTTCTCACCTCCCTCAATAACTCCCTAACCTAAAGTTATCTCTTTGGCTATTTCTTGAATTGACCATAAAACATAACAGCATCTCTATTTCCTCTCCTCCTACAACCATATCCACTTAGTTTGTAAAATATATGGATTGCTTCTCTCATGTGTCTCCCATTGGCTTATTTCTCTCTTTTTGTCAGCAGAACCCAGACCTTAGAGACCTGCTCTCTTCACCCAGCAGGTCTTGGATGAAATGGGCAGATCTTATGGTGTCATGTCCCTTTTTAAAACCCCCTCAGTGGCTCCCCAATGTCTTTAAATTATATTCTAAACTCTGTGGGAAGGCAGTAAAGTCCACCACAGTCTGACCCTATCTTTCTCTAGATACTTCTCTCTTGCTTATATGCTCATGGCCTCTTCTCTGTCAAACTGGTTGATTTGCAGTTCTCTGGTATGGTTGTCAGATTTAGGAGGTAAAAACATAGGCACTCAGTTAAATGTGAATTTTAGGTAGTCAACAAATAATACTTGCTTGTATCCCATGCAATAGACATTCATACCCAATTGTGCAATAAGACATACTAAAAAAGTATTTATTTATCTGAAACTCACATTTAAGTAAGAATCTCACATCTCATCTGGCAGCCCAACTACGTTCCTATCTCTGCCCATGCACACAGTCTTGGATGCTTAAATCTCTCACTGCACCCAAACTCACATATCCATGAAGTCAGCCTGGGTCAGGTCTTCCTTACTGGTACTCAATAGCTACATCATTGATTTGGTTCCATATATAAGATGTCCTGTGCCCTATATAATTCCCTTTCTCTAAGTAAATGATGAAATTACCAAAGTTAGAGATTCTATTAAAAGTAGAAGTTAATTATTATCTTTGGTGGTATCATATGCTGCTGACCAGTAATATAGAGAGTAAGGAGATGAGAATGTACAAGAAAGGGAATTTCCAGGGGCCACTAACCTGGATTTGATATGCTCACACACAAAAATCAACATGCCACAGAACTTTCCCCCACAGCCTCAGGTCAGGGAGGCATAACTGCCTGATCTTGGCTCTCTTCTTCCCACAGTACACTTCAACTCTTCCTACTAGTTGTGGGTTACATTTGGTGACATCTAAATTTCTCACCACTTCACAAGATCTCTTCATTAATCTATTTTCACTTATATTTAAATGAGTGGCACTTTGTATGCTGTAAATACACCATGATTATAGGAGTGCTGAAAACCAAACAATAAATTTCTGTTTAATTAGTGCAAGTTATTCGCTACAAGTAAGCAATTTTTATTAGCTACAAGTAATCAATTTTTTTCAAAATTAGGTAGCTCCTAATATTGTAACCTACTCAAAATTAGGTAACCCCTAATTTTGTGACATACTCTCAGGAGCCTAAAAACTGCATGTAGAAACCTGTGAAACTATTAAACAATTCCCAAGAAGTCCCTTTGGAATTTTAAATAACTGGCATTTCATGAATACATTTATGAGCATCTGTGGGCATCCAGAAAGCAATGACCAGAACTAAGATATCTAGACGTGAAAAAACATTTTTAGAAGAAAATATATAACCCATTTATCTATTGTTTTAAATTCTTCATTAGTGTTTAAAACATCTTTATTCTCATAAACAGATGAATGTGTTGAATGAGAAAGTTCTTTTGAAACTGTAAAGGGAATGGGTTCAACATTAATGGAAAGCAGATCACTGCCAGCAGCCTCTATTGCTAGACATGTGAAATGGCAATTGATTAGGGAGCTTAGGTTTCACTTGTGGAAATAATAAAATGGGTTCAGAATTGACTGTGCAGCACTTGCGTCTTCTGGGAAAAAGTACTAAGAGTTTGTTTTGTTTCTTCAGACCCATCATATTTTTCCAGATTACTTTCATTTCCTTCTGTAATTCAGAATTTAAGTTTGACAAATACATCTTTGTCTTCTGTTCAAGAATATTGCATATTGCTACAGTTCCCATGGAATGAATTCTAATGTTCTAATCAGAAAAAAAAATAACCCCTAAGTGCTGCTAGGACAGACAACAGACTTTGGGATCCACCTGGAGGCAGAACCAGGCCTCCTGTGCCCAGGGAGATCTGACTGGGTCAGCTTTTCTGGCTTCCAGCTTTGCTATCTTCCTGTGACAGTTTCCACACACACTAATCACAAACTGGGATAAACCAAAATAACAGTAACACATTTCCTTCTGCTCTTCCTTTTCAATAGACCACCAGAAACTTAGTCCTTTATTTGTCATTGTGGTAACATTAATCAAGTTACTTCAGGACACCAATTATCAGCAGTGGATGCAAATGTGGTGCATCATTTAAACAAACTTACTTGTTCGGTGCAAGAAATGTTAAAAGAATCTGGAATGTCCCTAGAAGCTTTCCAAGTTTTTATGGGCAGCATCAACTGTCCCTGGACTTAATCCATTCCCTTTTGAACTTTCTACTTCCAAACCCAGGAACATTTCAGATCACTCAGAAAATAGATGCTGAATGAATTTTTTAAAATAATAATTTCAATGTAAATATGAACAGTTACTAGAAGCTGTTCAGTGCGGGATTTTGTGTCAGACAAAAGGTTCTCTTTTGTCTGAAATTGAATCTAAGAGCAGCTTTGTATTTAAAAAATCTTTATAGTCACTTGATTTTATATGCATTTTAGCTTAAGGTTAAATTTCAGTTTCACACATATCTTCATTTTTGCTTGAGGGCATGTATTCCACAGTAGTATTGATCAAAGACATGGTAAGCAAACTATTATGAACCATCATTTCAGAAGGGTAGAAAAAAAGACAAATATCAAGGAAGAATTTCTCAAAAATGATCTTCAATGAAATTATACTATTTAATCCCCTTTCGATAGTGAAACTGGATAAAAAGAATGCCAATAAAGTGATTTTAAGGATACAACTATTTTTCGAAAAAATATTTTTGTTGGTGTGAAAACTGAGAAAGTCATAACTGAGTCTGATTTCCAAATTCCTTGAGAGACACAAGTAAAGCTCAATGAGTTACATGAGGATCTGCCCTGAAATCACATACACTGTGTTTAACACTCACAGTTCATGACACTCATGTAGACACAACCACAGCCAGTCTGAAAAATGACACTTACCTTCACTCGCCGACATGGAATCATTGCAAGCTCATCTCTATTATATCGTCTCTTTCTTTTCACTTCACCGAACCCTGACAAGTTTCTCTTCCACGTGTTCAGTGTCCCAACACCTAGAGAGTCTTGCACGTTCTTCTAAAAAGCTGTCATTACCTCCACTACCCAAATCTAGTGCAAAAGTGGGAAGAGAAAAAAAAATTCTAATTTGCAAGCTGTTTACGCCTAACAACCTCAGTGAAGCTGCTAAGCTTTGAACTCCATGAATTAAAGGTTGTTTGGCTAAATGGCAGGCACACTTCCTCCTATTCTTTCTGAACTTAGTTTTCCTGCCTCCAGTGGGTTTTTTTCCTTTCCTGGGCTATAAATAGGCTGGTCGTAAGAGTTCTGAGGAAAGAAGAAGGCAGGAAATGTACTTGATTTCAAAAAGCAGTCTTAGATGTATGTGTGTGTCAGTGTGTGTGTTTCTTTCAAATCAATACCAATAAACAAGCTAAGGAAAACTCAGCTTTGGTATATGCACCATAGTCAAAATAATCTTTTATTTCCGATAGTCTCGGTTTTTCTTAAAGTTATAATTTCCCATAAGCAATGCGGGTTTGGAAATGTACCATTTTCTATAAAATAACATGAATAAAACTATATCAAATCAATCCTTCATTTCCTAGAGAAATGCCACTTAAATTGAATTTCCAGGGGACACTGGGGACTATCATCCTTATCGCTTTTCATTTTAAAAAAAAGGAGGTGAAGTGCTTTTTGAGGAAGGTTCTACAAAAGAAAGATATCTTCAAATATCTTTTAGAAGAAATGATAAAGTTCAATTTATAAACAGGTCATCCATCTGCACTAAACCAGTAGGTTATCCATGACCTTGCTATTCAAAGTTGTTCAACTTCTCTCATAAATATATATAACACAAACTAAAATAAAAATTATGTTTTTTACATGTCAGATTGAACAAAATGGAGATGTTGTCTGATACTATTGAAGTGTGGAGAAATAAACGTTCATAAAATAGAAGGTAGCACTAAAATGTATGTAAACTATTTGGAGGGCAATTCTCAAATTCTTTCAAAAAATTTAATGTTCTTTCTCTAACAAGAAACATTAATATGGCTGAGTCTGTGAAGGGGGAGTGTAGATCTGGAGAGGGGAAACAGTTTAGTTTGGCATATTCATATTTTGTGAGTTTTTAATTGCTTGTACTCTGTATGCCATCCTTTAAAAACTTATTAATTTTAAAGACAGAATTTTAAAAACTGTTATTTCCTAAGGCCCTGCATATGATTCCATTTGTTCTCTTAATCAACAAATCTGTCATTTATCTATCCATCATTCACCATTTGCTGTCTATTAACAGTTGTACTTTACACTGGGGTAATACTTTGAGATGCAATACAGGGATAACTAGAGATTCCCTTAAAAGAAGGGGGCTCCACAAACCACTTCATCAGTAGCACTTTGATCAGACTCCCTTGGGTGGAACCTAATAATCTGCATTTTAACTCCACATGATTCTGATGCTCCCTAATGCATGAGGAACACTGGTCTATGGAACTATTTCAATTTCTGTTTTTGTTTAATATTCCAACTTCTAAAGAATTTGAAGCAATTGGTTGTTACTTTTACATTAGAATAATATTTTAAATAATAATATTTTATGCCTTTTATATTGGTGACTCTTATTGGAAAGACTAGGAGAGTTTTTACATATAATGTTAAGAAGACACACATTTCCCAATTTACTTTGGAAAAGCTAACTAGAGTAAGGAAACTCAAAGTGATGGAAACAACAAGCTGATGGCATTTAAGAGAGACACGAAGGAAGTCTCACATCTGAGGTAGTCATGATAAAGATGGATAGAACAAAAGCAAACTTTACTAAACTGTATATTTGAAAAGTATGAGTTGTCTAAAATTAGATAAAACCAAAGAAAACATAATCAGCTTTCTAGATGAAAACAAAATGGCTCACCCCCTATTTTTTTGTTTAGTGATATGATTATTGTTATCTGACTTGGTTATTTCTTGTCCATTTGTAGCCTTAATGCACAACCCTGTATAATAGAAACAATAGCTAGAACAATGAGCTCAGCCAGAGCTGATGAGGGAAAAGCAAGAATATCTCTATCCCACGCACAGATGGGGAGGAAAAGATTTCTTTAAAAAGAGAGACAGACAAGCGTGAATGACCTCTCCTTTTAATAGTAGAAAGGAAGGAGTAAGTCTGTGGTTATCAGGACATAACAGCTGCAGGGTATTGAAGTGGCTAAAAGGTACATGAGTTGACATCAGCGAGAAATGGCTGGCAATGGGATAAGATGCCTCCGGGAGTGAACTCTAACAAAGCCCAAGTCCACTTACCAGCCATTCATTGTTCTCTGGAAATGTTTCTTCTCTTTTGGTGGAGAAATCTTTTGCTTCTCAAAAGTAACAACTTCACAAACTCTCCATTCTGCTCCTTTTTAGAAAAAAAAACATTAAAACATTTACAAGAATGGAAAGGCTTTGTGCTCTATCCTAAATTGATGATAGACTCTCCCAAAAAGACATTAGAGGGAAATGTCAAAGACTTCCCAGGAAAGGCATTATTTTGACTTTCCTTGAATATTTTTATTCTGTAGGTGGAAAAAAAGGTATATAATATAAAAGAAACTCAAGCAAAAATCCTCGAGGAAAATATATAAAAAGTGTGTTTTGTTGCTCAAATCAACTGCATGTGCTGTATGCATCCAAGCCCATATGCCTTGTTTACAAAGTGCAGAACTTGTAGGCAATTACTACAAGGTAGAGAAGAAGTTACACTTTACCCCTCTGGGTTCTTCTTAGATTGGTAAAACAATCAAATTAACATTAGATGGATGACTAGGAGAAAAAGGGCAAGTTAAATTACATGACTGTAAATTCCAGAGTAAATAAGATCAATCTAAAGGACTGACACCCTCTCTCTGTGTCTGCTGGGTGCCTATGGACTTCATCCAAGCCCTGCTCTAGAAAAGGAAGCATAGGAAAAATAGACAGTCTGTGCCTGGGAGTCACACACCTGCCTTCAAGTTTGACTGCCTCATAACATCTGGATGACCTTCAAACCATCAAATATCAATTTCCTCATCTATTCTTCAAATGAGAACAATAAGCAATCCTGACATAATACCTGGCCCCAAAATAGTCTGTAAGTGGTTGTAATGGTGACTGAAACTATGAAAAAGACCATTTCTCCTTGATTTTACTGTCAGAATAGCTGCAAAGTGGTATTTGCCACTCTCTGTCTATTTAATGTGCAAGATAGGGATTTTTCTCTGCTATTTTTCTCTGCTATTTTCTACCATAGCAGAAATGGTATGTGAGATTTGACAGAAAAGAAGGAGGGAAGTGGGGGAGAGAGAAAGAATGGACAGAGGAAGGAAGGTGGGGAGAGAGAATGAAAAGAGGGAGGGCAGGAAGGAGGGAGGGGGTGAAACAGGCAGGCAGGAAGGTTCATTCTTGCTTTGGCATAAATAATGCAGGCTCCAGCCGTTAAATTTTTCATTATAGGGAGTCTGGCCCTCAAAGGTGACATATCCATACCTTGAACATGGTTTTAAGTATTAGACTATTTCATTAGCTTTTCTGCTTCATTATTTCATGTGCTTACAAATGAAAACCTCAAAACTTCAAGTGGCCTTGAGCCAGTGGTGCAAATAAGATCCTCCTCCTTTGGTTGCCCTTCCCTGGAGTTGGCTCTGTTCTCAGTGGGCTGTGCTCAGAGGGGAAACGGCTGCAGCAGCTCCTGCCCTTCATCCTCCCGCATTCAAGTCTAGCATTAGAGAAAACTTACTTTCCCAGGAAAGTATCACCCAACATCTCATGGCTTAGGCTGGCTTAAGTGCATCACTGAGCCAGTCCTTGTGATAGGAAGAATGTTTCTGATTGATTTAGGCTAGACTGTGTGTTTCACTCCAGGAATCAAGAATAGCAGAGATTTGAGGAGGCCAAGGCAGGAGGAGGGTTATGTTTTGCTGTACACCCAAACACTTGCTATCCTGATACTGTGACTTTTATAGATGTAGGGTGCTGCACAGTTCTGTTCACAGAATAATAGTGGATATTGCCTTATATTTTTGGTACCTAAAAGTCCATCATGGTTTCCAAGAAGAAAGGGAATTATTGCCAAAAGAATAGTGTTTACTCAAAGAAGCAAAACTTTAGAAACTCTTTTCTGATGATTAATTACAACAGAGATCTTCAAGTAGTTCAGGGTAACTGATGTGAACAAGAATCAGCTTCTTCTAGAAGTAGAGAGAGTTTGATGTCAACTACAAGATATCTTTTTTTTTTTTTTTCAAAGTGATGTGAATCTGCCACAGTTCATGGCTCCAAAGGATAAGTCACCAAAAATTAACAGGCTTGGGGCCTCCCCGGTGGCGCAGCGGTTGAGCGCTGGGTTGCGAAGCTGCCCGCGGCCTCTGCGGCGCCGGTTCGATCCCCGGCTGCTCCCCGGCCACAGGAGAAGGGTCCCACATGGCACGCAGACCTCTCCTGCCGCCCGCTGCTCCCCTCAGCAGTGTACTTCGGTCCCTCTGCCTGCTCTGCTCTCCGCTCTGGCTCTGGGGAATTCTCTCACCCTCCCGCGCTTCTTTTTTTTTTTTTTTTTTTTTTTTTTGTGTTTTCTTTTTTTTTTTTAATAATAAATTTTATTGTTGTATTCCCCATACAATTGCAGCCCCCCCATTCTGACCCCAATCCCTCCCCTCCCGCCCCCACCCCCCTAAAAGTGTCTCTGGTTCATAGTTTTTTGTTGATTTTGATTTTCACTTTCTTATAGTTATTCGTTTTCCTGGTCCCTTATTTAAGTTTTCTAGATTCCTGCTATGAGTGAGACCATCCGGTATTTTTCTTTTTCTTTTTGGCTTATTTCGCTGAGCATGATCCCTTCCAGCGCCATCCATGTTGCTGCAAATTGCATGTGTTTATCTTTTTTGAATGCTGAGTAATATTCCATGGTATATATGGACCACATCTTCTTGATCCAGTCATCTATTTTTGGGCATTTGGGTTGTTTCCAAAGCTTAGCTATTGTAAACAGTGCTGCTATAAACATAGGGGTGCAGGTGTTCTTTGGAATTGATGTTTCTGTGTCCTTTGGGTAAATACCTAGGAGTGGAATTGCTGGATCATATGGAAGCTCTATGTTTAGTAGGTCCAGAAATCTCCACACAGCTTTCCACAGTGGTTGGACCAGTTTGCACTCCCACCAACAGTGTAGAAGAGTTCCTTTTTCTCCACACCCTCGCCAGCATTTGTTGTTGCTAGTTTTTTTAATATGTGCCATTCTCACTGGTGTAAGATGGTATCTCATGGTAGTTTTGATTTGCATTTCCCTGATGGCAAGTGATGTTGAACATTTTTTCATATGCCTGTTGGCCATTTGCATTTCCTCTTCAGAGAAGTTTCTTTTTAGCTCTTCTGCCCATTTTTTGACTGGATTATTTTCTTTGTTGTTGTTGAGTCTCATCAGCTCTTTGCAGATTTTTGTGATCAGTCCTTTATCATTAGTGTTGGGTGCAAAAATGTTCTCCCAGTTGGTGGGGTTTCTCTTTGTTTTTGTTATTGTCTCTTTTGCTGTGCAGAAGCTCTTTAATTTGATGTAGTCCCAGCTGTTTATCTTTGTCTTCACTATCACTGCTTTGGGTGATGTGTTTGTAAAGATGTCTTTGATGTGCAAATCACGTAGTGTTTCGCCTATATTTCCTTCTATATATTTTATGGTTTCAGGTCTTATGTCTAGTTCTTTAATCCATTTTGAGTTGATTTTTGTGTATGGTGTGAGGTAGTGGTCAAGCTTCATTCTTTTGCATGTAGCGACCCAGTTTTCCCAGCACCATTTATTGAACAAACTTTCTTTGCTCCAATGCATAGTCTTTGCTCCTTTGTCAAAGATTAGTTGACCATAAATCTGTGGGTTTATTTCTGGATTTTCTATTTGATTCCATTGGTCTGTATGTCTGTTCTTGTTCCAATACCATGCAGTTTTGATGATTATGGCTTTGTAGTAGAGTTTGAAGTCTGGGAGTGTAATGCCTCCATTCCCTTCTTTTTTTTTCAGGAGAGCTTTGGCTATTCGGGGTTTTTTGTGATTCCATATGAATTTCATCAATAATTGTTCTATTTCTTTGAAGAATGACATTGAAATTTTGATTGGAATAGCATTGAATCTGTATATTGCTTTTGGAAGGATGGCCATTTTAATAATGTTTATTCTTCCAATCCACGAGCAGGGGATGTCTCTCCATTTCTTTGTGTCTTCTTCTATTTCTTTTAACAGTGTTTTATAGTTTTCTTTGTATAGGTCCTTTACCTCTTTTGTTAGATTGATTCCCAAATATTTGATTTTTTTTGTTTCAATAACAAAAGGGATGGTTTTTTGATTTCTTCTTCTTCAGATTTATTGTTTGTGTATAGGAAGGCTACTGACTTTTGCGTGTTGATTTTGTATCCTGCCACTTTACTGAACTGATTGATGAGTTGAATTAGCTTTTCTGTGGAGTTTTTGGGGTTCTCTATGTATAATATCATATCGTCTGCAAATAGTGATAGTTTGACTTCTTCTTTTCCTATTTGGATTCCTTGGATGTCTTTCTCTTGTCTTATTGCCCTGGCTAGGACTTCCAGTATTATATTGAAAAGCAGTGGTGAGAGTGGACATCCTTGTCTTGTTCCAGATCTTAATGGAATTGCTTTCAGCTTTTCACCATTGAGAATGATACTGGCTGTTGGCTTGTCATAGATGGCCTTTATGATGTTGAGGTATGTTCCTTGTATCCCAAGAATTTCAAGGGCTTTTATCATGAATGGGTGTTGCACTTTGTCGAAAGCTTTCTCAGCATCTATTGATATTATCATATGGTTTTTATATTTCTTTTTGTTGATGTGTTGGATAACGTTGATTGATTTTCGGATGTTAAACCATCCTTGTGCCCCTGGAATGAATCCTACTTGGTCGTGGTGAATTATCTTATGGATACATTGTTGGATTCTGATGGCTAAAATTTTATTGAGGATTTTTGCATCAGTGTTCATTAGGGAGATTGGCCTGTAGTTTTCCTTTTTTGTGTTGTCCTTGTTCGGTTTTGGTATTAGTGTAATGTTGGCTTCATAGAACGTGTTTGGTATTGTCCCTTCCTTCTCAATTTTTTGGAAGAGTTTGTGAAGGATAGGCACTAATTCATCTCTGAATGTTTGGTAGAATTCATTTGTAAATCCATCAGGTCCTGGGCTTTTGTTTTTGGGGAGGTTTTTAATTACCATTTCAATTTCGCTAATTGTAATTGGTCTGTTTAGGTGTTCTATTTCTTCTTTATCTAGCTTTGGGTGATTGTAGAGTTGTAGGAATTTGTCCATCTCCTCTAGATTGTTAAACTTGTTTCCATATAACTGTTCATAGTAGTTACTGATTATTCTTTTGATTTCTGCTGTGTCCGTTGTGATTTTTCCTCTTTCATTGATGATCCTGTTTATTTGTGCTTTCTCCCTTTTTTCCTTTGTGAGCCTGGCTAGGGGTTTGTCTATTTTATTGATTTTTTCAAAGAACCAGCTCTTGGTTTCATTGATCTTTTGGATTGTTTTTTTTAGTTTCAATTTCATTTATTTCTGCTTTGGTTTTTATTATTTCTTTTCTTCTACTGGTTTTGGGGTTTTTTTGTTGTTCTTTTTCTAGATCTTTGAGCTTCGAGATTAGGTTGTTTCTTTGAGTTCTTTCTTGTTTCTTGATGTGAGCTTCTATTGCTATATATTTTCCTCTTATTACTGCTTTTGCTGCATCCCATACATTTAGGATATTGGTGTCCTCCTTGTCGTTCAATTCAAAAAATTTTTTAATTTCCTCTTTGATCTCCTCATTAGTCCAGTGGTCTTCCAGTAGTGTGGTTTTTAATCTCCATGAGGTAGGAAAGTTCCTTGCCTTCTTTTTATGGTTTATTTCTAGTTTGATGCCTTCATGGTCAGAAAAGATGGTTGATATGATTTTTTTTTTTTTTTTAATTTTCTAGAGGCATGTCTTATTTATTTATTTGGTTGGTTGGTTTATACATGCACTGGGTATAGTCAGAAGTGCGGGAGGGTGAGAGAATTCACCAGAGCCAGAGCGGGGAGCAGAGCAGGCAGAAGGACCGAAGTACACTGCTGAGGGGAGCAGCGGGCGGCAGGAGAGGTCTGCGCGCCATGTGGGACCCTCCTCCGGTGGCCGGGGAGCAGCCGGGGATCGAACCGGCACCGCAGTGGCCGCGGGCAGCTTCGCAACCCAGCGCTCAACCGCTGCGCCACCGGGGAGGCCCCGGTTGATATGATTTTAATCTTGGTGTATCTGTTGATGTTTGTCTTGTGCCCCAGTATGTGATCGATCCTGGAGAATGATCCGTGTGCGCTTGAGAAAAATGTGTACTCCGTTTTTTTGGGGTTTAGTGTTCTATAGATGTCTGTTAAGCCCAATTGCTCTAGGTCCTTATTTAGAGCTTTGGTTTCTTTACTTATTTTTTGTCTTGTTGATCTATCCATTGTTGATAGTGGTGTGTTGAAGTCTCCCACTACGTATGTGTTTTCTCTGATGTCTGTTTTCAGAGAGGACAACAGTTGTCTGATATATTTTGGTGCTCCTTCGTTTGGTGCATATATGTTAATGAGTGTTATTTCTTCTTGAAATATTGTCCCCTTGATCATAATGTAGTGACCATTGGGGTCTCTTTTTATCTTTTTGAGTTTGAAATCTGTTTTATCTGATATAAGTATAGCTGTTCCTGCTTTCTTTTTTGGCCCATTTGCTTGTAGGATTGTTTTCCATCCTTTAACTTTGAGCCTATTTTTATCTTTTGTAGCTAAATGTGTTTCCTGTAGACAGCAAAAGGTTGGGTTTTGTTTCTTAATCCAGGCTGCAACTCTGTGTCTTTTTATTGAAGAGTTTAGTCCATTTACATTTAGAGTTAATATTGATATGTTAACATCTGTATTTGCCATTGTGTTTGTCTTTCCTTTGATTTTATTTATTTATTCTTTTAATAACTTTTTTTTTTTTTTGGCCTTCTTTCATTGTTATTCGTCCCTCTGAGGTTCTGGCTTTAGGACTCCTTGTAGTATTTTTTGGAGTGGGGGTTTAGTTGCAATGAAATTCCGGAGTTTCTGTTTGTCTGGGAAGGTCCATATTCTTTCTTCAAAGAGGAAGGAGAGCTTTGCGGGATAGAGTATTCTTGGTTGGCATCTGTTTTCTTGGAGTCTGTTGACTATGTCCCTCCACTCTCTCCTTGCCCGTAGTGTTTCTTCGGAGAAGTCTGATGTCAGCCTGATTGGCTTTCCTTTGAATGTTATCTGTTTCTTCCCTCTTGCCAGCTTCATTATTTTTTCCTTGTCCTGGATTCTTGGGAGCTTTACTATTATGTGTCTTGCTGTATTTTTTCTTTCGTCGTGGAAGTTTGGTGTTCTTCTTGCTTCTTGTATATCAATTTTCAGCTCCTTCTTCACATTTGGGAAGTTCTCTTCAATTATCTCTTTGAATATTTTCTCTGTTCCTACTTCTCTCTCCTCTCCTTCTGGTATTCCTATAACTCTTATATTTCCTTTCCTCATGGAGTCAGATAGTTCCCGAAGTCTTTCTTCATTCTTTTTCCTTCGTACTTCTCTTTCCTTTTCTGTTTTGGTTCTTTTTATTTCTGTGTCTTCAAGAGCACTTATTCGTTCTTCCATTTCATCAATTCTGCTTTCATTGCTTTTCCCAGAATTCTTTAGTTCTTCCACTAATTCTTTGATCTCCTGCATTTCTTTTACTTCCCTCTTTAGGGACTCAATTTCATTCTTCTGATCGTTGATTATTTTTCCCTTATCATTGTTTTCCTTTATGACTTCTGTCAGTTTTTTAATCACGGCAATTTTAAATTCTCTTTCTGGAAGGCTCAGAAGTTCTTCCAAGTTACTGTCGTTGCAATCTGAGGGCTGGTTTTCTTTTTGTGGTGTGCTTTTTTTCTGGAGAGTTGCTAGGTTGCGTGTGGTTCTTCTCCTCCCTACTGTCTGTTTTCTAATTTGCCGTATGCGTTGGGACACTGTGTAGTTGGGACTGGCCGGCATCTTGGGTGAGCTTCTCTGCTCCCCTCTGGTTCCTCCAGGAGTCATCTGTCAGTTTCAAGCAGTCTTTATTGGAGAAAGGTCCCTGTCCTAAAATGTCGATGTGGGGACACACTCCCCTGTGCGCCTGGTCTGCCCCGGCGGTGGGTTCCTGCTCCCCCACTGGGCTTGGACTGCAGGCCAGAGGGGGTCTGGCGTGGGCGAACTTCCCCCGCTCACCTCTGGCTCCTGAGGAAGCCTTCTGCAGGTAGTCTTTACTGAAGAAATGTCCCTGTTCTAAAATGGTGATGTGGGACACACTCCCTGCGCGTACGGTGTCAGGCACACTCTTCTGCGTGCCTGGTCTGCCCCGGCTGTGGGCGCTCGCTCCCCCTGTGGGCTCAGACTACTGGTCGGAAGGGGCCAGGCGTGGGCTAACTCCCCAGCTGGCCACTATCTCCTTCAGGAGCCTGTGCTGGCTACAAGTCGCTAGGTGGCGCCAGAGATCTCTCCTAGAGCCCTTGGGGAGCTGATTTTCCACCCCGTGGGACAGGGAGCAGAGCGGGGATGGTAGGGTACACCTCAACGGCTTTGGGGTGCTGTGTCTGCCTTGTGCCCCACCGTCGTGCGGAACCCACGCCCCTAATTTCGTGCCCCGGGTCTCAGTTCCAAAGCCCTCAGTTCCAGGACGCGGGCTGTAGCCCAGTTCAGTGGCGCGGGAATGGCGCCTTTTGAATCCCGCTCCCCTGCCTGGGCGCCTGGTTCCTGCTCACTCCGGGAGGGCCTCCGCGCGTCTCCCCGCAAGCCTAGGTCGTCTCCCGGCAAGCCTAGGTCGCAGGCGCGGGGACCTGGGCAGCTGCGATCCGATCCGCGCAATCCGCGCCGCTTTCCCCGCGCAATCCCGCTCCGCGTCTGTTTTTCTGGCGCGCCGCTTCCGCGCAGGCTTACCGGGCGGCCGGGGCTGTGTGCTGGGGCTGGCCTCCTCCTGGGCGGGGCTCTCTTCAATGGCGCCCGGAGCTCACCTCCGCGGCGGATCCTGCGGGGGTTCTCCACAGCTCCCGTTCACAGGGTGTGGTGGCTGCAATAGTTCCTTTCCACTCACAGTCCCGCTTGCTGCGTCCTTTGTTCTTGTTGGCAGTTTTAGTTTGTCGTTTTCCTCCTCTCTGCTGGTCGGAGAGTGCCGCCTCTGTGGGCGGGGGAGGGGAGCAGGGTTCTGCGCTTCCCTGCCTTCTGGTCCTCTTTTATGGCAACTTTCTTCTTCGGGCAGTTTGCTGGAGTCGTCCGTTTATCTTCCGTGTCCCAGTTCTCACTGGGACCTGCCGCTTTTCCTCCCTATTAACTTTTTTTTAATGGGAGATCTTACTCGCAGCGTCTCCTCGCCGCCATGTTGCTCCGCCCCCCCCTCCCGCGCTTCTGACTGTACCTAGTGCATGTAAAAAAAACAAACAAACAAACAAATAAAGAAAGAAAGAAAGAAAACATGCCTCTATATAAAAAAAAAATTAAAAAAAAAAATTAACAGGCTTACATGAGAAGGGAGGGGGAATTATATGAACTCACGTAACTAAACATCAGGAAGAACAAGGGAGAAGGGCATTAAGATATCCAGAAACCAACACTGGAACCTCATCGTAACACTTTTTTTCTCAAATCTCTGATTCAGACTCTGAAACAGGATTTTCTGGGACTCATATCCTCACAAGTACTGTGAGGTGTCCAGAGAGGAGAGGGGCTCTTTTCTCCCACTCCCAGTGAGAAAACTCCTGTGAGGGACTCAGACTTGGCTTGGGTCACACGCCCACCTCTTGTAATAATCTCTGTGAGCAGGGATGAGGTCATGTAGCTGGCTCAGCCCAAGTCTCATGACCATCACAGTGTCAGAGGCTGACTCTGCTGAAGAGGAAGGTGGGGAAAGAGCTGAACAGACAGAAGAACAGGGCTTCAGGACATGCCTCCCATTCAGATACCAAAGGCATGGGTTCCAGAGATTGTGGGTAGTGCTAGATCAAGGTGAGATGAAGAATTTGCAGTTCTTAGAATTCTGGTCTGGTGGCTGGTAACTAAGCAAAGACATCTCTTCTCTTTCATTCTGTGTCAGCTTACAGGATGTGAAAAGTGAGAAAATTCAGGAGTGAAATTACAGTGTAGAAAAACCTGGGAATTAGCTGACAACCTAAACAGGGAGCTTCCACTCCAGACTTGTCTATGTCAAAGCTGGACTCATGAGCTGCTCTAATCAAACAGAGAATAGCTCAGGAAATCCACTCCTGATTTTCTGGAATAGTTTTTACCAGTCTGGAGAGGATGTTATTGCAAGTTGGATAGAGAATGTCAGGAGTTCTTGCGAATATCAGTATTTCTCAAAATGGTGTCCAAGTGTAGAATCTACAATTTTTTATAAAAATATTTAATTTTGGATTATATTTTATAATGACAGCCTTCAAAGAATTAATGTGTAAATAGTCACCATCTTTTAACTATGTGTTGCCATGTGATATTAGTGAATAAACTGGCAGTAGTAAATAAGTAAAGGACACATTTATATTCAGAAAATGAATCAGTGAAGAGTTGTATGAAACCAGAGACAGAATGTGGAACAGAACAGGCAGACTGACTGAAATACATGGCTGAGGGGAGCAGTGGGCGAGACAGGAGAGGTCTGCTGCACCATGTGGGTTGCTCCCTGGCGGGCTAGGATGGAACTCATGCTGCAGAGGCTGCAAATTGCTTCATAGTGCGGTGATTAACCACTTGCACCACCAGGGAGGCCCAGAACCAATTCCTTTGTATCCCCACAGACACCAGCCCTGATCAGGCAGAGCTACTCCATGGAGATTGGTGTTTTAGCTCTACAGGCATTTCTTTATATTAAAATGCCCCCGTTCATAGATCTGCTATGATTTTTGCTTCATGATTGGGCACTGACTGATAGACAGACATTCCTTCAAGTTAATCTGCATTAGTAATTTAGTTCAAGTTGGGGTTCCTTGAGATTCAAACACCGGGGAGACCTAGTTCAAATACCAAAGCAGGGACTGAAGATGGAATTTGAAGCAGTGACCAGAAAGTCATCAGGTTAAGTCTGAATAAATGTAGAATCTAAATATGAGTAGGACAGGAACAAGGTAGAAGCTGAACATGGTTCATTTCAAGCTACCCCTTCCCCTAAGGCCTATGCTTCTGTGATACAAACTCAATAGAGTAAATAGGGCAGGCTTAACACCCAAGGTGAAATGGGGTTTTAAATGTTGTGATTGGAGTTTGCAAAATAATTCCTAATGTGTGTTGTCTATGCTCAAAGAGTTAGGTATGGAAAAGAGGGCCCTGTTCTGTCTCATGGCTTTTTCTGCCCCCACCATATCTACTCCAAGGACCAGTACTGCCTAAGACCAAGGTTGTGAGAGCATTTAACATGTGCTTGGAATTATTCATGCGATGCACTTTGCAGAGTATGAATCTCAGTGGCTTCTCAACTCTAGACTGGCCTCTAGGAACTCTCGACATCTCCACCTGTGTACTCCAGGTATTTCCAATTCACCAAGTTCAAGACTGGATTTGATCTCTTTTATTCAATTTTGCCCATGAAAGTAAGGATGAAGCGCTACCTTCCTTCAGTTCAGTCACTAACAACAGAAATCTGGGGTCTCCCTAGTATCCCTCCACCTTCCTCCCCTCTCACTGGCTTCAGAGTGTTTGGATAATCTATGTGGCACTTCAGTGAACAACATGCAGTCCTGTTGCCAAGCTGGGAAAAAAAGAAAACCAGTCAAAGGCAAATCTGGGAAAGACTTTTTATTCAAATGTCTCTCTTAAAAGGGAGTCATGAGAAATTGAGAAGATGGGGGTGGTGCTGGTGACTGGGAACATGGACAGGGATCTGCAGGGAGATTTTGAGAACAAAGACACCAAGAGCTGTTGACTTAAGTTGTCTGATTCCGAAATGAAAAAGTCCCCTGGCAGGAAACGCTGTGGAGACAACAGACTAAACCATCCTGCCATTGTCAGCCCCACAGGGACTGAAGAACTGGTGAAAAAGGAAGTTGTTTTATTGTATTGTTTTGGTTTGGTCTTAAAGAGATAGCCTTAAAATTTATAGGAACGTCTTGATTAAAGACGTAGAGTATATGCAAATTTAAGAGATTGCAACCATACTGGACAACAGAATCAGGATCTCAAAGGTTCCTGGCAGATTAAAGTGACAGGACAGATGTCAGAGATGAAAGGTGAAGTTCTGCATTGCAGTGCAAAAAAAAAAAAAAAAATCATTTGCACAAGTTCAGAAAGGGGAGGCACAGCTTACCACTAGTGCATACTCTCTGCCTTAGTTATTGATGCTATATCATTCAGGTTATGCTAATTGCTATAATTACAGTTCCTAAGCCTTCGTGGTTTTGAGACATCCCATGGAGAAGAAAGCAGGGGGATGACCATGCTGTTTCCGTTGATTGATTGCGTCTAGCAAGTCCTCGGATGCTCATTAACTTGTGCCCAGTAAAGAGATTTTAGATCCTATTATCTCATTTTAATTAATTTAACACTCATGTTGGAAACATGGCTTAATATTTCTGCAAAAAAAGACCAGGTGAAAGAAAGATGACAGCAAAATAAATCTAAGGGAATGGCAGAACACACCTTTCCACACTACGTACAAACACTTTATTAGCTACATCACAAGGGGAAAAAAGAATAAAAGAATGACAATATAAATAGATCAGCAGGAAGTGGTTCCTGAAATCTAAAATTTTCAAGACCATTTGAAATATGGATTTACACCCACTAATGATAGTTATTAATGATAAAATGTTCCCAGTTGGCCAGCATATTTAACTATAAATAATATGAAGTTCAGTGATAAGCAAGACATTAAAAAGTTAAGCATCCAGAACAGGAGGAGAAACTTTAGAAGTTGTTCAGAGATCTCTAAATGTAGAACAAACCTAGTTCCACAAAGTTCGTGACAAATCTCATAAAACTTAGCAATAATTGTTTTGAAGTTTCTTTTGATGTTTTTTTTGCTTCACAATTAAGGAACAAAAGCCACAGAGTGGGGTCTCTGGCTTTTCCTGCCATAGTAAAAAAAAAAAAAGAAAGAAATGGCTGACATAAATATAAAGCAAAAGATCAACAAACTAAAAGCATTACTTTGTCAGCAGATTTTTTGAGAAGTCACAGAAATCATTGCTGAACATTATTAAAAAAAAAAAAATCTTAGAATAGATGACTGGGTATCAGCCATGCAGTTGGATGAAAGTGAAATGTAACTAGTATGTCTCAGCTGATAGTATTTGTTAAATTCTATTTCAGAACTGCTTAGTTGTGAGGCAGTTTTTAAAAAGTTCTTACTGAGAAGTCCTACCAAAGAATATCCCAATAATAATTTCATAAGTAAAAAAAATGTTTTTTAGGAAAGCTGCTGAAGTGTAACCACTGAATTCAGAAAAATAAAATGTATTTCTGCAGAGATGAAAAAGGACAGATTTCAGGAAACCTTGATGGATATGTTCAACTCTTTGGTGGTCATCAATGTTTCATTCTTTGGGGAGGTAACATGACAAAGAAATTGGTGCTGGAAGTGTACACAATGTCAAGAGGTGACTGGTTTTAATGAAAAAATTTAAACAATAGAAATTTGCAAGATTGTCATGCGATGAATGGTCTATTGAGACTGCATCATAACCCATTTTCTTCTACTCAATATTGCTTCCTTCCAGTCCCTTCTAACGTGTTGTTCCCAGGAATACTCCCTAATCCAATTGCTGTGTGAGGATCTCCATCTCAGAGTGCACTTCTTGGGAAACCCAACTTGCAACAAAGGCAGGAATGGTCCAAGAGGACAGTTACTTGTAAGGGATTTGGAAGTTGCCAACAACCAGCCAGCTAGCAGAGAGGACCTGGTACCATGAGTGGGCTAACAGCTATGTCATGGGAAAAAAGGAATGTGATTGACATCCCGGTGATCCCCTGTAGTGCCCCTTGATATTCTTTCTCATCTTGGTGATAAAGAGGCGGACACAGCAGTCATGTTTAAGGGCAGAGGAATTTGGAACCCAGAGATCTCAGGGATGAAAATCATATGGGTTTTATAAACAAGTAAGTCATCTTCTCGGCAAAGAGGATGACTAAGTGTGAAGAGGTCTGGACCGAGTAGTGGATGATTAGTAGTATTTGTCACTCTAATTGCTTGGGCTCCAACTGCATACAGCCAGAGTTCTGACTGAACTTACTAAACTTCTTAGTGGTTTCCACCAGGAAGATTTCCAGAGGACCTTGGAGGAACTCTTCCTAGAATTTATGAAAAGTAGATTCAAGTTGTACAGCCATAGTGGATGCTGTGATGTGCCATTCTGACACCATGAAGACTGAAGGACTTGTTCCTCTAGCGATTGAGGGTGCTACTAGCTGATTTTCTTCAGAAATCACCCTAGGCTGGAGATTTCTGCCTTGCTTAAAGTCCTGCCTTCTTCCCTGGGGTATCCCAGACAAAACAGCTGGCCAGTGTATGACATAAAGGCCCAGTCCCCTCATCTTATCTCAGGACAACATTAAAGGGCCATCCAGGCATCACAGGGTTGGTCCAGTCTTTGTTGAGATGACATCACAGCCAGTGTCTTCTGGCCAGTGCTTCCTTCTCTTCCCTTCCACAGTGTTGGAGTCCCTAGAGAGTGCCCTATAAAAACTGCTGCTCACAAATCTCCATCCCAGAGTGTGCTTCCTGGGAAACCCATCCTTTGACAGGAGTATTATTGGGCACCTGATGGTATTTGAGTATGAGCTCTTGATTAGATCACAAGATCACCTCATTGTCACATTTCCTGATTTTTGATCATATGTTGTGTTTCTACAAGAGAATATCCTCTTCTTAGGAACCACACTAAAGTAAATAGGGATAGAGGCACATGATATCTGCAACTTAAATTCAAATGACCTTTTTAAAAGATGCCATAGAGAGGGCCTCCCGGGTGGTGCAGCGGTTAAGTGCTGGGTTGCGAAGCTGCCCGCAGCCTCTGCAGTGCCGGTTCAATCCCCGGCTGCTCCCCGGCCACCGGAGGAGGGTCCCGCATGGTGCGCAGACCTCTCCTGCCGCCCGCTGCTCCCCTCAGCAGTGTACTTCGTCAGTCTGCCTGCTCTGCTCCCCACTCTGGCTCTGGTGAATTCTCTCACCTTCCCACGCTTCTGACTGTACCCAGTGCTTGTATAAATAAATAAATAAATCTTAAACAAAAAAAAAATAGAACACAATGTTTAAAAAAAAAAAAAAGATGCCATAGAGAGGCATAGAGGAGTTTTCTATACCCCCAGGACTAATCTCAAAAGTGTATTTGTGGGCTTTGCGTTCAATCATGTATGCAGTCCAGATAGTCTCAATAACAGAGCACGCATTCCACATTTTCTCCAGCTGTATCCTAGGAGCAGTTTCTGGGAATTCACATTCCCAGGGAAGAGAGACTGTGCATGACATAAATGCCCAGACTCCTCATTTTATCTCAGGACAGCATGAAAGCCTCTGATTGCTGGGGGTCAGCACTTTGGTCAAACAGGTGGTCATGTCCTGCCCTTTTGATTGCCCTCCTGAACAGTAAAAGGTAAAAAGGAACTTATTTATTTCTATTGAAATAACACTGCCACATAATTTAATGAGCTTCAGCTATGCATCATTGAAAGTCAGCGTGTATACACATTAAGTTCACTGCTCAAAGTCCAATTCTGTGTTTTACCATACACTTGCCCCCTTTCATCTGACTTACTCACACACCTCCCACCCCTTTTTCTTCTGGTAACCACTGTTTTGTCTTATAGTCTGAAAGTTTAATTTTGTTTTATTTAGTTCATCTGTTCGTTTTCTCTATATGCCACACATGAATGAAATCTACAGTGCTTCTCTTTCTGTCTGACTTATTTCACTAAGCCTAATACAGTCTAGGTTTATCTGTTGTTGCAAGTGGTATGATTTCATTTTTTTTTAATTCCTTAAGCCTACCATCTTATAAGCATATCTCATACCATATATCTTTATCCAGTCATTCATCAGTGGGCACTTAGGTTGTTTCCAGCTCTTAGCTACTGTAAATAATGTTGCAATAAACATAGGGGTGCATCTATCTTTTTGAATTAGTACTTTTGTATTTTTAGGTAAATACCCACAAGTAAGATAATTGGATCATATGAAATTTCTGTTTTTAATTTTTTGAAGAATCTCTAAACTGTTTTGCATAATGGCCGGACGAATTTTCATTCAAAGGGAATATGAGCATACTACTTGCAACATTTCTGTGTTTAAATTTATATCAAAATTAAGTTATAAAAATAAAATGACCAGATCTCATGCCATTCCCAGAAATTCTGATTCACTCAGGTACTATTATATTCCCAACATTCATCACTGAATAAATGAATGAAAGGGTGAATAAATGTTGGAAGTTAAAACATTGAGTTCAATTTTAGTTATGGGAATTTTGATGCCACTGAGTCCTCTTAAAAGTTCACTTCAGGGATTATATAATCTTTTGTTCAGGACTGCAGGTGACTCCAGAAGAGATAAGCCCTGTGACCTTATTTTGAGACCACTATTCTCCCTCATGATTCGAAGTCTAAAGTCCCCATGAAACCGTGTGCAATCAATATCCTTTCTCTTTGGACTTATTTTAAAATGACATAGTGACTGAGTATGGACCTTAACTAATGGAGAAATGGCCTGATTTTTATGGTCATCCTAAAGTCTTTATCCTATTTTGACCACGATACACACAATGGTTTGTTTTTTATATTCCTTTTCTCTTTTGAACTAACTAGTTCTCTTTTGAACTAACATCTCATATGCCTATCACATTAAGGTTTGTCACTAAAAGCAAATTCTGAAAGCATGGCGCTTTTAAGTGAACAAGAAAGACTACCTAGTGAGTAGGAAAAAATAAAGATCTGAGGGGACTCCAAAGATTTTTACTGCCATCCAGTGGCGGTGCTTTCTGATAAAGCTATCACAAAGCCCATCGGTTTTGTTTTCCACGAGTGAAGTCCCAAATGTCATTCTTTTAAGTTTAGGGAGCAGCCTACAGCGCTATCCTGCCATGAAATTTGTATTATATTTTTCTGATTTAAAGTATTAACTTCAGTTGGCCCTCTTGTGGTTCTGAAGACAGTCCTGGGCTTCCCTGAGCCACCAGCTCACTGTGAGGGTATATTCAATGAGGGGAGAATCAGACTCATTAAAGCCCTAATGGCATACCGCACCCCTGTCCAGGCCTCCTTAGCTCACTCCCTACATACCCTGGGGACTGCCCCTCACCAATTCACCTTTCCGTCCCTACAGAACACCTTACCGGAAAACAAAGACTACAGAAAAAGCTGTAATAATGAGAACAGAGCAGTAGCATAGACCAAAAGTGATGGAATTGAACAGAGAGCTCAGTTGTGGACCCAGGCAGAGGTAGAAACTTGATCTATGAGAGAGCCATCTCTGCAGATCAGCAGGGGGAAGGATAGCTATTTGTAAAGTGATAGTTTCTACCCACAGGTATGTAGCCTGAAATCAGGTTTCCCAATGTTTCTCACCTGATGGTGAAAAGCCCCCTTAACAGTGTTTATTGATTTGGCACTAGGGTAATAGGAAGGGGATTTGAGGACTCTGCTTGATGGAAAAATTAATTTAAAATTCTTTATGTTGTCATTTTAAGAAAAGTTTTAAATGAAATAGTAAGTATAATATTGGATATTGAAAAATATTGCTAGTACTTCTTAAAATATTTTTAAAGTTTTATGAGAAACAGGAGTTTATAGCTACAAACTTTTAAATGTATTTTTGTCTTTTTATGACCACCTGTAAGTTCCTGATTAAGGCATTTAATTTGATCTCCTAAAATTCTTAATAGTCATCACTAGAAAAAAGTTTGCAAAGATAGCTAAATAATTTTTTGTTGTTAATTTAAATTTTTTATTGAAATAACACTGGATTATAACATTATGTTTCAGATGTGCATCATTGAGACTCAGCATGTGTATATATCACATTAAGTTCACCTTCAGAAGTTACACCTGAGAAATCAACCATTGTGCAAAAACTAATGATATAAATATATATAAATATTTTTAAAAGTTCAGATCTATCCTTCACCATAGCATTGTCCTCTTTCCCCAATTTACCCACTCACCTCTGATGAAAAATCATTTAGAAACTTACAACTTTTACCACTGTCTAAGGAAGTTCTTCCTCTTTTACATGGGCATATGGAAAGTTGAAGTTTGTCTTAATCCAGTGGATTGAGAATCTAAGTGATCTTTTTTCATTTCAACTCTTTCAATGGCTGACGTTCTAATTTGCAAAAAGGCAGTGTATTGTTAGAACAGTTGTCACCTGTTCTTATGTCTGAACATAGAAACACCTAGCATTCCAGGGAGTTTTCTGGAGATTAACTATGTCCCCAAATGCCTTTGCTAGGCCATTCTAAATGATTGTGAGTCATTTCTGTGATTACAGTTAATAATAGGATTAAGAAATCAGGCTAAGAAGAAATATTTTGATGAAGTAGAAATCAAAGAATTTTTTCAGAGGAGAGAGAGGAAGGGGAATGGGTAAATTTAAAAGAGGTCACTTGTCAAAGAAAGTCAAGGAAAAGATAAACACCTGGGATTACATCAAACTGAAAACTTCTGCACAGCAAAGGAGACATTAACCAAAATAGAAAGACACCCCACTGACTGGGAAGAAATTTTTGCACTCCTGTCAACTGATAAGGGACTAATCACAAAGATATACAAAGAACTCACACAACTCAACAAAAACAAAATAAACAGTCCAGTCAAGAAATGGGCAGAAGAACCTAAAAGACATTTCTCTAAAGAGGAAATGCAAATGGCCAACAGGCATATGAAAAAATGTTGAAGATCCCTGATAATCAGGGAAATGCAAATCAAAACCACATTGAGATACCACCTTTCACCAGTGAGAATGGCAAATCAAAAAAACAAGCAACAACAAATGTTGGCGAGGATGTGGAGAAAAGGGAACTCTCCTACACTGCTAGTGGGAGTGCAAACTTGTCCAACCACTGTGGAAAGCTGTCTCGAGGTTCCTCAGGCTACTAAAAATGGAGCTACCATATGACCCGGCAATTCCACTCCTAGGGATCTACACAAATGACACAAAAACATTGATTCAAAAGAGCACCTGTACCCCTATGTTTATTGCAGCACTATTGACAATAGGTAAAACCTGGAAACAACCCAAATGCCCTAAAATGGATGGCCGGATCAAGAAGACGTGGTACATATACACAATGGATTATTATTCAGCAATCAAAAAAAGATAAACTCATGCCATTCACAGCAACGTGGATGGAACTAGAAAGAATGATGCTCAGTGAAATAAGCCACAAGGAAAAAGAAAAATATTGGATGGTTTCACTTATAGCAGGACTATAGAACCAAATAAGACATCAGTGTAAAAAAAATAACAGTACAAAACACAACAAAGCAAAAATGGACAATTATAAATCCTGCAGGGGAGGAGGAGGGGGGAGCACAGGGGACTGAGGTGATGGTGCACGGGTGCATTGGAGTAGGAAACTCTATGGGGATGTAGGGGCAGGAAGACCACAGAGCAGGTTTTCTATGATCCAGCAGACCGGGTAAAGGAGGAGTCAGAGCCCTCAGTGGCTTTTGCAGGTCTTTTATTGGGATTTACCCAGTGCACAGCAGGCAGGGGTGCTGGGGGTGCCGGGAGGCTGGCAGGCCTATCTGGGCTCTCCGGTGATCTCAGATTCTGCTTCTTTGCTTCTCTCTGGGCTTCTCTTTGGCTTCTGCTGCTGCTGGCATCCCCGTGACGCCGCCCTTAAAAGCCCAGTCTCAGCCCAGGTGAATCCCATCTACCTATGCCCACACCCTACTCCAGGTGCCCGCCATCAGGCATGCATTCAGGACCGCAAGGATCCATCATCTCTCCTGATGGCGGGAGGGCAGAAAAGCCTGACATTTTTCCTTACCCTACAGGGGACTACACCTGAGGGTGTGGGGGGAAGCAAATATTGTTTAAAAATGAACAATGATGTGAAAAATTTTAAAAATTAATAAAAAAAAGAAGTCACTTGTATGGTGAAGGCCAGAATTGGACTTTTCGTGGTGAACTTAATGCAGTACACATATATGATGGTTCTCAATGACGCATGTTCCAGGATCAAGCACATTGCCTGGTATAAAATGCTCATTTAATACATGTTTATTGAATAAATGAAATAACTGGGGCTCCCTTTTGCCAGTAAAGCTTAGCGGAGGCTACTTAGTGTCTAACCACTTTTACATGGGAAAGTTCTGTAGAAACCTTTCCCCCTTATTTTACTGCTTTCACCACTGCTCCCTGCTCACCCTTGGGAGTAGTGAGTGGTAATCACACCACACCAGGGATCCCACCTGCTAGGAACTTCTGAGTCTTAAAGGGGCTGAAATGGACCCAGCTGGGTGTGTTTCCCAGGACCCGCCTCCTCCTTGCTGTTTCTCAGTAAAGGGCTTATTATCCCTCCTGAGTTTGCTCCTTGGGTCTCACAATGTGAGGGGTTGGCGTTTTCTCTTCTAAGAGCAAGACATTCCTGTGGGGGGCTCAGGAGCAGCAAGACACCTTGTTGGGTATGTATTTTAGATGAGGTCAGGGGTGGCGGGTGGCGTTTACAGCTCAGAACAACTTCTCGAGAATGACTAAGGCCACAAGGAAAGAAGGTGGGGTTGGGGAGATGGCCCCTGTGAAGACGGAAGGGGTGTTCATTTATGAATGGAAAAATTATTCAGGCTGAGAAAGTCAATATCCTAAAGGTTGAAGGGGAACTTTACAAAAATCTTAGGGCATAGGCAAAGACTCTTATATCCAGAACCCCAAACCTCGCAAGGCCAGGCTTCCTTTGCCTCTCTGCAGGCGTCACCCGGAGCACCCCCACAGCCTTACTCGTCCTAGGACTGCCCCTCATTCCCACGTCAGAGTCCTTGCATTTCCTTTATTTTTTTTTTTTTTTGCAATTAAGAAATAATTTTATTTCTTTCCTTCCAATCTGGATGTACCATTAAGCTTTAACTTTTTTCTTCTTTTCATTATTTTAGCATAAACCAATGTTCCCTAAAGGATAGTATTGTATTAATTAACTGTATATGGTACACAAATGACCATTTTTCACTTACAGGTACTTAAATATCTTTTTTTTTAAATAATAAATTTTATTTTTATATTCCCCCATACAACTGCACATGCCCCATTCTGACCCCAAAAGTGTCTCTGGTTCATAGTTTTTTGTTGATTTTGATTTTCACTTTCTTATAGTTATTCATTTTCCTGATCCCTTATTTAAGTTTTCTAGATTCCTGCTATGAGTGAGACCATCCGGTATTTTTCTTTTTCTTTCTGGCTTATTTCGCTGAGCATGATCCCTTCCAGTGCCATCCATGTTGCTGCAAATTGCATGTGTTTATCTTTTTTGAATGCTGAGTAATATTCCATGGTATATATGTACCACATCTTCTTGATCCAGTCATCTATTTTGGGGCATTTGGGCTGTTTCCAAAGCTTAGCTATTGTAAACAGTGCTGCTATAAACATAGGGGTGCAGGTGTTCTTTGGAATTGATGTTTCTGTGTCCTTTGGGTAAATACCTAGGAGTGGAATTGCTGGATCATATGGAAGCTCTATGTTTAGTAGGTCCAGAAATCTCCACACAGCTCTCCATAGTGGTTGCACCAGCTTGCATTTCCTTTAAAGCAGAGAAGCCCTGGCCCCAGGATAGCTGAAGGCCACTCATGCCCTTCAGTAAGGTCTTTGCTCAGATGTAATTCCAGGAGACACCTTCCCTAATGAGTAAAATTGTCTTTTCTCCATCACCCTCCGTCTATCTTCACAGACTATCTTCCAAGAGAATTTACTGTTTGGGGCAAAAACTGAGAATTTGTCTACTTCACTTGATGCAAGAGTATTGTTAGAAGCCAAACCTGGCGGCCAGAGTGGACCAGGGTTTTGTGGGCCGTCCTACCTGCCAGGTCTTCATGTCAGCGTTCTGAAAGCCATATGGACGTTCTCTGTTCATCGCTGTCCCAGGGCCAATTTCTGCCACTTTTTAACCAAACTCAGGCCCATCCTCACCCCCATTGCGTTGTGAATAAGGAGCAGGTGTTACCCATATTGGATTCTCAATTGTTTGTTGTTGGATTATTTTTAAAATACTTTGATTTTGAAAAACAAACATGCATGTCTCTGCACCAGCCACCCTCAGTCCAGTGTAGTCCACTGTGCACGCCCCCCAACTGGGTTCCCCCCTGTCCCTTTTATAGCCTCATTCTTAATTTTTTTAATGTAGAGATTTCATTTGTTTAAGATATTCTGGAATTAAGTCGACTGGTTTTTCTGGTTTTGAAATACTGCTGTATTTGAGTTGCTAATATTTAGGTGTTTTGCATCTATATTCTTAGATGTGATTCTCCCCTCTTCACAGGAGGTTCATTCTGGGGCCTCTATTGAATGTCCTAAGTCTGGTGGGTCAGGACTGGGCACTTGCAGTCTTGGTAGATGGTCTGGTTCTGAGTGTGCAGCCTGGTGCTGGGGAAGCCTCCAGGGCCACCACTGCAGCTCTCTGTGTGTGCGGGTCCCTTCTCTCCAGCGTCTGCTGCAGGTCCCAGCTGCTCAGTTCCTGTCTCAGCTCAGGAGACCATCATGCTGCTGCCCTGGGCTCCTCCAGTGCCTGCTCTGCAACGTGTCCACTGTAGGAAATCTTGTATCCCTGGTTCACCCGTGTGATTCCCTTCTCTGAGGAGACACAGTTCCCAGGGGCCAGCTGTCCCATGTCTGAAACAGTTGTTTATCTCTTTCATCCAGCTTTCTAGTTTTTGATGGCAAAAGGCTTGTCTGGTAACAGTTATTCCATTATTCCACGTGGCCAGCAGTGGAAGTCCATCTCGTTAACTTAAATTTTGCTGTTAATCACTGTTTTGTATGTTTATATTTGAAATGGAAAGCAGAGCTTAGAGGATTAATTCCCTATAAATATTTTGAGCAGAAATCCTTTTATTGGATTATCTGCTTTATGAATTGTCATCCCCCTCCAACCTTCTCTGGTTCCTTTTCCCCAACTGAGTATCTCAGAAGTTTTTTTTTCTCTTACAGCCCTTGGACTTATTAGACTACTTCCTTCGTATGCTTTTGTCTTGGAGCTTAGTAACTTGTCACATTTGTGATATCCTCACCTGGAATGCCTTGACCAGCTTGTCTCAGAGCCCCACTGTTCTAAAACAATATGTTGTATCTGGATTTCTGAATCTCCTTTTTAACAAGAAACTATAATATACTTTCAAATGCCACTGCAGACTTCATACATCAGCAGAGTATATTTTAATACTGTTTTTGATTAAAATTTATCTTTGAGGGATTGGAGACCATTGCTAGGACAGCATGCAAACCACATCCAGAGGTGTAGACACTTTTGGGTAATGGATTAGGATCCCACTGATATCTTTACAGAAGTCCTTAAATTCCAGCATGATTTGCAAAGGAGTGGCTCTATATTCACATCAGCCAACCAAGATGAGGGTCAGGCCCCCATCCTTCATAAAAGAGTTCTGCATAAGCCAGCAAACTGACCTCAGTTTATCATCTAGTTAGGAAATACATCACTTTGTAAGAGATGATGACTCCTGTGTGACCGTGTATGTGTAAAGTGAGCTGTTGAAAGCAGGACAGGAGTTCGATGGTAACAAGGTCATGGGGGTGGGTAGCATTAGGAAAAGACTTCCTAAATAGGGGAGCCCCTGACTGGGGGTTTCAGATGAGCCTGTGCACCGAGACAGGGTACTTTGTGTGCAGAGGGGAGGAGCTTCCTGCAGAAGCTGACCTGGGACTCGAGTGAGCATGGAAGGGGGCTCAGTGCCAGATCTAGGGAGTTTTGACTTCATCTTATGGGCAGCCAAAATGTGTGGAAATTTTTTGAATGGAGGGGAAAATAGTCAAAGAGTTGTCTTTCAGGAGGACTATGTCAGCACGTCTGTTAGGATTTTGTTCCCCGATCCTACTGGTTCTTGATCTTGGCTGCAAGTTGCAATCACCAGGAGAGTTAAAATACTGATGTCTGGACCCCTCCCCCAGAGACTGATTCACGTTGCCTGGAGTTAGGCAAGGGTTTTGAGTTTTAAAAATTCCCCAGGTGACTCTAATGTGAGGCAAGGCCCAGGACTTCTGCCCATCCCCCATCAGATCTTGCTGTGATGCAGCTGGCCTGGCTTTCCTGGTTGAAAAGACATTTTAAGACTACTTCTGTAGGGCCTCCCAGGTGGTGCAGCGGTTGAGCGCTGGGCTGCGAAGCTGCCAGTCAGCCTAGGCAGCACCGGTTCGATCCCCGGCCACTGGTGAGGGTCCCACAGCGCCGGGTTGATCCCAGGCCGTTGCAGCGCGCCAGGTTCGCATCCCTGGCGGCTGCAGCGCGCCCGATCATTCTCATCCCCGGCTGCTGCAGCGCGCCAGGTTCGGATCCCCGGCCGCTGGTCCCTCCTGGCGCGCAGGCTCCCTTATGGTGCGCCCACTGCTCCCCTCAGCAGTGTACCTCATCAGTCTGCCTGTTCACCTTCCCGTGCTTCTGACTGTACCCAGTGCTTGCATAAATAAACAAATGTTAAAAAAAAAACTACTTCGGTAACATTTGTAATATTCTCCAGTTACAAGTTTTCTCACGAATGCCTACATTTTTACATTGGCGGTTAAGTAGACTATGACAAATGTCTAGACTTTTGAAAGGGGACTATAATTATCCTGAGAATTTGGCCATATGGAATTTTTTGCACTAAAAATAAAAGGATGAGATAGAACTACTTTGATCACAGTAAGAATTCAATAAAAAAAAATGATTGTGTGAAAACACCAAAAGTACAATTATATAAGTAGAAATCCTTAAGCTTGCTGGAGAAAGGTCTCCCATTTCCAAATATGCCAGTTGCAAATCTAAGTTTGGCCTCAGGAGCAACAATTCCAAAGTGTTTCCAGGTGAAACTCCTCCGCTAGAGGACACCCCTTTTTTTATGATTTATATATATTTTGCATCATTCATTTTTGTACAATGTTTGCTTTCATAGATTAGCCCCCATAGAATTCCTACCAATTCCCCCATGCACGATTGCCATGGTCCCTTGTGCTCTGCCCTCCCCTGTTTTGACGCCTCTCTCTCCATTTCCCCTGCAGAATGTCTCTGATTTATAGTTCCCCTCATCCCTTATTTGGTTCCCCTATATTCTTCCTATAAGTGAAACCATCCAATAGCTTTATTTTTCTGACTTTTTTCACTGAGCATAATCCATTATAGTTTCATACATGTTGCTGCGAATAGCATGAGTTTATTTTTTTGATTGTTGAATAGTATTCCATTTGTATATGTACCACATTTTCTTGATCCAGTCATTATTTTTGGGCATTTGGTTGTCTCTAACTCGTACCTATTATAAATAGTGCTGCAACAAACATAGGGGTGGACACCCCGCTTTGAGAGAAGCCAGTGGTAAACACCAGGACAACGTGAGGCCCAAATACAGTAAAAGTAATGGCTTGGTCACATGGGCACAGGACATAAGTTTTGCTTTTCATGTCAGGTGGGTGACTTGTCTTGGCAATTAGGGAATTTTCCCCCCAATTCAAGTCAGCCCTCCTGTCTTCAGGCTCCAGGGCACTGCTGGCTCTTAAGTGGGGAAGGTGGAAGAGAAAATTGATCATTTTCCTCAAACTTACATTGTTTAAAACTTAGAGCAAAAGGGTGATAGTGTATATAGTCATACTATTATAAGATGTCCTTTTGCATAATTGGGGGGAGTTTAAACTTTATCATTCTTTCCCTATCGCCTGTACCATACCACATGAAAATGTGAGGAGTTTTAAAATATCACTGCACTTCTATGTTTCCAGTCCAGCTGTACCCTAAGGTCAGGCTCCTTGGTGTGCTCTCTGTGCTACCTTGGAGGGTTCCAGGCCTTTGCTTCTATCTGGGTACCACTCCCTAGGCTGCTCGGCCCAGTCTTCCTGGTAGCTTAGTAGACATTTGCATGCAACTTGGAGAGGGAATGCATGCAAATGGGTGTCAGACATTAAACTGGGGCATAATTGAAAGCATAAGGAGAATGTTGGTGTGAAAGTGCTGGGGGGATGGATGGTCTTTGGTAGAGATTCAATGTTGCAGCCCATCCAGTCCTCCTCTCTGCCTCTGTTCCAATGGGTGCAGCCTGTTTCAGTTCTGGGGACATTACTTCAATACTGTGATGAGTGGGACCTGATAATGACCAGCCATCCAGGACAACACTGATAATGGAATCCTCGCTACAAAGTGTGTAGCTTTTGACTTTAATTTCTAGAAGCCTAATATGGGAAGAGCCCTTAGAGACCCTTTTAGAACAAATAGCTACTGTCCCGTTCTTTCCACCTCCAAACAAGGACAGGTTTGAGGCCAAGATTACCTAGTAAGCCTGCTGCATTTTTTTCCCCAAAGAATCCTTCCCAACTTTTGGAAAAAGTGGCAGCCCAGTATTCTAGGCCTGAAGTTTATTTCTTACTTGCTAAAAGTTAAAGGAATCACATGTAGGATGATGTAAAAAGCATTTTCTTCTTACAGAAAATCAGTAGGTTCCAAGGCTTTGAGGTCTGGTCATTGGCTCTTCCATAACAGGGCTGCCTTTGATTTCTATCTCTCACTGATTGTGTAAATGTTTATGGACTGAATTTTGCATTGAATTTTAGGGGAAATCTGTGATCTGACTCACAACCAAGAGTTGAAATCAAATGTGGGCTGATGGCCACAGTTTGGCATAAAGAAATGTATTTGGACAAACAAAGAAGGACTGAAGGAACCGTGTCCCTGGCTTAATGTTAAATTAATAAAACCTAGGTCAGTGACCCCTCAACCCCCATGGGACCTTCCTTATGATAAATCTCCTTACCCATGACTGCTCACCCTGCTGACTTTAAACTCTGCTTGGCCACAAGCCTGTGATTCAAGGCTGTGATCATAGCAAATAGGGCATGAAGAGGTAGTTCTCTTGACTGCCTTTCACTGTAAGATTAGGGGGGTACACAGCACACTGTCTTTCTGTACAAACCAGCAGGTGCTGTTGGGTGACTCTCAATTTTAGGCCTGGTATTTTGTCCTGTGAAAAAAGTGAGGGGGACCAAATTTCTGGAAAGCTGTAGAAGATCTGACAGCTGAAGCGAGGTGTAGTCTGTAAGGTTTAGCCATTTTTAGGGTTTGGGTTTGAGTGTGGGCTTTTGTGCCTTGCTAAGTCTTATTTGCATCCTTACAAATCATACAACACAACTTTTTTAGAAGGACAAAGCTTGTTTAGTTTTTCCTGTGTTTCTGGTGCATTTCTGAGAGGCAGCTATAGTATGTCATCAAAATGATGTTTTAGGACCCAGTTTGTTGGATTCAAATCCCAGCTCTTCTACTTACTAATCATTGTGTGACTTTTGGCAAATTACATAACCCCTGTGTCTCTTTCTTCATCCATGAAATGGATGTCATGAAGAAATTTTTGCTAGCGACTATCTCCTGATGAGGACAGCCATCACCACTGTCATGTCTTGAAACAAGGTTTTATTTTATGGGGAACATCTTGATGCTGCTGTTAAGCTACAGCAAGAATCAGTGAAATCGACGATGCTCTTCTTCAAAGTTGTATTTTCTGTTGTCTCTGCAGCAAGCTGTGTCCCTCCCTGCCAGAATGAAGGGTTGTGTCTCCGGCCTCAGCTCTGCGTGTGTAAACCAGGGACCAAGGGCAAAGCCTGTGAGACAACAACTGCCCAGGACACCCCATCAGCAGTGCTTGGAGGGTTCAGTCCAGGCCTGCTTCCTGGTTCCCCCACCGCAAACAGCAAAGCACACATCCTCTAAGAAAGCAGACATGCTTCCAAGATTTGGTCCTGTGTCCCAGATCACCTTGACCCTCAAGCCCTAGCTTCAGGAGGACTCTCCCAGAAGATGCATCCACAGTGAGTGGTTTTGTTTTTTACTGAAGTAGCATTGTATTTTGACCTCATGTAACTTTCAGGGGTGCGCCATTATAAATCAATGTCTATATTTACTACAGTAAGGTCACCACTAAAATCTATACCATGCAACTGACCCCTTTACCCAATTTACCACCCCCCTTTTGCACTGCGTGGAACTTCCTTCCAGGTCAGGAGCATCTTGAATTCTCTCTTGGAAGCATTGCTGTAAGTCACTCTCCTTTTCCTGCACAATTTGCAGAGATCAGTTTGGTCATAATGTTTTCCTTTCTTTAATATTTTATGTGTTATGCTCTCACATGAAGATTTTAAAAATAGTTGGTATCCTTATCCTCTGCAGGAAGATTTACGATAAGCAATAGTGAGGACTATAAGGATCAACGTTTGGAAGGGAATAATAAAGATGTTTGCTTGTGCAGAGTTGTGAATGAAAAAAAATATTTCAGGGAGTGCGCTGAAGTTTTGAAATAATTTAAAGAGAAAAATCATAAATGTGATGTTAAAGACAAACAGAAGAGGTAACAACTCAGCCTTGCACAGAGAATGCAATTTAAAGAAATGCGAGTTCTTAGAAAACATTCTCAACCTCAGTAGCAGGTTAAGTGCTTCCATTAACACCAAGTTTATCTCCCAGTTGCCTTGCAGGTCCATTTTTTGGTGAATTAACTTGCATTGTATTTACAGGGATTTTTTTTCTTTTCCTTAGCCTCAGGAAGTGCTATTCTGGACAAAATAACTGGCTGAGGGTGGCACCCCTGTTCTCCCCTGAGCACATTAGGGGCTGCTCCTGAGCTGCCCAGGTCCTTACCAAATTATTTCCTTTTAATTAACTCTGCATGGACAAGAAGATGCAGAATTCACTGCAACTATCACTTGTCATTTGCCTAGGAATGCAAAGTACAGGAAATTATCAACTTAAGAATGGACTTGACCTAGCAGTTCATTTATAAGTCACTCAGTTGGAATTTCTGCTGCTTCCCTGCACTGGGCCCAGAAACACATAACAATTAGTATTCAGACAGCTTACAGGAGTTAGTTAATCTGTTAACTCTGGATTAAATACTAATTAATACTTCCCTTTTGAATAGGCCATCTATTATCTCAGCTGAGTGGGTCCTTGTAACTTCTTCCTTCTCTTATTCCCTCCTCAATCTTTTTCTTCACTTTTCTCCATTTTCTTCTTGTCTCTTACCCTAGTTTTGCCATGATAAATAGATTTGGGGGCTAGTTTGGAATCTAGTCACTTTGGAGCATTTCCCCTGGAAAACACATGTATTGGCCACCACTATGAAGGCATGATAGTTACAACTAATCCTTAGTAATGGCTTGCTGTCACGTGCTGTTTTATTTATTTTTATTTAATTATATAAATTATATAGCTACTATAGTGGTACACTTGCTTACAACATTGATTATGATTAGAGGTATAGGATCTCCCCATCAGGTATCGTTGCCATGTACTGTCTTAAATACTTCGAATTCATTATTACAATGTATAATGACCCCATGAAATAGGGTTATTTACCCCAATTACAGATGAAACTGAGAAACTTGTTACTTAACCACTCCATGCAAGTGACAATGTTGTTGTTTTTTTAAGATTTATTTATTTATGCAAGAACTGGGGTACAGGACAGAGGTGTGGGAGTTGTGAGAGGATTCACCAGAGACAGAGTGGGGAACAGAACAGGCAGACTGACTGAAATACATGGCCGAGGGGAGCAGCAGGCGAGTCAGGAGAGGTCTGCTGTGCCATGTGGGTCAGCTCCCTGGCTGGGGATTGAACTCATACCGTAGTAGCTGTGGATAGCTTCATAGGTTGTGTCTTAACCCTTGTGCCACCAGGGAGGCCCAGGTTTTAATTATTTTTTTTTTACTTTATTTTTGTATACAAGAGCTAGGGTGTAGGCCAGAGGTATAGAGGGTGAGAGGATTCACCAGAGACATAGTAGAAACAGAACAGGTGGATTGACTGAAATACACTGCTGAGGGGAGCAGCAGGCAAGTCAGGAGAGGTCTGCTGCACCATGTGGGTTAGCTCCCTGACCGGGGATCAAACTCATGCTGCTGCTGATAGCTTGATAATGCTGAGACAAGTAAGCCCTTGCACCACCAAGGAGGCCTGACAGCATTGGGTTTTCAATGAAGGTGGTCTGGATCCAGTCTTTGTGCCCTAAATTGAGGGTGTTTGACTTTTTCTGGAAAGGATCAGGGAGTAAATCTTGGCAACTTTTGAGAGATCTAGTTTTGGTTGTAGCTACTCAGTTTTATTCTATGTTGTAGCACAAAAACAGCCATGGATGGTGCATAAACAAATGAGTGTGATTGTGTCATTAAAACTTGAAGGACACTGAAATTTGAATTTCATATACATTACACATGTGATATGTTAATATTGCTCTTTTTGATTGTTTTCTCAACTGTTTAAAAATGTGAAAAACTTCTAGGTCACACAAACTCAGGCTGTTAGTATATAGCTATTAGTCACAGGCAGCTCTCAGTTCATTGAAGAATTGCCCCATCTGGTTGCAGCTGCACCCCAGTGCCTGTCTTTAGTCTCCTATTCAGAGGTGTTCATGCACAGAGCTGTGACCAGAGCAAAATTCAGTGCTTCAAAGCAAAAATCAGCTTCCCAGAGCTTTAGCATCACCTGCTGGTGTCATCATTCGCACATCTGTTGGGATTCCCCATTATTGGTTTTCCACCTCAGTGCTGCTCAATGTGGCTGCCTGTCCTCGTGCAGAGCATCTGTCTCTAGCCCTGTTCCTCACAGTGGGTGTCACAGGCTCAGACCAGGAACCATGACACAGGGGGCCCCAGGGGTGTCCTCGGCTGCTTGTCTCTTGGTTGTTCAGAGAATGTTGGTACGAGCAACCTCGGCTTCGGCAAGTGGGTGCTGTTATCTGGGCTGTTCGAGGAAGAAGCACTTTAGCAGGGCACAGAGTGCCCAGTGTCCCCTCTGGGAGCCTGAGAAGGAAGCCTGGTGTTACTCAGGACACGGATGTCAAATCCTTCTCGAGAGCTCATGTGCATCCAGTCTTCCTCCCTGGTGAAGGCTGTTTTTATCATCTTAGGGTATGTTGATGTTGCAAAGAGTGGTGGTTAGTTTCTCTGGAAAAATCAATTTTGTTCTGTCTCTAGCCGGCTGAGTGGACTGTGTTTATTTAATGTCATTGACTGTCCCTTTTCTGTCATCTTCCCAGGGATGTGGTGAGAGAGGCAAAGCAGAGTAGGATTTTTTTTTTTAAAAGCAGGAATAATTCAAATGCATTTTACATTTAGCAAGTGAAAGCATAGTATGCCAGATATTTTCTAAACTTAGGGGAAAGCCTTTAAAATCCACATTCAGATGGTGGGTTCCACTTTAAAGGTCCTTGGGAAATGAAAACTGCACATTTACCGAGGGGTGCCTGCTAGGAAGCTGTGCTGAGTGATGGCTGTGCTGTCCTTTATCTCTGCCCAGTTCTAGCTTCCTGTCACTGTGGTGGTGAGTCTTAATAAACCTGTGTCCTGTGACATCTACAAGGATGGGGGACCACACATGTTCCTTGAAGTATTCTGCCCTCCGAATTTTACAGCACCGATAACTAAACATAAGCTTATTTCTTTGATTTGGACTTTTCATACTTCCTTTAAAGGAAGAAAATTCATTATAAACCTATCAACAGTTAAAACCTAGGGGAGGGAAGAAGATTTAAGCTTTTTGTAGCACTAATTATTGAGGTGAAATCTTGTCTGAATTTATTAAAGAAGCCAAGGAAATGGTCAGTACTCAAATAGACCATCCCCCTCAATGATCTGTCTACAGGGGAGAACTTACTCAGTGTTGCCTCCCAGAACTCACTCTACTGACCCTCCCCAGGTGTATGTGCTTCCCTGTACTGACCACCAGCACTCATTAGTCTTTCATGTCTTCATGCACGTACACAGGACTGCACCAAATACTTCATATACATATTTTGAGTTTTGCCTGGAGAAAAAAGTAGTCACAGTGTCTATCCAAGGATTCCATTTTGTACTTTTATTGCCGGAGTTAATCTTTTTCTTTTTGTACGGGGACAACACCTGAGACTTGTACAATCAAACATTGTACAAAAATGAACAATGGTGTAAAAATATACATATTAAAGAAAACCCTTTTTCTTTTGGAATAATACAATTTGAAAAGCTCTGAACATTTTGCACAGTACTTTGCTTTCCTTATTATATTTGACCTGTTAGCAAGTGTACGAGATAAAGGTCTTTACCTCTGACTATAATGTGAGAAAAAGGCAAAGTGTTAGAGAGTTGAAGGAAAGGAATTCAATGCTAGGATTTCCATGTTTATTTCATGAAACCTTAGGGCACGGGATGAGAACTAAAAATTTAGTCGTATTTATCGGTCAGTGCTATTTTGTTTGAGATAAACGTGCATTCAGGGAAATGGTAGGGTGAAACAGCATTTGGGGAACTGGAGGCAAGGAACTTTTTCCTCCTGAGAGGGTGAGAATAAAATTGGGGTGGGAGAAACAGAAGAGTTGGGGGAGGGGCTGTGCCTTGTTTTGTCTGTACTCCACAGGGTACCACCAGGAAAACCCAGATAGTTCTGGAAAGAACCAGCAATTGACATGGTTTAAGTAATTGACAAGGGTCGGGTAGAAACTTGAAATTTGCAACAGAGGAGCTCAAATGGTGGATAGCATTTGCTCTTTGATTTAATTGCTAGAGATCAGTAGGGTGTTGTGGTGCTATCTGATAGTGATAGCTGCTAACCACAGCGTGTATTATATTCCAGGCTCTATTGTAAGTATTATGTCATTCAATCCTTTCAAAAGAATGTGATATAGATGCTATTATTCCATTGTACATGATTAGGAAATTCGGACAAAATAATTGGTCTATGTTCACTTAACGAGTAAGTGTAGAGTCAGGATTCACACTTAGCCAGGCTGTAGGGTCAGCCACTTTATGTTGCCCCTTTCTTTGATGGTGTTTGTATTAGTTTCCTATCAGTGATGTAACAAATTACCATAAGTTTAACGTCTTAAAACAGAAGATTTACTGACTCATCATTTTGAGGCCAGGAGTCCAAAATGGTCCTCTCTGGGCAAAAGGCAATGGGACTACAGCCCCTCCGGAGGCTCCAGGGAAGCAGCTGTTTCCTTGCCTTTCCCAACTTTCCTGGGAAAGCTGCATCCCTTGTCTTGTGGCCCCTTCTTCATCCTCAAAACCAACAATCCTGGGCTTGGTCCTTTTCACAACTTCTCCCTGGTTCTCTTTCTTTTGCCTTCCCTGCTACTTTTAAGAATGCTTAAAACAAAATTGGGCCCCTCTGAACATCCAAAATAATTTTCCCATCACAAGATCAGCTGATTACTGACCTAAATTCCATCTGAAATTTAAATTTCCCTTTGCCCTAGAACCCAGCCTAGGTACAGGTTCAGGGGAGTGGCATGTGGACATCTCAGAGGGAGGCATTCTTGTGGCTACCGCCTTATTTTACCAGGGACTTGGCCTGGCAATTTTCCCTGTTACTCATGTAACCGCAGGGGAGAGTAAATAATCACCAAAGTAGACTTTGATTAATAGAGCTAGTTCAAAGTACTGTTATGAAGTTAAATACTTCGCACAATTTAAGGCCTAAATGTGTCCCTATTGTTCTCTGAAATCTTGGGACCAGCACACTTAGGTACTTGTGGTGAATAGAAGAAAGAAATCAAGATATTAATAGATTGCAGAGATCCAAGCACCGGGAGATTACCTGGCTCCCCTTCTGCTGTAAGCCTCATGGAAGGAGGGATTGAGAGGTCCCCACCAGTCATGCAGCAGCCCCACTCACTAGACAGTGGCCCATGGGCTCTGATGGCAACTGTCCTGGGGAATTGGAAAGGGTGGACAGGAGTGGGGAGGGGGCTAGGCATGTCCCCCAACAATTAGACTGTGGTCCTAGAGGCTGATAAAGTTTACCCTTATGGTTATCCCTCTGTGCTGACATCAATTTGTGCACCGAAAGTTAGCTAATGAGTTTTCTGACTGTACAACTGGGATTGAAACACACACGTTCCACCCACAGGTGGTGGGAGGAGAGCACAGCTTGGCTGACACAGGGGACCCACGAGCTTCAGGCCTGGCCTGTGTGCCTGATGCCAACATGAGAATGATTTTTGGAGCCTGCCTTGGGGTGTTGTGCAGATTCAAGTAGGGCTTGCTCTTCCCATTTGGATATGTCTGACATTTTACATACTGTCCCGAATCCCTCCAAGGCGCCTCTGAGGCACCTCCTCCCTTGTTTTCCTTGGCTTAAGAGTTTGTTTGAGTAGAGTGTAGGCTAAATTTTTATAGCAGTTTTCTCCCCAGAGTTTCCTGGGAGAAGAATCGAGAACCTCTGACATATGAGTCCTCTGTGAGGGGAGGAGACAGTGCCCCTCAAATTATGCAGAATATGTACAAGTACGAATTAAAAACTTAAGTTAAAACACTTGTTATGGTAAATATATTCAGTTTATTTTCGCTGAGGTTCTTGAGGTCAAGTATATTTCTTACACATTTTTCTGTTCCTCAAAGGTGTTAGAGATGACTTAGCAGACGTAATTGGTCTGCTAGTTCACAGGAAAGAACTTCTAAATGGAAAGAATATAACTTAAATACCTTGATGAAGTGAAACCCCAGAATTGCTAGTGCAAAAAAATGTCTTTTATTGTTCAGCAGTGGCTATTTTTAGACAAGAGGTTTATATGAGTGTGCAAAGTAGCAAAAGGAACCAGAATTTCAGGCAGGTGGAATTCAACAGTGGATTGGAGAATGTTCCTCTGCCTCTTGGAGTTAGGTGGACTTTCTATGAGTCAGGTGAGGAGACTCTGGCCATCCTCTCCATCCCAAGTGCTTGGGACTCAATGAGCTATGATAGGAATAAGTCCAAGGCTGTGTCCCCAACTGGGGGATTTTTACAAAATGTCTCATCTTTCCCTGCCCTGCAGAGGAGCCTTCACTGCTTCTCAGTATCTGAGGATAAGGAATAGCTCTCCACTCCAGGGGAATCAGACTCCCTAGTCCACTGCACACCATCTCCCCTGATTGTCACCAGGCACAGGTGACAACTTGTCACCTCGTCACACGCAGCTCCTTGACACTACCCAGCTTCTTCCTGACATTTCTTGTGACTTACACCACCCAGCACAGTGCTTATTTGATGAAAGTAATAGGTGATGTTATGACTGCTCTCAATCCAAAAGTCTGGCAAAGTAGCAATGCAGATGTTAACCTAACTTCTAGGCTGCCTAAGTTTCCCCAATGTAATAAGACCAGTGCAAGGAGTCACTGATCATAATAGGCCAGTCTGCAGTTTGCACTGTCATCTCCTGACATTGCAAGGCCGGTAGTTCAGCCCTGGCACCCACATTTCTGTGGCACCTGTAGGTAATGATGGGATTCCCCTTCCTGTATATCTCTAAATGTTGCAAAAATTTCCATGTTGTTTTCTGGTCTTACCTTCTTGAACTTGCAGTGCAAGTTGTCTTATTTCTTGCACTTGCTGGGATATCTCTAATTCACATAAGGTACATAAACAGTAATAGCAAAAATGTGGCAGCAGAGCTCAAGCAGCCAGTCTCTTGGTAAATTAATAAAAGTGGCACTACAAATCCAGCTTATGAGCTTGAATTTTCTAGTACTTATAAGTAATTAAATATTGATTGATTTGAGCCTTGACACAAGATTGGCTCCACTCTCACAGAGAGCAAACAGGGACTTTCAGCAAACTTTACCTATTTTTCATTCATTTGATTCCTGAGGGATGTGATTTATGGACTTAGTTTCACCAAAACACAGAAGAGATGTATATCAATATCAGTGTCTTTGACTAGATGTAATCCTGAATACTTGTCTCTTGTGAAAGTTGTTTGGTACAATTTTCTTCACCTGTTGTGACATATTATAAATAGAAGAGGAAAAAGCTTTACTTGTCTCATAAATTTTTTAGTAAAATATTGTTTGATAATTAAGATTCACCTGTGAGTTTGGCAGAATGGAAACTGCAGAAAGATTTGGCAGAAAGTTTCTGGGGTCCCCTCCTCCACATATGCACAACCAAATCCCAAAACAAAGTCAATCACCCTTGAAAGATAAAAGGATGACAATCAGAAACATCCAGAGCAAAAGCTGAGTTTGGTGCAAAGGGCTCGATAAAACAGCAATTAAGCTGTGTGTTTAGAGGAAATTGAGGCAGTATGACCCAGGAGAGGCAGGAACAGCTGCTAAAAGGAGACCCTCTGATCTTGGTCAGTTTGACCTAGAAGGGAGTTTCACTGTGGATCATCACAGCACAATGTGGGTCCCACAGCGCTATGGGAAGCTTAAATACTAACTGCTTAATAGAAGTGACCCTCTAGTACCCTACTGCTCTGACTCCTTCCTACGTATTATCCCTTGCACCAGTGCCTTAGTCACCTGAGCAGGTACAAAGGCATCAATTTGTGAACTAATAAGATGTCTAAAGATCCTGAGTAATAAAAATCTAGGATTATACCTGTCTCTTGTAGGAGGGATATAAAGACTAGTAAGAGAAGGAAACTCCCTATTACAACCCATAAAACCAAAGAAGAGATGGAAGAACATACCACAAATGCTGGAGGAAAATAAAAACAAAACCCTCAAGATAAATCTCATTCCAGCAGAACTGGAGAATATGCCTAACGATGAGTTTAAAGTAGTAGTTATAACTGTGCTTGTGAAGAAAAACAATGGATGAATGAAAACAGGAACACAAAAAGATTGAGAAAAAGAGACAGTCATGACTAGAACTAATGGAGCTAGAAAATTAATTTAACTGAATTAAATTAGACTAACAGAAGTAATGGAGAGAATTCATAGAACAGCAAAGGAAAAAAATAGAATTTAAAATGAAACCAGTGTAGAAGTTCTTCGGTATAATAGAAGAGAAATAATACACATGGAGTGGATGTCCCAGAATAAGAGAAAGAGAAAGGCATAGAAAACTTAAGAAATAATTACTGAAAAACAACTGGGAGACAAACCAGATGTCCTGATCCAAGAGGCCCAAGAGTTCTGAATAGCAATTTATCATGTTCTGTGGGAAAATCGGGGTCTCTGTTTCTTTTTCATCAGCCTCTGATTTTGTCTTGACTGTTGTTGACTCTACAGCTGTACCATAATCATTTCATGTCATCTCTGCTCTGGAACATAAATCCCTGTGCATGAGCTGGAAATGCATCTTGGATATATTCTTTCTCTCTCTCTCTCTCTCTCTCTCTCCCCCCCCCCCCACACACACCCCCACACACCCATGATGCTAGGCTCTAAATCTTTGTCATTATGGGCCTGCCCTGGTGGCGCAGCATTTGAGCGCTGGGTTGCAAGGCTGCCCGCAGCCTCTGCAGAGCCAGTTTGATCCCCGGCCACCAGCGAGGGTCCCACAAAAAAAAAAAAAAAAAAAAAAAAACAAAAAAAAACCACTTTGTCATTAGATTGTATTATCTAGTTTCTAGTTAGCGATTATCTAGTTAGATTGGAGTCTGATTAACTGATAATTATTTTGAGTAGATAATTCTAAACATAGCTAAAATAAAAATCACATTATTTATTGTGATGTTAAATAAACAATGCAATATGTTTCAGGTATATTGGCTGTTTAATTTAGCTTTTAAGGTAAAAGTTTACTAGGGAAATTTTTTATTTGCTTTGTGATGTTTATCCTTCTAGTAACATGCTACTTGGTAGTAATAGTATTATCCTTCACATAATCAGCAATCCTTTTGAAACCAGTAAGAAAATACTATGCTGCTCTAAAAGAATTTGTATATCACCTTTTTGCTCAAATTAATTTAGGATGTTAAACTACATTAGGAACTGTTTGGCGAGAAAACAGAAAACAGGATTTGGGACTTTGAATCTCAGTTATTTGTGCCAGTTGCTGTGCTGGCAGCTAAAGTAATTTTTTTTTTAAATTTCTATAAATAATCGATACCCTTTATATGTTCTTTCCTCCCTTTCTATTATTTCTAGAATGAGTAGTTAATTCTCTTTGTTTTAGTGAGGTGCTGTATTTTATAGGACAAGGCATTTGTCATGCTGTATCCCCTTTACTGGCATTAAATAGAACCTTCGACCTGTTCCTTCGAAGTCCAGTTCCGGGGTTAACACGCCTGAAGTCGATTAATTAAACGGCCAGCTTGCTCTGTTTCTTCGCCAGCACCCCTCTGGCTCGCAGACGTTGCTCAGGAGGCTCCACTAGGCCCAGCTGGGCTTTCAGACTCACCCCCTTCAACGGTGGGCCTGGGAGGGAGAGGGAGAGACACGCTGGCCCGGGCAGAGGCACGAGCGACCATCGAGCACGAGCTTCTAGCCCCGCCGAGGGTCTGCAGAGAAGGGCGAGCCGGCCACAGACCCGAGGGGCGCGGGTTCCCGGGAACCCCGAGTCTGAGCACTGAGCGGGGCAGCTGGACGGGCGTCCTGGAAAACGGGCCGCATGACGGGGCCATCTGTCTTGAAAGGGATTCTTTTTCCTTGGCTGCTTTGCGGTAGTTCCCAGGCAGCTGGAAGAAGGTCAGCAAGGCCCGGGGCTGCTGTGCGCGCGGACAGGCGCTGCAGGCAGAGCCTCGGGAGTCCAGGGGCTGCAGAGCCTCCCAGGAGGGGGTGATGAGGCTGCTGCCGCGAGGCCCCCCGCATCCACCCGGCCCAACTTTGGGGCGATGTGGGCGAGGACCCTGGCGCCTTCTCCCCTGACCCGGCTGGTGGCGCCCCAAGACCCCTCTCAGCTGGTGGTGTTCCCTAAATTCAACGGGTTTCCTCCAGCCAGGGGGTGATGGCGCCGACACACAAGTGCCCAGAGGTAGAAGGAGGTTAGACTTAAAAAAAAAAAAAAAAGTACATTTGTAGTTTAAAGAAAAAGACTTAAAGACTCACTTCTCAGATTTTCCCAGGACACAATCTAATGAGAAGGGTAACTGGAGCACTTTATCATAAACCTCTGACAGAGCTTGTTGATATTAACATGTTTTGGATATTTAGAAGTTCAAGTATTTAGAGCTGACAGTAAAGCAAAAGTGAAATCTTAGGTGTGAACTTTTTGGTGAGCTGTGCTGAACTTTAAATTTTTGTAATTCAATGTATAAAGTGTAAAACTGAATGTTTGCGCTTTAATGGCTGCAAGTTTTGGAAATTGGCTTTACTCTTCTGTGTCATCTGGAATGATGACAGGCTGTGGAAGCATAGACAATGCTGGCACCTTTTCAAAGGAATTCTTGCCTGGTCTGGATACTGTAAGAAACACAACTACTGTTTCATCGATTTATTCTACACACAACATGTATAATAGTTTGGTAGTTTGGTTGGTTTTAAGCACACTGGTTATAGCTGGTTATGTAAAGGGTTTGAGATGGCACTTGGTTAAAAACTTTGAGGCTGGTCTTCTCTTACAAAAGCCTGCTGAGTTCTAGTAAATATATAAAATGCAGTCATCCATACGGATCAATTTATAAAAAACGGCTTAAGTTTAAAATCATGGACATAGTTGGATTTTGTACGATTATGCCATTGGGCAGCAGGTGGCAAGCTTTGCTTTTCAATGAACTTGGTTTGCTTCTTAGACCACAGAGTGCCAAAATTTGAGAAGGGTGGTTTGAATCCACTGGAATATGTCATTTCTTGGCAGAGTGACCATGAACCACCTCCTCTGTTCATGGTGCGTGATTGCCTTTCTTTGGCGGCTGAGACAAAAGGAGTTCTATGAATACATGATCTTTAGGGGATTGTGCCTTGAGAGTAAATGTCCACATAGCCAATCTATTAAACAGGGAGTTGTGAGAGATTTATGATTATTATAGTTTTCACAGCTTTATCCAAATCTCTACTTTTAAATTTTTCTTGCCCTTTATAGTGTTTTTCCAGAATAGAGAAACAGAAAATTTAGCAGTTCTACTTTGTAAAAACACAAATAGCATAACTTTTAAACAAGTTGGTTATTCATTACTTTTGAGCAATAAAAAGAACTACTTGGATTAAATTTTTAAAAATGTGTTTCTTTAAAAACATGAAAACAGTAAGAATGTAAAAATGGCACCACTTGATTGTCATCATCCATTATTTAACAAGTTTGACATAGTGTTATGGAAGGAAATAGTAAATTTGTTTTAAAGTACACATCTTCCAACAGGAAGCTAATCCATGTTCATTCTGTTCTTAATAAGTAGTTAAATTCTGTTTACTGCTTATATGTATTTTTTACTTCTATGTGATCAGAATATGTAACATGAGTGTTCTTAAAGCCCAGTTAAGTAAAAAACAATTAAAATGTATATGGAGGGCCTCCCTGGTGGTGCAGGCAGTTGAGTGCAGTGCTGTGAAGCTGTCCGCAGCCTCTGCAGCACAGGTTTGATCCTGGCCAGCCAGGGAGATTCCCACATGGCGTGGCAGACCTCTCCTGTCTCGCCCGCTGCTCCCCTCAGCAGTGTATTTCAGTCAATCTGCCTGTTCTGTTCCCCACTCTGTCTCTGGTGAATCCTCTCACCCTCCCACACATCTGGCCTGTACCCCGGTTCTTGTATAAATAAATTTTAAAAATTTTTAAAAATGTGTATGGAATGTTAGGCCCAGTATATGGGTAAAAGGAGCATTGTAACTTCACAAGCAACTTCACAATGTTCACTAGAATAATTTTTCCATGCCGAAGGATGTCAGAATTGACAAAAGCTATTTAAACTGTTTCAATTTTAAATGTTAATTTTTGAACATAGAACTCTGCTTGTTCCTTTCAACTGCTTGCTGATGGACCTTTGATGTCCTAGGGTCTACTTCAGTTTCATTTCTGAAAATGGTTGTATCGCATTTCACAATAGGAGAGCTGGTTGCCAGAGGACTAATTGTTTGCAAATAGCATCACTTGATCCTTGGCTTCCTTCCATCTAGGGGAATGCCTCGTATTTCACAGTGAGACTTTGACTGTTGCTCCCACTTTGGGGTGCAGGAGCCTGATACTGTGGTCCTGTAGCTGTGTCCACAGCCTCTTGAAGGTGTGTTCTACAGCGGTGCTCAGGCATCAGTGAGGTTGGCAGGCATTTTTTTCATGCTAGCAAGGAAAGATTTTGGCACTAGCAGTGTATGTCTTCCAGAATATCCCTGTACTATGTGGTCCTTGGTCACACAATACTCTTATTTTACCTAAAGAATGTTGTCAAAATCAAGTGGTAATTTTTAAAGCCCCTGTATCTCTCATGCACTTATTCTTTAATTGAATAATTAACGAAATTAATGGAAATAGATTCTTGAGCATGAGAACAATCATCATTTTTATTTAACTTACTAATGCTCTCTGTCACTTTATTGCCACCACAGCATTGTTCTGGAATTTCAGGTGTGAGGCAGAAAGAAAAAAGTTAGATTCAATGTGTTTTGAGTCAATTTGTTTTAGCTAAATGTAAAATTCTAATGGTAGAAGTAAAATTGTATCCCAGATATCCCAGATAAAAATGTGACCTGCATCTTAAAAGCATATTAAGGGCTATTTTGATGCATGTGTGGGATGAATTTGTTGCCTGAGATGATAATAACTGCCGCACATGTCTGGTGCTAACTGAACCAGGCACTGTCCTCAGTGCTTTGCATATATTCACTTCCTGTACACAGAAAACATTTGGATTGTTCCCATTTTACTGAGATGCAAAAAAAGATAATAGGAGGGGAACACAGCCAGTCAGGGTCTGAGCTGGGCTGAGTTTGGGCTGCAGGCTTCCGTGGTGACATTCCCTAATCAAAGTGATATGACCTTAGATTTTCTTTATTTCTTTTAAATCTAAGTTTCAGATATTTGAGTCTCAAATTAACTTTCACATTGGTGTTCTAACGTTTGTTTTATAGTGTTCTTATTTTCAAAAACTTTTCTCTTTTTAACCATCTGGTTGATGAAAAATAAAAAAGTCAGCTTTATAAACAGACTGAACATCTTAAAATAATTCTAGACATAGTACCAATCATGGTATTTTAAGAAGTTTCAAAGTAATATAAATTCTAGTATCCTACAGTTATCATTGTCTAGTGTATGTATTCTGTCTCGCATATTTAGATTATAGAAATATTAGCTCTTAAAGTTTTACATATGTTTAAACCAGCTCTTAAATGAATTAACATTTCTCTTCAAAAAGAATTGTGTTTTGCCTTTCTCTAAAAATAACAGGCCATTTTACAAAACCTAGAAAACTTAGAAATTTATAATATGGTATAAAAAAATGAGTAACTTGTTTGATTTCACCACTCCTAGGTAAACAACTCATGTTAATATTTTAGTATTTTTTTATTCTAATCATTTCTGTGCTCATTCATTCAAAAATTAATTGTTGTCTTCTAAGAGCCAGGTGATATTCTAGGCCCAGGGAGAAAGGCAGCCACCAAAAAAGTCCTTGTGAATCTAATATTCCAGTGTGAGAAACACAATGAATACATATATAATGTTGTATAGGGATAAGTACTTTGAAGAAAATGAGGCAGAGTGAGAGACTGGAGACCCAGAGCTGCCACTCTGGAGCGCCAGTCAGGAGGCTGAGTGATGGAAGAGCCATTGGTTGGTGACTGTCTGGGAGGAAGGCTCCAGGTGGAGAGTGGCCTGCAGGGCCCCGAGGAAGCAGGCATGGTGACCAGGGACTAGCAAGGAAGCCTGTGTGGCCAGGGGTGGTGCCTGAGGAGGTGAGAAGTGACCTGGAGGAGTGGCTGAGGCTTGGAGGCTGTAGGAACAGGACATGGAGTTTGTTATGTTTCACGGAGTGAGGTGGACGCCTTTGGAGGATGTGGAACAGAGAAGTGGTGGAATCTGGCCTTAGCACTGACGGGATTCCTCCAGGTGCCCCGGTGAGAATAGGTTGCAGGGGACAAGGTGACTGGAAGAGGATTGAGGGGGGTGGTAGAAATGGTCAGATTCTGGATGTGTCTAAGGGTGGAACCAACAGGACCGGGACATGGGTTGGATGTGTGGTGTGACAGAACGTTAGACAGGACGATGACTGGGTGATGTGGGTAGAATTACTGCCCCAGCCCCATGCATGTGTTGAAGTCCTGACCCCAGTGCCTTGGAATGTCACCTTCTTTGGGGATAGGTCTTGGCAGATGTGATTAATCCCTAAGAGATCGTGCTGCAGTGGCAGGAGGTGCTAATCCAATATGAATGGTGTCTTTATAAAAGGGGATTTGGGGACACACACAAGCAGAGAAGGAAGATGTGGAGACAGAGGGGAAGCACCTTCTACTGACCAAGGATGCCCGAGGCGGCCAGGAGCTGGGAGACAGGAGTAGGGCAGATTCTCTCTCTCAGCTTCCAGAAGCTTCAGAAAATGACCTTCTGTTGTTTAAACCACCCAGTTCCTTTTTCTATCAAACATATGCCCTTGTTGAGCAGCTTGGGGAAGGGTGGGGCCTTTCAGGCAGGTGGATGCTGAGGAGGAGGGGATGGTAGCATTTGGGGCGGGGAGGGGAGTGGCTGAATGTGAGAATCCCGTTGGATTTCCACGTGGAGCTGTGGGTGAGGCAGTTGGAATTGGAAGCCAGGAGCTCAGAGAGGAGGACAAGGCCTGAGCCTGGTCTTTGGGCGCAGTCAAAGCCACAGCACTGAAGGAGCTCAAGAGCGGCCGGATCCAAGGGCCAAGAGAGCCCCGAGAAATGTCAGCATTTAGAGACCAGGAGGAGAAGGAAGAGCCAGACATCTGGAGACTGAGCAGGAGAGGGTGGTGAGGTGGGAAGAGGTGACTTCTCAGCCAAGGGAGAAAGTGGTGAGGAAGGAGGGACCATCTTGCAGTGACCTTGCAGTGGCCCCAGGGGCAGCACTGCTCTTGGTCAGGAAGGGAGAAGGCCCACTGGGTTGGCTGCGGGAGGTCACTGGGGACTCTGCCAAGATCCGATTCAATGACAGCTGGAGCTGCCAGGCTGATTGCAGTGAGTTCTAGAGGGGAGGTTTTTTTTATTATTAACATGGCATTACATCATTATTCCATGTCATTACAAATATCTTTTCAAGTATTGCTTTTAATGACTGTTACCTGCCATGATTTTTATCTAGTTGCTGTTTTATGGGTAAGATATTCCTATTTTTTACCATTATATTGGTTGTAATAGTGCAGGGGACCTATTTGAATATAAAATTTCCTAGATTAGGAATGATAAAGCACAAACGGGCATGAGTGTTTTAGGGCTTAGTCCTAAAGAATATGTTGTCACCTTCCCTCCACCCCTGAACTTGAACCTGATCTCTTATGAGAAGTCACTCCCAGGTCAGGAGAGGCTCTTTGCATTTTACTTCCTTGACTTCCAGGCAGGTGTCACCACTCACTACTGGCCCCACCCTTTGGGCCAGGCCATTGCATTATTTATGTCTCAGCTTTCAGCTCTGATCTTAAGTTCAGGAACCCAGGGAGGGCTTTCCTGATATCCTGAATCCCACAGGGATGGCCACTGCACGCCCTTCTGCTCTCCCCCAAATGTTTGCAGTGACGGTCATCTCTGTTCTCGCAGGTCTTCTGGCTGGGCTGTGAGTTCCGTGGGCAGAGCTGGGGGTCCCTTGTCTGCATGCAGCTCTGGGCCCCGGGCTGTGAGGTCCTTGTCTGCAGCTCTAGGCCCAGGGCTGTGACAGTGTCGGGGCACATGGAGCAGGTGTTGTGTTGCATGAAGGCTTGAGGTGGCAGTCAAACCTGGCAATTATTTTTTTTTAAAGATTTATTTATTTATACAAGCACTGGGTACAGAAGCGCGGGAGGGTGAGAGAATTCACCAGAGCCAGAGCGGGGAGCAGAGCAGGCAGAAGGACCGAAGTACACTGCTGAGGGGAGCAGCGGGCAGCAGGAGAGGTCTGTGCGCCATGTGGGACCCTTGCCCGCAGCCAGGGATCAAGCCAGCGCTGCAGAGCTTCGCAGCCCAGCGCTCAACAGCTGCGCCACCAGGGAGGCCCCTGGCAACTATCTTAAGGGCACAGCGGAGTGGGGCAGGGATTCAAACTTGCATCTGTGACTCTGGAGCCAAGTTTCATCTCACCCACCCACTGCTTCCATGTGTAGTGAGCTTGAGCAAGGGCTTTGCATCTCCCCAAGGAGACCCTTAGAAGAATTCTTTGTATCTTTTTTGGTCCCTTGCATGTAATTCAAAATCTGGGTTTTGTGCCTAATTTGGGCCCCTTATTTCACATTCCTTTTATACCTTTATCATTTCAATACAGAATTGCATAGTCATCTTTTCTTATACTTCCCAACTGAACTCTGGTAACTGCCTCAGATTTCCGTCGCTATTCTGGTGATGCTTTATGTATTTCCTCCATTGTTTGGGGTTCCATGATAGTTAGCTTGATCAATGGTGACATTCCATAGTTCTTGCAGGGTGCAGTATTGACTCCTCCCAGGGTTTTGATGCTCCAGCATTTGTGATATATTCTTGTCTCTTTTTGTTGTTTTTAAGGGTATTATAGGGCTAGACTTTCAGACTGCTGCTTGTGCACATGTTCAGATGGCCAGAGAAATGGGCCCAAGTAGTAGGCCTCCAAGGATCACTGAGTGTCAGGAGTTCAAGCTTCTTCCTGTACTATGGGTACCAGAGTTACGAGGTGGGGTCCTCAGTGACTGTCTCCTCCCTCCTGTAGGGCAGTTCTTGATCTAAGTGTCTCATGTTGTCTTATCGCCTTCCACCTCCAGGCTATTTGAGCACTAGCTGCAGTGCGGGGCATGGTTGTATCTCACCGGGGTCATAGTCCAGGAGTTGCCCCCTTTTCTTTGTCAGGTCAGAGCCTTATTCTGGGGTGTTTGCTCCTTTTCTTAACAGGTGTTTAAATTCTGATTTATGCAACTGTTCATTTGATGTCTTGGCTTTAACCCTGACATGGTGGGGGGATGGTGAGTGGGGGTGTTGAATGTCTCAGCCTCGAAGTTTTGCAGTAGCTGCCTCTAAGAGGAGATGCAGGCAATATGACTTCGCTCCAGCCATTCTGTATTGAGAGCCTACGGCTCAAACCAGTAATCCTTGCTCTGCACCCCTGGTCCCATAGTTTTCCAATAGTGTATCCTTTGCCCTGGGAGCCAACTCTGTGCACTGCCTTATTCAATGCAGCTCCTAGTCTCAAAAGTCCCTGATGGTGTGTGCCCTTGAGCCTTCAACTCTAGGGGGTTTCTTATAGCAGCTGCCTCCCACGCGTTATACTGACCAAGTCAGTGTAAACACAGTTCACTTAAAGTTTTCCTACCGCTTCCCCCTGGAGCATTGCTCCTGCTAAGTGCTGTGATTGTCTGTTTTTCCTTTAGGGATTTTTGGCTTTGCTCTATTGCTATCTAGTTTTGAGTACATAGAGGAGGTGAGCCAGGGATCTTCACTCTGCCACAGTCTTGCCAGATTCTCCTGAGATTCTGCATTTCTAAAGTTCTCAGGAAATAATGACTGCCCTGGGGAACACAGTGTGCCTGACCCCAGGGCATTTTCTCCAGAAGCACCCAGATTTTTTGAAGGCTTCAATTGTTTTGTATATGTGTATGAGCTTGGGGGTGGTGGGAGCATCAAGACAGATTATCAGTGTCCTATAGAATATTCTGTCTGATTGCAAGAATCCGTTGCATGTTCTAGTTCTACTCAGTCATCTTTACAAAGAAAATCCCTGTAACTAAGCTCAATGGGGTCATTCTTCTGGTGGGTGTCTGGGTTGAATAAAAGATGCTGCCAAGATAGAGTGTACAAAGGGCAAGTGTTTGCTTCCTTGGGGCAAGAAAAAGAGACAGTAAAACTAGCATTTCAAAAGAAACTTTCATAGAGGGGACAGTGAGGTGAAGTCATACAGTATTGTTTCATGGAGGAGGGTCCTTCGAGGCTGCCTTTTTTTCCTAGGGCTGATCTCCCTCCACTTCTTGTAACCAGCTGTCTCAATCATTTCTTACCTTCACTAGGAAGGTTTGTGAAGGCATCATGTACAAGATTCTTATCTAGGAATTATTTATGGGCAGGAAGCTCGTGTACAAGATGACCTGTGCCTGGTGACTGGGCCAACAGGGAGAATTCCTTAACTCTTCTCCACCCTGTGATCACATCCTCTTAGTGCTGTGGAAGATGACCCTCTTCCCTCCACTCATGGTCCCCTACACTCTTATGACAGGTGGTGAAAGTCGCTTAGAGGAATTTCGCACTCCTGTGATGATTGCAAATGTTTTTTTTTAAAGGTTTATTTATGCATGCAAGAACTGGGGTACAGGCCAGAGGTGTGGGGGGTAAGAGTATTCACTAGAGACAGAGTGGGGAGCAGAACAGGTGGATCTACTGAAATCCACTGCTGAGGGGAGCAGCAGGTGAGACAGGAGAGGTCTGCTGCACCATGTGGGTCAGCATCCTGGCTGGGGATCGAACTCGTGCTGCAGTGGCTGTGGATAAATTCATAAAACTACAACTTAACCCCTTGTGCCACTAGGGAGGCCCCTGCAAATGTTTTATCCTACATCAGGGGACTCTTTCCTGAGAAGTGTCTTCTGTCTTATCAGACTGTGATTTATTCCTGCACAGTGTGGATGATATCTTTGCTGACTCTTTTTTTCCTATAATTTGATTATTCATCGCTTTGATAGTGATCTGTTCCAAGGTAGTGGTATTGTTGCTGGGAGGTGCCAGCCAGGAAAGCAAAACCCAGGGGTTCCCAGGGACCCCCAAAGTGTTAAGGGGAAAAAATACATTTTTCTTCTAAGGGTCTGTGCCACCATGCACAGAAAGGCAAAATAATCCGAATCTGGTGTGCTCAGAGGTTATTAAGAGAGAGACGAGGGGAGAGTTTCAAAATGAGACTGCTGCTCAAACTCCAGACTCACTCACATCCTTGTGGGCAAATGCCCAGCCAAACAAGCAGGACCCAGAGCTGAGTGGGTGAGGTGCAGCGACAAAGCTAATAGGAAAGTGAGTCCCAAGACACATACTTGTAAGATGACAACCAGGCAGGACCCAAAGAGCTGAGAGACCCAAAGTTCTGAATGTACCGTCCAAGTGATTCCTCACCCCAGGGCCAGCACGGTGGCAGCCACGGTCTCTGAAAGTGTTATAGGACAGGGAGAGGGTCAGCCCAAACCCTGCAAACCTGCCTATTCTACATGGGTTCTGCCATCCGCCGCATCAACACAAAACACATGAGACTAATGGGAAGGAACTTTAATTAAACTAGGAAACAACACAGGTAAGGCAAATAATCTAGTTTCTAGATGAAGCACCCAAAGTTACCCATCCCCTCGTGGGTAAAAGTCCATCCATATGGGAATGGCGCAGAGCAAAGCCCCAAAGCCTGCTAAAAGTCTAAAGCATCTTCCAGTGGGGACCCACAGAGAAGGGTCACAAACAACCGGACAAGTCCGGAAGGAAAAGAGCAAAATCAACATCAAGATAAAAGCTGCCATGGTCACCTCCCCACGGGTCTCACCCACATCTGTGTCACCCAGTCCACGACCAAAAGACAAGCACAGTTTCTTCACGTGTCTCTAGGCTCCATGTGCCTCCTCCAGGTCTCCTTCTGGCTCCATCCTGCTTCCTTCCTCAGTCTCTTCTGCAGCTTCTCCTCTTCCTGCTCAGCTCCACCCTCCCTTGGGTGGGGCAGGGAACCTCCCCCTTTCCTGGGGACCACCCTGTTACAAAAGGAGCCAGGTTTCATCCCACTTGCCACAGTGAGTGCTCAAGCCAGAAGGGCAACCCCACACACATATTCACTACATTAGCCCAACATGGCCACTCAGCTCTGCCCTTAGTTTCCAGAAGCTTCCCCATTTAGGAAATTGAGTGCATGGCCTGCTGAGAGTTTGATTCAGATGTTGGAGGTGAAGAGATTGGGCTGGAGTTTGCTGTGTCCTGTTGTGCCAGTCTGCTTTAGCAGAATGCTGCAGTTGCTTTTCCAATAGGGTTATGGGTAGGCCCCACACACCAAACAACTATCAACTCAATTCTGACTTACCTGGAAATAGCATCACATTCCACAGGTAAAGGGCTCTGTCTACTAGGCTACTCTCGGCTTCACATACCCTTTGTAAGTCCCACATGGTTGCCTGGGCTTCTCACCAAATATGCTATTGTTAAGGGACTTCTGTTACCAAAAACTTCTGTTGCCTGTCCCAAGCCCAGATTATTGTCTGGCTATAACTCAGAGGTTCCCAGAACACCTACCTCATATTCAAATTATTTGCTAAGATAATACAAGAGCTCAGGAAATCCTTCTACTCACTAAATCACTGATTTATTACAAAAGATAGTGTAGGATATAAATCAAAGCCAGATGGAAGAGAGGCATAGGACAAGGTATCCAGAAAAGCCATGGAGCTTCCATGCCCTCTCTACATACTCAGTTCCTCCTCAGGTCTTCACACATTCACCAACCTGGATGTTCTCTGAAACCCCTTCCTCTTGGGCTTTTATGGAGGGGGCTATCATACCGGCACAGGTGATTAAATCACTGGTCCTTGTCAACTGAACTCCACCCCTAGCCCCTCTTCCTTCTTAGGAAATCAGGTGTGGGACTGCAAGTCTTTCCTTCTATTGAGTTGGTTTCTCTAGCAACCAGCACCTATCCTCAGGTGCTCTCCAAAAGTTATCTTCACTAACATAGCAAAAAAATACCTTTAATACTATTAGCATTAAAGAAATTCCAAGGCTTTTGGGGAAGCTATGGGACTAGAACTATGGAGCTCCAATAAGTATGAAAAACATACTCTGGTCATGTAAGTGACCAAAATATTTTTTATGAATTGCAATATTGTAATCTATGACAACCATCTTTCTTCTTACCAAAAATTTGAGTAGTAAATCATAGTACTCTGGGTGTTTTTGTTTTTAAATTTTTGCACAGAAGAACTGGGGTGTTGGCCAAAGGTGTGAGGGGTGAGAGGATTCACCAGAGACAGAGCAGGGAGCAGAGCAGGTGGATCTATTGCAATCCACTGCTGAGGGGAGCAGCAGGTAAGACAGGAGAGATCTGCTGCACCATGTGGGTTAGCTCCCTGTCCAGGGATCGAACTCAGGTGGTTGTGGTGATAGTGCTGAGCCTTAACTCCTAGGCCACCAGGGAGGCCCTCATAAGTGCTCTGGAACAAATTTTCTTTAAATTTTTATTAAAGAAAATTTTATGGAAGAAACATTGTCAAACCATATAAGTTTCAGGTGTGCATCATACAGAATCAACATCTATATATTCTACATTAATTTCATTACTCAGCTCAGTCTATTTTAGTTCCCTTGATTGTTTGGTTTCTCTGTATAACATGTGACTGAAAGCAGTAGCTTTCTCCTTCTGAACTTATGTCACCAAGCATAATGGTCTCTAGGTTCATCTATGTTGTTGCAAATGGCAGGATGTCATCCTTTTTCTGAAAAGCTGAGTGGTATTCCATTGTGTATCTATACCACATCTTTCCAGTCATTGGTTGATGGGCATTTAGGTTGCTTCCAGTGCTTTGCTATTGCATGTAATGCTGCAATGGACATGTGGGTGCATATTTCTCTTCAAATGTATGTTTTTGTACTTTTTAGATAAATAAATGGGGTAACTAGAGTATATAGAATTTCTTTTACATTTTTGAGGTGTCTTCATACTGCTTTCCATAATGGCTGCACTAGTACAAGGGTTCTCTCTCTCCACATCCTCTTTTTGATTTAAGATTTTATTTATTTTTGCATAGAAGAACTGGGGTGTAGGCCAGAGGTACAGAGGATGGGGTGTGTGAGAGGATTCACCAGAGACAAAGTGGGGAGCAGAACAAGCAGATCTACTGAAATACACTGCTGAGGGGAGCAGTGGGCGAGACAGGAGAGGTCTGCTGTGCCATGTGGGGGTTAGTTCCCTGGCCGGGGATCGAATTCAGGCCATCATGGTGATAGCACTGAGACTTAACCCCTAGGCCACCAGGGAGACCCCCTCTTTTTGTTTCTTATCTTTTGGATAATAACCATTCTCACAGATGTGAGGTGAATTCTCATTGCGGTTCTGATTTTCATTTCTTTTATAATAAGAGATGATAAATGTAATTTCACGTGCCTGTTGGCAATCTGTTTGTCATCTTTGGAGAAGTATATATTCCAAAACTCTCACCATTTTAAAATTAGGTAATTTTTTTGGTTGAATTTTATGAAATTTTTATATATCTTTGGATATTAACTCCTTGTTGGATATATGTTGTGCAAATATCTTCTCCCACTCAGAGGCTGTATTTTCATTTTGATTTGTTTTTTGGTTTGTTTGTATTTATATTTCTTTCACTGTCCAGAAGCTCTTCAGTTTGATGTAGTCCCATTTGTTTGGTTTTCTTTTTGTTTCCTTGTTGAGTTCCCAAAGATATCTCTAAGGCTGATATCAAGGTGCTTATTGTCTTGTTTCTTTTGAAACAATAAAACATATAAAATAGGTATTTTTTAATATATTTTATTGTTTCAGGTGTTAATGCAAGAATTTAATCCAGCCTGAAGTACTTTTTGTGTATGGTATAAGGTAGTGTGGTCTAGTTTCCTATTTTTGTTTGTGCCTTTCCGGTTTCCCCAACACCATTTACTGAAGAGATGTTCCATTATATGCTGTTGGCGCCTTTGTCATAATTATTTCAGATTTGTGCATTTATTTCTTGGTTCCCAATTCTGCTCCATTGATCGTGTGTCTGTTTTTATTCCGATACAATACCGCTTTGATTACTATGGCTTTGAAGTTGGGGAGTAGGATACCTACATTTTTATCCTTTTCTATCAGTACTGTTTTTGTTATTCAGGTTCTTTCATGGTTCAAATTTCAAGATGTTGTGTTCTGTTTCTGTAAAAAATTGTCATTGAGGGTCCCACAAAAAAAAAAAAAAAAGGCATTGAGATTTTGGGCTTTTTTTTTTCTAATAGTGTGGCATAAGCTTTTTTTTTTTTTTTTTAATTTTCTTACATCTGTTAATTTTTGTATTGTATTCGATTTCTCCCCTCAGGTGCAGCCTCTGTCTCCCACCATCAGAGTCCCCGTGATCCATCACCACAGTCCCTTGTGCTCCTCCCTCCCCCATTTTGACCTCTCCCTGCCCTTCTGTCTGCCTCAGATCTATGGTCAGCTTGTAAATTTTGTGGGGTTTTTTTTTTTTTTTCTGTCCTGACACTTTGGTTTCTCTGTATTCTGCATATTGGTGAAACCATCCAATATTTATCTTTTTCTTCTGATTTATTTCGTATTGCCACAAGTAGCAGAGATTGGTTTTTTCGGTCACTGAGTAGTATTCCATTGTGTTCATACAGCACTTCTTCTTGATCCATTCATCTGTTTTGGGGCATTTAGGTTATTTCCATATCTTGGCTATTGTAAATAGTGCTGCAGTAGATGAGTGCAGGTTTCTTTTTGAATTAGTGTTTTGTGTCCTTTGGGTAAATTCCTAGGAGTGGAATCACTGGGTCGAATTGCTAGGTTGTATGGCAGATCTATTTTTAGTATTTTGGGTTTTTTTTAAAAAAAGATTTATTTATTTATGCATGCAAGACCTGGGGTACAGGCCAGAGATGCGGGAGGGTTGAGAGGATTCACCAGAGACAGAGCGGGGAACGAAACAGGCAGACTGACTGAAATACAGCTGAGGGGAGCAGCGGGCGAGTCAGGAGAGGTCTGCTGCGCCATGTGGGTTGCTCCCTGGCCAGCTGGGGATCGGCTACAGAGGCTGCGGATTGCATCATAGTGCAGTGCTTAACCCCTTGCACCACCAGGGAGGCCCCATTTTTAGTATTTGAATAACTTCCACGCAGCTTTCCCTAGTGGCTGGTCCAATTTGCATTCCCACCAGCAGTGTAAGAGGGTTCCTTTTTCACCACATACTCACCAGCATTTGTTGTTTCTGTGGTGGTGTTTTTTAATATGTACCATTCTCACATGTATGAGGTAGTATCTCATTGTGGTTTTAATTTGCATTTCCCTGATAAGTGATGTTGAATATTTTTTCATATGCCTATTGGTCATTTGCATTTCCTCTTTGGAGATGTGTTTTTTCAGCTCCTCTGCCATGTTTTGATTGGGTTGTTTTTGTTGTTGTGGAAGCTCTTGTAGATCTTTGGTATCAGTCCCTTATCAGATGTATGGTGTGCAAAATATTTTCCATTCAGTAGGGTATCTTTTTCTTGGTTGATGTCTCTTTTGCTGTACAGAAGCTTTTTAGTTTGATGCAATCCCAGCTGTTTAAATTATCCTTTGTTTTTCTTGTTTCTGGAGTCTAGTCCTTAGAGATGTTACTGCAGTTTATGCCATGGAGTGTTTTGCCTCTATTTTCTTTTACATGTTTTATGGTTTCAGGTCTTACATTCAACTCTTTTATTTATTTTAAATTGATTTTTGTTTTGATTAGCAAGGCTAGTTCACTTACGTTAAGGGTGATTTTTGATATGCCATCTTATTACTGCCATTTTATGTCTTCTGTTTTCTGGTTCTGTTGATGGCCTTTTTCAATTTTTCTGTGATCTTTTGTCAATTTAGATAGAACAACTGTCAACCTTTTTGTAAAGGAGGCCCAGGGGTGACAAATTCCTTGAGTTTTGTTTGGGAAAGCTTTCATTTCTCTCTCACATCTGAAAGAGATCTTTGCAGGATACAGTGCTTTTGGTTGGCAATTTTAATTTTTGAGTATTTTAAATATGATACCTGCATTTTCCCCCCTAGCCACTTTTAACATCCTTTCTTTTCCTCATGATAACTTCACTAATATGTGCCTTAGTGTATGGCTCTTTGAATTTAGATCCAGATGTTCTCTTAGCTTCATGGATTTATATATTCAGTTCCTTCCCCAGATTTGGGAAGTTTTCAGCTATTTATTTTTTTCCCTTCTCTCTCTTGCCCTTCTGGGATACCCATAACCTGCATGCCACTTTCCTAATGGAGTCATATAATTCTTCTAGCATTTCTTCTGGTTTTATACTATTTTTCTCTTCTTCCACCTGGAGCATTTCTAAGTTTATATCTTGTGTCATTCAGGTAGGGGAGGTGCATGGAGGGACCGGCCACTGTTGTGGATATGCTAGGGGAAGGCATGGTGGTCGTCCTCACCTTGCATAACATCTTCCATTGTCACATTCTCCCCCACTCCCTGTGACTCTCCCCTATTTGACTTACCCTGTCCTGAGGAACTTCCTGATTACATTGGACCCACCTCAAAAGTCATTTTAAGAGCAGCTGAATATCAAACTTATTTCCATCTGTAATCTTAATTCTCCTTTGTTACAATGGTAACATATTTTTGAGTCCTAGGGATTGACATGGACATCTTTGTGCCTATTCTGCCTTACAAAGTGGCAGGTTATCTACTGGGTGTGCTCACAGACATGTGTCCCTTGGTATTTGTAAGTGACAGACTGTGTACATGATGGTCATCCCAACAGGCTAGATTGGTGCAATTATTAGGTGCAATTATTCAATGCACCTAATCATGCATTTCTCAGAACTGTCAAGTGGCACATGACTATTGGCTTTTAAAATGCAGATTTTTTTGTTAAGCTGAAATTCAGAATCATTTATGAATTATAAAGCAAATCATTGGGATGTGCAATAAGCAGGAACAGAGATTTTGAAAGCCATTAGACACTGTGATCTAGTTCTGTATTGGCTGGTTAGGGCTGCTATGGCAAAGTCTCACAGACTGGTGGCTAGAAATTCCAGAGTAACATGTTGTGGGGTTCATGTCTACTGAGGTATTTTTCCTTGGCTTTTAGATGGCTATCTTCCTCTTCTTACAAAGAAACCAGTCATACTGGATTGAGCCCACCCCCAAAGACCTCACCTACTCTTAATTACCTCTTTAAAGATCATATGAATTTTGGAGGGGCACACAATTCAGTCCCTAACAGCATCTAACAAATTTAATAGTTAATTTGTAAAAAAAAGGCCTCTAATGCAGAACCATTGGCAAAAAAAGGAAGGCTAAGGAAGATGAAACTTGTACACATTCACAATTACCCTCAGGTCGATTTTTTTTCTAAAAAAATGGTGATTTATTTTGCTTTAACATACAATGGTAAATATATTGGGATCATCAAGTTTCAAAACACATTTGCTGGGCTTAGTTTTACAACATTACAATACTAATGTAAGCTCAACAGTTTTTCCATATAAGGGATCCAATTGATGCCTACTAGCAGCTTGGCTAAGAATGGACATTAAAAAGAAAGCAGACAATACACTGTAAATATAAAGTACTTTTCTCCAAATGTGTATAAAAGTTTTGAAACAAAACCACTGCCTGCTCCACAGGACAGACAAGTAGGATTTTAAAAATGCTCCACACCAGGAATAGCATAATCCCGTGTAGCAATATTTTTATCAAAGACTTTTACACTTGAGATTTTTTAAAAATCTGAAGGAAAAAAACAGTAGCCAAGAAACTGCACAACCAAAAAAAAAAAATCATATAAAATATTTCCACTGCTATTTAAATGCCAAATTGAATCAAGCAATAGTAAAAAAAAAAAACAAAAAACAGAACAACATAATAATACACCCTTCTGTTTAAAATAACAGCACTGTTCCACCTCTTTTCCATTGAATTTTACATATGAACAGACTATATATACTGGTTTTTCAGAGAAATGTCCATTTGGTCTGTCACACCAGTCAGGCTCACACTGAATCCTCTCTTCTGAGGCGATGCAACGCCACGATGTTTCCATATGTTCAGCATTCTGGGTTAGGTGCAATGTCTCAAGTATAATAATGCTTCTCTTTTCCTTTACACAGTGCAGAGTATATGGGCTTAGGTTATGTAGATTGTTTTACTCCAGATCACTGTCTTTCTCTAAATTCAGGGCGCTATTCAACGGGGTGCAGTAGTTTGGCTTGTCAGAAGGTACGTAGCCTGGGAGACACAAACACTTGTAGGAACCTTCAGTGTTAATGCACCTGGCGTTCTTGCAGAGAGACATCCGGTTGTTTAACTCATCACATTCATTTACATCTGCAATAAGCCAAACCATGCAGGTAAACAAACTTCAGCATCACTCCACGAGGAAAAGCAGCATACAGCTTATTTGAGGTAGCTGGTCTGTATACAGCCTAACTGTTCTCTGTGCTTTTCCCGGGAAACTATATATAATTTCATTATAGTTGGTTTCAATCACAAGCAAGGGCTTTAAAAGATAGTCAGGGAGGTTCTAGAATTTCCATGCTATTTGGCACAAATGAACATTTTGTCAGCTTTCAGTTTTCTTGAGGTTGGACTGTAAAGAACTATCCTTCCAAATTCCTTTACACGGTGTATCTAAGAACATACAAGTGAGCACAGTGCTAGCAGCCTTTGATTGCTTTAAAACTCAAGGGTGGCAAAGGGACTGCTGTAGGAGGAAGCAGAACCAAGAAAAGAGAATAAACTCTCACTAAGTCAGGGACCTTTTAGCCTAGAAGCTGACAGGCCCCTGAAGACATCACTGGTCATAGGGGAAGAATAACTATTTGCCTTCCCTCTCTTATTTTTGATACGTAATTAGAGTGTTAAGAGGACTTCTCCAAAATGATTTCAATGAAGCCGTTTGTCCTTCTTTTTAGATGCAAATGCTCCCTTATATTTGTGTCAGTTATTTAGGGAAAACCTTCCCCACTGCAGAGTCAAGAGAGTCTTAGTAATGACTTGGGACATTCTGGCCTTTCCTTCATATGTACCACACTATCAATTCTTATAGCAACTTTCTTTTAAATTGTGATGAAAAGTACAGAACATAAAATTGATCGTTTTTAAGTGGCTATTCAAGTGGTATTCAGTACAGTCACAGAGCTAGACAATGATCACCACTGTCCATCTTCAGAACTTATCTAATTTAAATGTACTCAACTGTATGAATTCTAGTCACAGAATATCTGAGGGAAGGAAAAAAAAAAAGACCTCATAAGACACATCATCTCACCAACACATGTCATCTTGGCCATATCCAAGTGGTATCCATCAAAGCAGTCACAGGTGTAACCTTCCTGCACCCTCACACAGCGGCCATTTTCACATCCGTTGAGGATGCCACATTCCTCAGCCTGCAACTCTTCAAAGCTATTTAAAAAACCTGGTGAGGAAAGTGCAGAGCCCAGTTAGAAACTTTCAGCCTCATTTTATATAAAATACCCTGATTAAAATCATGGTTTACCATATACACATATTGTAGACACCTTAACATTAAAGTTGAGTACTGGCTGTATCTGTACATAATAGAAAGCATAAAATGTCAAAAACTTGGCATACATTGTACAGATTAGCCCCACATCCTGAGTTCTGACATTCTATATTGTAATCATATAAAATAAGAAAGCAAGATTGGTTTTTGCCACTAATTGTTTTTATCCCAAACTCCAAATACTCTGAGTTCTAAGTGGGACTAATGTCAGATAATCATTCAAGATCGAATCAAAGGAATTCACTAGTGGAGTCCAGTACAGATTTGCTAAGAAGATCCATGAGTTTGAAGTGATGCTTTTCAATTGGATTTCCCAAGAGCAGAGAAAAGGCAGTCTGGCTTTGCTATGTAAAGTCTGTTTATTTGCTCTGGCTCTGAAAAGAGTCTTACAAAAGAACTCTTAGTTGATCAAAGTATAAAAGCAGTAAAAGGGACTCAAAAATATCCTGAAAAATGAGGAAAGGCCATCAGTACTTGTGTTTAGAAAACCAAAAGGTCTCTTTAAGGAAACAAAGACGCTCTTGTTTGGCTTTCTATAACTTCTAGATATCTTTTAACTGATTGAGAGATAGTTAAAAGATATCATTGTTTTTACAATGATAAAAACAATGTAGCCAGGCATCAGGAGCCTCTAGCACTCTGTAGAGAGGAAAGTTATAAATATAAATCCATGGCAACCCAACACAGCATTGATGTGGTCTTTCATCCGCTCCCCAGTTTCCAAACATCATATATTAGCTTACAAATAAAAATAGTCATAGAGCCAGAATATTGTGCTCGATGAAGTAATTCTCCAGTAGTACTGCAGGGGGCAGCAAAATAATGCATAATTTTTTAAAGAGTGGGTCAACAGACCCATACCAGGTCCTTTAAAATGTTTTAAATATAAAAAATTAGAAAATTATTAGAGGCCATCAAATATGTCAGCAGACCCTCAAATCCAAGGTAAGAAAATAAGGTCTTAATCTATGAAAATATTTTAATTCCATGTATCATAGCAAAATCATTTTAGTTCTATAACTAGTCAAATTTTTTATCACAGAAATTAAAACATGAAATTAAAATTTGAAACCCCTACAGACATATCAAGTCGATTTGCAAAAAATACTTTGATAGGTTTCAAAGGACAGCTGCAAATCAGGCCTGTTGCCTATTTTCACAAATAAAATTCTACTGGCACATGGCCTCCCCCACTGCTGACATACTGGCTATGGCTGCTTTCATGACACAATCACAGAGAATGAGTAGAGGAGACAATAAAAAAATGTAAAGGCCATTACAGAGTCAAAGTGGCATCTCAACTTCCTATGTTACTGAAGAGCAAAATGATGAGACACCAGCATTTTCTTAACATTTGTAGCAAATTTAAAGTACTTGAAAGCAGTCTGCGCTTCAGAAAGGCACATAAGCAGAACACTTCAACTTTAAAATTCTCAACTATGGGAACAGACATCTGCATAAAAGCTATGGAATTGTATCCATTACGTGTAGATTGTAACCTCCTATTTTATATTTATGGGGCAGGCAAACTGGGCTTTTTATTTCAACTTTAAAATTTCTTTTGCCTTTCACTTAAAAATGTTTGACTTACCAAGTAGACCTAGAGAAGGAAGGCGAGTGAGCAAAAGGAAAGACAGAAGGGGAGAAAGAACAAGAGAGAAAAGATCGAAACACACCGGCAGGTGTGAGGCTGAGTGGATGAAGTGGCGCAAGGTCACGCATTGTTGGATAAATGCACTTTAATGTCGGGGTTACAAGTCAAGATGGTGGTTACCCTGCTGTGTGTTTGGGATGAGGTGTCAGGAGAGGGCAGCAGGAGCATTCTGGGATGCTGGCCATGTTCTTAATTGGGACAAGGTCAAAGAGATCAGCCCTGGGGGATTGATGGGTGATTTACATTTTACGTGGAAAGCACTTTTAATTTGACTTGATGATCGATACACTGAATTCTGTAAAAAGAAGAAAAGGAAGGAAGTAGGGAGAAAGAACTTGATTCTGACCTGAAGCAGCTCCCACAAAGCCTGTGCTGTTCCTCAGGAGCCAGATCAGGGTAAGTCTGCTTTGTGCAGGATGGCAGGCGCCAAACAAAAAACTACTTCGTTGTATTTATAATTTAGCAGCATTTCCAAAGGCTTCCCAAGTCCCTGGTCCACAGGGACCCCTGTCCTGAAAATGTGGTGGTTTCATGTGCACCTCAGATATTTTCCTTCCCTTCAGGAACAGGATTCCCACATACACACACCCCACCTCCCAGGAAAACACTCTGCTTGCAAATCCAGGAAAAGCCAGCACATGTCATTTCTTAACAAATCCCCCTAAGAGTGAGTTCTAAAAAATTCTGATCAGGAGAGCAATTTTTTGGCTTCCCACTCAAATGCTTGTCAAGATCAACTTGGTAGAGTCAACATCTGTCATTTCCTTGTATGAAAAATGATAGCAACATAAACAGGCTTTCAAGAAACCCCTGCTTAATGGGTAACTAGACCACTGCTTAAGGGGGAAAAAAAAAAGCAGTAACATAGCAGCACCACGTGAAAGGCTAATAACCTGGCCCCGTGGATCTCACACCTGAGTATGCACGGGAAGGCCAGTGGGTGTGGCTGGGTCTCACGCTGGAATTGCAGATTCAGCAAGTCCAGAGTGTGACCCAAAATTCTGTGCTCTAACAAGTTCCCAGAACATTTTGAGAACCACCAACTAATCGTAAACCACCACAGCTTCAAAATGACTGAAAAATGTCACTTACGATCCTGAATGAAGTAGGGGTCAGCTTCTGGAGCGTACTGCTCGCTGAAGTCAACAAGGGCATCCCGTCCATACGGCTGCCGGCGTCCAGTGACGGGGATATTGCACAGCTGGGCGTAGTCATCTGAGAAGGAAAGGACAAGGAACATGACACTGTCACTGTCTGCCCACCCCATGATGCACCTGCACCCCCCACACACCCCTGCCCCTCCAGCGTCTCTGTATTCTTTATGGGAGGTCTCTCCATCTGCAGACAAAGCGCACGTCTCCCAAGTGGTTAAATGCAGAATTAAGAGTCTAAATTGAAGAGCAAAACAGTTGGTAGAATGTATCCCAGAAGGGTCAGGACATCAGAGTGCCCTTCCTGAACCTGTGTGTGTGGGGGGGTGGTTGTAAAACATGCTCATAAGTGGCAGAAATGAAACAAATGAACAAAAACTCCTAGAACAAACTAATGGTTACCAGAAGGGAAGGAGATGGGTAAATTGGGGTTGATTTTATGGCCATGGATGGAAAGTAGACTTTTGGTAGTTGGCATGACATTATAAAAAAAAAGTTTAAGCCAATAGTCATTTTTACAGATAGGTACTTTTTTACTCACTAAAGACATGAAAAAATGTGTTTCTGATATCAACTGAGGATGAGCAGAACAGTTAACAGTGCCGCAGTGGGAGAAGTAACAGTAACAGCTAACAGTCAGATAACACTTGCTCTATGCCAGGAACTGTCCTAAGTACCTAAGTACTAACGCACATTAATTCACTGAAACACAGCACCCTAAAAAGAGGTGCTATCATTGTCTGCATTTTACTGCTGAGGAAACAGAAGCACCAAGTGGTTCTATGACAGCAGCTGTGTGGCAGCCCCAGCTGTGAACTCTGTCATGCAGCTCGAGAGTACACATTTTAGCTTTCTGCCTCTCCAACAACTGCCTTGGCTCCTCTGCAATTTTTGTCTTACCTCTTTTATACCTTGGCTGGATTCATCTGGCATGACCACTTCCTGAGGTCATGTACCTGTTCCAAGCAGGGTCAGCCCCATCGCTGCCCAGCTTCTAGACTCCTGCAGGAGTTGGGACTTCTCAGTCTTCTCCAGGACCCACCCAACATATGGTATCTTGGCTTTCCATTTGTCCATTACATTTCATGGCCTTAGGCTCTGGCATGTATTTAACAGCAGTTATTTAGAAGGTTTAGAGAGAAAGATTTAGAAGGGATAGCTTCATCTTCTGAATGCCTGTTTTACAGAAATATACTACCCAAGGTTTATCCAGTAGTTTGGCAGAGTTGTTGGATTTCCCCCTGGGCTGTGAGGGAGCAGGCCCTAGGACAGACCTCAGGGCAGGCACGTGGGCAACAGCCACACTGCATGGGACTACAGGCTGGGGACTTTTTCTCTGTTGTCTCCTTTTTGTCACACATACATCTAAAGGAAAGCACTGAGGTAACAGTGCTAACTCCCGAGGCTTGCTTTCTCCCCACTTAAGGAATCAATGGTCTGTGTATGTGTCAAAGTGTACACAATTGTACAAAAGAAATGTAAGGTCAGAAGACAGTCAGAACCACCCTGGCTCGAATAGGATTATAGTTGCCCCTCCCTAAAATTCTCCTTGTACAGAAGCATTCCAGGATCAACTCAGAGAACCCCAGCCATCTGCAGGTCTTTTGCATGAAACCATTTCATGAGAAATAACTCATTAAGGAAAGAGCTTAAGCTGGAGAAAGATCCTTGACTGAAAAACAAAACCCATGAATTCCAACAAACAGAACACAAATGATTGTCATTTCTGCTTCAAGTTTGAAAAAGAACTAAAGATTTCCCTGAGAACAAGATCTCCAAAACATTCTAAGTTTCAAAAGCTGAGATCATGTTCTCTCATGAGTTTTATATATGTTTGTTGTACAACTGAAAGGGAGACTTGAACATTTTATATCCAAGCAATAGTTGCGATCAAGAGTGGATATTAAAAATAAATTCATGTCATTCGGTCAAACTAAATCCAGAGATGGCTAAGCTTGCTTCTCTTGGACGCCTGGTTGTCATGGAAGCCGTGCTGAGACTCGAGGGCCCCCAGGGCCACGGACTGTATGGGGCCATCCCAGGGCTGTCTGGCGTGAATCTGTGCCCTTCCAGTAGACCATGCGTCCTCCACCAAGAAATATGCTGGTCTCCACCCTCCAAGCTCGTCCATCTGGCACTCACTGATGTGAGAGCTGTGGAGGAGGAACAGACTTCTTTCCTGTGCAATGTTTAGAAATAGATTCCTGGGAAAGGGTGGCTCCTGAATTGCAACTAAGTAGACAAGTAAAATTTACTTTACAGAAGATATTTTGAATTAATCTTAAAGAGCTTACCCAAAGGCATCATGAAATGCATGGAAAGCTCAGTAACCCCAGGACTAGTGGACTGCCAAGATCCCTGTGCGGGGTGGGTCCTGGAGAAGGACTGAAGAGGAGTTTCGAAGTTAGCCAAGTGTAAGAGGAGCTTGGGGAATAGCAAGTGGTTCCTAAGGAAGGTTTCTATCTAGACCCAGGATGGTTAAGGGGGCAGAGGGGAGTCGTGGCTTGCCACATTTTCATCCACACCCCCCCACAATTTTTTTCCAGCTATGCCTTTTTCTCTTAAGATTCTCGAATTGTCCTTTGCTGCTTCACTTTCTCAGACACATTAATATTCCAAATTTCAAGCCAGTTTTGGTCAGTTATCAAAATATTTCCGCATTAAATGTACTCTTATATTTGGAGATATGCTCCAGTCCCATCATCATCAGGACATTTATCTTGTTATTTTTCAGGGAGCACGGATGGGTCTCTCCTAATCCATCCATGCTCCCCTCCCACTGTGCACAGCTGCTGCCATGCTTGGCAAGTTCAGGGGTGAAGTAAGCACGGCATAATGGGAAGAATGTGGGCGTTGGAGGCAGAATCTGGGGCTCAAGTCCTGATCGTGCCACATTTTTTTTTTTTTCAGCTTAGCAATTCTGGGCAAGACTCAGTTTCCACATCTGTCATACAAGGATGCCAATTGCTGTTTGCCTACCTATGTCACTGATACATAAAAAAGAGACAATGTTGTAGAACTGTTCATAGATTTTTTGAAGTGAGACTTACATATTTTTCCCATAGGAAAAAAAAAATCACTAAGTCCCTAGTGAACATCTAGACAGAAATGAGTATTTTTCAAAGACAGTATTAGAATTCATGATTGATGCAAAATGTAAAGGCAGTTGTCGATAAGCAAAGAACTGAGCAATAAATTAAGAGAAAGCAGTCTCCAGATGTTTTGAGATTTTGGAATTTTTAAATTCATGGTAGAAAACTCTAGCTCAGTAGCCTAAAACGGAGCTTTGTTCTCTTACAAGGCACAAAATTATTGGTTACCTGGGCAAATTTAATTACCTGATTAGACAGCGATAAAATGTGCTATTGTTCATACTTTAACACTAGCTCAACAGAACTCAAAACATAGGGGAATAATAATGTCCAGTGATTCTTACTATATACCTGAATCGTTCAGAAATGAACTGACAGACAACAGGTTTCTCTCCGTCTTTCAGCTGGAAATAAGAGAATTTCCTAATGAGTTGAGGGCAAGGACTGCACTTCTGCCTCCAAGAATCCAGAGCCACCAGAACCCATTCCAGCTCGGAGCTGCGGGTCCTTGGTTATCCCCAAGCAGGGTCACTGCTAGAGTCCGGCAGGGGAACCATCGAGAACTGATGGGATAGAGCCCAGAAAAAACAGATCTCTGAATCATTTCCACAAGTGCCACTTGCCCTAATTCAACATGTAGAGCTGAACACCTACTTTCTGTCCTGTCCTGAGAGCCTTTTTCCTTCTACTAAACACCCTTAAGCATGTCAACAGCAATTAAGTCCCTAGCTGTCTAGGGCTGGGCATAGAGATACAACTTTGCTTAGCAGAATTTGTCCTGGGAGGCAAATGCCATTTTTGAGACAACGTAAGATGTGTCCATCCAGAATCCAGCACATCTGAGTGTAAATTAACTAGAAAAGTAACATATTTACACCCTCACAATCCCCCTTCTAACTGCACTCACCACCTCCCAAGCACAATTCTTGATCAGATGCTGCTGATCAAAGCTATGAAAGACACAGGACGGTGTGGACACAATGGTCCATACAAGCCCCAGACATGGATGGCAGCCACCTCCTTGGCATGGCAGACTCACAGGACAGATGGCACTGCTTTGATTTTAATTTTAAGTGAAAAAAAGTTTCAAAATTACCTCCCAGAGCCAGTGGGTCTGGGGCAACTACTATCAGCAGCAAAGGAAGCACATTACTGCATGTTGGCAGGAAACCTCCACTCTTGATGACAGACATCCGCAGGGCTGGTCTGGACAGTCATATGCCTCCCTGGCATGTGGGGAGACTGGAAGGTGAAGTTTTAGTTCTGACTGCAGCAGATTAAATTCAGCTGCTCTTAGCAACAACGGCGAGGCTGCATTTCATCCCCCACACATCAGTGCTAAGAACTCGGTGCTCTAAAGTTTGAATTGCATCATTTTCAAAAAGAGGACAAACAACCAATTCTTAAACATTAAAAGTAGGTCATATTTTGCTCAACTTTCTACATACCAGGTGTTTTGCTTATAGGCTTCGACATGCTATTGCTAATGGAAAACACACAAAAGCAGGATGCAGAGACGACAGGAAGAATGAGCACTTAGCCCAGTGCATGCTGAGTGCGCATTGGTATAAGCATTTTTTGTTTGAAATGAGCAAAAGCTATGAAATATTTTTTTTGACTTTCAGTTCCATCCAGAACTGATGACAGAGAACAGGATGTGAAAGAGAAGACTCGACTGGCAATGCTACAGCCTGTTGGGTGTCCGTCCACTGATCAGCGAGTGATCGAGGATGAGCTCTGACTCAGAAGAAATGCTCACTCACGGTGCCTGGTGAGGCGGCATAATCCTGTTTCCTTTATACTAAATCTTGCTGAGTGGATAGAGAAAACTGGGTACATTAAAAAAAGGCCCAGAGTCCAAAGTTGTGCGTTCAAACATGGCTTCTCTATTCCCTAAAATTATGACTGATCACTTATGAATATCATAAGGGCTGCCTGAACTGGAAACGTTTATCAAGAGAGATTCTGGGGCCTCCCTGGTGGTGCAGGCAGTTAAGCGCAGCGCTGTGAAGCTGCTGCAGCCTCTGAAGCACTGGTTCGATCCCCGCCGGCCTCGGAGCCACCCACATGGTGAGCCAGACCTCTCCTGACTTGCCCGCTGCTCCTCTCAGCAGTGTATTTCGTCAGTCAGCCTGTTCTGTTCCCCACTCTGTCTCTGGTGAATCCTCGCACCACCCCGCACATCTGTCCTGTACCCTGGTTCTTATATAAATAAAAATATATAATCAAAAGAGAGATTCTGATAGTTCACCTTATGGTACCTTTGGTATTAAAGTCAATTTATTGTTTCATTCCATGATTGACAGAATCATTCAACCAGAGGCAAAGAATATTACAGGGAAAGAAGAAGGAGATACTGATTGTGATCTGTGCAACATCTTGTGCAGGGAACTACTTGGGTCAGCATGGCGGAGCTGGGAAGGCCTCCTCACAGAGGTAAGTGCCTACAGGAAGGTCAACCAGGTGAACAGGAAAGGTAACTCAGTCACAAGCAAAAGCAGTGCATGAGGAAGGAAAATACCTTGTCAGCGCTGCTGCTGCAGGTGCCCGCTGAAGGGGAGTCCAAAAAAGCAAAGCAGCAAATACGTACTATTTTTTTTAAAGATTTATTTATACAAGCACTGGGTACAGTCAGAAGCACGGGAGGGCGAGAGAATTCACCAGAACCAGAGCGGGGAGCAGAACAGGCAGACTGACGAAGAAGTACACTGCTGAGGGGAGCAGCGGGCGGCAGGAGAGGTCTGCGCGCCATATGGGACCCTCACCCGGCGGCCGGGGAGCGAACCGGCACTGCGGGCAGCTTCACAACCCAGGGCTCAACCACTGTGCCACCGGGGAGGCACCAAATATGTACTATTAAGCTTGAGATGCCAGGCCCGGTGGACTTTTGCATCCACTTTTTTTATAGGGGAAGAGAAGGGAGTAGGATCAAAACAAGGGTGGGGGGGAATTGTATGGGGACTATAACCAATATAAAAATGCATACATTGTGCAAAAATGAAAAATTATGTAAGAAATATATAAAAGAAAAAAACCCGACATCTTAATTCTAAAAAAAAAAAAATTAGAAAAGCCTGATGCTTGCAATTAATTTGTTCCTGATGAGAAAACTAAGGTATATAGCACAATTCGTCGTAGCTTAGGTGAAGTATAAGAACCTCCACAGTCTGTAAAACCATATTCTTTCTATTCCACAGCTGCTAGACGCCCCTAGACCTTATACATCAGGTAAGTTCTTAGTCCAGCACTAAGTATTTGTGTCTAAAATTTCAGGAGAAATAACAACCATGAATGCAGATGAGCTCAGCTCCACCAGGGGCAGCTCTATCATTAGCAAGATTTATGTTTATGGAATTTGCTCAATTTATTAGGTGAAAGAGATCCAATTGCTTAATGTTCAATTAAATTGTACTTGTCAAGGACAAGGAAGTAATGGAGTCTAAAGTCTTGGCAGGATTTGTGTTTTGCGGGACTCCTGCAACATGAATGCTCTGAGGAAACTTACAGGCCACAGACCAGTCAAGCTCCCTGCCCCCAAGCTTCACCTAAGTGCAGTCACTCCCTGGCTTTTCCATTAGCTTGTGGTTTACTTTAGCCAGACTCTTAACTGAAGAAAGATTTGTGGGGTATGAATGCCAAAAAAATGAAGGATCCCTTTGCTCTCTAAAATCTGGACTCCAAATTTATACACACTTGTGTGGCATAATTTAATACTATTACATGAAAACCTTAAAATTATGACTGATCACTTATGAATATCATAAGGGCTGCCTGAAAGGTCTTCCCCATGTCTTAAGTATCTGGGGCTTTAATACATCATTGAGGCTTACATTTAGGCAATCTCAGAGGAAATTAGCAATGAGGTAACTGTTAATAGTTGATGACACAAGACAGAATGATACACAAAAAGAAGCAAATGGGAGAAAATTTCAACATGTCAATTTTCTAGACTGATCTACTTCATATTTTTCCAACTACCAAAGCAGATAAATCATTCCATTTCCTCGTTTCCTACTCTTTAAGTATCAATCTGGAGAGACGATCTGAGAAGTTCACAATTAGGAAAAAATAAGTATTACAGGTAAGGAATACATTGCTTTCTGTGTTTTATTTTTTACATGAACCCTTTAAGAATAATTTTCAAATAGCACTAAGTCTGTAACAATAAAAGGAGAGCTCATACAACCTGGTAAATGTACTAAATGCTACTGAGCATTTCACCTGGAGATGCTTAATGTTATATTTAATTTATGTTAATTTCATCCCAAAGTCTAAAGAAACCAAAAAAAAAAAAAATACAGGGAAAATAAATTTTTAATATTAAGTCTGAAGTTCATACAACATTTTTATATTGGTAAAAGGAAACAAGACTAGTTGATCTCCAGGGTACTTGGTGTGTGTGTGTGTGTGTGTATATATATATGTATGTATGTATATATGAATGATTCTAAATAAAAAAATTTGACTACAAGGTTGCAAAACATTAACTAACTACCCCTAGGTGCCCTTGCCTTCAGGGGTTTACCTGAATATTTTCAGAATGACTCACAGAGGTCTATCGAAACTGCAAATATGGCCCTTTTCATTCATTTTCCTGCTCAAGAAACTGAAGTTCCAGAGAAATTTAATAACATTTCAAAGGTCAGGTCAGGATAACTTACTAAAATATAAAAATTAAGCCAACTTAATAATGCTAAGCCAAATTATCCTTACCCTTTTAGTTTGAAGCAGAGAAAAACCGTATTATCCGAACCGTAATTCTCAAGGTTAAGAAATAACAGCGACAAACTGCTATATCCATTACCATTTGAAAATCAAGTTCTAGTTACTGTAACACTAAAGGAACACTAACCAGTGTCAGCGTTCATAAACATGAATTCCATTCAGTTGCAGGAAATAAGATCGAAGTGCAAAGGAAAAGACAACTATTTTAATACCCTCTTTAATGTTTTTCTCTTTCATTGCTAGTTACCTTAATCTGAACTGATTCTCCTTTTCTTCTGTTTCCCTTTGAATCTATTTCAAATCGGTTACAATCCTAGCAGCTCCTCTTTCTCGCAGCAATGTCCTTGGCTATCCTGGGTGGGCATGCTGAGATTGTACGATGGGAATGAGAGCTTCTAGGCGGAGCAGTGCACATACACCACAACCGTTCACACAGTTCTACCTGCCATCGAGACTTGAAGTTCAGAAGGAAGCATGAAAAGGTCAGATTGCTTATTTGCTTGTCTTAATTTCCTTACCCTGGCTCCACTAGGACATCATTGTGGTTATTATAATCATAATAAAATTTATTCTCTATTCAGAATATTTTAGATAACGGAGCATGGTCAAATACCTAGCACTTCACTGCAGTACAGCCCTTAGGAAATAAACACTGAATAAAACTGACACCCTGAAGTTCAACAAATGCACATGTCGCCAACTAGTAATCTTTCATGACACTCCCCTCACTTACAGTGATTCTGTAATTGCTGAGGCCACTGAGACAACAGCTTGCCCATTCTCAAAATACAGTTAGTGCTCCAGTTTGTCATCTAGCAAGGTCTGCTGGTGGCCCCTGCCGCCCACCCCTCTCACCCCCACTCACTGACTCCAGGGAACTGGGTTTGGAAGCTGCAGCTTGCTCCAGAACATTCTTCTCAAGTTCTGTCTCCAGCAATTTACCAGACATGGAGTAAACTTTTTCCTCTACCAAGGTTTATTTTCCTTTTTAGGTTCCTTTGCCTTGAGGCAGGCCATGACTACTTGTTTTTAAGCAGTGACTACAATATGATCATATCTTGTTTTTCCTCTAGTGCACCTGCCAAGACAAGGTTTTTTTGAAAGCTCACATTTAAATTTCATTTTTAGCATCCTTCCTCTGATACTGTCCCTCCAAAAGGAGGGACAGTGGCTTCTCATACATTCCTGTCTACTCACCCCCCTGTTCTCAGTCCAGTATCTCTCACTGTTGGGTAAAGGAGGCCCTGACTTACCATAACAGCATTTTCTAACCGGGAGTTCTGATTAAGCCTACAGTGTCCTACCTCCTCCCTGCCTAGCATTCTCCAGCATGTACCTGAGGAAGGAGAAGGGACATTTTGCATTAAACTGAAAACTAAGGCTCTTTCTTAAGAGTGTTTGTATAAGATGATCATGGGGGCTGAGGCAGGTCCACAAAATGCAAGTTTTTTCTTTAACTGGCTCTCAACCTTTTTTCTCTATCCCAGTTGTGATGTTTAATTTTTATGTGTCAACCAGGCTGGCCATGGGGTAATCAAATAGAGTTGGTAAACCTTCTCTGGGGATGTTTTTGGACAAGAGTGACATTTCATATTAAATCAGGAGTCTCCAGTGAAGTAGACCTCCCTGTAAGTGAGGGCCTCATCCTATCATGAAGGCCTGCATAGAACAAAAAGACCAGCCCTGATTTGAGTGAGCATATTCCCCTACTAACACTGGCTCTTCCTGCCTGACAGTGTTTGAACAGGAACCTCAGCTCTCTTTGAAGCTCCTGTGCCTGCAGAGCTTGACTTAACAATGTCTATCGTCACATCCACCAATTTCTTATAATAAGTCAAGCTTTCTCCCATTTGCTTCTGTTTTTCTGGAGAACCCATACCAATAAGCCAGCCTACCTTACAGGGATGGGGGAAGTTTGTTGCCAGCCCAAGCCATCAGTGTGATAAGGAATCTCAGTGGGCTGAATGCATTCTTTTAGAAGAGGGGATGTAATTCTTGAGGGCGGAAAGGGTCACATGCAAAAATGCAAAACATTTTTATCTGTTCTATTACTCCCTTGAGAGACTGCAGTGGAAGATACTGATTATAAAAGCAACATACATGAGAAACACTTGGGGTCCCTAGCTAGCTTGGAAACAACAGAGTATGCTCTGCATCTCCCATGTGCGCTTGTCTTAACTGTCTGATTGACAACTGAATCAGTCCCAAATTTTTCCACCCAGGAATCTCAGCTGGTTTTAAGAGGGCAGTTCTGCAATGATATAACAATGTGCATTAAGCTTAGAATTTTAACACATTTCTATTAACATTTTAGAGGGTTTTGGTTTTTGGCTATTTCACATGTCTGTGTTTTAGAGAAAATTTCACGTACAGGCCTTGTGATTGCTATTTAAAATAAAACTGACTTTAGATTTTAGCATTTTATGTTGAATGAAAATTAACAGACCTTGATTTGTTGCATTTTAAGTTTGATTTGATAGTCATATAAGAGCAGTTTAAATATGACGCATAAAGTATTTGAGAGCAAATCAAATACATAACATTTATAAATTGAGACCATAATATTAGACTTAGGTTAACAGAATTTTGAGAAGAAAGAACTCCACGAGTTCAGTCCCAAAGCACCGGCCCACTTTCCACTTAGAATATCCTGTGTCCAGGCCAGGTAGCAACTCAATGGAGATTTTTAATTTTCCATTACAGTGCATTAACAGCTGCTCTTTAATCATAATGCTTAGGATCTGTGATCAAAATGATAAATGCTTTCACATGCAGAGTATTCATTATAACCTCACACAAGAGTTCTCAACTTTGGATCAAGGATACTAAAGTAACTTGTCCAGGGCAACTGACAGAACCAGAGCCAAAAGCAGACTGCCTGACCCGAAGGCGGGACCACTCAACATGCCTCACATGAAGTATGTTCCAAAGTTATTAGTAACATTTTTTGGAAACATGTTTCTTGGAAAAGCCTTTAAAACCATGACTGCTGAAAGGCCTTTTGCAATTATTGCCCAGTTACAATATTTCTTCAAGTTTAGCCCATGAGTCAAATCCCTGTCTTCCTTCACCTCTCCCAGGGTACACGGGAAACTTCTTACACAGAAGAGTCTGGGAGCATGGAAGAGCCATGCACGGATGTGGAAGAAATCACCAACTAAACTGTTCAAAGACAGTGCCAAATTCTTTCACTTCTGCAAAACCATATAAAAATTAGATTAGCTGTTAGAATATATTCCAAAAAATTTGTCGTAACAAATGGTGCATTTATTAAATAAGAGTATCATGTATACATCTAAATGATACAAGATTTAAATATAAAATATTCTCCTTTAGCAGTACAGCATAACTGCACATTATGTTAGTTTTACAGAACTGAATTTTAATTCACATTTCAATTAAATAAAACCTGTAGATCTGTTCCAAAATGTTTCACATAGTAGGTGCCCATTAAACAATATGTGAATAATTTAGATTGGATTGCAGATCATTTTAAACCATTAAATGTAGAGTGAGAATAATCTATCTCATGATTCAATGGGGTAGGAATGACCCCTGCAAATTCCTTCTATTCCCAGATAGCACAAGCCTACCTAAACCAAAGAAGTTAGATAAGACTGACAATGTTTTATTTTAAGACTATCTGCCTACTTCTAGCCTGCTTATGTTCTTTTCCTCAACAGGCCCTTTTCAAACCCATTTTTTCCTTGTTTAGTCACTCATCCAACACACACAGGAATAGAGTAATGGGTAAAGTGCACCTAATCACCGCCCTTACAGTTTAAATCTTAAACCCTTTCTCAACTGTCATGAGGAAGTCACAGTGGAGGATCAGTTCAACACTGCACATTAATCAGGAGCAAGTTGGGAGAAAGAGTGATCTCTTTTGACTTCTTGCCAATTTCAAGACCTTTTTCTTGTAGCATCTGCTTAGCAATTAAAAAACAGTATTTCTTTTGGATAAGATAAACAAGGAAAAAAAGGGGTAAAATCTTCATTTGCTAAATATGTTTTTCAATTTTTTGTGCATACCATCATTTTCTAAACATGTTACAGGCTTTATTTTAAACTTGAGCATTGGACATCATTCTATGTTAGATTCTACAAATATGCCTCATTTTAAATAGTGACAGTCTACTATTTTACACTCTATGGAAACACCACGATTTTATTAACCAGTTTCTTATTGGAAGAATTGATTCTGTAATGATCACAATTATCTTCCTGTCACTCAACTATATCTGTAGGATATGCATTACTAGAACTAGAATTTTTTATTAATTATATATCTCTTCAAACTTTACTCCAGCAAAACTAACAGTACCTATGCCTCTACACTTAGATCAATATTAGTTTTTACTTAAAATATTTTCCAAGTTCCTTTATGGCACTTCAGTTTCCTTAGGGACTTTCTTCTTTTAAACATCACCCTCACCTTCCTAGTCTTTCATCAACCTACCTCAGAGGTTAAAACACTTGTGCTGCACTATTTCATGTCACCAATAGGTGGCATGCTCACAACGCACCAGGAGGTTCTTCAAGCCATTTTTCTAAACTTCAAAATTTCAGATCAATTAATAATAATTTGGTGATAGGCATGGTAACGTATATTTGCCTTAAAACAGACAATGCTGTAGACCAATAAAACAAAAAAAAATTTCCATTAAGGCTATAAAATCTTTGTTCAAATTTACTTACAATAACCTATTTATTTTGATAATTTACTCACCAAAAGTTGTTTTAGCAAGATAACCACATATAGTGGGATTTTTGGGTACTTTACATGTGTTCAAATGTGTCTAATTTTCTTTCATTTGCAGACCACAAATTTTCATTTCTACGAGATAATGGCAACCTATATACCTTGTAACTCAAAGGCACATTTTCAAGTTTATACTCTTGAGAGTAGCAAGACAAAAACATTAAAAATTCATTTTAGACAACTGTTACACATCAACAACAGTTTTGTTTCCTGGTAATTACTGCCTAGCTGTAATTCATTTCTTTATCAAAGATATATATGTACATTCATCAAATACACTTTTTCACATCTACCTATTATGCCTACTAGCTTGCTAACTACTCGGAGAAGAAACCAGCTGTAATTTGGCTAAGCTGATTGCTTACTTGACAACTGTAGTTTTTTACTTTGTACACAATACATGAAACAATGTAAAAACCTAACCTTTAATTATTCACTTTGTTACTCTTTGTTCTAAAGGACACTATTTATCCAAGCCAAACTTCCAGGCCTCAGGGAGAGAAGACTAGAGTAACAACCATGGAGAGAGTAGACCCTGTAGGCAGAAAACCTGGGTTTCAACCCGTCACTGTATGTGAACCTGGCAGGTCATGATCTTCCTGTGCCTCATTTTTCTTCCAGAGAAAGGTAATTAGACACCTACCTCATAGGATAACTTGGAGAATTAATAACTTTTCAGAAAGAAAGCATTCTAATAGTGTCTGACACTGTGCTCTATGCATGCTAGCTAGCTCTCTGGATTTTAAAATCATGATAGTGGAGACACAGGAAAATCTAGTTACAGAAAACCTGCATTCCACTAAACTCCATATCCACCAAAGATGTCAAATACTAGTGTCCCTAAGATTCCCTTCCAGTGCATCACTGAAAATTCCCAGAAAGATCAATGACCAACCTCTCACATTTATGATATGTTTTTTTTTTCCTGACTTGGTTTTCTAAACAGTTTTTCTCTCCAAGGCTGGCATGATAAATAGCTCAAATCTGTAGGTCCTCCCGAAGCCGGTCAGCCCCCCTCAAAACATTCTCAGAACAGATAGCCTTAAAGGGCATTATAAAAGGGAAAGAAGAGGAAAAGGAGCAGGAGAGGTGGAATGTAGCCTCCAGAGGTTGAAGGAGGGGAGGCTGTTAGTATAGGATCACTTCAACACATCATCCACTACTGGATCTCAAAGCTTCTCCTAGTGATGGGAGTCTGGCCTCCAATGATTTTAGCTGAGGATTACAATGGGATTCTGAGTAGTCCCTGAACTATACTGAATTCTACAACTATGCAATTGTCCCCATGGGAAATTACCCTGGCACCATCTTCCACCTGCTACTCATTTACCCTGCCTGGGGTTACCAATTCACAGGTGCCACCTACTTCAGAGAACACTATTTAAGCTGCCACTCCTACTTCCTTCACCTACCAGTCTTCTCAGATGCAGTTGCTGCCTTAGCAAGAATAAGTGCCCATGACCTATTGGACCATACGTGTGAAAGTCTACCCCAGAGCCAAAGCTTTACTTTACGCTGGATTTTAATGCTCAAGCTGATGACAAGTGCTGCGATTTATTTTTTTAAAATTCCTCAAGCACTGTTTCCATCAGTAACTAATTGTTCCCCACAGCAGTGCTGAATTCCTAGGGAACTGGAAGATTCCCTGCCTGACAGGTTGGGATTAATTCAGAGCTTATATTAACAAGTTCACAATGTGGTCCTTTCTCAACTATCAAGACAGTCATGAACAGCACACTTAAAAGGTTCAATGACAAATGATGAACAGAAAGTTTTAAAATTCACATTTCTTTGCTCCTCTTTGAAAAAAATGTAACATTATTGTTAGTTTTAACAAAATAAGTCAGATGCTGATAGATGTCTCTAGAATCCGGCTGGTGCCATCTGAAGACCAGCGGCAGCCACTATTAGGAATACAGACTCTTGCCCAACTCCTTCCATCTAGGAACCTGAATCTTTTATTTTTTGTAAGAACTTCAGGGTTTTTTATAATTGACATGCCCACTAATATTTATGAATCAGTAGTCTACAAAAGAAAGTTCTGTATGAGAACAACCACTTCTGCATTTGTCCATCCTCAATTCACGTTCAGATGATCTTAGATAATTGTATATTTAAGATGCTTGGAATTTAGCTACATCTGAAAATGCATGTCATCCAAGTGACCTAACAGTGGTCGCCAGAGCAGCTAGCACCTTCTGAATACTTACACGTGACAAGCACTATTCTAAGGGATTGCACATTTATGCTTAGAAAGAGTAGTTTTCAAAGTGTGTTCCCTGGAACCCTGAGGTCCCGCACAGATACAAAAACCTAAGTAGTTTTCACTTCAACCAGGCCCACCAGCATCTTTGATGTTAATGAATTTATATATTGCAAGTTAAAATAATTGGTCAAAGATTACCACTGTTTAAAAGAAAGATTTTAAACTACTGATTTTGACTGTACTAGTGAATCTTGTTGGAGAATTTTTAAGAGCTGTGCCTATATAAGGAGTGTAGCAATATTAAACTGTAAAAACTTTGGCATGTGTTACCATTTTTCTCTGATACCCCATCCTCTCCCCAAAATATTACACAGCATGAATTTGTTTTTAGAAGATATGTTAAAAATGATTTGGAGGCAATATTCTAAAATTCATTCTTAATCACAAAGTACCTAAATATTATTTTTTAAAAAGCCATCAGATTTGATTTGATTTTTAAGGGCACTGCCATGTCAAATTCACAAGTAGTAAATACTTAATTGCTCAAGATCCGAATGGGTCAGAATAAAATGCAACACACGCAAACTTTTGTAAGGGAATCTCCATCACAACAAGCCTACCATAACCGAATGTCAGGCTTCTACACAGTATGTACACCACTGCTGCAAAGCAGTCAGACACAAAGTCCAGCAAAGAAAATGAGCAACATTCATGATAAACAACTCACTGACAAATACAAATCCCATATAAAATGAAAATTTCCAAGTGAGTCTTTTCATCCCTGTGATAACAATTTTAAAGACAGAATACTCAGCACTGGGTATGAGGAAAGAGGCATATATCAAACACTACCAGTATGAGTGTAAATTTGCACAATTTTTTGGAGAGTAATAGAATAAATTTAAAGAGCATGTTCTTTCGAACCATGGATTAACCATTTGTAGGAATTTTCTTCCTGAGGCACTCCACAAGTATTGGTAAAATACATGAAATCCACAGCAGGGTTGTTTATAAGAAGAAAATCAAGATTGGGCAGGAGAGGAAATGCGGTCAGGAACACCAACGTCCAGTACTGGAGGTGACTACAGAGACCAGAGTATAATAAAACAGTCTCTGCCATCACTGAAGCTCGCCATTATTCATCAGTTGCAAGACACTGTGAGTTGTAGATGTGTCTTGATATAACATAGTTACAATGTGAAAAAAGCGGCTTATTCCACATGAGATACACTTGGGTGTTCAAGAGAAACACAAAGCGTGCCTTGGACCGATGATTAAGATTTCGGCTTTCAATACTCTCTTAAATAGAATTATGCTAATAGCTACTATGAATACATGACAACTGGGAGGAAAAAGGTTTGGATGATAGAAACCAATTGTTAAGGGTGAACATCTTTAAGTCTTGCAACTGATGAATTATGGAGCTCAATTGAGATGGGGTAGGTAGAGAGGGACAAAACACCTTTGGTTAATTATTTAGAATTATTTTTGAAAAGAGGAAACAGTAAAAGTGACTAAGGAAAAAGATTTGTGATATGTCAGCGCTATGAGAAGGTGACATGCACCTCCAGAGACAGCAGTATAAAGGAATCATTATTCCACTCCCTGTGCTCCTGCCCTAAGTACACTCACCCGGTCCTGACAACAACCCAAATAGGCAGACAGTCATGTTCCGCTCTACAAGGAGGGGGGTATGGGGTGGATGAAGGAGGGGGGCAGTTGGGGGTGGAGGGGAAGGTATAGGTTATTTTTCCTGAGTCACAGCTGCTGTGGGCAGCTCTGGATTCCAGACCCAGTCTGTCTGGCCCCAGAAACCACCCTCTTTCCATTTCTGGGCTACTTCTGACTGCCATCTATTTCTTTGTGCATTTGCTCTATTTTTGCTATTCATGTCCTTTTTATAGCACTTCAAATTGTTTCCTTTTTAATGCCCCATTGATTTTATTCCCAAGCTGAAAAACTGAGTTACTAAATAGTTTGAAAACTGTACTCAGATTAACTAAAATTAATACAATTTGCTCTTTTCAAGTAATTCTTCCATTATGGACCATTCCGGGAATTTTCATTATAAACTCCTTCACAGTATACCGCAGTGTTTTTATAGCTTTAGCAAAGCTTTTTACCGTCAAATACAGAAAGATAGAGAAACATTCTCAAGGGGCTTTCCTTTCATGAGCAGTCAGGAAGACAGAGGCCAGCTGTTTACAATCAAGTCACCGAGCTGGCCAGCCTGGCCTGCGCACCTTCCAGTGCCCTCCACTGTGAGGACAGGGTTACCACCGAGAACTCAGCACATCATGCTTTGCCCATTTGGCCCAAGGTTTATTAGCCCCAGATTTAAAAGTTGAATGCAACTCGTTCAAACCTCTTCCTTGATTATTCTAACCCTTTCTTATCGCCTCACAAAAGAAACTGACCAAAAACAACCATTTGAATCTTGACCTCTGACAATTATAGCCTCTAACACTATTTTACTCTAAGCAGAAACAATCAGACATGAAGATTGTTGGCAGCGAATATCAGAAAATAAAAATTCTAAACCCCCCGGGCACCAATTGCTGTCATACTATGCTTCTATGGGTCATTTTTAAATCATTCTTTGGAGAAACAGAATGAGGTTTCTAATGTAACAACAGGGTCTGGATTGGGAGGCAAGTGCGGGTTGGATGTTTATGCAGTCATGCTCTTTCCCCTGCTACAGACACATCCCTCTGAGGAAAGTCACACATCAGGAGTGAGGGTGAAGATATAGAAGAGAATTGCTAAGATTTCAAGGAGACCCTGTCGCCAAAGGCCTCCAGCAGGAGTGAGAAAGGGCTCACCTGAGTCTTTCATGGGGCAGAGGGCACACTGCATGCCCCAGGCCTCTCCGTACAAACAGCAGCACTCGGTGTACGTGGTCTGCTTGCCGACGAGGGGCCGGCTACACACATACTCCTCGCTCAGATGCTCCCAGCACAGGTCTTGGTAGACATCAGTTTCCTCAATTTGTTCTGTCAGGGAAGACAAGGTTCCATGACAATTGCACTGTTATTCCTAGTTCATAAACATTGGAGGGAGCCAGGGACTGTCAAAGTTTCCATCCCTATTTCTAACAGTGACTTTCCAAGTATAAGTCTGAAGCCAGCCTGGTCTTTCCATGGACCAAACCTCAGTCATCTCAAACCCAATGATCCCTCTAAATGACTGGGTGTCATTCCATCAGCTGAAATCCAACCTGCCCATCATGTTCCAATTAAATCCTTCCCTCTATAGCTTCCTACTGTGCCCATGCCCCCCAAAATCTTGCATGTCTTTCAAAGACCTGATGGGCTTTTTATTCTTTTAGTCTTTGCTTTTGCACATTCACCCCTCTGTAAAATCCTGCCATTTCCTCCTACATAACTTTTTTTGAACTCATGCTTTCTCACCAATTTCATCTGCCAGAGCCCCAGAGGTACTGACACTTTATCCTAAAGTGCTCCGTTCTAACCTTTCTGCCTTTCAACTGATTTCGCCCAAAGGAGACTTCGGACTGTGATGATGCACTGATCACTTATGTCAATCATCAGCGGTATAGCACTTCACTGGGGGACACACAGGCATCCAGTCAGTGGGCTTCAGGACTCTCCACTAGCTTGGTGCCTGCCACCCTCTGTTCCATCCAGCCTCATCTGCATCCTTCAGTCCAGTCAAGGAAATTTAATTCTCTTTCCCTGAACTTATACCCTCCTCAGCTGCCTTTGAGGGTTAAGTGTGATGAACAAACAGTTCTGTCATCAGCTCAGCCACCCTCTATACTATTGCCCACTAAATGGGTATATTCAGGGTATTAAGTCTCCCAGACACAGACAATGTGCATCTTATAATTTCTCTTCACATCTTGTTTTAATGATCTCAAAATTACGCAAGGAATCACTTTTCTACTTTCCAATAGCTCACATTTCAATTGAAAGGAAAACCCTGTGGCATTTATTTGGATGTAGACTTGCATCTCACATCCAAACATACCATGTGATTCAGTTGGTCGTATACATCTTTTTTCTGAAGCATCCAGGACCAGCGGATGGGTGCAGAAGCAGTTATAAGAGCCTTCTGTATTAACGCATTGACCATCAATACAACTGTTGGGGTCTTGACATTCATCCATATCTTAAAAGAAAAAGAAATTTAAAGACACTAAGCATTCAGTTGCTTCTCATACACTTACCAAACTACACACTGGTGAATTTAGTGCACATTCCAGAGGCTGCCACACTTTAATTAATTGCACATAATCCAAAAAGAGAATGTGGACTGGAAAAACAACAGTGCCCCTGATGCTGACATTAAATAAGGATAAAGAAACATTTGGGGACAGGATATACCAAGAAATTTAAGATAAAATGCCTCTTTTCTGATCGTTTTTAAATTATTTCCTTTTGCTAAGTTTTTCTGCCTATGGTACATGGTTTTCAGCTTAAGCATTAAAGACTTGGTCAGTTTTTAAAAATGACTTTCACTTGTTTGATATGAGTGATGAAACAGGAGATTTCCCAGACCAAAGGAACACTTCAGTTATGCCAGTGACCTGAATTATAATTCCACATTGAATATTAACTCTTTGTTTGAAAACTATTCAAAGAGTGGCATCAAGGTTTTCTTAAGTCTTGCTCATGAAAAAGATCATTAAAACATTTATAGGGGCCTCCCTGGTGGCGCAAGAGGTTAAGCATCGCACTATTAAGCAATCCGAAGCCTCTGCAGCACAAGTTCAATCCCCGGCCAGGCAGGAAGCAACCCACATGGCACAGCAGACCTCTCCTGTCTTGCCCGCTGCTCCCCTCAGCAGCGTACTTGGGTCTATCTGCCTGTTCTGTTCCCCGGTCCGTCTCCGGTGAATCCTCTTACCTACCCCCATCTCTGGCCTGTATCCCAGCTCTTGGATGCATAAATAAATCTTCAAAAAAATTATAGATCTTTCTAACACATGATTTAGATTCAAAATCTTTTACTACACAGAAATACTTATTTTTTCCCACCTATTCAATATATTTTAACAGCATACCACACTGTATCCTCTTAAAACCTACCAAAGCACTGCAATTTTACAGGGTCGTAGTACGTTCCCTGCTTACAGTAGCATTCATAACCAGGCTGAGTGTTCAAACAGAAGCCATTTTTGCAAATTTCTTGTCCAAAGAGTTGGCATTCATCTGCATCTACGGGGAAAATTGGAGAAATAGATAAGCTTTGCTCTTTCAGTTAAAAAGAAGAATGTAACTAATGTTGGGCTCCAAGTTTGATATTATAGTATTGATATTCCAAAAACCTTAAAGATACAGCAACATAAAATTCAAGTCAGGCCTAATTCTCAGATGTAGAAAAACATTCAGTCTTGTCTGTGACATTTAGAGAACAGTGAGCAAAACATCAGCAGAGATGTAATTGTAAATATGGTTTCTGGGAGGTTGATTTTATATCTGTTGAAATAGTCTGTGGATTCCAAAATGGCACCAAAAATATTCTCTGAAGAATTTAACTTTTAAAGAAATATGCCTTTCTATAAATGTGTATTTTGGCCCACTAATTAGTTGAGATGTAGAAAACTTGCAAGAGTTTGATGGAACTTTATGAAAAATCTGTCTTAGTGACAGGACAAGTTGCTGAGGGAGCTGGCAAGCGCATTCCTGCACAGAATCTGGAGAGGTTACGATCGTCTCCAAACTCCAGTGAAGCTAATGGTAAACGGGACTAATAGGGCCATCAGCCAGATAAGATTGAAATAACTGAACAAGAAAAATTCATGTAGAGGCCTCAGAGGATGCTCAAAAAAGTGTTATCTATTGCTTTTATGCAGTTAGTAATAGCATTGCTCTAGCATTTTAGGACTAATTCATCCTCACTAAAAAAAACTGGAGACCCCACAGATAATTGCTTAACTGACAGAGCTAGAATATGGCAAAGCCAAGTCCATTAGATGTTTGTTTGGATTTGAATCTAATCTAATCTTCCAACCATTTACAGCCCCAATTATATAGAGCAAGAAGGAATTTATTTTCATATAAAAGAAAGGATGGTTTTATGGTGAAATCAAGACTTCATTCTATAATAGGAAGCAAGATTTAACTAGATCCCTGTAAAAACATAGTATATATGTGAGTTCAAAACTTATTCAACACATGCTAAGTCTTCTTTCTATTTAATTGGCCTAAATCATAGATATATTTTTAAAAAACATATGGACTTTCTTATCTGGCTACTGAATTATACCATATTATTAAAACACTAGTTTTACAAAACTGTGTGGGCAATCAAAATACATTCCAACCACTTATCAGTTTTCAATATTCAAAAAACATACAGGAAAAAAATTACTTTGTACATAAAGGGTGTTCAATCTCTCCATTATGTTGAAAGTGAGTAATAAATATGAAAATGCTCATACATATGGTTTAAATGTCACTAAAAAGGCTGCATATTTATTTTGGAATTACATACTATTAGCATTAAGTATATAAAACACATTTACTTTTGTTCTTTTCCATGCTGTATCATGAATCTGTGGCCATGAATAAAAAGTTCTAGCTATAACAGAAAGAGCTACAGAGAAGCAAGGATCTTTGCTTTGTTGACCATAAAGACCAACATGATGATCAAACTTCTATGGTGCTAATTTACATGATTTCCGATATACCTCTGGAATAAAATAATGTATTTATTAAGTACCTACTAAGGACAGAATTTTGTGTTAAGTACTTTCACATATGGAATCGCATTTAGTTCTCAAGACAACTTGAGACATCATTCCTATTACAGAGATGAAGAGATGGAAACTCAGAAGGTTAAATGGCATCCCACCCTCATACAGCTTAATGTTCCAACTCTCCAGCCATAGCTCCACAGAGTCCACTGGGGCCTTCTAGTGGAGAAGCTAAAGGTTTTGTGATGAAGTTTCCATGGATCAAAGGAACACCAATTCCATGCAACCGATGCTATGCTTTAGCTTGAATCGGATAGAACACACACACTTTGCAAACTCATTTCCACTTGATTCTTACCTTTATAGTTCTCACCACCAATGTAAGACGGTTCTCCAGTGGGGACAAAACCTTTCCCCCTAGGACACATTTCAGTGAATTCAGCTGATTTTAGGAAAGAAAAAAAAGGTTGAATAATGAAAAAAAAAATCAACATTTCCATGAATGTTTTCTTCAATTCAGTTTTGACTTTTCAGATGCAGTAATTTTAAAACACATTTTACCATCTAATTCAGCCAAATAATTTAGTACAATCTCATATTATGGTTTAGGTACAAATCCAATAACTTCATACATCTACCAATGATTTTTTAAAAACCTATAATTCACACATATTTCATTTGCCCATGTTTTACTTGATATTACGTCTCATTTCTCCATTACTATGGTTTCTGCTATTTTAAAGGTTTCATAAGAATCATTCAAGCAAATTCTTAGCTAAATATACAAACTCAAGTTATGGACAATGCTCTGTCATTGTTAGAAAAACAAGATTGGTTTTCATTTAAAAATGAAAACTGATTAACCTTTCTGCCAATTTGGGACCCCACTAGAAGAGTATATTTTGTAATGGACAGAAATTTAAGAATTCATATTGAGGTGAGATGAGGTGATGTAGCTCGCTGTAAGGTCATCTCATCTCCACTGGACTGTGGCAGGTAACCAGCAATTGTCATTCAAGGCTTAATGCAGTGACCAAAGTGGGGACATTCCAAGAGCCAGGGGCACATGATCGGACACCACTTAGTCGGTTCTTACCAGTCCCCACGACCGGGCAGGGGAAGATCTCACAGTTATCTCCCCAGCCAGCACCAGATGTACAGCAGCATTCTTGTTTGGTGACATTAGCGGCCAGCACGTTATCACAGAGACTGGCATCATTTAGATTATAGTAGCATTCTTTCTTTTCTTCTCTTGGTTGATCTACATCTAAGTCTGAACAGACAGGAGAAAGATGAGAACAAAACCCACCCACTTTCACATAATACTAGAAAGGATGTGATCCCATTAGAAGTCAAAGAACAAGGCCTATATGTGACATAACAAGGCACAAAACGCAACGGGGTAAAAGATAGACTGAATGTGCCAATGGTGTTTCATTTCCAGAACACTGCTTTCCATTTTCAGGGTCAGATTCTTCCACTTTAAGATTAAAATGTACTTGAATTCTGAATTTTGGTGGATTTCTAACATACCCCCAGAGTGTAAATCTGTCAAAATCATTTCCTTTTACGTTAACCAATTACTTTATTCTTGTAAATTTGGCTGTGAGTACAGTTTCCATATATGCTTTCTTGCCAAACATAGGACCATTCTTTAGTGAGCCATAACACCTACTTAAGTCAATGAAAATTTTCCCCCACACTTGACCAGAGATGAGGGGCCACACATAATACTTAACTCTTAGGTGGTTAAATGAATCAAACATGCTTCCAACATTTTCTCAACAGGACAAAGCAGAAGACGGAGTCCATAAAATAACCTTTCGTTACTGAAAATCTAACTACGTCAATTGTTGCAAGTGTATGACTTTGAATGAAATCATGAGTGCCAGCTAAGGCCCAGGATACATTTCTAGGTTGAGTTTTAGTTTTGGCTCAACTGTGTCCTGTAGGAGACAGAATCCAAGTGATAGGAGAGAACACAAATATGAGAACAAAACCCACTCACTTTCAGATAATACTAGAAAGGATGTGATCCCATTAGAAGTCAAAGAACAAGTTTCAGCTTTTAAGAAATGATCAGTATTTTGTGGCTGAATTTGAAGTCATCTAATTCCCTTCACTACCATATGCTATAAAGTTCAAATTGCTGCCTATGATCCAGTTAGAATTAAAGAGTTTTTCATTTTATGTTAAATAAAAAGCTGACACCTGCCATCACAAAACTAATGAACTCTAATGAATTCTAATGACCTTGTTTAATTAGAACTCTGCTGTTTCCAGATCCCTGGACCCAAAAATCTATAGTAACAAGGGAAAGCATTTGCCAGTGGTGATAAGACTTCATATCAACATTGACCATTTTTTTGAAGTTGGTTTGAAGTAATTAGGAAAATTGTAATCAGTTATTTTCATAATATCTTTCTATATATTTTGGCAGGATCAGGCTGACTGTGAAAACTTGATTAATATTCCAAATAGCACAGATGTTTTTTAAAAAGGAAGGTCATAAAATTCTACTAAAAAAGCAACCTCTCTTTTTTTCCTCTCATGGCATGAAAAGCAGGCAAAGCGATGAACAAATCAATTATGTAAATATTACTCTCAAAATAGAGTATCAATGAGAATGCCAAGGATGTTTCATATACTTGATTCTGGCTCATTCTCAAATTCTTCTGTCCTTGGCTGATTTCAGTTTGGGTTCTTTAGTGTTAACAGCTAATGACAAGATGCTGATTCCTAGGGTGCAGTTTATCAGTTTTAAATCTTTGTTTTTCTGTGAAATTGAATAAAATCAGGCACATCCCTGCTCTCATCACAGTTTTCAAGTGTGTGAAGGACAGATCTGTGCTTTTATCTTCTCTCACAGAACAGACCTCCACCAATTCATTCTCTTTAGGAGGGGCTCCAAGCTCTTAGATACAGAATTAATGGGGACACTAATAATATCATCTAATTCCCTTCCCTACCATACGATAATAATTTTAATTATCAAATTAATCATGAAAATTTAACAAACTTTCCCCTAACACTTGTGAATACATTGACAGTCTATTACTATTAAAAATTGTGTTCAATTATTTTATAAAGTTGACCTAAAATGCAACTGAATGATTCATTTCTAAATGAAAGTATTAAAAATATAAGCCAAGTAAGCAACACAACTAGAATTTGTAAACCAAATTTACCGTTTGCATGAAAAAGGGGTTCAGTGATCTTTGTTTTTTTCCTTATGCACAAAGTTGTATGTGATGATTTCTGTTACACAGTGGAATATCATAGGTTATCAATGAAGACTGCTATATACATAGGTAATCAAAAACTACAGTCTTCTGAGTCAATGCATGTAAAAATTATATATGTAACACTATATCTATATAATATACGTAAGTACACTTACAAATACTTATATCTATATTTAAGTATATATATGTGTGTGTGTGTGTGCATCTGTAAGGTATATATACATTACTTATAAAGATATATAAGTATAAAACTATATATATGAAGGTACATAGCAACACTTTTCTACAATACTCCTTATATTCACAACATAGAAACTAAGAAAAGAAACACAATTATCTTTGCTTCTTTACTTTTTCTTTGGAAGGAAACTCAGGCTATTGCATAAGGGAAACAATCAATAACATCATTGTATTATTCCAGTTTTATACTGGATGTTACAAGTTTTGCTCTTATTTTCTTTCCAAGCAGTTAGAAAGTTCAATGTTTACACAGCTGAAATTGCAGGCTAGTCAGGCCCTCATCTGTATTTGGAAAGAGATGTAAATTCTTTTTTAAAAATGGGTCCACAAAGGTCATTCTGTTGAAAAACTACAATTTCCCTATCTTCCTAACCTTTAAATAATTACCTACCTGGCACATTTTTCCACTGGGGGAGAACTCTGGTCAGTAAATAATCTGTGATTTCTTTAAAGAATCTATATGAATTTAGGTCATTGCTGCTTGGAATAGAGGGTTTCCATTGGGAATCAATTGTAAAAGATCAAATCAATGTTTATAGAAAGTGTCAAGCATTAAAAGGAATACATTTTCTTTAGCCTAAACATTTTTTATTAGGATTAGCCATACCTCACATCTTGTGCCATGGACTTCTAAGAAATAGGCTACTTCCCCAGTATACCAAATTGGACTTTTCACTTTGTTTAGGAGGGTGGCTTAATATCTGTGTATAAGCAGCCATTGAGTATTTGAATAGCAAAGGGAACTGCTTGATCAGTGAGTCTGAGACCATTTGCATGTGCTTCTAGATTCTTACAGAGGTCTTTCCATGTGATCAGAGAGTAACCCCACAAGATGGGTGGTGCAGGTTATAAAGCTTCTTTACTTTATGGAAGAGAAAACCCTAGTTGGATCCAATGTCCCGAGTCTAGTGCTCTCCCTGAATGTCTTCTGAAGAGCTCAGCTCTCAACACTGCAGCTGACGTGAGTCTGCTTTATCTTTTCAGTTCTTTTTTCTCTTTGAGACAGAAGGGGATGGGGCCACAGATAAACACTGCTGGTGTGGCGGTTAGCAACACGGAGCATAGAATGCATTCTCCTCCCTTGCTGAGTAGGAAGGAGAGGGGCTGAGCTGCAGGCACAGCTGTACAGCCCTTTCTGGAAGCTCTTTCCCTTCTGGCTGGTCAGGTGGAAGAGGGCGTATTCGAGGATTGTTTTCCCAAACATGTCTAATCTTAAGTTTGCTGTTGGGGTGAGGAAATCTGGAATGTTTTTGTTTTGTTTTGTTTTGTTTTGTGGTTAAAGCAGACCCGAGCATTCTAGATGAGCCTTTGTCTTTACTTTCACTTTCCATCTGCACTGTGTTCTGAGCTAGTCCTCCCCAGACCCTCCTGGGATAGTCAGGATTATGACAGTGACCAAAGAGTAATGTCATAAATACCTGTGAGCAAACAGTGCCCCCCAAGGAAATGCTCGCTGTTGTCCTAAAAAGGACATCAATCTGTGAGTGCATACCAGTTCAGTAAATTACTCTCAACAGAATTATTCAGGAAGCTTTATTCTCTTCTTTATTTCTAAAATCACCACCGTCACTAATGTTTTATACCAACCCATGCTTTTGTGAGAAAGCAAATTTTAGTGTAACATCCTAAGAAGGGGTAAAAGAGAAATTGAAAATTCATTTATTTCCTTTATTTGACAGTTTTCTCATTCAAAGACTTGGCAGATGAGAAGTATGTGTGTGTCAAGTGGAATTCAGGAGAAAGACATTGGTGAGTTTCAGAAAATGAGCAGGAACATAGGAATACAAATAAAAAGGAAGGCTAAAAAAGTGATGATTTGGGATGGCAAAATATATGAAAGAAGTCAAAATGAAGGTTAGAAAGCAAAGCACAGAGGAAAAAAAGACTTGGAAAGAAGACTCCTACACTGTTCTCCCCATGCCTAACGAGGGCTACTTGGTCAGGTCATGAGGTGCTGGCAGAACTGCAGATGGTGGGCACCTAAGTCACACTGCACAGGGATGGAGTGGGCAAGGTTATCAAGGAGGGCTGCCTGGAGGAGTTGACATTTGAGCTAAGTTCTTAGAAATCAAAAGAAACAACTGGCCAGCAAATAAGGGGAAGAAGAGGAGTATAAAGTACAGCTGTACTGGGATCTGTGTGGTCCACAGAAAGAATCACATACTTCTTTAGAAAGCCTGAGGGGCGGGGCAGGGATAACCTAACCAGTGAAGAGTGATAACTGTGCTTCCAGGTTGTTGGGCTAGAGGACAAGCCAGGCTGTGTTGGAATAGAGTCACCTCTTAAAGGCAGTTAAAAGGCAGGTAATAAATACTTGCCAGATTTAAAGAAAGGAGAAGCAAAGCAGGCAGACAATGGGGGCCAGAAGGGAGTCCTGGAAGCAGGATAAGGCACCATGAGGAAGAAACACTAGGAAAGAGCTCACGGACGCAGCAGGGCCAGGAAGCAGGAGCAGAAACAGGAGGCCACAGCAGCCTGCACACGGACGCGCCCACCATGGGAAGCCATGAAAGTGGCCGCCAGAATAGAGCCCCCACTGGAGGGATGCATGAAATGTCTGGGAATGTTGACAAGGAAATACACAAACCATCCCACTTCAGGCCTGTTTAGAGCAAATTCTAGGCTCCAGAGTATAGTTCTGATAAAATAGTGTGAGTATATTTTGTAGAATTAAGAAGATAAAAAACAGTTTGAGTCTGTCACTTTGATGTCAGTTCATTACAGTATTGACATCTCTTTATTACGAACTCATTATTTTATTTTATTTTTTTAAAGATTTATTTATTTATACAAGCACTGGGTGCAGTCAGAAGCGCGGGAGGGTGAGAGAATTCACCAGAACCAGAGCAGGGAACAGAACAGGCAGAATAATGAAGTACACTGCTGAGGGGAGCAGCGGGTGGCAGGAGAGGTCTGCGCACCATGTGGGACCCTTGCTGGCGGCCAGGGATTGAATCGGCGCTGCAGAGGCTGCGGGCAGCTTCGCAGCCCAGTGCTCAACTGCTGCGCCACCAGGGGAGGCCCAAACTCATTATTTTAATAAAAGTGCTATTTTAGATACTCTAGTAAGCAGAACATTTCATGAAAATAACAGCACCATTTAGTATACTCTATCTTCTTTGAATACGGGAAGAAATCTGACCCAGTTTTTTTTTTTTTAGACAAAAGAGCGTATTTTCCTAAGCTTTACCTACACTTATGGTGTAGCTCCATTACAAATACACAATAAGACCTCAGGAGTTTTATGACATTTTACAATGTTTGCATTCTAAATACTGTGGTCTCGCCATCTTTTTTTTTTTTTTCTCCTACCCAGGGTCTTTTTTTCCAATCAGAAATTATTTTTAAAAACTCTTTCGATGTTAATTTATTTTACAGGTTAACTAAGCACACTGAAAAAAAAAAGCCCTACTCTGCCAAATACAACAGTTGAACTGATATTATATGTGGTTTCCTGCCTTTAAAGAAAAAGGTACACACACAAAACCTGCAGTGGCCCTTGCTAAGGAAGACAGAACTGTTTGAGTTCCACTGTCAGAGTCCAGAGACCAGTGTGCACACACATCCCCTAAAAGCCGGGAAATGTTTGTGCTTTTGCTTCACTAGTAATTTAACTCAAGCACATAGAGGAACAATTTGCCCTACACAGAATGTGAATAGATAATTCCTCATTCAAGTGTGGTCCAACTATATCGTTAATACAAAGAATAATTGTTTTTCTTCTACAGAATTAACTGGGAGTAGGATGGATGGGGGCATGAAAGGAACACAGGCTTGAATGTGGAGGGGCGATTTGACACCACCATGACCCCAGGCCAGCCTGTGCTCAGCTAGCAGCGGGTTAGGTAGGTGGCAGCAGTGCAAAGAGGATTAAGACACAGAGACTTAACTGCCAACAACATTGTTTAGCGAGGAGAGGGACAGAATCTGTAATTCCTTCTTGGGGACCTGGGAAAAGTTTGGTATCTTGGTAACTTCTGAGATGACTTTTAAAGGTTTGAGTAAGATTTCAAGAAAAAGAGGCCTGTAAGAAGAGTAGAAGGTGGGCCTCCCCTGGTGGCCCAGCAGTTGAGTGCTAGGCTGCGAAGCTGCCAGCAGCCTCTACAGCACCGGTTCGATCCCTGGCTACCAGCGAGAGTCCCACATGGCACACATACCTCTCCTGCCGCGCCCGCTGCTCCCCTCAGCAGTGTATTTCGTCAGTCTGCCTGTTCTGTTCCCCGCTTTGGCTCTAGTGAATTCTCTCACCCTCCCGTGCTAATGACTATACCCGGTGCTGGTATAAATAAATAAATAAATCTTTAAAAAAAAAAAAAGGAAGAAGAAGAGTAGAAGGCAGAGGAGTTGGGGTAAGGCCGTCGCGGGAATATGTCTATCTGGGGCGCAGCAGGCAAGGCTGGGCTAGAGGGTCGGTGCGTGGAGCGTGGAAGATGGAGTTTTGAAGGTTGGTTAAGGTAGAGAGGATCTTATTGCCCTGCTAAGAGATTTAGACTTCATGCTACAGGCGGCAGGGAGCAGTTGAAAGTTTTAAGGAGGATTTCAAACCAGATTTATGTTTCAAAAACAAACCGGCAGCAATGTGAAGGGAAGTAGAAAGGAGAGGCAGGGGTGCGGACTAGAGGCTGCTTGCTGCCAGGATCTGGGTGAGAGGTGCTGAAGACTCCCCCTGGGAAGTGGTTACAGGGGGGCAGGGAGAAGTTGGAGGCCAGCATGAAGGCAATATTAGAGGGACATTACAATGGCACAAATGGGAGGGCAGGAAAAGTATTGACTTCAGGATTTCCCATATTGCTGTCTGGCAATAATGAGGGAACACCAGGAGATGAACAGGTTGGAGAGGCAGTCGTGATTAGCTTGGGTCTGTATAATTTCAGGCAGAGATGCTTGCAAAACACCCAGGTAGAAAGGGCCAATAAGCAGCTGGAGGAAACAGGAGTATGGTGCTCGGGGGAGAGGTGGAGGCAGAAGATACTTACTTGGCAGCCAACCCATGTGATTGTGGTTGATTCGGAGAAGAGGGTGAAACATCCCAGGAAAACAATAGAGTCAAAACATGCCACTCCCTGGGTCGTTATTATTTAAGGAATGGGCAACAGAAGAGAATGAGACGGAAAAAGACCAGTCCAGGAGGTAGGAGGATTCGGGGAAAAGATTTCCTGAAATCAAAGGGAAAAGGGAGGAAGGGAGATGAGAAGCCATTGTCAGTTGTTTCAAAAGAGGCAGCCTGAGATGAGACCGCTGGTTTGAGCACAGAGATCGCCCAGATTGGGGTTTGGGGATAGACAGAGGGAGGGAGGGAGGGCCATTTCACCAGGAAAGGGAGTCTGTGATTCTGTTCTCAGTGTGCTGAGGCTCAAAGGGGAGACATTCCGTGCAGGCAGGGGGAGAATGGGTGTCCCTTCCAAGAATTAAAGTTAACAAGGCGACAGATTATCTCTGCATGGTGACACCGCATGGGATTTTCTCTTTTATATTTTTTTCATATTTGCCCAGTTTCTAGGATGAATATGTATTATTTAATAATGAGAACAAAACAGAGAAATCAAATGAAAAGTAAGCCAACTTTTAGAAGAATTTAGTGTTAGGCGGTCCTTAGCCTTGAGAAGTAGAACAGTGTCGTGAAAGGACCAAGGTCCCTGTGCCAATTCTGCCCAGCAGTGGCCGTCTAACCCTAAGAAATGGTTTCAGCATACAGATGCTTCTCTCCGGTCTGGGTTTCCTTCCGAGAACAAAAGAGCCATGTTGGAAAATCACTAAGTTGGTTTTAAGATCAAGAAGTCTAGGCTCAAGCTCATGATGTCTGAATAAGCTCTCAAATATACTAGAGAAAACTGATAGTTAAGGAAACCTTATAAAGCTTCATGTTAAAAGATATTTTATAATACCAATATTCGCTCCAATGTATGTGTTTTATAATGTTTGGTCTTGTTTTATTGGCTTTACTTAAAGCAAGGAACACCTACATCGATGATAATATATATGTATATATTTAATTGTGTTTTTTGCTATATGTTCTGTTTTAAAAATAAAATTTAATTCTTACCACAGAACCTTCTGTGTGCACCAATCAACGCAGAGAACAGCGTTTTGTGGGTAAGGACTTAAGGTCACAGTTGCCAAGACTACATATTTACTGCTTCCTTTAGAGTGCCCAAAGACATAAAGTTTTTATTGAGCAATTATCACAGGCACTGAGGAAATAAAAGCTCCAGACTGTATTTCATATCCATACCCTCTCACATGTGATGAGTGGTCTGGAATGGACATTTTTTAGTTATTTCTGTTTTCAGATGCTTTTAGGCAATGTACAGCAATGTAAATTAGTGGCCAAAGGCCCAGGCGGTGAAAAACATTAGACCAGATCTAAAAAAATCTACATCAGAGCCAAGCAGCAGCTTAGAAATAAAAATCTTAGGCCACTAAAGTTCAAGAATACCTTAAAGTCCACCAGGAACAGTCTCCTGCTGGAAGTGGGTGCTTTGGGCCACGTGTATCACACCTGCCTCTAGGGAAACACCCAAAATATCATGAGGCAGTTACTACTGATGAGCTCCACTTGGGTACTGGGGCGCTCTGCACCCGGATCTGAAACCTGCCTTTCTGACGTGCACGGCAGCCCAGACCTATCCTCGGTCTGCTGCCACGTCAGGTCTCACTACTCCTTGTTGGAATGTCAAATGTCCTGAGGAATTGCATTTGTTTTTGTTTTTTACAGACAAGTGAAAATATTACAGCCTCTATAACAAATTTGCTTTCCCTTTCCTAACTCCTAATTCTACTCCTGATACTACTCAGTAAGGATGCACTCTCAGCTGTTCCTATGTCTTGTGTGGGATGTAATTAATTTGAATCATTGATTGAAAACTTTAAACTTGATGCAGTGTTTTGTCTCTGTGTAACAGCAGATCTTTCAAATGGTGTACAATACAGTTTTTTTTTTTCTTTCAGTGTTCTATTTTTTTTAAATTATGGTAACATTGGTTTACAACACTGTATATGATATAGAGGTATAGGATTGCATCCCTCATGTGATACAGTTTTAATTGACCTCCATTAACTAACTTGTCAGACTAGCTGATAATTGCTGGCCCTGGGAAAATCATCCTGGGCAATGTGCATGGCAGGCCAAATGTTCACAGTTCAGCAGCCATTCTGGGGTAGGTTCACACACTTCTATTCTTACAGGTTGAGCAGGGTGCCGACTGCGAATCAGCTAGATTTATTTTCAAACATTCTGCATCAGTGTGTGGAATAATGTGGAATAATGCAATTACATAATTAAAAGTATATAAACTACTAAATTATGAACATGAGTAAACTGGTTGTTTCTAGGACAACATAAAGTTTTAGAAAGACTAAAGCAGACTCAGTAAAAAGAATGCTATCAAGTTAGGTGTAGATAAGACAACTGTAGAAAACTGAGAAAAACCGTCAGAATCTAGAGGGATTTTTTTTCACACATTTACTTTGCAGAGACTTTTACTTCTTACTCAAAGTGGGCAGTGTAGATAAATATGTAACCGTTATAATTTATGCAAGATCAGCCATGTGGGACTCTAAGAAAACTGGCCCCTTCTTCGAAGATTGGTGAATGAGTATACATTTATATGCTTTAAGTTAAAATTTAAATACTTAAGAGATAGATCTTTTTCATGATTTCTGGGTTTAGTCACCTTTTTCAAACAATTGAACAATTATTGGCTGGACCAGTCTCTGAGGACACTGCTAGTGGGTTGCTAAGATGAACATGACATCACAAGACAATCTGAAGAATCCATGTAATCAAGGTTTACCAAGAACGATATAGTAAATGAGATATGGCAGAAGGCAATGTTGCCAGGAATTATATTCATAAGTTTCACCAGTTCGTGCTTAGGAACTTTATATATATATATATAAATATAAAGTCAACAGTCAGAATATACAATCAAGGACCAGTAAAACAATTTTGCAAAAAGTAGAAATTTTAGCAGAAGCCAGCAAATTATGGGTACAGTATGCAAGAAACCCAGGAATTTAAGAAATATATACAATGTTAGAAGAAGGAGAAACTTCATATTCACTGGAAGAGAAGCTTTATGAAGATGAACATTCAAAACAATGTTCTTTGAAAAAGCAGGAGAGTACTACTCTACTGGAAGAACTTTCCAGAATGAGTCACTCAATGAGAAAACAAGGAGACTAAGGAATAAAAAAGGCAAAGCAGGTGTTAGGGACTTGGTTACAGAAAAACTTAACAAGAGATGAGGAACAAGGCTTATGAGAAGAAACAAGTGAAGTTGGAAGAAGCAATTTACCATAAGTTAGTCCACTTCAGCAAAAATGGTCTCATGATCCTATTAAATTACCTTATTATATGATTAATTTTGAAAAAGAGACACTTTAGGGTCCCAGACATACATCATAAACGAAGTTATGTGAACTGAAAGAGCCATTTCTTGATGTTACTTAAAACATTCCAGCAAAATAAAAAATTTGTAGTTAAATGGTCTGATATTTCAAGAGATTATAAAAGGGTGAGAAATGAATATCCCTCATGAGTTTGGATCCTAGGTCATGATTTAATACTTTATACAGTACTTTGACATTAACCAATGGCTTTTACATATATGATTTCTTTTAAAATTCATATAACTCTGTGAGGAGGTGAAAAGAACCTATTTTACAGGTGAGAAAACTAAAACTCATAGATGGTGAATGATGTCCCCACGCTTACACAGCTGCAAAGTAGTAGACCAGAACCCTGGGGTTCCAATGTAAAGTATTATTTAAAGTTTTGAAAAGAAAGGAACAAATTTAAATTTCCATTAATTCCAATAGTTGGGTTTTTATGAATTCTTTCCTTCTCTCCCTCCAGAGACTGTGGTCATTGGAATATCTTGCTTTTTCACTTAGCATCATATAGTATGCATTTATCATCACTGCTACACTATACAGCATTCTGACACAAGAATTATTTCACTAAAAATAATACCACGGGCGAGGTGCTACTCTAGAAAACCTCATAACAAAGAAGACAGAGACATTTACTTTCCCAATGACCATTAGGAACAGCCATTTCCAAAGGCCAAACAGGCTCTTTTCTTTGTTCTCATTACTGTAGGTAGAACCAAAAGAAAAGTCTTTTCTCTGTGGCTCATGTGTCATGTGCTGGTCACATGAATGAACAGTAGCCCCCTGTCCAGAGTCCCTCTCTCCTTCCCTTCACAGAATGTATTTTTCAATTACTCTCTGTTTGCTTGATGCTGCACCCTCACCTTTATTGAAAAATCAAGAAGAAAAATGTGTATGTGAAATATTTTTATATTTTATCCCCTATTCCTTATCAAGGTAGTTATTTTACACTGAATGAGTATAGCCTATTGAGTAGTGAGAGCCATCTTAGAACATGAATAAAGGCAACAGATCAATGAAAATTGCTTTAAGTTTAAATCACGTTCTGATGCAGTGACATCCAACAACAACAACAACAAAACCCACCAACACTAAGCAAGAAAATAAAATGGTCTCTGTTGCGTTTTATTTGGCTCTCAGACAACCATTTGGTCTTACTTTCCCTAAAAGGCAACCAAGCAATAGCTCCTTGGCACAAACCAAGAGTGGTCTGGACGTTGATTAATTTATCTAGAAACCCCTCAGCTCTCCATTGCAATCTGTGCCATGACAACACAGCCTAAATCAAATTTTAAATGAACGCAAACACAGCCGCTCTCTAAGCCAAATTTTGGAAAAACACCTTAAAAATTCCAAGTGGAAGTCTTGTAGATCCTGAGAGGCCTGTATGTTACTTCTAATTTAGAGAGGTGTCAAGATACCTTTCTCCGAGGGCCAAGAAAGAAGGATGAGGTAACCGAACACCGAGATGACGCCATAGTGAACCCCAAGGAGACAGCTGTGTTGTGTGCAGTTCCCAGCAAGTGTTCTCATCATTTTGGATTCTTTGTCCTACACTTGCGGCATCTCTGGGGTGGAGGCCATCTAGCTCAAGTAATCACCCCCCACATCCTAACGCCATTGATAGGGCAGGCTCAGAAACAGCAAGGAAGCTTCCAGAGACACCGTTGTGCCAGAATATTTGGTTATTTCTTTCCTCACTCCCAGAGTGTTTAGCCCACATCTGTGGGGGTTCGGGTCCCTGAGAGGGCCTGAGACTTACCTGTGGGGGTCCGAGAGCGGCACTGCCCAGTCATGGGGCTGTACTCCTGGTTCTCATCAGCGCACACACACAGGAAGGACCCCTCGACATTTTCACAGAAGGCTTCACCACATACGCCACTCAGCAGCTCACATTCATTCACATCTGGAAAAGGGAACACAGATCAAGTCAGACATGTGCCTCGTTCCCGACAGCTCTTTATTTCACCAGCTGTGCCAAGGCTAGTAGTGTCTGTTGGAAACAAGGGGCTCCCCACTGAGCCATCAAGCGCCTTCTGCTATTTTAGGGAAGGGGTTGCTAACGTGGGCGGGTAGGATGGGTTTGTGTGAAAAGGCTATGAAAATGCAAAGTTATAGATTACAATTTTGGCTTTAAGGGACAGCCCAGAACGATACTGCCAGCATCCTATCTATTCTACGACCATGTGTCTTCCTTGGCTTTTTGACATAATGAAGCTTAAATAACAACACTTTCCTTTCAGTTCTTCATTCAAGGAAAATGAGCAGCCACTGGCACTTTAGAAACCATAGCGTTCTTCAAATTTATTTTTAAAAATTACTTTTACATCTCCTCAAAGTCCTAAAATATTGTTCTCTGGCAGTCCAAGCACCCTTAACTTAACAAATCAAGCTCAGATTGTGTATCCTGTTGAGAAATAAAGGAAAGACCCCCTGCAACTATTCACTAGGCTACATTGGTCATTCACATGAAACCAGTAACTTCTGATTTCACTACATCTTCAAAATCCTATTGGTGTTCCACAGTGTAATTTCTATTTTTCTAATATTTATCTTCTTAAATATACTTAATTGAAACACAGTTAAGTAATTGAGGAGTAAATTTTATTCCACGTTATGCAAATACATAGCCCTAAAGAAAGGTTAATTTCATGTTTGACCTTGTCCATACAACCTTTTACCTTGTTTCCTCTGAAAAGGTTTTATGAATGACTGCCCAGTTCAGCAAAGTACCTGACTCCACATCTGAAATGCTCATGCATTTTATGAATTAAACATGTACAAACATCAGTGTTCTTGAGCACACTTGGAGATGGTTTATAGAAAGTTAAAAATTTGAGCAATTACCCAAATCACTCAAGGAAAAAAAAAAAACCTATTTTCACCTGCTATCCCCAGTTAATTGGACAAAACGTTTATGTATTTTGACTTATTTGGATAATTACCTCAGTTTTCCATTTCACTCTGTATATAAACAGATATAAACCCAATGAGCTGTTTTCATTTATGAAAAGATACTGTAACCTGAAGTTAAGCACAGAGTTGGTATATTTAATCAACCTAGACAGTCATAATTTAGACCAGAAAAATTGACTTTAGAAATTTGCCAGTTCACATTTATCAGTTTTAGGAAACTGTCAAATGGAACTTTCTACTTTCTTAACTTGCATTATTTACATGGCTATTGAAATCTCTCCCACCAGACCACATTCATTCAACAAAAAATATTTTTTCATTTACTTCTATGGGCCAGGCACTAGGGAAAGAATAAGGAGTCAGGCAGCCCAACTCTTACCTTCATGGAGCTCGGAGTCCAGTTAGGGAATTCATGAGGTGATCCCAAGGCTAGCAGTGAGTAGCACAGAGCACTATGCCCAAAGCTGGGAACAGTGGAACGTAAATACAGGGGTGGATTAGGGAGATGCCGTGGGAGCCAAGCGCCCGTAGGAGCAGGTGATAAGGACGAGTGAGTGATAAGAAGAAGGAATAGAAGTGGAATGGGGTGGAGTGGGGTTAGGGACAGCCAGAGCAGAAAAATCAGGTGGTCTCAGCTGATTCATTTCTTAGACTCTATAGAACACTCAATGTGGTGAATTGCATATAACAGATGCTCAGTTAAGAGTTTTGAAAAAGTGAATAAATACCTGTTGCAGTCACTGAAATGATAACCAACCCCCCCTCTCTAAGGTAGAGGGGAGGCTTGTGTGCCAAGATGAATCTTCCCATGGGCTCCATGTATTCATCTGGCTGATAGAGATGGAGGTTAACCAGGGGGCCGCAGGGCCTTGTGGAATCAATGGTTCAACACCTGGCAGCTCAAGAATTAGCTCGTCAACCAAATGCACTGAGCACCGACAACCCCCCCAACATCAGCCTGAGCAGGAGGGAGAGACAAACTTCTCAATCACATGGAGTTCTTGCCTTGGAGAAGGCGCTGCAGGTGGCGCACATGAGATTAAATGATTTCAGAAAAGAGGTCGTGAACACATCACAGAATCTGCTGAAGGTATCTGGGGCGCAGAAGGACGGGTCACAGCTCAGTTCGAGAGAGAAACATGGAGCTGGGATGATACCTGGAAGAGATGCCAGCTAACTTCCATCTTTAGGAATAAGGGAGATAAATCCAGACTCAGAGACGGGAAGGGGGAGAGGAGATGCCCAGCAGAAGGTGCAAACAACAGGCAAATAATCGCATAGTTTCGTGAGCAGCCGCAAGCAGCTTCCTATTGCACCAACATAAAAGGTGAGGCAGGAAGTGATGAGGCTGAGAAGGAAAGTGGGCACCATAACACGTGACCTAGTTAATCAAAGTACTAAGTGAAAGGCAGGAGATTTTTATCACTTGTATTCTGGTGTGAAAGAGATTAAAGCAGGAGTTGGAATGAGCAACTAGCATAGCCTTAGCTTAACATTGATTACTATTCAGGTGATTTTTATCCTTACTATCCCAGACAGATTTTCATTTCCCCAGTTTAATCTGGATGGGAAATGAATGAATGCCTCCAATGCAAATTTCCAAGCTAAAAAGTTACTGAGCCCTCCTCAGGGTACCATCTGCTCTGTCCTCAAGAAGCTTTTTTTTTTTTTTTTCATGAAGAGAAATAAAGGCCTGGTTATCGGTGAAGTTTTTGACTTAATAGCCTTTCTTCTCTTTCCCATTGAATTGCACTAATTGCAAACATGCTTGATACAACGAATTTGACTTAAAGAAATCACGGTCGGCCAGAAAATGAAATATAAAATATCTGCTATGTGAGCCTGTGTTGGACCATATTCTAAGACATCTGATGATAGTCAAGAGCCCTTCCAGCTCCGTCAATCTTGGAACAGACTGAAGAAACAGAGTTGCGCAATCCAAAGCATCATTTTACGGGTGTCATTCCTGGAAACTAAAACTCTTGCCAGCGCTTTTCCTTAAATGCGCTGCCCGAGGAGGTGCATTCTGAAGACAGACTAGCTATACCACACACCAGACTCTATTTCCTGTGCGGGAGGGACTCAAGCGTTCTGCATACTCGGCTAAGAGTTTAAACAGATGTTCTTTTTAATATACATTTAAATTCAAAGTTAGACTTCTATATTTCTTAATGTTCCTAATCATTTCAGAAGTGTAGGCTGTTTCCGGCTATCCCCAAGTTGTATGACAAAGTCAAATCAGGTTGAAACCCTGCCCGAAGTACCTCACTTCCAATCTCTCTTGTTACCGACAACTTTGATTTCTTTTCAACAGATGTGAGACAGGTTGGGGGGAAAAAGTCTAAAAACTCACCCACACACCCTTGCCCATCCTGTGGGGCTTGAAAGCCCTGATAACAGAGGCAGCGGAAGGAGCCAGCCGTATTATCACAAAACCCGTGAGTGTCACAAATAGTGTTGTTTACACATTCATCAATATCTGCAAAAAAGACATTTAACATCAGACACAAAACAGACTGACAAACACCAGATAGTAATGGATTGGCAGAGGCGCCCAACACACCCCGATGAGTATGAGATGATCATGTTTACACAGAAGTGAACTTCAAAAACATTTAACATATAAATAAAATGTTTTGCTGAATGTATCTTAATCCACAAATTATTGGGTTCTAGAAAACAGTTTTCCTTAGGATTGCTTTCAACTGAAATGACAGCTGCAATTGGCATGGTCAGTTTTTTCTACAAGTTTTCAATTCTTTATTTCCAAGGAGAATATATCCCTACAGGGTAAATGTGTGGAAGTATCGTATCGTTACTTTTTCCAAAGGCGGTCAGTGGTAACTGTTCCATCTGCAGAGTTGAGGGATGAAAGGAGACTGGCCTGTCTGGGTAATGGTTCGCTCAACTCTACAGATAATCTTGATCAATCTAAACAGCAGTCCCATGAAGGGGGGAAGGGAAAAGAGAGAAAACAGGAGGGAGAGAGAGAGAGAAGGAACAGGAGAGAGATGGATACTGATGAATTCAACAGCAAGGCCAGACAGTCCCAGTTATTCATGGGAAAAGATTTCCTGTCACCCAGTTAAAGCCATTCAAGGTTCTCGATGTCAGTGTTGCCTCATGATCAACCAGTGGTGAATGTGTATATACATTTTGTTCTCTACAAACCTGATAATGGCCTTCTGCCTTTTCCCCCATTAATAAAAATGTTCTTTAAAAAGTGATGTCTCAATTGCAAAGTTACCAGTAGACTTTCAGATTCAATTCTTCTTTATCCTTCTAGTTCCTAACTTTACTCTCCAGTCTTTCATGTCCTTCTCCTAGTTCACTGCCACGCCACACATTTCCATTTACCCGGCTCTCTGGCCACTCTGCCTCTGGAATTCACCATCCCCAAATATAAGTTTTTGGAGAGACAATTAAGAAAATGCAATCACTACCTCCAAATGCCTGTGAAGAATTTACTTTTATATTCAAATGATGAAACAAGATAACAAATGACAGAGACAGAATTCAGTTTGGGGAAGTTAACAAAATGGAGTTATTCTCTTATGAATTTTTCAAAGTCAAGGCCAAGATATTTTCTAGAGGAAAAAAAAAGATACATGCAAGAATTTTCAGCAGTTGTCTGATTCTCCTTCCTAATCAAGACTAATCAATCTATTAAGATTAAATTCAGAGAATGTCTCACTTTTGAACTGCAAAACATGAGCGACTATATAAGTTCTCTCAAATCTTTTGGCCAGGCAAAAGTGTGGGTCCCCTCTCATTCCAAGGCTGGCCCTTGCTCCGACCCCTACCAGTCTCTTCTCCCTCTAGGCCAACCTTTTCATCCTTCTCCAGCATCTTCAACTATTCCTCCTCACTTCCTCCATCACTGCCGTCCAAAATATTAAATTCTTTTGGAAAAACTTTCATTGACCATGATGTCACCTGCTGTGCCTTTCCATTCCTTCTACCGTCGCAAAATGTCTCAAAAGATTTACACTCATTGCCTTTCTTTCTTAATATATCTCAGTAGTAAAAAGGAATGAATAGTTAAAACACCACCAACACTGAGTACATCATCACTGTGTTCCTAGAATCACCGCAGTGATTAAATAAGATGGGTCCAGTGTGCCTGGAACGCTGCCTGGCACGTAACATCAGCAACAACCAATAGATGGCGCTACAGTTATGAGTTCGGCTGCTATCCCGACAACCCCACCAAGGACAACTACTGCAATTACCACTCTCCTCAATAACTTAAAACTGACATCCCAAATCATCTTACAGCCCTCCTCTGAGAAAAGTCACCAATGACAGACCCATGATTAAATCTACGATCATTATCCAATCAGTCACCATCACCCTTGAACTCTGTCTCTTCATAACCCATGAGAGATTATTATTCTTGGTCTGCCTTTGACCACTTTGGCTGGCCCTCACCCTTTCACAGCCTGAAGGTGGACATTTGCCAGAGCTCAGAACTAACCACCCCGCCTGCCCATCCATCCCGGGATCTGCTTCATCCTCACACTCCCCTCTCCAGACTCTCCTAGCTTCAATTACCACAGTGCTCAGAATGAATCCCAAGTCTTCCTCTCTAGCCAGAATCCTTATTCTAAATCATTTCCATTTAATCATCTCAAATTTATCAAACCTAAAACCAAATTCTCTGTCTTCCTAATACACTGCATTCCCTGACCTTAGTGAGAAATCGCTCTCACCTCTCTGCTTCCTTCCTACATCTCCCCTTCCCAGCTTGAATTCAGGATTCAACATTATTTCATATCTAGGGAAAAAAAAAAAAGCATCTCCCTTGCAGCATCTAACACAAAGATGGCACTCAATCAATCTGTTCTTATGGATTTTTAACATCAGCCTAAGACTGGGATTACAATTTATTTACTGATCATAAAAGGGGTTAACGCACCTTGCCATCGATTCACTGAGTGCAGGCCACTGCTAACTTCCTAAAATGGGCATTTGTCAGAGATTATTTTATTCATTAATCCACAGGATTAAAGGGTGGAAAGAAACAGAGACATCCTTCAATTGCCACTTATATACTAATGATTTCTAGTCTCTCTCAAGGGTTGGACTCCGTCCTTTAGAACCATTTACCTATGGACGTGTTTATCATAAATGAACTATCACGGCCTCCTCACCTCTCCTTATTTCTCCTATATTCCCTTCATCAGAGAATCTAATCAGTCACCCACGCCAGAAATCAGTGTCTTCCTTCCCATCCTCAGACTCCAGTTCCTCCCTTGAGCCCTCATATCTGTCTTTCCTGGTACTCTTCATATTCCTAATTGGTTTCCTTATCTCCGTCTTGCCTCCCTCCTCCTAATCTATTCACCACCCAACAAGAAAACCTGTCAGCAGCACTCCCTTGCTCAGAATGTTCAACATTTCTTCTTGGCTAGAGGATACCAGAACAGAAAGCATCCTCATCATCTGACTCCTGGCTCCATGTCTGCTCACAGCTCTTAGTTGACCTTCCAATGTGTAGTGCAGCCTTAATGGTATCGAAAGCTCTCTGGACTTGAATTTCCCACTGACTTGGTGCACCACCTCTTCTTCCACTAGAAATGCCACCAGCCCCTTCTGTGCTCCTGGCACCTCAGGAGTCAGTCCAGGGAACAGCTCCTGTGTGGCATCTTCCATAGTCACTTCCAGAGATGAGATTCCAGGGCTGCTCTGAAGCCCCTTGTGCCAACACTGTGCTTACTGGGGCTGCTTTTAGCGTGGGGTATCTTCAACTGAACCTCACCAATAACTTATTCTCTGCTAACATGAAACAGTGGGTAACAAACAGAGAGGACAGAATAACAGCAGCCAGAAATCTGGTGGCTGCTCAGTCCAGATTCTTGAAGAAAAATCTCTTGCTTTCCTTCGTTATTCATGCTGTGAAGTTACTGCACAGGATGATGCCTCATGATCACCAGCTCAGGAATTGAGTCACTGACCCAAAGGTGAACAGGTCCTGGAGCAGTTATGGATTCCTGGGCGGCTCACTGTGTCAGACTTACTGTAACAGTGATTAACAGAGAAAGTTTGGATGAGCAATATCTTGGATTTGAATGAATAGGGGAAAAAAATCCCATGGTATGCCTGCTGGAGACTAACTCCTTGACAACTAATGTTTTATGAAAGTGATATAATGTAACTCTCGGCAGTTCTAGGTTTTCAACAATGAGGTGAGGTAATAGCTTAATAAAAGGACAACATTTATTTCACTTCTGACTAATGACCTGTATAAAAAACATTATTTCATTCGAATGCTCTGTGATGATGTGAACTGTTTTCCATTGTGAGTCTAGTCCATAAAAATAATTATAAGAACTGTTACAATTAAGTATAAAAATATAGGTACATGTTAAGAAAATATATTGTTATGCAAGAAAAGCCCCACCAAACTACATCAAATGAGTGAAAGTCACACTGTTTTTGCTGAAGTTGAATGTGGAATATGACACTAAACTTTGAATGATGGAACTTTCACAAGTTTTCTTTTCACTTAATGAAAGCTGCATCTACAAAATCACTAAGACAATTTTGCTGAGTGTCTAGAAGAACCCTACATGATATTACCAGTACTCACAGTCCCACAGATGAGGGATGTAGGAATGAAAGTCCAAGTAGCTCTTATTTGGCAACCCAGAGGAATCCGGCATGCTGCTGTAAGAGCCACTGATTTCTCATGCCAGTGTTGGCTATTTCTATTTTACTAAACAAGGTAGATATAAATATTATTGCTTCAATGGAAATGAACACAAGACCAAGAACAGCGGGTCATGAATGTGAACATTCCAATGACAAGATTTCCTAAATACCAGAAAGACAAAAAGAGCACAGATGTGGGCACCTGGAGCTGCCTGGACTCGGTGTTAAGGTAGTGAGGAATATGTCAATGCCTGGCAGCCCCACGCTTGAGGACCTTAACCATTGCCTATTTGACAGATCCATTATCCTTTGTTCATATTCTTTCTCCTTTGCACATTTTCTCAATGGCTCAAAGGTCTTTCAACAGCTACTGATGGTTACGGGGTTTCTACATAGGAGGATAGCATTCCAACCATGTGCCTGGAATTCTCAAATAAAGGAGTCACCCTCTCCCTTAGGTAAAGTCAACTATGAAGTAAAGTTAAAGTATGGAAAAGGTATGTGACATTTTAGGGTGAGGGTAAACTCCCACGTGCTTATTGTGTTTTCTTTTTTTACTGTGCTAACCTTATTTACTCACCAAAAATAAGGGAAAACTTATTTATACACCAAAAAAAAAATCACAACTATGTTCAAAGACCTCAACATGAAACTCGTAACATTTCAATGAGTCCACTAAATGTTCTGTGTTATATATAGAAAAGTCTACGTGGAGGGGCAGGGTGGGGTCTTGGTGTATACTCTTGAATCAAATGACTTTTTTTTTTTAGATACACTCTTCTGTTTTGTTTTGTTTTGAATTAAGAAAAAAGGGCTCTTTTTTCTTAACACCTCCTATCTTTGTCTTGTTGATTTTCTTCTTCCTTATGCTGAGCAAACTGTTGAAGGAAGGAGCTCATGATAAGTGACGACAGGAAATGTCATTTCACCAGCAAAATCTCCAGTTTCTGCAAGGCTGGGAGGAAGACATCCTTGTGTCAACAAAATATTTTCAGATGACATGGTTCATCTCAGCTTGAAGGGACTGAGAGGGTTATCCAGGTCAACTCCTTCATTTGAAGAACCAGAAAACTGAGAGGAAGGTAACTTGCCTCGAGGTTACCCTATCTGCTGGCAGTAGAGCTGGTGAGGGAAAAGTGCCTAATGAAGGAACAATTTTCTGAATCTGACTTTGTGGCCCTACCCATCATGTCCTCTTGCCTCCCAACCACAGGGGTGGTCATAAAAGGTTAGCACAGTAAAGAAAGAAAACACTAAAAAAAAATTGTGAGCCAAATAAGCACGTGAGAGTTGTTTACTGCAAAGGGAGGTCAGAACACACACTCTGACTCGGCACTCCCTGACTTACAGTTTAAAGGAACAGCCTCCCCTCTAGTCGTTTATCCAAGGCCGTCCTACTCAGTGTCATCAGACTTGGAATTTCAATATCCAAGCTGCTGCTGGTCCCCCAAATTATGTTTCCATCCAGGAGATTCTTGGAAGAAAGTCCTGCCTAGCACATGGGTGTGCAAGCCACAGAAGACCCCAGGACTATCTCAGACTGGTTCTCTCTGTAGATCCTTGTGAAAAGTAAATGGCCTACTACTTCAGTCCGGGCACTCCTGACCAATGGCAACTGGTTAAAAATTTGGTGCCAGAACCTTAAAAAAAATTGGGTGAAAGAAAAGGGATGTAGGTTTCCTACTTGAGAGGAACTCCTTATTGAAAGAAACAGAAGCCAACCAGGAGACAGCAAATCCCAGCCAAGAAGTGGGACTGAACAATGTTGGACCAACTGAATTGCCCAAAGGAATTTTAAAATGGCATGGCTGCCGGCCCAAAAGAGATTAAGGTTTCTTTCGCAGCACAGGAGGAAAGCCAGTATTAAAAATGGAAGATGAACACAAGACCTAAAAAAGAAAAAAAATTAAATTTAGCCAATAGGAAATTAAAAACTTGATTTGGAGATGGTCCAGACAATTTAGGATATGGAAAGAGACTTTTAAAATATGTGCACTAGGGTCTGGCAACACTGTCGAGGCTGGGTAGTATCAGCCTTATGTGTTATGAAAAATCACCTTGTTCTGGGAAGTGGGGATGAGCCAAAAACCAGCAAAAGAGGTGTCCTTGTGCAGAGTTTGACTGACATGTATTGCCTGACAGAGAAAGGAGGGTTCCTGTAAACTTAGATGGCCATAAGTCTGTTTTGAAAGCAGCTAACAGCCTAAGATAAGCAACAAGAAATAACCGAGGTAGCAAATTATTTCCAACTCAATTTTCCAGCACAAGAATTCCGGAAAACAAGGCTGGCCAATGAGAGATGACTTTTCCAGATTTGAGACTCAGTATTTTAAAAGAGATTTATTTAACTAATTCTTTAAAGCTTATCCAGAGCAGTCTTCCACTTGATGCCTGTAAACGGAAGTTCCAGAGAAACGAAATCCACACACTGCTCTGATTTTAATCAATCAATATGTGGACAGTGCTTCACAGTGACAGATATCCCACTGAAAACCATCTTAGAAATCACCATCACCACCCCAAATGGGGGACTTATTCTTGATGATGCCCCATATCCAATCATCACACTTCTCTCCAGCTCAATCTCTCCCTACCACTCCAATCTTATTTGGGATCTCAACATCTTTCACCCGATTCATGCCGTGAATTTCTGATTGCTTTTTCTCATTCCAGCCACTCACTGCTATTCTGAATCCACCCTCCAAAGTGAGAGAATCATTTATCTATTGAAATAGTTCAACCAAATAATTCTCTGCTTAACCCTCTTCAGTGTTTCCTGTGGATACTAGTGTAAAGGGCCTTGTCACATGCCCTCCTGAGCTCATCTACTTCTAGACTCTTAAATTGTTTTTTCTAGCTGGCTCCTCTGCCCCCATCTTCGGTTCCATTCTCCTTTTCCTCCTGACTGGACACGTCATCAGGATCATACATTACCTGCTATCACCTTAAAAATAACAAAGAGCATCCTTGCACATAATGCCTTCAGCAAGAACCATGTTTTGCATTCCCCCTTTAAAGGTTTGAGGTTCTCAAACACAAGCTGTCATTCACTCTATTAGTTCTCATGTGATCACGCGTGACTTTAATATACTGGATTCCACTGAAATGGCTCTTTTTTCTTTTAAGATTTATTTATTCATTTATACAAGAATCGGGGTACAGGACAGATGCGCAGGAGGGTGAGAGGATTCACCAGAGACAGAGCGGGGAACTGAACAGGCAGACTGACCGAAATACACTGCTGAGGGGAGCAACGGGCGAGACAGGAGAGGTCTGCCACGCCATGTGGGACCCTCGCATGCCGCCGGGATCGAACTGGCGCTGCAGAGACTGCGGACAGCTTCACAGCGCAGTGCTCAACTGCCTGGGCCACCAGGGGAGGCCCTGAAATGGCTCTTGATAAGTCACCAGTTTGTAAAACCCAAATCCACCTTAACAGGTTCTCAGTTTATTAACTTAGTCCTGTTGACCTCTCTATTTTTCTTAACACAACCTCATCCTTTGGATTCCAGGGAGCTAGATGCTCCTAGTTTTTGTTAATCTTTTGGCCACTCCCATACAATTTCTTTTACTTTAGTCCTAATGTTGATGTTTCTCAGGATCTAGTCCTAGACCTTCCCTTCTCCTTCCATGATCTGTCTTGATGACTTCATCCAGTTCATCTTTCTAATAGCTTCAAGTAACTTCTATAGATGATTACACCCAATTTGTATTTCCAATCTAGACTTTTCTTCCAAGTACAAGATTCAACTTGATCCACCTGCCTACCTGCCAACCCACATGGATAGTTAGTTCACTGACAAATCTAGTTTAATACACCCAAATCATACTCATCATTTGTTGGGTTTTTTTTGTATCATTTTCACCATGTCAGCTAACACCTACTTGCTGAAATCTAGAAGCAGAAAGTTATTCTTAATATTCCTTCTTCTGTATGCCCTCTAGCCAATCCGACACTATGTTCTAAATGAGGTTCAATATCTGAAATATTTCGTCAGCCTTTCACTTCATTTCTCTCTCTGACCCTGCCACAACTCTAACCAGAGCTACCAATATGTCCAGCCTGAATGTCCTAGAAGATGCCTTGAAGTTTTCTGTCTCTTTAATCCAATTTCCAAATAGCATTCTAGGGAATACACACTTTAAAAGTACAAATTACATTACTGAATTAAATACAACCCCCCACCCCAAGACACACAATATATATGCAGGATGGTAGTGAGGATATATATAATCCAACAGAAGGATAAAGAAAAAAAGAAACAAACAGCAAATGGAAAGTATAGAGTAATGTACAGATCTGAATCTCCTGAATACTAGGCAGTTACAGTAGCTGTCTATGAATTAAATGCTCTGATAAAAAGATAAAGATCATCATTTTAGATTAGAAAATATTACCTATAAACTGCTTATAAAAGAAGGACCTTTTAGTATAAGAATATGGAAAGGTGGAAAAGGCCCAGCCATGTAAATTTAAAGACAAAACAGATTTAAAGGCAAGCTGTATTGGATGAGGCAGTAGTGACATTTCAAAGGGACCAAAAGGTCAATCTGACAGGAAAATACAGAAATTCTCTACTTAATTCAACTGTCAGAAAAATGAAGTACAACTCAGCAAACTAAAATTAAAAATAAACTTTCATTACAATAGGGGGAGATTATAAAATACCCTCTTTAGCAAGTTATATACAGGAAAACCCAGAAGGGATAGAAGTAATTTGAATAATTACAAACTGGTCCCTACTAACCTATGTAGATCTAATTGCAGAATACACCTCGTTTTCAAGTAAATGAAAATATCACTGAAACTGATATTTTGAGTTGCAAACTGATATCTTGAGTTCCAAGGACTGAAGTCATTGAATGTACTCTAGTCAGAGTGCCACTGAGCTAAAAATTTATAACAAAATGTAACAAGAAAATGTCTGAATATTAAGGAAAATATTTAGAAATTAACATAATAGAAACGAGAAAAATCAACAGAAGTTACTTCTTTGCAAAAACTAATAACCCAAGAAGATTAAGAACAAAACAGAAAACACAAATTACAAATGAAAACGAAAAGGCCTCATTACACATTCTACAGGTATTTGGGAAATAATGAGAGGATATTATGAATAACTTTGTGCCAAAGAATTTGAAATTTTACCTAAAATGGGTAAATCTTTAAAAAACAACACTTATTAAAACTGTCACAAACAGTACAAAACCAGAATCTTTTAAATAAATCTTAACAGGAGTATAAAAAACTTTATAACTCATATAACAAAACCTAGCCCAGAACTAGGCCAAATGACTTGACTGGTGACTGCTTCAAGGAATCTAATGAAGAACTAATAATTTTGCACACACACACATCTCCAGAAAACCAAACACTCTTCAACTCAGTTTATGAAGCCAGAACAACCTTGAATTCACAATTTCATCAACACTTATTAAAAGGAAGAACTAAGGCTAGTCCCTCAAACATGGAAGCACATATTCTAAACAAAATGTTAGCAAATTGACTCCAGGGATATATAAGGAAATTACATCATGACAGTTCATTTTAAGAAAGCAAGGGTATTTTCACCCTGCCCCCCCCCAAAAAAAATGGCTGAAATGTGTATGTGATAGTGGACACTAGAAATGGATTATAATACAGAAACCACATATCAAGGACAGCTGCAGAAGATAGATCTTATGTGGGTTCCAGTACAGATCTATATTATGCTTGGGTTGCTCCATGTAACCACCTAAATAATATATTTCAATAGATGCAGAAAGGCATCTGCTGAAATTTCAAACCATTCATGATAAAAACACTTAGGTAAACCACAAATAGAAGGGAATTTCCTTATTTGCTATGGAGTACCTATTTCAAAACACCTACAGCAAACATCACATATAACAAAGAATATTAAGTGCTTTCTGATGAAATGGGGAAGACAACAAGGAATTAGGCAGCACTGCTTCTAGTAAACATTGCAACAGAGGTAGTGGGCAATATGATAATAAAAAGTATGACTAGAATGAAATAATAAAGCATTGCATTATTTGTAGGCAACAGAATTATCTCCAAAGCCCAACCTAAGGGAGCTAAAGTCAAAACACAAAATCAATCTGTAGAATATACGTAATGTCTTTCCTTAGGATTTTAACCACATGTTTTATGACCCTCTGCAAGAAAAGGGAATTCTTTAAAACTCTGTCCTAACTATGGTATCTTTTTTTAATTGTTATGAAGAAATGAAGAAATATCATGGTATAAATTTTATAATCATTTGCTTAGAATGGTAGCAGCACTATGTTTTTCAGAGCAGTCTAGAAACCTGATATTCTAGGACATAGGGTTCAGTAAATATGAATATTTAAACAGATAATGGAAAGTTAGACGTTTGAGAATGGGAGTAAGACCTCAGTTGAAAGGAGATCAGATTTGACTGCTAAGCATTCCTGAGACACTGGATCTACCCAGTCTAGCTCCCCAGGTGCGCTCTGGCTCTGCCACCCTCCAGAGCAGGCTGAGCGGACCCTGCCTAGGACTCTTTCTCCATTCTACATGCCCTTTCATAAGTTTATAGATAAACAGTAAACGTTCTTTTACACAAGGGTAAACTGTTTTCAAATCAGCAGTTTTTGTTTTTAACACTTGAAGAGTCCAGAGAGTTTTTTAAATATTTAAATTATGTCCCAGTTCTCATTTCCATTAGGTTTTTGCAAACAAGAAAGTGGGGAAACATACACAGAGGAAGATTCTCTCTGCATCATCCAAAACACGGTCACAGTGACCGGCCTCAGTGAAATCATTTGAGATTCATTGCTGACCAAAAGAACGGTCCAGGAAGAGTTATTTTGGCTTATACACTTCAAACTATACTAACAAACGCGTTCAGTGAATGAACAAGAAGATGGGGCATGTGTTTTGTCTCTGTTTTACCCATGGAGGGAGTTCACGAAGCACAGGGTCTGTAGCTGGAAAGGGTGTCCATGCCGAGGAACAGCTTGGAAAGCCTGCAGTCTGCACATACCTTCCACTCAGAGAACAGGGACCTGGCGGAATTGAGGGCACTGCCTGGGGAAGCTGCTGCATCTGCCAGCTGTTTGGTCAATTACAATAAAACCTCAATATGATAGGGTAAAATCCCCAAATGAGTATCTGTGACATTTAAAGGAAAAAATCCGAGTTAGATAGAAAAGCAGTATATTTTTATTGAGACACAAAACATTTTTCTTTTTCACAGAAGCCCAGTAAGTCATCTATGCTTCTGAGAAGAGTGCATTTTTTCAATAAAGCCATCTTCTACCTATTTCTTCTCACTATGAACTGACAGAATATTATATAAAAACTAGAAAGATGAATGACAAAAGAAACATTTCTAAATATTTAAAGCAAAGAAATGAGAAGAAAGCTTTAAAAACTTTTTACTATGAAAGATAGTCATTCTAATTGAGTATTTTATAATGGACTATCATAAAAAGTGGAGTATTTGAATAAATCCTTATTATGAATAAATGCCATGCTACTCAGAAAAAGTTCTTTGGATACTTACGGAAAATATCCTGAGCTCTGATTGCCTATTTCTCCTATTACAATTACTCAGAAAGAATATGTGTGAAATAGACATTTGTTTTTATACTGTATGAGTTATTTTTTAATGTACTACTATTTTGCCTTAATAAAATTATAACCATTGGATTTATCTTTAAATGAAGTTTTATATTTTTACACCTGATTTTCCCCTAAAAATCACCATCTTATTCTAACTTTAGAATCTAACTGTGCATTTTCTCTTACTATTCTGACTCTTAGAGGTGTTGCCAGTGAGGACTGGGGAGGAAGCCCCAAGCACACGCCAAACATATCAAACCCCAGATCCATCTTTTTGACACTTAGGCCCCAGAGGCAAAACAACGTCAGCCAAAAAATTCCCTTTTTTTTTCACTATTCTAATTTTTCTCTTTCTATATTCAAATAGAAGGCCAAGAAAGATCAGTTATGAAACCACAGAAAACAGTGTACCTCTAGAAATAAAAACTCCAGGGCTCAAATGCAAACACACATCAGTGTCAGCCATCAGTTTATTGGCAACTGATATGTGGAACAATTTAAAACTCAAAGCACTTTAAGGGTGAGTGGGGGAAAGAGCCATATGGAACTCTGCAGAAAATAAAGGATGAGGAATTAAAGCAAATTATATAAAATGAGGTAGTATACTATATAATTTTTAGGTTTAACAATGGAATATAGTAATTCACTTATATTTATACCTGAACTGTGAATTACCAGATAATTCAATTCAGCAATACTTAGGTAATCTGCCTCTATGTGATGTATTTTGCAAGCAATGATCATATAAAAGCAAAGATGTGAAATGTTCCCTTTTACCTGCCTATAAGTTAAGGAAACAAATGACAATAAAAAGGGTAACAGCCTAAGAAGTGTCAAAATACTAATAATTCATGTTCTAAGGGCCAAGGTCCATTCTAAGTTGATCTTCCCAGTACACCAGCTGGCTCAACTCTTACAACCCCACGTAGGTGCTATTATCACCCTCGTTTTGCCCATGGGGAGACCTGAGGCACATGGGCTTTAATGGTGCAGAAGCAAGAGGTCAAGTCCATGTACCACACTCAACAGCCAAACTGCCTAACCACTCCTGCACCCAGTAATCATGAGGGTGCACCTCAGAGAAGCCAATCTTCAACAAATAGGAAAGGCTTTACAGAAGAGCACAACACCCCTAGTTCAGAGTATGCTTATTACCTAGTTGACCAGGGTGAGTTACAGACCCATCTCCTCATCCCGTCATTCATCACACAGGCATCAACTGTGCTCTAACTACTTATTCTCAAGGGCATAAGGCTATGAACAAAACAGAGATCTCAGTCTAATTCACCTTAGAGTCTAGACATGGGATCTTATCTAAACAAGACAAAGTAGAGCACGGTGGTAAAAAAAAAATAAATAAAAAGGCAGAGAAAGGAGAACAAGAAGTGCTGATGGGTAAGTGAAAGTGAGAAAGGATTTTCAGAGAAGGGATCCACAGAGAACAAGACATTTGAATGAAGACCTATAGTGAGTGAGAAGAGACAATCTCTGTACTTCTTAGTATAATGAATTCCTTATTGGAAAGCTGTTTATTGCATCCAAAATCATACCAATTAATACTTAACCCATCTATATGTTTGTTGTGAAGATTAAATGGGAAAAGTAGGGACAGTACACTTAGCTCAGTGCCTGGCACACAATGAATGCTATTATTACTGCTACTATCTTAATAAAGTCACAAATCAGATATAAGGTCCCCCCAGTCTGCTCACCCTGGGAGTCCAAGAAAAGCACCTAATATTCTATTAGTCAGATGCATAACAAGTGACTGATTCTAGAATCAATAGAGCAACAGCCTCTAAGGTCAATCAAGAGCATGGGTCACTGACATGAGAGGACTCACAGAGGCAGGGTGCCTGGTGCCCAGGTGGTGAGTGGAGGGGCAGCTTGCCCATTCAGAGACTTCACTCTCTAGCTGTTTTCATGTCTACTTTTTGGCTGCAAGTAAAGTGTTTACTTTTCCTTCTATGAATGGATGATTTTCCATAGCTCTGGGGTTTTTAAAGGTCAGCAATAATAAAAGACTTAGGAAAAGCTCTTCAATATTTTTTTGCCATTATTATGAATTTCTTTATAAAAAAATGTTGAGATACAGAAGATAATCAAAAGCAATGCATGGAAAATCAGTATTCAGGTCCAAAAGCAGCTTAGTCCAGCAATTTTCCTCAGTTTTCTCCCTAATGATTTAAACATCCATTTTCACTCACTTCTGCAGAAGTACATTTGCAGGAGGAAAGAGTGTGAAGAACAGTAGCCTTCAGAGTGGGAAGCCACTTCCTTACCTGGAATGTGATATGATCTATTTTCTCTTTACACCTGGGAGAAAAAGGATCCAATTGCTAACCTAAATTCTCCCTTTAGAAAAGTAAACACTCGTATTCTCTTACTAAATTTTTCAGTTTCAGACCCTAAGGCCACTAAAAAACACAAAATTCTTTGGGCCAAGCGGCCAGATACAACATATTATTGTGTGAGGGTGCCTCGGTATTCTACTTGGCTAAATGACTTTCAAAAATATTTTCTCTTTGGTGAGAGATACACAGTCCTATCTCCATGCCACCAAACCACCAATTGCCTGGGAGTATTGTCAACAATGGGCTTATACTTTCCTTCCATACTGTGCATAGAAAATGTACCTAAATGCCTGAAAACAAAACCACCCTATTTCCAGTTCATTGTTAGCTCTTTGATTTGGCAAAAGTTGCCTTTACTGTATTTTCTGGCTCCCAATGAACACAAAGTTGGCCTAAGAATTTGAACCCAACTTTTCATTCTTTCTGCTATCACTGTTCTCAGTAAACATCAACAATCTACCCAGCCCTACCACTTGCATTTGTTATGGTTCCCCTTTCAAATGAGTTACAAAGAAATGGTTTATAGGAGGTGTCTGGAAAGGTTATGGGATTGGAGTCTCCATCACTGTTTAACAGCAGGACTTGCTGCTTTGAATAGTTTGACTATAAACCTGTAGGATTCAGAGTTACTAGATGTTGTAAGAAGTCTCCTTCCAACACTGTAGTTCTTAATTTTTGCCAATCTTGGAATTGTTTTGAAATGTGAGACGCAAATAGAACATTCAGGGTAAGAAGATATAGGAGTGGAATATATAAATTAAAGTGAAAAGGTTTTGGTTTTTTCTTTTCTGATGAAAAATGGGTAATGCCAAAAATAGATCTACCTGATTTTAAAAAATAGACTATTTCTCAGAGCAGTTTTAGGTTCCCAGTAAAATTACTCCCCATCATCAGAATGCCTGGCACCAGAGGGGCACCTCCTTTCCACGCAGGAACCTACACACACACACACACACACACACACGTTACCAAGTCAAGTACCATTTACATTCAGGTTTGCTCTTGGTGGAATACTGCCTGATTTATCACCCCCTTGTCTGTACAAGAGAATTCATGCTGGAAACAGGAAGTGGTCTCTCAGCAGGCCACCTCATGCCCCTTGTCCATTTACTGAACAAGTTTTCAAAGACATTTATCACTGGTGGATGATCAGTTTGAAAAAGAGAGACATATACTCAGACACGAACTGTCTACTTTTTTCATACTCTAGAGGCAGAATGGCCAGTTGTGACCATCCTAATCTCCTAATTCTTTGCTGCAGCCCTCAGATGTTTTTTTTTTTTTTTTTGGTGTTTCTTTTTTGGCATAGAAGAACTGGGGTATAGGACAGAGGTGCAGTGGGCGAGAGGATTCACCAGACAGACTGGGGAGCAGAACAAGTGGATCTACTGAAACACATTGAGGGGAGCAGCGGGCAAGACAGAAGAGGTCTGCTGCATCCTGTGGGTTAGCTCCATGGCCAGGGGTTGAACTCAGACCACAACCAAAGTGGTGTTAGTGCTGAGATTTAAACCCCAGGCCACCAGGGAGCGACCCCCCCGCCCCACCACCAATCCAGATCCTTTTTAATCTGCGCTTTTTCTTTTTTCAATAGGGTTATGTCACTTTCTAACACATTCTACAGTTGTTATCTCAGCCAAGAAAGGAAGGATCTTATTTTGTTCACTGACATTGCTCCAGTACCTGGAACAGAGGCTGGCATATGGGATGCACTTAAATATTTGTCAGATGGATGAATGAATGAAGATGCTTTTGAAAATACAGTACTTTAGGGGGTGGTTGTAGTCACAGTTTGGAGGGCTAACTAGCACAACTACCCTGCTGTTGTCTGTTGTCAGGTTCTCTCAGGGTCCCTGCCCCTGGGATTACCCCTCTATGTGTACAAGCTGGATAGCACATGAAGGCCTGGTCATGTGTCATGTCCCAGCTGCACCTGGCAAGTAGTCACTTAGCTGGAAGCCCAGCTGCGAGGCCAGGACCCAGAGGCACTTCTCGCCAGGGTCAAGAACGAGGCGTAACACACAGAAATTCGACTGTGACTCGTGTCCCTACTCTCCTCCCCCGCACAATCTTCCTGCTGAGGATGAAGAAACCAAATCTTGAGTCAACTTACAAATGCAAACATTATTTTTCAGACGAATTAAAATTTCACAATGAAGAAAAGAGACAGAGCAAAAGAATTTTCATTTTTCTAAATGAATGAATAAATTGGAATATAAGACAGTAAGCTGAATGAAAGAAGTAAAAGGATTTCATATCCTTTTCCATACAGGATGGGAGCTCTAACTAGAGAATGAAAAAATAGGAGATGAGAAGAAAGAAACGCACAGAGCAGGTAGGGCAATCAGAAGACCCTGCTCCCCTGCACTTTTCTGCCCTCCACACGGGGACCTGAGGAAGGGATTCCCTGCATTATACACAGCATGCAGCTCCGGGCTTCTTCTTTTTTAAAAAAGATTTATTTATTTATGCATACAAGAGCTGGGGCACAGGCCAGAGATGCAGGGGGTAAGAGGATTCACCAGAGACAGAGTGGGGAACAGAACAGGTAGACTGAATGAAATACACTGCTGAGGGGAGCAGCGGGCATGACAGGAGAGGTCTGCCTCGCAATGTGGGTTGTTCCCTGGCTGGCTGGGGATCGAACTTGTGCTGCAGAGGCTGTGGATTGCTTCATAGTGCAGTGCTTAACCCCTTGTGCCACCAGGGAGGCCCTCCGGGCTTCTTTACATCTGTGACCTGTAACTGTATTCTTCAAGTATGCATGTGTATCTTTCCACCTGCATTCTGCACTGCCTTATACCGGATTCCCCTCCTGAAATGTAGCCCCCAGTGGACAAAAATTGTGTTTGCCCTTAGCACAGAATCAGCATCTGGTGCAGCACAGGCACCCATGAGGTGGCACTTGCTGAGGAAAGAACAAATGAAATGTTCACGCACCACGCTCCGTTGCAACTGCTCTTCAAATAACACTGCTGTTCTTCATCTCATGGGGGAGAAACAAGGTTTTCCTCCTTCCTCTCCCAGGTATGTGTTCTCAGAGCATCACATACAGAAGGGAAAGGAAGGAGCTGCTGGGGAGGGGGGAGGTGGTAGGAGGGTGAGTATATATTTCTATATATACCCTTCTTTGTGGATCAGTAACTGGGACCAGATGCTGACAGCTTTCTAAGCCATGGAAATCAGGGAAGGATCATCCCTCCCTCAACCAGACAGGAGTCACTTAGCCCTGCTTAGAGGAGGGTCTGCCAGCCTAGCGTCAACATGGCTTCAGCTGCTTTAAAGAAGTGGGTAGATGGGCATGAAGTAGGAGAGCCAGCCACTACTCCGTGGTGATTCAAGTGCCGGGCACATCAGCCCTATAGCTAAACCCTGATCACATGAGCTGGCTTCATCCTACACTACATACAGTCAGGGGTAGAATCAGGACATAGAGCTACTGCTACACACTTCAAACCAAGTCCAACAACAGGTACATTGGACTGGTTCAATAAATGGGTTAATCCTATTAAAAAATGAAAGCCTTGGAGAGTTTATTCTAGAAAGATATCAGAATAGCTAATAATCGGGGAGATTTCTAGTTATAATACCATATATGAGCACAATAATCTAAATTACCCATTTTATTACTTGCAGAATTATCCAGTGTCAGGAAAAAACAAAACAAAACACTTAGTCCATACCAAGTTTCAAAGACAGTTAACTAAGTGCAGTAGTTTATAAAGCAGTAGATAAACACATTTTAAAATTCAAATCTTTACTAAGTGAATTACAAACAAAATCAGAATTGCAGCTAAATAGTAACAATCAAATTGCAGAAATTGATTAAAATGGTATCAAATTTAAAAAGTTAACTAAGTACAAAAGAAATGATCGATGTGACCATCTTTATGTTGGCTTATTCTTGTGGAACACAAGGTATATGAATGAGCAGTTGAGGTGACTTGGGCTTTTTTTTTTTTTTTTTGAACCCAGTTCAAAAAAATCAGAACCTAAATCACTCTTCAGTGAAGGAAACCTTGATCACCCATGATTTAGAGTCAGCTGGAGAAGCAAGCTGCACCCAGAATGCAAGGAAGTCTGCATGCTGGGAAACTGTTCCATAAACCTTTCAGAGTGGCTGTGCCCAGCCCTCCCTGGAGCGGGATGCCCTCTCCTGAAGAGGACACACGTTCAGGTGCTGTCTTGTCCTGGCGTAAAACTTGAACCACTAAAACATGGAGTCTTTGTAAGTCTCTCCTGGCCATTTTTTATGAGGTTTTTCCCCTCCAATTCCCAACTTTTGGTGATCTCCAAACTCCTTAATCTGCTGCTCCAGCCCCGCTTTGCACTCTCTCTCTCTTTCAGTAGAAGCCAAATCTGGCATCAAGGCTTTGTCTGCTCAGAGGAGAGCAGTGGCAACAACTCCTGCATTTTATAAGATCAGTTATTCGTCCCAGTATAGTAATTCATTTCAGATGAACCTGGTACCGTTCCTCAGCAGGGTTCCATGGTAGTATGAGCAAGAGAGCAGGCACTTCCTGTTGTACTATTTTTCAGAGCAAATTATTTGGGTATAATAATAGACCCAGGCAGAGCCTTTGCAATGTACTTCTTCAAAATACAGTTAGGTTTTGATAACCTACATTCTCATTCACAAGGATTGAAATGATGATTATGGGACTATCCTCAGTTTACTTTTAAAAGGATTCAGATGAATTATTCCTCCATTTATCAAACTATAATAAATCATTAAGAACATAAATCTTATGAACATAACCAGTGCTGCATCACTACAAAAACACAGATTGCAAATGGCAAACAAAGAGTGTTATCTCAACAATTTACAATTCAGTCTGCTTGAGGGGATAATAAATACGATAGGTAAGAAAGCAAACTGCTGAGAGGTTGGCATATTAGAGGTATAACTGTAAAATTTCTGCTGACAATGGTGCAAAGAAACCAACCAAAACATAACTTTTACAAAAAATGATCTAGAAAATCTATACAAAGCACAATTACAACTATTGTCACAGTTTTCCTTTTGGTCTCCCACTTGTAACCAAAATCACCACCTCCCATACCTCTTGGTTAATTCAGTATCAATAGTGGAAGCTCTGTATTTTCACCATCATAAACTTGGTTATCATATTTGTAAATCCCAGAAACCCCTGAGCTATGATTTCAGGTAGGAGTCATTTTCATGAATACAAGCTTTGAGGTCTTAAATTACAAGTATCTCTTAGTGCCTTAGAGTCTTTTAGTAGAAAGTCATCTCTTCTCTGCTTTATTGCACAACCACTATCTGATCTTTTGTGGGTTATCTTACCTTCACACGTTCGGCCATCTGCAGAGATGGAGAAACCCTGTTCACAGATACAGTGGAAAGAACCTTCTGTGTTTAGACACTCCCCATGAGGCCCACAGAGTCCAGTCCGTTCACATTCATTAACATCTGGAATGAAAGAGTTCCAAATGTTTGAAAAAAATCTGTTTTGTCTTCATATGACACTAGACATACAGTAAGCAACTGACTCCAAGTGCGACATATTAATAGTGTGCTATGCATGTCCACCACAGCATTCCTCAGTTACATTCAATCTCTACTAGTTATAGAGTGATTGGTTTAAGTTTCTCCTAGTTAACTGCAGTTATAACTATCACAGGTCCTCAGTCTCATCCAGGCAGTGGCCTCACAAGTCATTTTTCCATTTTCCAGAAACCTCCTCATGGCTCCTTCATCTCTCACTAAATAGCTTTCTCAATACATCCTTTAAGAAGTTCATCTTTAATTCAACTAAACACTTACTGAAAGCTACCTACATGCCGGTTGGATGGGATGGGGTCCATGCCCTGACAAAGTTGTATTAATAAAACAGGAGAGACAAGAACCAACATGAATTTTGCAAAGCTTAATAGGAACACAAAAAGGTATAGATTATGAGCCCCCCCAATCCACCTAGTGTCCTCTGGAATTGCTTAGCCACCAACCCCGGAGTCTTCCTCAGTAAAATCACCCTTTCCCTGCATCCAGATTTCATTTGGTTCCACTTTTTGCCCTGCTGATTTCATTGTGCAACAGAAATTCTGATAATATCATTGATTTGTCCACCTTTTTATAATAATCCTGAACCCTTTACCCTTCCATCTGCCATAGAATTGAGGATAGTTGGCTTATTCATTGCTGAATCAAAGGAAGAAACCAAGCAGAAATCATTCATATTTTCTTAATCCTCCCAGTTTTGTAATTGTCACTAATGTTAAAATATTTCAAGGAAGAGGAATGACTCATTTTCTAGCTGCTTATTTCTCAGTATGGTTTCACTCTGCTTTCAATTCTTGACCTCTCTTATAAAATCTGATTGTATTCTATATTTGCTCTCTACTTACTGGTAATTCCTTATATGGATAAACTTTTTTGAACTCTAACCTCATACCTTTTAGTTCCATTTTTTCTTTCCAACCTGCTTTCTAAAATTACCTCTCTCTGGGCAACAGGATGCTACAAAGTTCCACCAGCCAGGGGATCATGTCCAAGACCCACATCCATCTTGCTGAGCCCTAAACGTTATCTGGGATCTGTTCCGTGCTTCGCCCTATGCCTCAATGTGGCGCTTTAAAAGCTGCCTGCTTGGCAACTTCACACAGAGAATAATGTGCATAAATGTCAGAAGTAATTGATTAACAAATAATTATCTAAAAAGTTTGATGACAGGAACAGAAAACAAATTCCCAGACTCTTTTCCAGGAAACTACTAAGAAAGAACAACATGCATATCTGGAACTAGAGAAACATATGCATTTAATTTGGGTTGCACTTATTGAGGCATTTCTAAACCATGCTGCTCTGCTAGTAACTCAGCTGAAAGCCAGACTATATTTAAGTTGGGTTTCTTTCATGGGTCCGAGATTCCACAGAAAATCACAATTTGGCACATGTATGTCAGAACGTGAAACCCAAGTGCGCTCAGAATCACAAACGCATGCTGCCACATTCTCAAAGAGATGATTAACATGGACTTTCCAGGCTGTCAGGGTATCAATGTTAGTTTTGCTGCACAAAAAGGCTCAAACACACCACCTTCTGAAAATGCCTTATTGGATATGAACTATCTTCATACTGAATGTGCAACTACCTTCAGATTATAAGGTAAGGTTTAAAGTGTGTACCTAGCAAACGTTTTTATTTGAGAATGTCTGGCGGCTGCTAGCACTGCCATCAATTACATTTTCTTCATTGGAGAAGCTAAAATCTACACTTATATATAGAATGCTGACCTGATCAAGGGACTTTCAGAGAGAAGCAGACTATTAACCTTAAGAAGAGTGAAAGGTCACCAGGTTGCCTCCAATGACACACTAAAATGAGTTGAGTGTATACAACATTATAGACAGCCTCAAACTGGAGAAGGCGGGTGATAGAGAAGATTCACTGACAATATTCTTTAAATGGTTGGTTCTGCACCTGTTCCAGGGATGCTTTTCATTTGTACTTAAAATTTCAAGCAGACATATTAATTTAGTCTAGGAAACAGGAATCACCAGTATGATAGAGAATAAAATCAATTTAATAGTGATTAATAGTAAAACATATGTCTGGAATAATCACACATCTGAGAGATATCAAAACACAAATTCAAATGTAATGTTCTGAGAGGAGATAGCAGCACTAATAATTAGATGACTAAATTAACTTCATGTTATTTAACTCTCGAACTTGAGTTATAAATTTACAGTATGAAATCACGGTCCATTTATACAAGATTTGGTTTAGCCCCTATGCAGTCAAAACAGCTGTGCCAAGAGGAATTAGAAATCACCACTTTGAAGTAAAAAAAAATGTGTAATATACATATCAGGGTTTTTTTTTTTTTTGGTTTTTGCATCTCTTGGTATTTATATATAAATCAAGATTCATATTTTGTCAAGATTTGAAGGCCCCAAAATGGAAACATGCTCAATAAATTTATAATTCAACTCTTCATTCCTTACTGCATTAAATCTAAGCACATTTAATTTCTACATTAGAAAAAGTGAAACATTTAAATTCACCTTATTTCATCATGATGGCAAATAAATTTTATCAAATAGGTGCACAGCAGTATAGTTAAATTTGGGGACAGATGAGAGGAGATATAACTTATGTTGACTCAAAATTTAAAAAGTCATACATGTCCAGCAGCGGTAGATAAAAAATAATTCCAATACTCCTTTATTTATTTGAACTTTGGGCTACTCTACAGAGTCCCATAATGGCAGAGGAACAGCAAGAAAAATTATCTGTCAAGTATCATAATAAGCATACTGTAATAAGTCCATGTAAGTGTGAGTTTTCTATGGAAAAAATAGGTCTAGATTTAGTTAGATAAGTAACTATGGAAAAACTTGTAGGGCAGCTCCATATAGCTGAAAAAATTGGGACAAAGCACTTAGACAACCTGATTTCTTTTAGTTCCAGCATCAACAATGGTTCAGTGTGTAATACTGAGAAAAGCACAATCATCTTTCTTTTGGCTATAAATGTAGGAATAATTGCTAGGGTAATATAGGGAAGAGTCGGGGTAATACTGGATTCAAAAAGCTCTACCACTTAATAACAAGGAGCATAATAATTTCTCTGAGTTTCAGTTACTTGAGCATACAAAGGATGTAAGAAATGCCACTTCTTAAATTCTGTAAGAATTAAGTGAAGTATCTATAGAACTTTTCACACAGGAGGTGTCCAGTTAAAACTATAGGGATAGGTGCTGTATTCTCATTAGTATTGTGTCTACTGTAGTGGTGTTTGGAAGATTAAATTGTGACAGCACTTTGAAAAATATAAAACCATGTCCTCTATAATATTAACCATCAGATTTTTTAAGAATAGATGAAGTTGGACACTGGCTAAAAGCAAGCACTAGGGAAAAGACAGTAAATATCAGCTATGAGGCATAATGAAGTAGCTGCATGAAGGCTATTAAAAAAAATATTATGTAGAATTAAATACCAAGGTTGACCCATGAAAGAAACAGCAAACCATAGGGATTTCAGTTACCACATTAAGCACGGAAATCCAAACATATGAAAATTATGACTATGAAAATTATGACTTTGAAAAGAGAATTACCTTGACACCCTTTATGGTCATTTAGCTGGAATCCGTCTGGACAGGTACAATCATATGAACCTTCGGTATTAATGCAGTCTCCTCCCTGGCAAACACTCTTGTCTTCCAAGCACTCGTTGATATCTGCAAATCAATTTTTTATCTACATTTTATTGAGGTAACACTGGGTTACAATGCTGCATGTGATTTAAAGGCATGGGAGCACACCCCCTGAGAGGTACGTCACCACATCTCACCCCCCACCAGGGCGTCCTCAGCCCACAGTGCTCCTCCACAATCCATTGTGCCCACTCCCCACTGAGTCATCTCCCCTCATAGTCTCAGTCCCACAATCAGATTTCTAGGGTTACTGGTTACAGACCAATTTTTAAAAGTTAAAAGACTAACCTATATGAGAAAATTTGCATTTTCCATATCTTTACACAGAAACATCACACAAAGGTACATTTTACATCTTTTTTGTTTTTATATTTTACATGATTTTTCAATAGATGTCAGCTTTTTAATTTTTGGATTTTTTAAAAATGAAACACTCGGATGGGATTTTAACTTTGAGCAATGTATATAGTTTTAAGAGCAAATGAAGTTAATTAGAAAACTCAAAGTACTGTCACAAACAATAATTTACATGGTCATGTAGTTTGTGATGACAGAGAATAAAAACACTTTTTACATAAATATTGTTAAGAATATACGGAGCATCTATTTACACAAGACATTGTATTGTGCGTTATAGGAAAAGTGTTCAAGTATCCTGCATGATCCCTGCTCCAAAGAGAAATATTTGTTTTAAAAAATAAACTGTATTAACAAAAATAAGTACATAAAATATTGCTTTAGAAGTCCAAAGCAATTTAACATAAAGATTGCAAAAAAAAGTAATTATTCATCAAAAGAATAATACCAACTTCAGGTGTCACATGAATAGAAGAGAGATATTGTAAAGGTCAAAGGCAGCTTCGTGTAACAGAGGGGATTTACTGGGAGTCCTGACAGCAGGGTGGAATGTGGAGAGAAGAAGAGGGGCTTTGCAGGAAAGGGATTCAGCAAGATCAAAGCCTCCTTGAAGTCACTTATTTAGCAGCTGTCACAAACAGGTTTGATGTTGCCAGGATTGTTTAATGTATATATTTATAGCATATGTGCAGCCAAAAATGGTTTGCATAACCAATAATGAATTTCGACTGTGAGCATGTGAGACAATTAATGGTCTCTCACTGCATGAATGTAGACGGATCTTTCATGAGGGCTGTTTATTACCACGCTGACTTCTAGTCAGAGCTCGTTATTCCAAACACAATCCATGAGTCTCTCTCTCTTCTGTTGTCTGTGCAGGATTTAAATTATTAGCATTGAAGAAAGCTAAGGAACAAAGTCTTCTTTGTTTTCTCAGAATTTGGCATATTATGGCATTTCTTGCAAATAATTACGATTGCTGCTAAAATACATGAGAGGTTCCAGGAAGAAGTGAATTTGGAGACCGCTATAGTCTCTTATTCTCTCCTCTGCAAGCTCAAACACGGGCACTCCAAATTAAATTTTCCTCATAGAATCCAATCAGCCAACTAACTGGGACATTCATGAGACAAACAGAGAATATGAAAATGCCTTGAACTTTCATTCTTTCAAAATAAAAACAAGTTACGATGCTCACCCAGATTTAAAATGTCTCAAAGTACTGATCCTAAAATGTAAAACACACCTAATGTGATTCTGTCCCAACTAAAGAAGGCTATTGCTTCTTCTTTAGGGTGTTTTTCTAACTCTGCTGAAGTACAATTTATATAGCCAATAGTTGTCTAATTTATAGAGGGCCACAAATTTTGACAAATGTAGATACGTTCTTGTGATCACCACATCAAGATACAGGAATTTCTGTATCTGGGTTCCACTGTAGGATTCTTAAGTCCTTGTGAAAGCAATCACTTTTTAAGGAAATAGGGATATCTTTGTAAGACAGTTATCCTATAGGAACAAAGCTTGGTGATGTTTTCCTCTGACTCTTTCTTCCAATCTGACACTTTTTCCAATCTAACTATGCAATCTCCATTCCTATTAACCTGATACCATTCCTATTAACAAATACCACTACAAGACAGTTAAAAAAAAAAAAAACCCACAGTGCACAATTAAAATAGATAAAAACATGGAGAAATAAATGTTTCCTGCAAAGTTTAAATATGCCAAGAAATATTTCATTCAGCAGTTAACTGACCCAAGGTCTATCAAGATTTCTAAAAGCGGAAGTTAATTTAATTGGGAACAGGCTTTTAGATATAAATTCTGTGAAAAGAGTTCTCAAGTCCCAACTTTACTAGTTGAATGATCTGGAAAAGCTTGTCAAATGGGAATAAATCCTAGCCTATTGTTTATGAATCTTTGCCATAAAACATCCACTAAACAAACAAACTGGACCATTACCAAAAAAAAGGAGAGAGAGAGGCATTTCACCATCCTACAAGTTTTTCTTGCACACCCCCCCTTCCTGTTTGGCTGCTTCTGCAAAGCATTTTTGAGATTCATCCAAGTTGTGTTTATCAATAGCTCTTTCTCTTTATTGCTTACTATTCCATTATATAAACATCCCATGATTTTCTTATCCATTCACCTTTTGATGACTATTTGGGGACTGTTTACATTTTGGCTATAATGAATAAAGATTCTATACACATTCATATCTAAGTCTGCGTGAGTGCATGTTTTCATTTTTCTTGAGAAAATCCCAAGGGGTAGAATGGCTGGATCATATAATAGATCTAACTTTTGAAGAAACTCTTTTCTAAAGTTACTGTACTCTTTTACATTCCCATCATCACAGTTTGAAAGTTCACCTGCTCCATATTTGCCCCAATAGCTGCACAGCTATTCCAATGGGTGCTGAGTAGGAGAGGCGCTGTTTTCAGTTTTACTTTTCTTTCTTGTGTAGGAAATTGAGACAATGAAGTGAGAAAAGGCGTATTTGATCAAAATATGTGAAAAATCTCAACTCAAAACAACCAATGGGAATCCCGAGACTATAAATTTCAGCAATGAGACACATGGCTGATAAAGTACAATGGATCTTTCCAAACAATAAGATAATGTGACACGAAACAATTCAGTAAAAAGCTCCTCTACTTCATCATAATTAGTCTTTTTCTTGATCCCTTATTTGGGTCTTCTAAATTCCTGCTATGAGTGAGACCATCCGGAATTTTTCTTTTTCTTTCTGGCTTATTTCACTGAGCATGAGCCCTTCCAGCTCCATCCACGTTGCTGACTAATTATGATAAAGTGAAAATTAAAATTAACAGGCAACTATAAACCAGAGACACACTACAGGGGGAGGGAGAAGGGAGTAGGATCAAAACAAGGGTGGTGGGAATTGTATGGGGACTATAACAAAGAAGAAAATGCATACATTGTATAAAAATGAAAAATGATGTACAAAATATACTTAAAAATATTTTTTAAAAGAATAAAAAAAAAAGCTCCTCTACCTCTTTCAAAGGTGCAGTAAAGATTCACTCAGAGACTAACTCTCCACGTGTGGTGGGCATAGGGAGAGGGGCACAGTCCTGTCACTCGCAGTTCCGAGGGTTCTAAGAGGGTTCTAAATGTAGGAAATCAGCAGGTGAGTTGGAAAAAAATCTGTTGTAGGGTGGACAAGGAACAGAGAATTCATAAGTGACAGGCTGGGGACAGACTGGCCCAGCAGCCCTGACCACCTCAGGATGGTTCTGAGCCAAGTTCAAGCAGGTAACAACTACACATTGCTGTATGTGTGAGATTTAATTTAGGAAAATTCTACGCAAAAAAATTCAAAATTGAATTAAAGTTTGGCTCTGAAAAACTTTTCAGTTACATGGAAAATTAACTTGTATTTACTTATTTGGAAGATTTGGAAGGCAGTCCTGCATAAATCAGGTGTTAGAGTTCACAACTGCACCCCTAGGATAAGCCGTCTGTAGCCGAGGAAAGTTAAACTGAGTCTTTACTCCTTTCACTGGCACAATCCTTCTAAAACACAGCTTCAAGCAGTACAAAGAAATCCTGGATTTCACCCCGTCTTTTGCATTATTTGTGCGACTTGAGAAAACACATCATGGGAACCTAATGTGCGCATCTGTTGAGTTAAAAGACTCCAAGACAGAGGCCAGGATGCTGTCCAGGCTTCCCTCTGATTGAAGCAGTTCCCAGTTTTGAAACAGGACCAGTTCTTACCTTCACAGTGGTCCCCAAGGGTGGATGCTCTGTAGCCCTGGTCACACATGCAGCGAAAGGAGCCATCTGTGTTCCTGCAGCGCCCATTTGAGCAGAGGTGGCGGTGCTGGCACTCGTCCACATCTGCGCGCAAGAGAGTAGAGGAACATGCAATGGGACTCTGAAACTACTTTTAATCATTTATCAAAGAGGTCTAGGGGCCTCCATAGTGGTGCAGGGGTTAAGTCTCAGCACTATGAAGCCATCTGCAACCACTGCAGTACAAATTCAATCACTGGCCAGGGAGCTAACCCACCTGGTGCAGCAGACCTCTCCTGTCTTGCCCACTGCTCCCCTTGTCAGTGTATTTCAGTAGATCCACCTGTTCTGCTTCCCACTCTGTCTCTGGGGAATCCTCTCACCCCCTGCACCTCTGTGCTACACCCCAGTTCTTGTATACATAAATAAATAAAATAAATCTTTTTAAAAAAAGAGGTCTATAAGCGCTGTGGTTGATAAATAATGTAGATTAGATTTTTATTTACATGAATTAACTGACTTCTATAAAGACATTAATCCCCCAGCAGGGAAAATCTAGGAGAATTTAAAATTTTAACCAATGAGTCCAGAATATGTGCATATTAATCCCACTGATGAGTGACAAATGCTTTGCTGTGAGCTATAAACCTCAACAACTTTCTTGGATTTCTTATGTGGATTCAGCTCAAACATTCTGACTTTGAAAGCACTCAGGCCTGTGACAGTTTAAAGCAGGATCCAGCCACAGCTCAGACACCAAATCCAGAAATTGCCTAGTAATCAGGCGCTTTCTCTTTCTCTCAATCCAATGGCCCTTCTATACTTCTAGCCCATTCATTCTCATTCTCATTCTACATTGTCAGTGAATTTCTTTTCCTTGACCCAGATAATTCTCACTCTAGACATCATTTGTCCAGCAGCCACAATTCCAACACATGCAGGCATCATATCCACACATAAAAGGCACAATAACATATCCCATTTATTCAATTATTTGAGTTTCATCATTAGATCTTAAGTTTCCCGAGGACAAGGACTGTGTCTGCCACAGCCTTCATTACTCTTGAGATGACTAAGTATTTCACAACTAGCATTCATGTTGTTTGTTGAAACTTGGCTCATAACATTTGAGAATATTCTTTATCAGTATCTGCCCATGTTACTCTGTAAGAGCTAACACAATCTCCACACAGGTGCTTCCTCATTGCTCTCCCTCACTCTGATGACAGCACATGCCCATTAATAATCTACAGGTACCTGACTCATGCTTGGTAGTGACACCGTAGGCTCGTCAGAAGAAGAGACTTATAAATATTATAATACTAGATGTAGATCTCTCCTCTTGTATATATATTTGTAGTTTATTATGCATGGCAGGCATTCATTAAATCCTTAGCTAATGAACCAAGGTCATAAAATAAAGTACAAAAACTTTGAGAGGAACTCAAACCATATAGAATTACTGCATTCATCTGTGTATGTAAGTGTGTGTGTTCTAACAGCCTCCACTTGTAGACAGGAATTGCAGTGACTTTCCAGGCTCTTGAAAGGGATAACTGGGCAAGGGATATTACTGGTAGATCGCTTTATAGTATCATCATATATTATTTCTTTTATATGTACCATCTCAGGAGACTTTTTTGTTAAATATTAAGACTTTAGAAAACAAATGGTCTTATATAGTATATATTCTTTTAAATGAATGACCTTACAATGACATTACTTTTCAAGAACTCTGCACAGTTGTGCTTATCACAGGACATATTTCAAACTATCCCTGAGTATAAAAGGGACACTATATCAACCTTGCCAAAAAGTCCTCTTTAGTGTTACTTTTTAAAGAGGAAAAGAAACTGAAAAGGTAAATACACACAAAAATGAATGTTATCAACATTTCAAAGCATAATGGGACTGATATGATTTTCTAATTGCTGGCATTTTAAGCATGTAAAAACTTCTAAATGAATTTGATGGAATTATCAATAATTTCCTTAATAAGGAGTTACACAGGTTAACAATTATTTCTTTCCAATATTAATGTCCAACCACTGATCTCTAATGCCACATTTTTAAAATTTAACTTTTTCCTATCCTGTTTTATAGACTTTCATTGACTTGGGTTTGAGGCCTTGTTTTGGAGCAATGTAGTGGTCACCTAAGGGTATATTCACTTTGTAGAGAGCACAGCTTTTCAAGTCGGGGGCCTGATGCTGAAATTATAGTTCCCATTCTCTCCTACCTTCACACTGGTCTTTCGTGGCTGACAGCTGGTACCCCTGCCCACAGGTACACCTGAAGGAGCCATCGGTGTTTTTGCACTGCCCGTTTAAGCACAGATTCCCTTGCTGACATTCATCAATATCTATAAACACAAATAATGACAATTGGTTAAAAATGAAATTACTATATGATTTTGATTTTTTTTCTTTATTATAATTAGTCTTTTTCCTGGTCCCTAATTTAGGTTTTCTAAATTCCTGCTATGAGTGAGACCATCCAGTATTTTTTCCTTTCTGGCTTATTTCGCTGAGCATGACCCCTTCCAGCTCCATCCATGTGGCTGCAAAATCAATAAACAACTATAAACCAGAGACACACTGGGGCGGGGTTGGGGGGAGAGAGGAGGAGGGATTAGGGTCAAAATAAGGAGGGTGGAATTGTATGGGGAATATAACCAAAATGAAAATGCATACATTGTGCAAAAATGAAAAATGATGCAAGAATTATATAACATAAAATATATTAAATAAAAAAATTACCATATGATCCATTAATTTCATTTCTGGGTACATATTCCAAAGAAGTGAAAACAGGTTCTTGAAGAGATACTTGTATACCCATTCACAACAGCTAAGAGGTGGAAGCAACACAAGGGCATATTGGTGGCTGAATACATAAACAATGTGGCATGTCCATGCAATGGAGTATTATTCAGCCTCAAAAAAGGGAGGAAATTCCAACAAATGCTACAATATTGATGAACCTTGGGGATTACATAATAGGTGAACACAAAGGACATTCCAATCAGAGAAGGTGTCTAGAGTAGTCAAATTCATAGAGGCAGACAGCAAAATGATGGTTGACAAGGACTGGGAGGAGAGGGGAATTAGGAATTAGAGTTTAATGGGTACAGAATTGCAGTTAGCAAGAGGAAAAGAGCTCAGGAGATGGTTGCACAACAATGTGAATGTACTAGACACTGCTGAAGTGTATTCTTAAATACATGGTTTATGTTATTATGTTTTATCACACTATTTCTTTAAAAGCACTATATGTGAGGGGGAAGGGAAACAAGGCATTGGCCTTATACTCAAGGAAGAAGTTTAGAGAAAGGAGTCCTAATCTAAATGGAGCAATAAATACAAAAAGCATAATTTGATTTAAGGAAACCATGTTGTAAATATCAATGTATAACTGTTTTCTTCTACAAATGTCTAATTCAAAATGCACCTGATGTTTTCGGGAGAATTAAATTAACTTCACCGTTCTTCCCCTCAAGTATTATTGACAATTACCTATTTTCTGAGCAAAGCTGCACTTCTTACGTGCTAATGAAGCATTAATATTTTGAATTGTATACTGATGGTAGCTCACCTAAGTTACCAGTATAATTTTTCAAAAATTTGTTGTTGTTTTTTTTAATAGAAATTGCTTTAGCTGGTGCGAAACTTTACTTTCACTGACTGTGGTGACCCATTTTATTGATGAGTCCCAGATGCCAACTATTGGTTGCCAATGAAGAAGTTAAATAAGCAAACCTAATATCATCTTAAGCATTATTTTATGCTTTCTAGTGTCCTAAGTCTATTAGATTTAGGAATAGTTGGCAGTAAAGAATAGCCTGCTCTACATTGCCTTTCAGCACATTCTGTAAAATGCTTGAGACGTCATCTCAAAAACTTAAGACCAGCAATAGCTCATGTAGCTGGTTGGAACTCTCAATGTCTGATGACATTTTTAGTGTCTTGGACCCTTTTTGACACTCTCAAAGATAACAAATTAAACGTTTCCATGTGAAGATGCCTGCAGCAAATATATACCTTCATTCCAAGTACTGTCAAGGTACTCCAGACATCTTACATAAATTACTAGTTTAAGTTGGGAAAACTATCCAGAACTAATTTACACGAAGTAATGACACATACATTTAGAGTAACTTGAAGCAACCCAGTTATCTTAAAAGAAGTGATTGTTGGGTCTTCCAAATGACCCAGGGGAACAGAGGTCACTTAATTTTGGAGATCAAAAGAAATTTTATTCTTCTCTGATTAGGGATAAAATTTCAAAGACAGAAGAAAACATGCTAGTAAAATAGGCATACAGGACAAATGTCTTCTCTCTGGGGGGCTAAATTATAAAAAGAAAACATTATTCTCACAAAAGGTGCTTTTTAAGGGACTTCTTATACATATTACTGGGACAAGCCTTGCCAAAGCAAAATAGAGACTAGATCTAGATCTTTATAAATTAGGAACACACAATGCTAACATGTACAGATACAAACATGTGAAGAGAAACAATATATTATTTACATCCTGACAAAAGCTGTCAGTACATTTAGTGAGGTAAAGATGAATTCGGGAACTATCACCGCGGTGAGACTGACAGTAGCTAGGATTTGGAAAAAGGAACATATTTACTTGGGAAAGATCATAAAAAAAGATGTTATATAACTTATTATTATAAAAAGGCAGGGTTTTGATCAGGTAGTAACAATTAGTGCATATGTAGGTTTCTGAAGCAGAAGATTGGATTTTGCCTGTTCCTATTCCAGAAAGTGATGGAAAGATACTAAGAGAATCAGAGTAGAAGACAAGGTGGGGTTTAGTATGTGCTATTTCTTTTGCCTGCTCAGTTTTTCTCCCTTCTGTAGTCAGTATTTTATTTTCTGAAAGATTTTTTTATTTATGCATACAACAGCTGGGGTACAGGCCAGAGGTGTGGGGGGTGACAGGATCCACCAGAGACAGAATGGGGAGCAGAACAGGCAGGCAGACTGAAATACACTGCTGAGGGGAGCAGCGGGCAAGATAGGAGAGGTCTGCTTCGCCATGTGGGTTTCTCCCTGGCTGGCCCAGGATCGAACTCATGCTACAGAGGCTGCGGATTGCTTCATAGTGCAGTGTTTAATCCCTTGTGCCACCAGGGAGGCCCTGTAGTCAGTATTTTAAGACCAAGATCAACTAGCAACACCTCCAGGAAGCTTTTCCAAACACCTCTGAACAGAATTCATCACATGCTTCTTGGCTTTAATAACATTTTGTACATGTCTATACATGACAAATCATATCAGCTATAACCTGTCATGCTCTGTCCTATTATCTCATTCTCTGTGCATCTTTTCTGTCCCTGAATTTCTCACATAAATCTTCCTATCAACCCAAATAAGTACCATTATTGTCGCCTTTTTGCAGATGACAAAGCAAGACTTAGAGAAGTTAAGATAACTTAAGCAAGCTCGCAGAGCTGGAGTGTCAGAGCTAGGATGCCATTGTTTTTTCAGTTAAACTCCATACTTTATTTGGATTCCACTAGTTTTTCTTCTCCTGTCTTCTTTCTGTTCCAGGATCCAATTCATGGTACCACACTGCATTTAGTTGTCTTGTCTCCCCCATCAGTCCTGCCTTGTTTTTCAGGACCTTAAATGTCTCAAAGGTGTATAGGCCAGAATCTTGTAGAGTGCCCCCAGTCTCGATCTGTCTGGTGCATTTTTCATGGCCAGACCAGGGTTTTAGGTTTTTGGAAAGAGCACAAGAGCTATTCAGGGGAACATGTCATCACCAATGCTATTAAACTTCATCACTTGGTACTTCCTTATCTTCAGTTACCTGTTGCCTGTCTGCCTCTCTCTCAATGAGTGAATGTTCTTTGAGAGATTACAGCCATTCAGCAACATCTGCAGTTGAGCAAAGTGCCTGGAACTCTTAGGAGGAGAGGAGTAAGGAATGGAAGAAGAGAAGCTTCTGCAGTGGTCCAGCAGAGAACCACAGATTGGAAAAGATGAATGTTCCTAGGGGTGGCATTAATTAGATTCTGGGAGACCTAATAGAGAGGAGTAGGCATAGCTGGGATGACAAAGGCCAAGAGAGTGGAAAATGGGTCACTGATTCAATAACTATCTTCTCTGAGCACTGTTCCCATAGAGCCCAATCCCTGAATTCTAGGGATCATGAGAATTAATGATCTGAGATTATGTATTTGTCAAGGTTTTACAGTGAAGCACTGTTAGAGCCACAGTTCAGTTAAGCAATGAGGAAAAATGGGTATGCTAGCAGGATAATTATGAGCAAGTGCTTCGACCCGGTAAGCACAGAATACTCAGAAGGCAACTGTGACATTGACTTAGATGGGTCAGAGAAGGCAAGTTGAAGAAAGCAGTAGTGACAAATTTAGAATATAAAGGGTGGGACATATATAATAACAAGCAAATTTATCAAAGAGGGCAGGTTGGGAAGAAAGAAGAGTATGACAGGAAATAGAAATAAACTAGAGAGAGCAATCAAACGAAGATGAATAACAACTTGTAATGATTAAGATCTTCATCCACCATTAACCTTCTATAGGAGGGAAGAAATAATATCTTTTGCAGGAGACTCATGTTTAATTTGATGTGAAGAGAGCCTGGTTTATTTAGGGAGTCAGTTAGGAAGGCTCTGGATGTGTGCCAGGCGAGAAGTACCAGGAGAAAGGGAGGTGTGCTGGTGGTGTATGTTTCTCTGGGAGTGGCTGGTATTATGTTCTATGAAAGGAGGAAGCAGGTGTCTGATTCCTACTATCAGTGAGAGATGTTTCAATTCTTACAAGACAGCACGGTGTCCGCCTACTGCTTGCCTGCCATCACCTTAGTGCCTTCATTTTGACTGAGACACTTCAGTGAAAGTTGAAAAGTTTTTATGTGTTTCTTCTTTTTCCTCTTCAAAGAGCATGCTTTTAGATAAAAAAAAAAAAGTAGTGAAAGAAATCAGAAATAAATTGGCCTGTAGATTTTAACACAAAAAAATACAACTTTTTTTAAATTATGAAAGAAAAATTAAGGAAACCTTGGACAAATTACAACATTTGCAATTTGCAAGAAAAAAGGTGTATATAACATATATACACATACATAGGTTACATGTATTACATATTTACTCACAGACATTGACTTAAAAACCTGATAAAAGGGAAAAGATATGAACAAATTTACAAAAAAGGAAACATAAATGTTTAACAAATGTATGAAATAACTGCTTAATAATTACAAGTATTCAGGGAATTATTAAAAGAAATAAGCTTATGAGATATTAAATCTTTCTAGAATTAAAAGCACACATTTTAATAATTAGTAATTAGTGTTTTCTTATTAAAATTGTATATATTCATCATCTTTTACCTAAAAAATTCTATAAAGAAATAATCCTAAAAGTCAAAGATCTTTTTCAAAAAGCCTATTACAGTGTTGTTTAACATGATAGTGAGAAGTTGAAAAAATATGATCAACATCTAAAGAACAAGACAATGCTGACATAGCAAGGCATTGGAATATTACACATCCTTTGAAATAATGTTTGAAAATAAAATAAGGTTTTAAAAGAGTTATTAACAATGTGTAAAATGCTTATGCTATACTATTAAGTGACAAAAAGCAAGATGCAAAATTGCACATTGATCTTAATTATTAAAAAAACAACCATGTATATTTTCAAGTATATTCAAATGAAATGCTGGTTACTTTATCTTTCTGCATTTGCTAAATTTTCTACAATGTATGCTGTTTTATTCAAGTGCAATTTCATTGAGATATAATTCACATGCCAAATAACTGATCTATTTAAAGTATACCATTCAATGGTTTTTATTATATTCAATCATGCAACCACATATATTGTTTTATAACCAGAAATATTTTAAATAGATCTGTGATTTACAGATGCCCTCTCAAATACATGGTTTCTTTTACATAAATAGAAATGGTCTGTATTAACGAGGAGCTGCTTACACAGACACCAACCAAAATGTATTCCACATAGCTCAAAGTAAGTGACAATGTGGTCACTTTTCTGTTCCTGAATTATGTTAGTTACTCTGGTCTATGCTTGAATGCAGTCCAAATAGAAAAGAGACTTGCCCACAGTATTTACCTTTGCAGTGCTTGTGGTCTGGAGTTGGGGTGTAGCCTCTGTGGCATGAACACATGTAGGAGCCTTCGAGGTTGGCGCAAGTACCATTTGTGCAGACAGTTGGTTCCAGGCACTCATCCACGTCTTGCAGAATGTTGCATAGAGGAAAGAAAAAGAAAACAAAGACGGAGAGAAAAAAACTAATGAACTGAATAAAGTTGAATTTGGTTAGAAATGGAAATAGCAGATCTTAGGAGAAGCAAATTCTTGAAGAAAATCTTTCACATTAACTCTTAGAAGGAAACGCAGCTCTGATGTGAGATGCATGTCTGGCAATTCTGTTACTTCATGCAAAGTTACTCAAAAAAGGAATCAAACACACACTCTGCATAAATTCAGTGGAAGATGATAAGGAGAAAACAAGGGATGCTGGATTTTTAAGCAATATATCCAAAAAATAAAATATTCCAAAGAATCAAAGACGTATCCTTAGGGAAATGCAGAGTTCAATATGACATGAGGGTTTGCAGAATCAAAAGCTATCACTCATCATCCAGAGAAAATGCAAGAACAATTGTAACAGAAAGCTAAAAAAAACACCAAAAAACTAATAAAGTGTCCAGAAGTGAATCAATATTACAAAACCAACCTAAGGGGGAAAGAACCTATTGGGCAGTCTGAAGATACAGGTTGAAGTGTCAGATAAAATAATAATAATAAATCTTCATCAAGCATTCACTGCATGCGGGCACTAAAGGCTTTGCATTTATTATCCCATTTAATTCTAACAAAATCCATATGAGCTAGTCAGTTTGCAGAAGAAGGAATTTAAGGCATAGAGAGGAAGGAATTTTAAAGCATAGCTTGCCCAAAGTCACAAAATTAGAGACCAGTGGCTCTGAGATTTGAATCCAAAGCCCATCCTTTTTAACCTGACTGTACCTTCGGCTATAGGCTAAATCTAGTGATTAAAAACAGTTAAGAATGTATGCATCTGTTTTTATCATTTGCTCATACAGCTGTTACAGAAAAAATAATCACCTGAATATTTACTGATTTCATTCAACAATCATTCACTACGCTCCCATCAGAATGTTGTTAGTTCAAAAAAGGAAATTTGAGTTCTGTGCTTCACTTGAATGCCCCGAATAAGTGCACCAGGGAGAAGGAACAATATCCAAAACAAAAGGAAAAACTTAAATCACAAAATATTAAAATAACAAGCACAGTATCACTATTTAGACTTACTGTGGTCCCTAACTTAACCAACATGCTTAACTGTCAGGCAAAGAATAGGAGGAAAAGCTCCCAACAATATCCATTTCGTTTTACAACACTTATTACAAAAACAATAAAATGAATCTACCCCTAGTAGTAACAGGCAGGGAGTCATGGATACATTAACAATACAGATCTAGTGGAAGTTCCACACCCCAGGGCTCAGGCTGCATCCCATTTCATTTAAACTGTATTTCATCTTTCTCACAATGGAACTCAGAAATAGAGTTTTACCAAAATAAGGGTAAGGCACATTGAGAACAGCCAAGCAAGAGGCACCGCCTGGGCACTTGACCTTGCTTTCCCTAAACCACTAAACACAGTGAACTGGCCCTCCTGCATGGCAACAAAAATAGCACTTCCAGCCTGACTCATTGCCCAGCTTTTCATTGTGGGAGTCCATTTTCATAAATACTGAGAGCAAACAACTTGAAAGAAGCAGCCAAACATTGGAGCCAAAGTAAACAGTGGGACAGCACGATCCTAGACACCAGACATGGAAATTCCAGAGAGCACCCTGAAAATGTCATGTCTACTATCTGGCTGGGTTTCAAAAATGTGAGCAAGTTGAGCAATGCAGCGATTGCTTTGGTTAATTGCTTGTGTGCCAGGGAATATGGTGTACAGGGTCATGGGATTTAATAGCAAAATCCATTCTAAAACCCCATTTTCTCTAATTGAAGTAAACAGTGCAGAATACCATGCATGCGATTCTTATACAACCTTTATCAGGCTACTACTGTACTCAAGATGAAGCACAAGGTCTTGAAAATATCTGGGGCTGCCTGATGTATTTATTCTTTGCTTTATTTATTACAGACATAACTGCACGGAACCAGAATCCTGTCAAGTCAGTCATTCATCTATAGACAGAGCAGATTGGGTGAGTTTATGCTCTTAAAGAAATCACTCTACAGTAAAATATCACTGAAGAATATCTAAACAGAGGGCAGGGGTCTGGAGTGGGACTATACATAAACACATTTGGTGGTTATAAATGGAGTGAAACAAACTCAGTGTTTGTATAGTTAGCCCAGCCCTCTCTCTAAACTGCAGACTCTCTAACCAGATCCCCTGTCAGTACTGGACACGTACGCCTGAGGTCCCACCGGCACCTCTGAGTCTTCAATGCCAAGTGGTCCTCCCCTTGCCTTCTCTTATGCTGCCTCCCATGATACTAGTACTCATTCAAATGTCCAATTTGGAAACCTGGGAGTCATCCTCTCTAGATTCCTTATTCTTTCTCTCTCCCCACATTTGATTTATTACAAAATCCTAGCAATTCCACCTTCCAAATATCTCTCAAATACACCCACTTTGTTTCACTCTTATTGCCACCTTTCTCTCTCATAGGGGTTGCTTCTATAGTTTTTTCATTTCTTTCTCTACTTCAAGCCTTGCCTTCTCTAACCCATTACCCAGTCTGCAGCCAGGGTAACCCAGCTGAGATACAAATTCCATCAATGGTGTTACTCCTCAACTTTAAGAACCTTCCATGCTTTCCACTGTTGCTCAGTTTAGTCAAGGACACAAACTTGTGGGGCCCTGAGTGGTAATGACAGAAGGCCTGGCACAAAGTCGCTACTCCCAAACTTGGGAAAATCAATGCCATGTGGAACAAGGTGGTTCCAACTTATCCCACCCACCCGTCCCCACCCTTACCCTGTAGCAGCACATGGTTATGTACCTGGTTTTCTGTATTGGAGATCAAAACTCATCTTACTCTAGGCTTAGTATGGCTTTACAGAATAATTATAATATCCAAATTCTTACACTGTCCATTCATAATGAGCTCAAAAGGGAACTTTTCATGTAACCAAGGAAAAATGGGCTTCAACCCCCTAACACCCCCTCAAAGAAAATGCCAAGTTACTAATGGGCTTGTGGTAATAGCAACTTATCAGCTCCAATTCAAGTAATTAAAAACCTCCCACAGTAAAGGTGTGAGGGGGTTATGAGGTCAGCACTACATGGATGTGATAGTTCAAAAGTTTATGAAACTATCTCACCATCATTCAGTCCAAACTGAGTCTTCTCATAACAAGATCTTGAGAAATTCCCTAACAAATGCCTCACTGAAAACTGCACATGCTGTGCCTACAGGATTTGTCGCTCAATTCCAATAACCCTTGAAGAGACAGCTGGGACAGCCTGGCATGGCTTGTCCCTAATGAACCTTGTCTTTTACTTAGGATCATCACTTCCTGTTAGAGACGTTTTACCTCATGCTGAATCCTGCAGTCAACAGTTCCTTGTCAAGATCAACATGAAGTTGAGCAGTCATTATTCCTAAACTCCCCTTCCTTTCCTCTTTGGGGGGAAATGAGGACATTAATCTCTCTTCAGTTCCCTGGCAACTTTCCATTCTTCGCAATTTCACCAAGATGATTCCCAGATGGTGGTAATCCCACCTGCAAATTCTCTCTCGGCCTTGGGATGTAATTCAACTGGGTCTGATATCCTTGGAAATTTCTCTTCCTAAGATCCTGGAACACATCACACTGCCTCCAACCCCTTCCTGGTAGGTGTGACCTCTGAAGCATGGGGGTATTCAGTGGCTGATTTCACGAGTCATGTTCTCCCAAGGCTGTGCTGCACCCCCTTCCTCTTCACCTATCAGCAAGTTGGGGCTGGTGAGAATTGGTTCCAGAGAAACAATTTACCTTTATTTCCTGTCCTTTCAAGGAGATATCTGTCAGCACCCTGAGCAGCCATTTTTCTGAGGCCAGTTAGCCTCCATTCCTCAGTCATCAACAAGTTTTAATGAGTGAGCACCATTCAATATGAGAAGAAAATATCTCATCCATCACTATGGCTGCATGAAAATACAGGATTTGCCCCCACCCCCAACACACCATGACTTCAATTACTTCAACTCTTCTTCACAAAATCTTGTACACTAAAGATGATGGTGGAACATACTTTACAGAAAAGGAAGCTTAGTGGAATGAGAGACAGATGCTGGTTAGTTTGATCAAAGACCCTCAACTGTACTTGAGGAATAGTAAACCCTCAAGATCTCAGGCCCCCTGTCAACTCTGAACAAATTAAACATGTAGTAGCAGAGCTGCTGACAAAAAATGCTATACATTCCTCCAAGACCCATCACCACTCTTTAGAATTGGAAAGAGCCAATGTTGTGTAGATCCTAAATATAAAAAAAAGAAACAACCAGCAATGATCTCTGAAAGTCAGTCACAAGTCCCACTGAAACCTTTCTTCTTTCCTTGCCTTTCCAAAAGAACATTTGTCTTTGGCAGCAATCAACAGTGGCTATCTAAGATGCAGGCTGCTGGATCCTACAATTGCTGAGCCACTCCTATTGCTGCTTGCAGGAGATTATTTCAGCCACACCAGTCTTTTCCATGAACTTTTCCTATTGTCTTCATTATATTTTATTGTTCTCTAATTTCCTTGTGTGCAAGAGAGAGATGAGATACTCTACCAACAAAATGCTTATTTTTTTAAAGATTTATTTATTTATGCATACAAGAACTGCGGTACAAGCCAGAAGTGCGGGGGGTGGGGGGGGCGTGCAGAGGATTCATCAGAGACAGAGTGGAGAACAGAACAGGCAGAATGACTGAAATACACTGCTGAGGGGAGCAGCAGGCAAGTCAGGAGAGGTCTGCTGTGCTGTATGGGTTGCTCCCTGGCCGGGGATTAAACTCATGTTGCAGTGGCTGCAGACAGCTTCATAAGTTGTATCTTAACCCCTTGTGCCACCAGGGGGGCCCCAAAATACTTATTTTGGAGATAGAAGACCGAAGAGTCTTCTAGCTCTGCCACCTTTTACTTATGACCTTGAGCAAGGACATCAACCTATTTACAAATCAATCTCTACATCTGTACTATAGATATGATTACCAGGAAGAAAATATGAAACAAAGTCAAAGCCATTTGTAAACGATATAAGATTTTTGTCTGTGTTCTTATAATAACTAGTCTTCCTACAGAGGCATGTTTCCTGCCTTCACAAGTAGCTTTTTTAAATTGAGATATCACGATGACACTGTAAGTTTAAAGTATACAAACATGATGATTTGATACATTTATATATTATGAAATAATGTACACAGTAGCATTAGTTAACAACTTCATCTTGTCACATAATTATCATTTCTCTGTTATGGTAAGAACAGCTGAGATCCAGTCTCAGCAGTTTTGAAGTTTATAACAGTATTGACTCCAGTCACTATGCTGTGCATTAGGGCTCCAGGACTTACCTATTGGTTCCCAAGTTTGTATCTTTAAAAGGCATCTCCCTAATCCCCCCATTCCGTTAGTCCCTGGGAACTACCATTCTACGCTTTGTTTTGTTTTATGCCTTCAAATCTTCTCTGACATCTAGAAGAAATATAGATAGATGCTCAATGGCTTACTGATTATGTAGAATACTCCAAGTTTATACTGATTTGGAATTAAGTTTGATGCTTGCACATTTTATAATATTCCTCAAAGGCAGACCCTGAGCTCAGTTGCTATGTTGTATAAATGTAGAACAGAGGTCCTCCACTTCAGATTAACTCTATGAAGTCATATATTCCATAAAGGTTAGCAATAATTCTTAAAATCTAAAAATAAATCCTGTGTGAGAAGAACTCCTTAAACAAAGAGTGTTCCATGTTTATCCTCCAAGTTCTCTGCATCTGGTTTTGATTAAGATTGTGACTAGCCAGTTGCCCAGTGATTGATTAATACTAAGTCATTCAAATGCATTGATCTATTACATTTAGGAAATTTAATTGGCAGTCCTAACTCATTGTTGAGTTCATTACAAAGGACAAAGGAGGATTACTTCTGATAAAAATTTCAGAAATTCATTTGTCTGGGCCACACGTTCTATCACAGACTCAACTAAAAATCAAGACAAACACTCAGAAAGGGTTGGTTGCATATACCCATTAGGTGGTTGATATTATGTCTCTAGTGAAAGTGAGCAAAAAAAAAAGTAAAATAATGGAAATGGTATACAATACTGTACATGGTATCGGGGAACAGGTTCACACTTCTTAAGATGTATGTCACCTAATTCCAAAAAAGTTGAAGACAAATGCTCAGAATCTGTTTAAAATTAAGATTACTAAAAGTATTAAGAGTAAGTTCCTATGACTAGGGAGAGTTAAAAACTTTGTGAGATCAGCTCACAGAAATTCAAAGAGAATATAGTTAAAGAGAGACGCTCTTAACACAAAATTTAATAGGTGTCAGTTACAATCACATTTCTTGTATTTTAGGACAAGGGAGGGGGCAAGAAGAAGGTTTATCACATTGACTGAACCCTACATGTGTTAGACACCTTACTAGGTACTTTTTCATTTTTAAAATTCTGACAATAATAAAGCTTATGAAGAAAGTATTTCAATTCTGTTCTACTGACAGTGAAACTAAACTTCAGAGACATCACAGAACCCAAAGTCTATCTCGAGTCATGGAAATAGGACCTTTGTATCAGAGAAAGTAACGTACCTTTAAACCACTAAGTATTAGAGATGGTCCTTTGGGGGACAGCTCTAGAAAGGTTTGAATAAGGCCAGTTCTCCATGAGTCAAGAAAAACCTGTAATTGGAGTACCTGGCAGGCTGGCTTCCCTCAAGAAAGGTCCTGGTTGAAGCCGCCAGAAGGAACTGGCCAGAACATGGGGTGATGAAATAGTCACTGGAGGCGGAGCTTGATGGGTTGGGGCAACATGTCCAAGCAGAGTGTGAGGTCCAAGGACTACAGTGCTGAATGATGAAAGTGGTTCTCAAGAGAGGATTGAAATCCACAACTTGAAAAGCAGCTACATTAACAGAAGAGCCAACAGGAGTTGCCAAAAAGCCTGAGGACATGATATGTGTTAGGTAGAGCCTGAAAATGAAAGATATTTTGCAAATGGACAATAAACTATTGAGAATGAAGAATTAGATACCCTGAACTAAACACTAGGAAAAAATGTGGTCCCCCAGACAATACCTGCTAACATTTTACCAGGTTCTGCCCCAAACAATTTCTATTCTAATTCATAAATCAGGGAGAGGCATCAATCAGTAAGACCTGGATTTACATGGCAAGAATACAAAGAGGCCATTAAGAGTTTCAGCAAGTTCACCATTTAAGTCAATGAAAGAAGCAGAAAGTGTAACCGGCATCAAATCCCTGCAGAACATAAGGTCAAAATAGCAATTCTTAAATGAAGCCATTTAACAGAAAAAGAGAGTCACACTGATGTGAAGATTGACAAGTTTTTTTAAAAACACAATGCCAAAAAAAGCATAAGGGCAAATCAAAGTAATATGTAAATATTGTGCAAGTTTAATTATAATAATTTTAAAACACACAATGAGAGAAAGTGATAGAAAATGAGACAAACTAAGACTTAAGGGACAGAATTGCCCTGTGAGGTAGAGATTATCATCTTTACAGATGACAACTAACAAATGTCAAGTGTAGGACTTTTCACCAAAGGGTGAGATTATGAGAAAAAAATTTACTATCTTTATTAGTGCCATACATTAAATGTTGAGGAAAAGTCTCATTGTATCCTAAATTATCCTGGCTAAAAAAATATAAAAGCTCACAAACTAATCATAGATAACTGTTAAGAGACATAAATGGTTAGTGAGGACACCTTGTAACTTATCATTTGATTCCTTCTCTGACCACAGAATCTCCAACATCCCTAGTCTCCCTTATGCTGCTTTATTTCTCTTGATGGCACCTGACATACCATATACTTCATTTGTTTACTTGTTTATTTCTAAGCTCACTGAGAACTCTAAAGGGTAAGTGCAATGAGAGAGGAAATGAATTTTGTTCACATTCAGTTCCTGGAGACTAGGAAAATGTCTGGTTTCTAAGTCACTCAACTGTTAAAAGTTCTAATAAATATATCTGAAGTTGTGCTAATGATGAGTTTATCTCAGAGATAAGCTTAAGAAAGGACTGTGCCGTCTGAAGCAATTTAAAGTATTAGAAGTACAAAGGTGAGTACTAAAAAGTACAAAGGAACAAAACATACAGTTGGGTATTCATCAACATTGTTAAGAGTTTAGCAGAAAAATCCAGTTCACTTATTGGTTCAATATGAGCAGAAAGGTATGTTGCGATATCTGCTTTTTGTCACACTCAACTTCTCAACATTTGAAATCTCTCCTACTATAAAAAATTAAGATGGAAAATCCATTTTGGTATAATCTGAAAAGCCCTCCTGAGAAATTTAGAAGAGCTGCAAGTCCAAGTAAGTGAGGATGGTAGTGCAATTATATCACAGAGGAGAAGTTTTACCTATAGATTACATAGGGCCTAAAATTTTACCCAAAGCAGAAGGAAAAAGTACATTGCCTACTTTCAGTACTAGGAAATGTGAGGCCTTAGCAAAGCAAAAACAAAAGTTATTGGAACAAGTGACTGGGTGCGTGACTTTGATTGTGTAACACAGTGACCTAATATTTCTGCTTATGATTCTACTAATCTGGTTGGCAAAGTAAGATTACTTTTAAATGAGGTGCTGTGTTTCTGTTATTACACTGCAGCAAAGTGCTCACAATTAGAATGAGTGCATAGATATAGGTGTAAGAACCCTATTATTATTACCCAATCTGGATAGGAGCATTTATATTGAAGCACCATCACTTGCCAATTTGCTCAGTCACATTCTATTATTAAATCCATGAATCATGGTTGTGTTTATATGACTATTGTGAATTTTAGTTATTTAAGGTGCTGCTCAGACTCTGCTCTTGGATTATATTATGCGTCAGTATGTGAAAATGAGAACACAATGGAATCTTGATAGACAACTATGAAACTTATGCCAAGTGAGAAAATTAAGACCAAATGCACTTTCTGACCAGCACCAATCAAATAAATGATTTATCAAATAAGCAATTAATGAAGGAAAACCATTCCTTCTCCCCAAAGATCAACATCTCACGATCACACTGATAGAGACTCCCGGTGCTGGGCACGAGGGTCAGAGCAGGAAGCCATACAGCCAAGCACTCCATGCCTCCTTATTCCACCCCTCACCAAAATGTCTTCCCAGAGCTATAAGAATCATTATCAACATTTTTCTCAGGACTGAGAGGGTTCAACAGGCTCTGCCTCACATTTTGCAGTGCATCTCCACTTGTTCTCACCCTTCAGCTACACAGCTTTTCAGCACCTGAAGATGACCTGCTTCCTCCTCCTGCAAGCCCTTTGCATAGGTGCTTTCCTGTGGCCAACTTTCTCCCATGCCCTTATTTTGTGTAAATACCAAATTAAAACTCAACTGAAGAATTTTCCAAACTTGTTTTACCCTAGGCTCATGGCACATCACAGAACCTTTCTTCCCAGCACTTATTTCTCCTTGTGCACTTGCATTTATATAGGACATGTCTGAGTAGATACTGGTCTCCCCTGATAGAGAATAAGTTCCTGGAGGAAGGAATTTTTTTGGTTCCTCGACTTACCATTCTGAGTAAGAATGAATAAATGAATGGTTTAACCTGTATTGTCAGACTCCTTATTTTCACTATGGTTAGAAACTGCTTAAAGCTTTTCTTAGAAGTTTTATCAGGATGATGTAACTTTGCAAGAAACCTTTTTTATTTTTCATTCTGAAAGAAGGGTTATAGCACTGTTTCAGAAAATAGGCCAGGAGAAGATACAAAAGCTTGATAAGAACACTCTAGTACCTACCAAGGCACTGCCCATTGAAGCCTCGGAATCCTTCCGTGCAGGGAACACACTGGTAAGATCCGGGAGAATTCACACACTGCTCCTCTGGACAAGTACTTGGAGTCAAACATTCATCAATATCTGAAAAATCAAAAAGCTGGGTCACGACATTTTATCAGAAGACTAATGCAAAGGCTTACTTTGGTGATGAAGAGGGGGTAATGCTATGTTGCAGCTACATTTTGGTGGGGAAATTAATAACTTGGTCCGTGAAGGATGGCCTCTATGCAGCAATAATGCATGGTCATATGTTAAAATTCACACATGTCCCATGAAAGATGGAAGAGAAGAGGGCTCAGCTCTTCAGCTGACAGAGCCAGACCACTTTGCTGTGGGAGCTAACTGCTCTTCTGGGACCACTATAAGAACACCAAACTTTGCAAGTAACAGTGCAGCATGACAGAAAGAAATACGAGGATTGAGAATGACAGAGGAAGCCACCCAGAGAGAGAGAGTCTCTGCAGTCACTCAATACTCTAGGGAAATCCTGACTTTGGCTTCGTGGGTTCAAGAACATACTAAGTTTGAGTAATTTAAGACCTTTAAAACCTTTCATAGGCTAGAAATTCCTTGGAGATAGAAAAAGAACATTAGGAGAGAATGAACTCATCATACACCTCAAGATTTTCCAGAAAATATGGAGGTATGATCATAAGGTAATATTTTCTGGTAAAAATATACCTTACTTTTCACATTCACAGCTAGCTGAAGTCATTAATCATTGTACCTTTCCATGTGAGTAGGGAGAAAAATGCCTGAAATATAATTGGGACTGTGGAAGAGTGAACTATTCCAAGAGCTTTAGGCATTTTAAGAATGGCAAAACAACAAAAAGTGGAAAAAGTAAGTCGAGGAGATGGTTCAACAGTTTAAATGGAATGGTTAACACTTTGGTTCCTGCCCCATTTGAAATATTTTCCTGGAGTTGCATTTTGAACTTGACTGGCTTTAATGACTAGGCACCCCAAATATAAGTACTTATAAAACCTATAATCATACTTAAAATATAAACAGATTCTCAAGACATCCTCACCTTCCTTTCAGCTGAAAACTGAGAGGAACACAGAGTGGATATATGAAATGCATATGGGTATTTTATTATCTTCATTCTGGAAAATTCTTAAAATCATCTCCATTATAACACCAGACATGTAGAAAAAGATGCTGAATATGAAACAGTTGAAGATTGTATTAATAGAATAAGCACCAGGTCAGTGTTGGCATTTTTTCCCCCTGTGAGTGAAAAATCCTTGCCAACAAAGACACACTGCTTTTTTTTTTTCTTTTTTTTTCTTTTTTAGGTCAGATGTTCTGGGACTTCTTGTTCTACAAAAAGATGATGTCTGCCAGTTTCATGTTCCAAACAGCATTACATTCTTCTCTGGATGGGATTTTTTTTTTTTTTTTTTGGGTGGATCTACAACTGCTAAAACCAGAGAAGGTCATGGAGATAGGCTGGCCCAGTAAGTAAGACACTGAGCAACACAAGGTCAGATCCCTAAACTTCCTGCTGCTCTCACTTCTGTTAGCTTGTCCCCCCAACTAGAAGTTAGGGACTACCTGATGGTGAGGATGCATGAGATAATGTCTGTAAATTACAATAGACTCCCTGGAGACTGGCCCGGTTTGAAAGCAACTTAGTGACAGCTGAGAAAACCTTGAGTGAGCCAGACGCCTGGGACCTTTGGTTCAGGTCCATGACAGAATGAGCAAACAGCTACATTATTTGGCACCTTTTTTTCAAGGCTTTTCATAGGGATAAAATTATATGTTATTTACTCAGGGAAGCCTGGTAATATTTCTGCTAAATAATTCCCACATATTGGATATTACTGACTTATACCCTAATGGCTTTGCATTGACTTACATAATCTTTAGATTGCTTTTCTACTCCTTCCCATTCTTACAGTATAGTTATTACTGACTTATCTTTCTTCTCTGAGGTGCTCTGTGCAACCCTAGGATCAGATTATTACTTCCTTGGGGAATGCTGCTTCACACAAGAATGTATGGCAGATGAACTCACATGCATTTTTTTCCCCCCTAACACCCTCACAACCATAGATGCACTGAGAAGATCTATGCAAAAACAAGTCACCGAACCAGGAGGTTAAAGAAACGAACACTTTTTGAGAAACAAGAAGGTGACAGGCACCAGCTGAGATGCTGGAACATGCGTGTCTTTGCATGAGAACCATAAGAGCTGGCTTCACAGTTCTCACCTTTCAGGGATGAGCTAAGTTTCAAAGGTGCTAAGTGACTGGCTCCCAGTCAGTATCAGGATTGTGGCTGATGTCCCAGCCCTTACCCTGTCCCATCGGGCCCCTGCCTCTCCAGAGTAGGGGGAGGGTTCCCTGAAGGGCCAGCTGCCACCCCATGCCCTTAATGGTTGCAGAGAGTTCAGAGCTCCCTCCTGATGCAAGTTGATCAGAATCCAGTAACGTAAAAGGCTCCACTTCTCAAGAGTAGATCCCAAGGCGCCAAGTCAAAAGGCCAGCCGTAGAGGCAGGTGCCAAAAAACATCTAATTAGCTCTCCCTCCAGGACTAGGTCATCAGCACTATGAAGAAAACCAACACACAGAAGCCAAGGGACAGCTGAGAGCAGCCTGCTCAGCCCAATATGCCCTCCCTTGCTCTAGAAGTCTAGTCAGATTAGAGAAGAGGCTGAGTTGTATTTTTTTCTCTTCCCATTTTGCTTCTTTAAATTTCTCTGGGTGATTTTTTTAATATCTACAGTAGTTAGATATTAGAGTTGAACTACTTTTGCTTTCCCACGGGTGGCATTGTGGTTTGATCTGATATTTGGACTTTGCAAATTTCTGTAGGTGCTGCGACATGTTTTCAGAATTGCTGAGTCAGGTGAGGAAGGGGCCAGGGTGGGGGGTCCAGCTGCTGGTGAGAAGGTATGGGGCTGGCGGCTGGCTCCTATTTGTGGCAACACCCATTGCCCTCTTCCTGGGGTTCCAGATCTGAGAGGCAGCAGAGTGTGCACTGTCAGTGTGCTTCCCCAGGACAGTGCCTCTCCTGACGAGAGGGAGGGAGGATGCAGTGTAGAGAACCATGTACACTGCAGGTGGGCATGTACACTGGCCAACCAGCCCCTAGGGAAAGAGTATGGAGGTGTCTCACAACAGCAAAAATAGATCTACCATATGATCCATCAGTCCCACTCCTACTATCAACCTGAAGAATACAAAAGCACTAATTCATAGGGATTCACGCAGCACTATTTACAACAGCCAAGTTATGATGAAAACCCAAGTACCCAATGATTGAGGAGTGGATTAAGAATTTTGGTATAGGGCCTCCCCGCTGGCGCAGCGGTTGAGCACTGGGTTGTGAAGCTGCCCGCAGCCTCTGCAGCACTGGTTCGATCCCCGGCTGCTCCCTGGCCACCGGAGGAGGGTCCCGCATGGCGCGCAGACCTCTCCTGCCGCCCGCTGCTCCCCTCAGCATTGTACTTTGGTCCTTCTGCCTGCTCTGCTCCCCGTTCTGGCTCTGGTGAATTCTCTCACCCTCCCGCGCTTCTGACTGTACCCAGTGCTTGTATAAATAAATAAGAATTTTGGTGTATACACAAGGGACTACTACTCATCTATTTAAAAAGACGAAATTTTGTCTAGATTTTGTCTGCAACAGCATGGATGGAGATGGAAGCCATTATGCTAAGTGAAATAAGATGGAGAAAGACATACAGAATGATTTCACTAATACGTGAATATAGAAAGAAAGAAAGCACAGGAATAGACAACCCTGGACCAAGACAAACCCTAGAAATCTGACTGCAGAATTGGGGCTATGGGTGCTAGAAGGGGTGGACAGGAAAGGGAAGAGGGGGCCCCATGGACTATGGTGGAGGATTATGGGTGTGGCGACACACATCTGAAGGTGTGAACTATTACCCCTAAAACATACAAAAATACTATTTATAAATAAATAAATAGAAGAGGCTGATCCCAAGGCAGCCTGGCAGGGACCTCCAAAGGGAAGTTGAGAGTAGTTCTTCATGATAATAGTTAAAAAGTACAACAGTGGATACTAAAAAAACAAAAAAAAACCGGTGTGACTTGGACACAAACATGGACAGAAATGTTAAATGGTTAGTAATTTTGGCCATGCTGAAAAAGCTTTCCAAAAAATTTTTAAAATGAGAGTAAACTCACTGTTATGGTCAACAAGAAGAAGATTTTATCTAGCAGAGTTGGAATCTGACCCGGAGCTGGTCAGACAGTGCTTCTGTGGACAGTCTGCAAGCAAGCCCCAGGACTCGTGTGAAAGGAAGAAGCTGCAACTAAGGAATGTAAGGAGGCGAAAAGGTTGAAAACTAAAAACCAACACTGGTTTACACAGCACCGTGTCCCCACATGAATGACGCAGGCTCTGTAATCAAGTCTTGGTTCGTGCTAAGAGACTCTGCAATGAATTATTCTAGAGTGACTTCACTCCAAATACCAGGGAAGGCAAATGCCGAAGTGAGGAACAGGAAGATGAGAATAATCCAGAGTCACCCCAGTGAAGCTAGAGGATGCATGTCCAGAAGGAAGAGAGTGGAGGAGCTGGCATCATTCACCAAAGAGCAGAGGAAAATAAGAACCCAGCCTAGTCGTCTGGACGCAGCCCTGCATGCAGTCGTGTGTGAGGAGCACTTCGAGGTAGCACAGTTCTCTGCTCCCCGGGGGACTCACCCTCACAACGGCCTCCCCGGGTCATGCGGTACCCACTATCGCAGTATTTGCAGCGGAAGGCCCCCATAGTGTTGATACAGCGCCCTTCCCCACACACATCCGGCCTCTGACACTCGTCGACATCTACACAAAACAGACAACACAGTTGAGTTTAATTTCCCAAAATATGACTTCAAGCCTCTCCCATCTCCCAGGCCAATCCAAACTTAAGACCAAAGTAATCAATTCCAATGCCTCTCCTCGGTTTTTTTTAACACACATCAAAATCTGATGGGGTCCAAAAGAAGCATTTAATGTCTCCTGTCTTCATTCCAAAGTACTGGAGGAAAGAAATATTTTTATCTCCCAGAATCTATCCAATTACTATGTCATGACAGGTGTTGAATAAGATATTCTGAATTGTCAATAAGCACTGAATTGACGGTGTCCTGGGGGACCTAAAAAACAGGATCTGGGGAATTTATATCAGGAAGAACATGCATTACCTATGCAATTAGTACCCTCCTCATTGGCCATAAATCCTGCTGGGCAAATACACAAGAAACTCCCCTCCGTGTTTTGACAGCGTCCCTGGGAGCAGAGGTGACGGACCTGAGTGCATTCATCAATATCTGGTAACAAAAATAATGATGAAAGGATTAGTGTCGCATGGCATGGAATTCTCAGTCTCCCTGCTTATAAATAGCACCACCCTCTTCCCTGAGTACCAGAACTTTGATCACTGGGGAAAACAGTGAAAGGAGATGTCAGAGCCCCCGAAAATACTCAGAGGGTTGTTGTGAGTATAGTGGACAGACTTGGGGTGTATTGTTGCTTCAAAAGGTGAAGCCACAACCGTGATATCACTGTTCCCAAGAGAGATTTCAGGTCAACACAGCAGACCCTGCCTGGGGATGTGGCCTGAGCACAGGCACAGGGGAGAGCTCCCAGAGGTTCAGCGGGGACTCTCAGAGGTGGCAGGAAGAGACTCCTGCACTGCAGTTAGACTAGATAATCTGTCTGCCAAAGATTTTAGGGTTCCGATAACACAAATAATGTGTGCAAATAAAAGATAAACAGCTGTGTTTATGGAGCTGGTGGATACTCCACTCCCCCTGCCCCAACATACACATACAAAAGCAAACTGCAAAATTCACACATCTTGTGAACGGCATCAAGCTTATTAAAGTAGTATTTTTGAGTAGGTCTATGCCTTTGGTGCTTTATATTCGCCTTGTAACTCCTAGTGCTGAGTTTTCTTTTTCTAAAGAAGGAGAAGTTAAATTTAGTGTGAACATATTAAAATGATTTACTTAGTGCCATGACACCTCTTACTCAGATATACTGTTTTCCAAGGAAGCATAGCCAAGATTCCACAGTTTTAAATTCATTGGGTTTGTGAAACCATACACTGATTTTCAATCTAGAAAAGCCCTTTTACAAATCAGATTTTATGCACTTAGATGTAAGTAATTCTTCATTGCAGTATATACCGATTTAGTTTTGCTAGATACATGTCTATATGTAGGTATCTCTAGAGCTCTTGTTTTGTTTACTATACCTAAAATCTGTGGGAGATTATTTCAACTTTACGTAACTCCATTATATTTGGCAAGGTAGAGGCAGCATTCAATCAAGAGATAGGAGCAGTCCATGAATTTAGCCAAGCTCTTTTTGAGTTGTGGCTCAAGGATTAGAAGAAAAATTTAATTAAATACAGTAACATTTTCCCATGATAGTTAAAGAAAAATGATCTTTGTGTGCAAAAAGTTGATATTTAATATCAAATAATATTTCTGTTGATCAACAATGTCTCTTACCTACACATCTCCTCTGTTGCTCACTGAACTTGTAACCCTCGTAGCATATACAGGTGTACCTCACTGGCAGGTTGATGCAGTGTCCTGCTCCACAGATATCAGGGTTCACAGTACATTCGTTGATTTCTTTTAAAATAATGTGGTGGGGGTAAAAAAAAGATATAAACAAAGGTTTCATTGCTACTTGCAAACTTACCTTGTGTTTTCTGATGGGCTATTTACCAGCAATGCAATTAGAAGTGGTGGCCTGGAGCCCAGAGCCTGCACATCGTATGTGCTCAATGAAAGTTATTATTATTATCATTAGTCACTGTTACCATTACTGTTCATACTGAAGATGGTTAAGAATGTGTAACAGGGCCTCCCTGGTGGTGCAGCGAGTTGAGTGCAGCGCTGTGAAGCTGTCCACAGCCTCTGCAGCACGGGTTCAATTCCCGGCCTGGCTGAGATGCCCACATGGCACAGCAGACCTCTCCTGTCTCGCCTGTTGCTCCCTCAGCAGTGTATTTCAGTCCTTCTGCCTGTTCTGCTTCCTACTCTGTCTCTGGTGAATCCTCTCACCCTCCCACGCCTCCTGCCTGTACCCCAGCTCTTGTATAAAAATAAATAAATCTTAAAAAAAAAAAGAATGTGTAACAAAGAAACAAACTTATAAGAATGTATACTCTAAAAAAAAAAAAAAAAAAAAAACAAACAAAAAACCCAGATTTATAACCTGGGACTATTATCTCATCTTCATCACACAGTAAACAATGGTTACCACACAGTAAACAATGGTTACATGGGCACTGCCATGAATAAGCCCACATAGCCCAACACAGGAAGACCAAGTTTTCAGTAAGACAAGCTGAAGCACTGCCTTGCCATAGGGGTCAGTTGTTTGAAATGAGAAGAAAATTAGCACATGATTGTGACCAAAACTTACCATGCATTTTGCAGGAGGAGGATATGAAAAACAGTGCTCTAACAAAGATTCACTATGGAAATGACTAAATTAGGGTTGAAGTTGCTCTGCAAAATCCAAACCACACTCTTTAGCAAGTGTTATTCACTGTGCTATTATTTTAAGACACTGATACAAGTTATGTGAAAAGGTGCTAGACTGAAAGGAGAGTGAACACAGAGCATGAGTATTTTACACAAAATCACTTGGCTGTATGAGAAAACCATGTATCTACTTCTACCATTCCTAAGTCTATTTATGCCAGTTCACTCTCCGAAAAAGAGACGTAATCAGCCTAATATCAAATTATTAAAAAGGGTAATTCAAATGGCCAAAAAATGGGTGATCGACATGCTTATTTAAACGTAAGAGACTGGTAATAACAGGAAAATGAATTATGATACATACGTAACAGAGTATGTTTTACATCATTAAGCATAATACCAATAATAGGAGAGGAAATACATACTTGTTAAATACAGTTGGGTACAAACTGCAGTATAGAATGTGATTTAAATTAAACTATATAGAGAGAAAAAGATTAAAAGGAGGTAAATCCAAGAGTTGTTTACAGGGATTGGAATTTTACATTTTTCAAATTTCTACAATGAGCATGTATTACTACTTTTATAATTGGAAAAGATTTTCTTTTAAAATATCATTTCCACTTGTCATAAAAATTGGAAGTCAAGGGAATCTACGGCAGATTATAGGAATTCTTGGTAGAACAGTTTGAGACACACACCTGTTCCCATCTAGTCTCTATTGCTGGTAGGTGCCGTCTTGGAAAATTATTGGCATTTAGAGTTCTTTATTTTCTTGGTCATTACTGACCTTCCTTTATATTCTTCTCTGCCATTTTCTTAAAACAGAAAAGGCATATTTATCATATTTGCGAAAAGAAAAATTAGAAGATTAATGTTAGGGATGAGGACTCAGAACAAATTAAAAGATGCTAAACCTAGGATTTGCATGAAACATGTGGTCAGGATGCACTGCCCTGCCCCTGTGCACCAATCTGCTGATTACCAAATATTTATATGACATTTTTCAGGCACAACTTAGAATGGAATTATCACACAGGTGAACACAAGGCTTCTGTGAATGTGATGCTTAATTCTGTGATATGTGATGCTTAACTCAGGTGTGATGCATTCCTATGCCATGGTTTGCCAACCTATTTAAGTCATTTCTTAAGCAGGCCCTGAAATAGGAGAATAGTTAAGAGTTAACTAGTCTTAGGAAATGAAATGAGTAATAAGGCCCTTTCCTTCCAAATCTAGTTTCTTAAATAGGAGCTATGAGGTTGAATGATATTTATGAGGGATGTCTAAGGACGTGATTGCCTCATTGACGAAATCCATAGAGATGCAGCCTGCAATTGCTAAGCCCCGTTGTTGGAGCATTACCACCTGGGAGAAATGTCACTGTGACACCACTAGAGGGTACTAAGAGATACGTCCAGGGAGGGAAAGGACACTTGCTGAAGTGTACTGAGTTTCCACACCTGGTCCCATTGTTCCTCTTGAGATTACTTAATGTAATGGTCATCATCAGTTTGACTTCAGAGATGCCTTCCGACCATCTGCTGGGCAGAATTGCCCTTCTAGGGCAGAAAGTAAACACCCTCCCACCTTCAAGATACCTGTCTACCATCTTCATTAGTCATCAAAAAAATCAATCAATACCAATTTTAAGGTAAAAAAATCAAGTATTGATACTCAAATTTTGAAACTCTTGAATCACATCTCAAACCACCCCTCTGCATACTTTCTCTCCTCTTCTATTCAATTTTCATTCCTGAGCACAGATGCATTACATAGGAAGACAAGTGCTGAGAGTATTGTCTTGAACAACAGAAAAAATTTTCTTTTTTTCCATGATTTTTAGGGCAACATTATGCTTTCTTTATATTTTTCTAATAGGTGACTCCTAGGTATCTGAACCTGTTCCCACAAAATGCATCAGTTTATGTGGAAACATGCATTTCTTTCAGCATACTGTGTTGACATAAGCTCTGGAGGTACAGCAAAGCCTCAATTAGAATTACTCAGTCCTCATCTCTGGGGGAAACCAGTTGATGGGAATGTCTTTTCTTTAGCATGTTTGGTTCCTCAGAGCCTAAGAGACAGCTCTGTACTAGCATCTTCCACACATCCTCCTTAACACCCACATGAACCAGGATAAAGACTGTCCTATCCTTTCCTATCACAAGTGACTCCTAAAACAACTTGACTGTCACTGGATCAAGGACCTTATTCTGTTTCTTTCCCAAGAGTTCATGTAGAATTTGGATAACGAGTCATGGCCAAAAGCCCATGGAAAACCAAAGCTCTATTTATCCTGGTAAAAAGGCCAACAGGGGATTTAAATGTTCAGTATCTTGATTATATTTTCTAGAATTAAGTGAAAAAGAAAGCTTTTGGCAAAATACGAGAATGAACATGTTGACCCTTAGCTTTTTCCCTCATTGTGATTGTTCAAAATCAATCAATAAATAAATGGAGCTTGAAAATATTAAAGCATGATGATTTTACATGAAATAAAGGGTTCATTTTCCATCGGCATAGTTTATTGAGGTTGTAATGACATGGGTAATGTGCTTCAGGGACATGTGCTTTTGAAAGGGGTCAATACTGAGTTCTGGAAAAGATCTGATGAGCAAATAGTTTTTATAATGTTTGGGACATGATAATTACAAAGGTTTCCAGAAGGCAGTTATGAAAGTCAAAGAATAATTTCTAGATGGTCCGCTAGGGCCATCAAGAAAGCTTGAAAAGGGCTGAGAAGGCATCAAAACCCATGGAAAGGTTTACAAAAATGCCCTGGCTTCCTAACCACCCCACCATGAGTATAAGTTGTCCCACAACAATTGAAACAGATGTTTCCACTTTGTAAATATTTGCCAGAGAAATAAAGGTTTGCTTTTCCAACCTATCCTTGAGCTATCAAGACACTGTGCTAAATCAAGAATTTAGATGCTGAAATGTATCATTTGGAGCTGGTCTACTAACACTGCCGCAAGACATTAATTTAGTTATTAAGAGTGGAAAATGTCACACTTACTTCCTGCAAATAAGTGGCTCCCTTCATAATTATTACATGTCAGAATGTATATGACAAAATCTAAAAAGGCTGTTTCCAAAGTCCCCATCAAAAATATGTCACCACTAAGCAATGTGGAATGGATTTTATTTATTTTAGTCTCCTACTTATTTTTCTATCCTTTTCTTCAACTTATGGGAAAAAATACCTCCTCTCTGTTTTAGGGGAAAATAAACATTGCATAATATTCCTGAGAGAATTAATCCATTCGCTGCTTCAATCTCCATGTCTGGCTTGCATATCAAACCAATGGGAACATCTATATTTTGATTTAGATTAAACTTGATACAAAGCAGTCTTCTTGTTCTAGTATGGATTACTGGTCATAGTGAGCTCCAAAGTTGCAAACTATTCTAATTAAAAACCTATTATGTTTCTCCTCATGGATTGTTCCAGAAATATTCTTTTTCCATAGGAAGGGGGAACACCTTCAAATGCTGTATGAAAATAGAATTTCGGTGTCACTTGTCTCCTGGAAGGAAATGTTCGTGTTTCAACCATGTGATAGCAGATGTTAGCCCTGTGTTTCTGCCAAACTCAAATTAAGCTGTCTTCTAACCATTTCATACAGCGTGGCTTTCATTTTTTTCGGTTTCGTAGTTCAGTTGAAATTTTAATCTGTTATTCCTCACACAGCTGCATAAATTACAAAAATGCATTTATTGAGCCCAACTTAATTAAACCTCTACAAAGCTAGTTTGTAGGAGGTCTTTTCACTGAAGTTAGTCATTATTGAAAAGGCACAAAACTAAAGTGAGTCTTCATATGGGAGAATAGAAATAGGGTAACTGAAAGAACTAGTGAATTGCAATGTAACTGCTGCAATTTGTCTTTTTAAGGTTTTGTTAAACTATGAGAAGATCCTTGCTGACCATGACTATGCCTTACAGCGCACAGCAGTCTCCTCCAAATGTGTTTAAAAAAAAAAAAAAAGTGGGTAGACACATTTGACAATGGAGTACAGCAACATTAGTCAGAGCTGTTTTTTTTTTTTAATATCACTATCATTTTACATATCACTCAGAAATACTTAGAATAGCTAACATTTCTGTATACCTTTACTGAGCATTTACTGTAAAACCAAAGAGAAGACTTGCAGCATCTGTGGGGAGGGCCCTTGCTCTGGCGTAAATAACCCTTCAGGATATCGCTGCATGAGGCATGACATGAGTACATGATGTGACTGTGCCCAACATGGTCACCTGCCTTTCACCTTGGGACACAGGTGCTTCGTAATAACAGTTTCCTGGTTTACCTTGATTCAGCTATGTAAGATCTTAAACCTGTAGTTCTGATGAAGTTCTGGGTTGTTTCATTTTTACATAAGAATTGTATATAATTAAGGTATACAACTTGATGTTTTGATATATATATATGCATTGTGAAATGATCATGATGGAGCTCATTAATATATCAAACACATTTATTTGAAATGATGCATACACTATTTCTGAGGAGGCAATATTCTAATGGGGGGTGCAAACTACTCTATTAGCTTCTCCTGCTATGTGCCAATCTTATCCTGTAATGTTATCATGAACTTAAATCATGATGTTTCTATGTGAGATTAATTAAGAAAGTATTTTCCACTTAGTATATGTGGAATGTACAAAACACAAAAATCATTCCAATTCCACTATAAAAAAAAATCACTGCTAATAACTGGTGTATTTTCTTCTAGAATTTCTCATACATTTTTAGTGTATTGTCTTTTAATATAAATGGCATATTAGTGTCTATCTTTCAACTTCTATTTAGTTCATCTTGAATTTAACAATATTTTGTGACCATTTTTTGAAAGCTCTTAATAAAAACTCAAAAATTCTGTGTTGGTGGCAGCATAACATTCCAAAATATAGATGTAACATAATTATCTATTTCCCACAGTTAAATGTTTAGGTCATTTTTATCTTTCCTCTATTATATTCAGTGCTATGGTAAGTATTCATTTATATAGTTATTATTACAATCTTTGGGGATATTATTTTCTTACACTAGATATCTTGAAATAGGATCACTGGGTCCAAAGTTCTAGACTTTTTCTAAATTTCTTCATGCATACTGTCAGCATGTGCTTTCCAGAAAAGCTGAACCAGCGATACTCCTTTTGACGCTGTTATGAGAATTTCAACTTCACACTAATATAAAAATTAAATACTAATTTGAAAAGAATTATTTTATTTCAATTTGTAGAACTTTGCCAGAGAAGGTGAAATTTCCTATTGCATGCCTCTTATTATTGTTTTACTTATGAGTTAACTGATTATATCATTAACCCATTTTTTCTAATAGGATTTTTATTGCTGATTTATTAGAGGTCACTATACATTACGGATATTCTTTCAGACTGTTAATGTGTTTCAAAAATTATTATACATTTTTATAATTTGTTACTAATGATTAAAATAACATGTATATAATAGATAATTTTGAAAATATATAAAATATAAATATTGAAGAGCATAGAGATTATCCAGGATCCTATTTACTGGTAAGTGCTAAACACTGGATGTATTTTTTGTGTTTGTAGACATTTAAAAAAATACAACTGGAATCCTTACATTGCGTTCTGTATTTTAAAATATTCTATAATTGTATCTCATGACATTAAATATTCTTTTAAAACATTAATAGCCATGTGACATTCCACGGCATGGGTATCATAATTTAAACATGCCTCCTTTTTAACAATATTTATATTACTTTCAAATTTTGCAATTATGACAAAACCTGCCATGAAACAACCACACATAATATAATCCTGTCATGTTTCCTCTGGGGACCCCATAGCACAGGTACTGCACCCACCTGTCACTTGAGTAGGTGCGATCACTTGGCTGGCACTTGAGGTTGACACTTCAGGAGCTACTTCCACAGGCACGGGTGGCGATGTTTTTTCAATCACTACTGTACAAGTAAGAAGAGAATAAAAAGACAATGAAAGCTTGTCATGTGCATCGAAATTCCATTTCAAAATGAAAGCGTATTGTAGCCTAATGTTATATCACAGTCACTCTCAGGGATTAAGAATTTATTGTTCCCTAAAGCTCATGGTACTAATCTGCTCCACTTGTTTCAACATTTAGTAAAAATATGAGAGCAATTCAGGAGTCAAGAAAAATGACCCTTCCATCAAACAATGACCCTCAGAAATGTCCCAGTAATATATGTAATACTCTGAACCACAGAAAAGAGTGAAAAACTTAATCATTGTAATACTTCATACTACCATACTTACACTAACGTTATACTAATACATTAATGTAAGCAAAGTTTTCATAATTAATTTAACTAGTGAATTCCAATGATTAAACTTTAAAATTAGAGACAAAAAATTCTATCTTAATCAAACAGCACAGATCAACATAAGCTACCTGGAAATTGTGGATGCAGATGAATAGTTGAAATGCCTGGAGAGAGCTGGGGTTGACCAGGCTCAAGTTTGGTTCTCTCTTGATCCAATGAAGATATTTCCTGGATGGTGGTATTAGAACAAAAGAGAAAATTGAAATAGGAAATGTTTTCAGCTTTCCACAGGATGCAATTTTTATTTAATCATACTCTTAGGCAACAAAACATCACAGGATATTAGACAATTATGTGTAATTATGTGGATTTTTTAAAAATGAATTATTACTTTGTCACTACTATGGCAAGCACTTCAGTTTTCTCAGCAGAACTAATCTGTGCACAAACCCTCCCCCATCTCCAGAGGCCCAAAGCAAATTGTCCCTTCATGCCCTTTAAACAAATGCCTTGTTTGGCCTGAATGAGGCAAAACTAACCCCAAAGGAGGACTCAAACATCACCTCATTCACCTTTGTTTCTGTGCTAGTGAGAAGACCAACCACACTTTGCAGATTAAATAATGGATACAGCAGATGTGTTATAGCAAAGAACACCCAAGACATTAAAACACTTTAAGCCACACACCTCACTTCTAATAATTTTATACCACCAGCCCTCACAACAGCAGTAACCAAGCAGAACAGGAAAATGGGGACTTGAAGGAACACGAGGACTTCCTCACTTGTCCTGTTGTCCAGTCCCGTGCCCTGATCCACAAGCAAAGAAAGTTTGTAACCCACAGTTTAGCTCCCAGTTTCCACTCCTTTGGGCTCACGCAGACTAAACACATGGGCTACTTCCAGAGCTGTGGCCTCGCCCACCGCAGCGTGGGGTCAGAGAGCTCACACCACTTCAAGTCACCTGGTCACTCTTACCCTACACACTCCCTCTCTTGCCTGAATTACTGTCACCTTCCAGAAAGCTCACTCCACTGGCCTGTCTTCTTTTATTTTGCTCTACTGGTTTTAATTACCACCTTTTCTGCTAGATCTAATGTAATGCTGAGGGCTTACAGGTAATTCCATTTAGATATTCCACAAACACATCCAATCCATTAGCTCCAAAACTGTCCAGACTCTCATTTCAACATCATTTCTGTCAATGTCATGGTAGAGTTACCCATTCCACTCAAAGTCACTTTGCAGTCTCCCCTCTTACGTTTCTTATTTCAAGCCCTGCCCACCTGCACTAGTCCTTATATTTGCTCATCCTTTTTCATATTCATAGCTCCCACTACACTAGTCTAGACTCTTACGCAGGTTATTGGGATTTACTTGGTCTCTCAAGCTTCTTCTTCCTATTTCAATAACAATGCTGTGAGTCATCTCTCAGAAATACTGACCACTTGTTCTATCCCCCCACCATCCCTTTTCTGAAGAAAAGAGACTAGCTTTCAATAACCAATTAAAAGTGATCTCAATCAGTCTCAATCACATCCCATTCCCTACAACTCATGGTGGGTGCGTGCAAGGAGCAGTTAATTCACTCCTGTGGTTTAGAGACACATCAGCACGGGGCAGCCAACTTCCTAATCAATGCCACTGGACAAGTAGGGTCCAGTATTTCTCCAACAATTACAACTTCAGTTTGGTATTTCAAACCTCCCAAAGCAGCCCAAGACCTCTCTAGGTCTCCCATGCTCCCCTAACTGACCTCTTGCTGTTCCTTCACCCATATCCTTTCACAGTAATTCCCCAGTCCTGTTTTCTCTTCATCAGTCTTTACTATTATGATCCCTGCGCAAGGTGTCAAGACCACGAAGACTGTGACTGCATTTCCCCACTGCCTCCTCTCCAAATAAATTGCAGTAAAAGCCCCTCTTTCTGATTCTTAATGAGAATTACCACAAACCCCATCAGAAATAGAAAATAACTAAACTGAAGTAAGATGGGGTTGTCAGGGAGTTGGCCAGTCCACTCACATGCTAGATGATCTAGATAATTCTAGATGAACCATCCAGAATTAAATTCAAAATCAACAAAATTGTAAAGGACTGATATCACTGATGTTTAGAAATGCTGCCCAGGAGTTACGAGTCTGTGCAAACTACTCCACTCTCCAGAGAAACAGAACACTCTTTCTTTGTTGGGTGCTTTTACTCTAAAATTCTACTTTCTTTTATTCTGGATTCTTTGAGCACAAAACTTGCAAACAATGAATAAATTACCTTCTCAGGTGGTATAGTTGCCACTGAAACCAGAAAAGAGAAAAGGACATTAATGCAATTCAATTCATTAAATAATATTTCATTTTTTAAGCAATAAAAATCCAGTATCTCTTCAAATGGAGTAAGAACCAAGGAAAATCACATACAGAATTACAGTGATTTACTATTTTGGAAAAGCTTACATATGACTGACAAGGGAAAGCTCTCTGTGCTATGCCATCCATAACCACAGGAGTTCATGGGGCAGATGGGATGTTGTTTTCAAATTCCCATTACCTAAAAGTGTTAAAGGAGACAACACTTCCAGGTACATTCTATTATGATGCATCTCAATTTTGTGGAACTCCCATAAGAAAACATTTTCATTAACTAGTCATATACTTACCCTGAACATAATATTGTTTAAAATATTTTGACATTGATGTTTTAAAAAGGATGCCACTTATTTCAGTGAGACACATAAGCATGGGCATCACAGCCTTGATGGCCTACGTGCTCTGTATTTTCGGGAAGACATGCTAAGTGGCTCATGAAAATCATCCCAAGTCAATAAAGTCCAGTTTGAGTTTGATATCAACATGTTGAAAAAACAGCATCACACAGTCGTGAACATTATTATGGGATAGAGGTGGTGATGCTTTTGCATTTTTAAAAGACTTGCTTTTCATAAATTAGTCCTGAGTATTAGTTCTCAAGTCTTAAGTCAGTATTCATTATGCTTTTTCTCTTGAGCCACTGTCTCCACAAACATGAGTACGCAAGTTTGGTAGATACATTCACACCTGAAAACAACTAGGATGCCGGATAAATAATAGCCACTGCTGAAATATTCCTATAGTGGAAAAGGCAGTTAACCACCAATCCTGTCTAACTCACCACCAAGAAACTCTGGAGGCAGAATCTGGACATGAGTCCATTTCCTCCTGCCTGTGCAGAGGCTACATAGCTGCAAACATCTGGCCATGACACCCCAAGTGGACAGAAGCAAACTGCTCAAGACCACTTATGGTCCCACCTGCTCTGCCTGACTGGAGAAAAGGTAAAGCAAGTCAAAGAATGGAGTGAACCAGGCAGGAACACACAAAGGCTCGAGGTTCTGAACAAAGACCTCCTTACCAGGAAGGAGACCTTGCCAGCTTGCTCGCCACTCCTCAGGTGGGCACCTTTTTCCCCTTCACAAATTCCATAAAGAGAATTGTGACCTAAGAATCTACTGTGAAAAGCCTTTGGGAACATCATTAGAGCAAATACATATTCCATACAAATCTCAGACTTTTGGTCCACCAATCCAGGTAGAAAAGTTTCACAGGAACAAAAATACTCCAAGTCTTGATATGTGGTTTATATGATGAGACAAAGAGGTAATTCTCTGTCAAATGCTGGAGGAACAGTCAGTCACTGTCTCTGCATTCCCACCACTTGCTTGGAAAAACGTGTTCCTTAATCCAGCCACATTCTCTCTGCAGGACATCAGGCAAGTTCTGCTTCTTGAAGTCAGTTTCTCAAAATGTGAATCAAGAACTACACGAGGTGACCTACAAATCCCGTCAGTGTGCTCCTATCTCCCTTTGCATCACCTCTCCTTCCCCTGACTGCCTGCTGGACTCTTTCATGGAAGGTCATTGATTTTTTAACCTTTCAAGCATGCATTCCACTTTATAAAGTAAATATGTATTCATTAAATGCTCCTCTAGATGCAGAGAGGAATCTGGGCTATTCCCTGAAGGATATTAATCACCCTCCAAGAATAAACACCAAGAAAAAAAGAGTCCTCAAAGATCAAGACAGCATCCTAAGATAACCCTGGGCCACTGTTTCCTACTAGGTCCACTTTACTCTGATGCAAGAGTAAAATGATTTTTCACTCCTGATGGGAGTGATTTTGCCCCTTCTATCCCAGGGGCCATTTGGCTATGTCTGGACACATTTTGGGTTTAACAACTAGAGAGAAGAGAGTGCTACTGGCATCTAGATGATTCTAAACATCCTCCAATAGATAAAGCGGCCTCCTCCACACCAAGGAATTATCCACCCTGAAATGTCAGTAATGTCAAGGCTGAAAGCCTCTATTTCTAGAAGGGTGTGAACAGCGAAAGTAAACCAAAGACACAGAGACAGATGACTAAGGTCACAATCCAGTTCCCCTCTCACCTTCTGGCTCCGCCACTCCTGGCCCGTGTTCCCGGGAGATAGTCAGGGCCTCCACCGGCTCTTCCTTGGCTGGGAGAGGTGGAGGATGAGTACTTTTAGCAACAGGTTGAGTGTTCTTTGGCTTGACAAATACAGGTCCTTTACCTACATGGTGATGGATTGGCCTGCGTCTATGAACGCCAGAAACCGTATAACCCATTCCACCAGGACAGATTTCCTTAAAAGCAGCTAGATTTGGGATGGGAAAATATTCCTTTTAAAAATCTAAAAGTGCAAACTTATACAGAGGAACATATCATGATGAATATGTCTTAATAAATCATCGCTAATATAGTTACATTTAAAAACTTCAAAAACAGATGCAAAATGCTTGAATTTCTGTTAAACTTGCATATTTACAGAAAAAAAACATTTCTTTTACTAAACAATTTCTACCTGCTAACTTTTATCCTACCCAATCAGAATTTTATATAGATCATACATTTTATATATCATATATATAAAAACAATGAACTAAGAGATACCATATAATCATACTTTATATTATGTATAGAAGTTATGTAATATATTTACTTTCAGCCCCCAAATAGGCAGTTATATATTCTGAGGTATTTCCTTCCAATAATTTTTTTCATTTGTTATATATTAGACTTTTACAGAGAAGATACTATATTTCTTATATATATCTCATGGCGGGGGCACTGCCACAGCAGCAAAAATCAGGCTTTCTTCTTTCCTTGCTGCTTTAGTATAGAGTTTTATTAGCTTTTAACAAGGAAATTAGTAATGTCTAAGTCAGATGACAAGTAATAAAGTTATAAAAGAGAAATCACTATTCAGGGAAATGAGATGCTGAAATCTTCATAGCTTGTTTCTGGTTGGTGAACCCAAAGGACTCTGCCAGAACGGAATTTCTCCGCTGACAGAAAAAGGTCAGTTAGGAAGAACTGGGAAGGGGAATTGATTGTGAGGTGAGATTCTCAGGGTAATGAGAAGCAATCGAGCAAAGTCAAGACATGCTAAAGAGGGTGAGAAATCAAGGAAAATTGCAATGCCAAGTCAGAATGCAGTTATTTTCAAGGAAAGGAATGGCCAGTGGGCACAGTCTGACCCTGAGCAGCTGGTTTCATTATCCAAAGGACAAGGGGATTTTCTGTGCCCTGGATGCTGTCCTTACCAGGAAAGTGGTTTTGCATGCATAAAAAGAAATCAAAGCAAAACAGAAATTGGACTCAGGTGATTTGTCAACCTCCATTGCACACCCCCCCCTCCTCCCCCCCGGAGCAAGCAAAGGGAAAGACAAGGGCAGCAAGGCAATGCATGGCCTCAGGAGGGAAAATCCACCTAGTCCCTTTGGCGTTGGTGTTGAAGGCACGTCACCAAAGGCAGGCACCAAGGTGCTGATGGCCAGCATTTTTATTTCTACTGTTAAAACTGAAAGTGAAATAAGTCATGTCTCACTTTCACTGAATAAGTGATATCCTATTAAATGTTCTGGATCTAAAATTAATTCTCAATAAAAAGGAAACTCTAACATACTCCTTAAAGCATGCTAACTAATATACTATTTTTCTAAGGGCCAAACATTCCACGGTGGAAGCCCATTCTTCAACATTTTATTATGAAACACAATTTTTACTTGAAAGAACAGAAAGTTCCAGGGGAAAAAAAAAAAAAACATGTTGTTCTGGCTGATATTTGAAGTATTAATGAAAAAATTTTAATGAAAATCACAATAACCAAGAAAGGGTTAAGTGCAAAGTATCAATATTTAGTATTACTTTTTAACTTAATGATTTTATCTGGTGGAGGAATCTCCTGTGTTATATTTACCATCTTGATTTATGCCTCATGGAAGGATTATTAACCTTGAACTTAAAGAGAAATGTTGATAATGTAATCAAAAAAAATTTTTTTAATGAATGGATAAGATCCCACAGGAGGACACTAGGGCCCTCTGTAAACTTCTAAAAAATCTAGACTACCTATATACCATCAATATTACACCATCCTCTGCTTTACCAGTTATTTCTGATCCTATCTACCAGCAAAGGTAGATCAGATATTTAAATATATACTTAAAGTGACAGCTGCAGTTGTTAATTACAGATCTAACACATTAAATGGTACTTCCCTAGTGGGAAGTATTTATCAAAGAAACAAATGAGTAGACTTTTATACACCCACCCCATGCCAGCCAAAGTGGGCCACTTCTTTGATAATAGCAAGCCCCAATATTTGCAGGGTATGTTTCCTTCTCCCCCATTTAACTCTACTTGGCCATGCTGGAGAAGTTGGTGACTCCTTGAAAGAAGTAAGGCATATACATAAGTTCACTCTTTCAGGGCATTAAGCAATTAATACCAAATGAAAAATAATCAACTTCTTACTCAGTTTTCCCTCAAATTTCTCAAGAGAACTTCATAGCCTAATTATAGTCATAAATACAATTCCCTCCATTTCCAACTGGAGAAATTAAGCACAAGCATATGTTCAATAAAGGAATAAACTGAGTCGACCCACACAAGGTCTAGTTACAGTAAGTGCAGAGTGACCAGGTGATCAAGCCGTGCCATGTGCTCATGTGGCTGGAAATGTAAGTGAGCTTGTCTTACCTGTGCCTGGAAGGGGACATTTCTCACAGTGTGGGCCCCAGGCCTTGCCCACACTACAACAGCAGAGCTGCTTGGTGAGATGAACAGACAGAGGGTGCATACACTGCCTTCCGGAACTGACCAGTCGGTAACAGGGCCCCTTCTCTTCAGAGACCACAGGAGTATCCGCTGAAGCAGAAAGATAATAAAGCCTGGCATCAACCAACAAAAACCAGATCGACTTTTCATGTAATAGTAAAATGAATGTACAGTATGGATTAGAAATTACACTTCAGAATAAATCTGTCAAGATCTAGGGCATCACCTTTCATGATGGAGGAGTCTGTTTTTCAAATGGGCTTCAGAGGCAGGGCACCAACTGTCCCTGTCCCTACCTGGTCTCTTAACAATCAAGAAATCAGGGGTGTGCGCATAAGTGAGAAAAACAATTTCAGCCAAAATCTACCTCCCCAAATAAACCTGGTCATCGATTGTCAAAATCACAACCTGTTTTCGTTTTCTTATATTTAGCCAGAGGAAAGAGTTCTAGGGCAGAATGTGGTGAAAAAGCATTAAACAAAATTAAAAACTGAATAGAGTCAATACTGCAAGCTACCAGTTGCTCTTCTGACTCTGACAGAGTCACATCAGGTCTCCCCGGGTCGGTGATCAGCAAATGAGAGGCCCCCAACCTGCAGTGACACACAAGGTGCATCAAGACAGCACCCAGAGGAGAAGACACTGCTCAGGCCCTCAGGAAACCACTGCAAAGGCATCCCGCCTGATGGATGCCATATCTGCTGCAGCCTATTTATTCTGAAATAAGTTTAATATATAAGACTGCATAGGCGAATGAGAGGGTAAGTTAGGTACAGCCCTGCCTTCAAGAGGTCCACTTTCCAAAGGAAACATGGAAGGAATATGCGCCACTGACTCAGGTCCAAGCCAAGTCCAAACTGCTGAGCAGGCACATCTGGTGGTCTCTTTCCCTTCAAAGTCCCATGCCAGTCCAAGCTCTGCCCGACTGTGTCACTCTACAAATGCTGCCCCAATTAGCGTTTCCCCGATTCAATTCCTCCAGCACCTGTGCTTCCAAATCCACTCTCCTTCCTACCCTTTTGGTTCAAATGTGAATTTTCACTCTTTCCAACAGACTGACAGCTCTTCTAGACACTACAGAACAACCAAATGAAGTAAGGTGCTATCCCAGTGAAAGGTGCAAAGGATGCTGGAGGCGGAGACCTGGGTTCACTGGTATATCTACCGCTTGTCAGCAGAACCTGGGGACATCACTTTGGCTGTGATGGCTAATTTTAGCAGACTTTGAGTAAAGCAGATCATGCTCCAGAAAGTGGGTGGGTTCATCCAAAGAGTTTACAGTTTTAAGAGGAAAAAAGAATGATCTCCTGCAAGGAAGGAAGTTTTCCCAGCAGACTGCCTTGGAATCAGATCCTGGACTTGTCAGCCTCCCAATCATGTTAGCCAAATCCTTAAAGCTTATCTCTTCCTCTCTTCCTCCCTCCTTCTTTCTCTCCACCCCTATCCCTCACTCCCTCCACACACACCCCCTCTGCTGGTTTGGTATCTCTAGAGAGAATACGGACCTATAGATTAGGTCAGTATATCGCCTGTTCCACATCTAACTTCCTCACGACCCTGTGCTAACTTTTTTTTTTATAATAAATTTTATTTTTATATTCCCCATACAATTTCAACCCCCCCATTTTGACCCCAATCCTTCCCCTCCCTCCACCCACCCCCCCAAAAGTGTCTCTGGTTCATAGATTTTTGTTGATTTTGATTTTCATTTTCTTATAGTTATTCATTTGGCATAGAGTAGACACAAAGTACATGTCAGTCACTGATAAGAAACAACAGGTATTTTCAACCTCTTCAGGCTATTTGTACCCAACTTCATTGCAGCTCAGTGGTAGAAATTCAACAATGTAAAAAATGTAAAATGTAAAAAATACTACAGAACTGGAGAAGAGGGTCAGGATCTTGAGGATAACAGAGGACACTTTCCTAAATCTTCAAAATTTACATGGTATGTCTACACTAATTTTGCTCAGAATTGCTAAAAAAAGTGGTAAGAGGAAGACGTTTGAGACTTTTCCTCTTTGTTTTCCTACTTCCTTTCTGGAGCCCTTGCAAATAAACTATGAAAGACCAAAGGTCACAGGGCACATGTACAAGAAAAGTTAAGGGCATGGTTATTACTCCCAAAGGGACAAATAAGTCCTGGAAATGATTGAACATCACTCACACTGCATTTATATAAGAGTGAGAGAGAGATAGTGTGTGTGTGTGTGTGTGTGTGTGTGTACAGGTGGTTATTTTTTTTAATTGAGGTAACACTGGCTTATATTGTTATTTGTATTTTGGGAGGTCTGGATCCCCAGGATCCCGGGTCTCTTCCATTCACTCCTCCACACTCACTTCCTTGCACCCACCTCCCTGATATATTCAGGATACTGATACCATCCTACACTCCAGCCCTGTGAAACTTACCCTGCTCCCACACCCAGGCACTCCCCTTTGAAGCAATCTATCATACATGCTCACAGGCAAAACTCCAAATCAGCAATGCACTATTTTAAGGAATTAATATGTGTGTGTGTGTTTGTGTGTGTGTGTGTGTGTGTGTGAGTGAGAGAGAGAGACAGACAGACAGACAATTCTAAAAAATGCTTATTAATTAAAGTGAGTCTCTGATTATTGAAATCTCAAGCATGGTACACCAAAAAAGTAACATTTTAGGCATGCTACCATCTGAAGATTATAGAGGAAACCTAGCAAACTATGACTTCCTCAACATTCTTTCCTAAAGGATCTGTTATGTAGGAGTTTGTCCCCCCCCCCCCATCATTTTCTAACCTAAATGTTAGATGCAGCATCTGGAGTACTGGTGAGTTTTTTCCATGACAGCTTCCAAAGCACTTCAAGTGGGGGTGTGTTTGTGGAAGCAAGAGAATCGTCAGCTTATAGAGTCATCAATAAGTCAACTGTTGATGAGTCAAACATGCAAGACTATATTCTAACTGAGTAACTTTCAGGGCCTCCCTGGTGGTGCACTACAAAGCTATCAGCAGCCACTGCAGGCCGAGTTCAATCCCAGCCCGGGAGGTGACCTACATGGCACAGGCGACCTCTCCTGTCTTGCCAGATGCTCCCCTGAGCAGTGTATTTCAGTACATCTGCCTGTTCTGCTCTCTACTCTGTCTCTGGTGAATCCTCTCACTCTCCTGCACCTCTGGCCATACATCAGTTCTTGTATAAAAATAAATCTTACCAAAAATATGTATATATATAAAACTTTCCTGGCAACTGCACATAAGCAACTAACTAATAAAAATTGTTTCTTAAAAAATGGGGAGGAAAACAAGAGAGCCATTGAAAGATCGCTACAAACTCAATTTTACTGAGACTGTCATGATTCTTTTTTTTTTTTAATCTACAACTATGTGGAGCAAAAATTACTGAATTAAGTCCTAGGTTTCCAAGAGGTGTGTCCTTTAAAACTGCCCTTATTTTAATCCTAAATTTCCTGGGGTTTTTTGGACATCATTTCAAATGATATGATGATAGCAGCTCTCCTTAAATGCATACAATTCCATTTATTTCATTAAACACCCTAGTGTGAGTGTTGAAATGCATGTGGAAGCGGGGTAAATAAAGGCATAATAAGGAGTCTGAGTGGCAACTCTCCCAGGTAGGTAAGAATCACTTTTATTTTGGGAAATGGGCTATTAAAAATAAATTTTGGGTGACCCAATATAAAAGCAGCGGCAATTCTAGAGCCACTGCAGAGTCAGCCGATCTTTTCTATAGACTAAATAGCAGCTCTCCTTAAATGAATGATTTGCTTCTGTCTATTCTGACCATTATTATCTTCCTTCTGATTAAAGGCTTGACTTACAGAGGAAGACAGATCAGTTTTAAAACTGGGCTCTACCACTTACAGACTGTGACTTGAGAAACAATCTTTCATCTCTCTGAGCCTCTATTTCCTCATTTCTAAAATAAGGGAAATAAGAGAACAAACCTCATAGAAATACTCCAAGTGCTGATCACAGTGCCTGTACCTATTAAGAGTACAATAAAGATTATTCCATCACTGTCATGGGTTTTGTTACTGCAGTTATTATCTGGGAGTACAAATGTGCCTCTAACCTCCAGGCCAGGATGCTTTGAGGACACTAACCAAGGAAAGCTAGGGCCCTAAGCTGAGATGGCCACAGAAGAGGTGGGGGGAATAGAAGAGGGTAAGTTATAAAGATATAAATGACTTTCTTGGAGACCAATGGAGATGGCTGAGGCAAAGTTGAACCTGGGAATAATCGTCCTGGAGCTCTTGAATTCCTGGAGAAAATTAACTGCAGCTCACACTACTTCAATTGCAAAGATTATTATACTTTTCCTGCATTTGATCCAACAAGTCCTGAAACTTCACCTTTCCTCATAGATAGCTTAGAGCAAGACTCTAGAATGCTGCATCCACTGACAGGCCACAGACACAGAGGTCTGAGGCAGTAAGGACCAGAATCCTCCTCTTTTGCTTCTTCTGGCTTCATTAAGTCAAGGACAGAGCGCAAGCAAGGAAAGAAAAGCGTAATGGATGCAAACTTTGGCTGGAGTCAAGGAATTCTGAGGGTATTCACCTCAGCGCACTGGAGATCAGGGAGAACATCCCATTGTGACTCAGCTGTTGCCAAGTGCATTCCTTTGGGTTCACAGAGTGAGCCACGCCTTTTAAGGACTGGATATGCCCTAAATTCACACTGGCCTGAGCAACAGCATCAGTCTCCATCAGCATGCAAGCTCTATCCATGACTGCTTTTCTAGCTCTCAAGTACATTCCAAATGTGAAACAAATTTGCTCTGTGTTTGCGTGTCTGCACTTGCACATGCGTGTGTGAACTGCAGTCTACAACTACTTCGCCATGAAGAGCGAGGGCACCACCATCTTGCCAACATGTTATTCCTTACTCTGTGAACATGCCCCTCTTTCCTGATTCTCAGGGGATGTCTTCAGACTTTCCCCATTGATTTCTTCAATAATGTATCATTTAACAACAGACCAGAAAAGCCTGATCCAAGTCACAAATCCTGAAGGAATACAACATCTCTCTGTGATGTGACATGTGGTAACTGAGAGGAGAGAAATAAATTCTGCCCGCTCAACACTGGCATAGGGGCCAGGTTGTAACTCCAAACTCTAAACTGGAATATTTAACTAGCAACAAACATCTCTTAATATCATTTCAGCTGTTGTAACTGAACCACAAAATTGAATTATTTATTTTTCAAATAAGAATGGATGGTTGTTTAATAAGCTCAGCATTATTTGGGCAATGACAGAGAAATAAATGCTTAGCAAATGTGTATGTGTTTCAAATATCTCATTGGCAGATTTTGACAATCTTATTAAAACCTGGATGTCTGCCCTTAACTCTAGGCATCTGATCTAGACCAAGTTTAATAAAACGCTTTGAGACCAGTTCTCCAAGTTTACCTAATCTGCAACCTTCCATGGAGTAATTTTAACTAGACTACAAATCAAATCTTTAATGGAAAAAAAATTACATAACAAGTTCTATATCCAAACTCTGGGAAATCTTTTACACTTAAATTATAAAACTATCTAAAATACTCATTCAAATCAGCCAGAAATTATGCCTAAATTATCTGGATATTGTCAACAATGTGATTTTTGGACTGAAATTTCTAAATCCTTGCTCAAGTTCTCAAACATACCTTGCATGCAAACATAATTTTACAGTGTAATTTTACCACCTGCCAAAAAAAGACCTATAATTGTCTGTCTGCTTCATGATCAGAACTGTCTGTGCAAGAAAACTGAAAAAAAAAAAAAAAAAAAGAATTTATGTACAAAATTTCCTAATCCACATTAGAGTGTTTTTAAAGTAAAGTAGTAACTAGTGACGATATTCCAAAAGACTCAATAAACTCACCTCAAAGTATTAAATGAGACCATTATTTTTTTATTTTGCACATTTGTTTTTATGTCATCATGTCTATGCCTCTCAGCTTAGGGCACAAAGTTAGAGAAGACAGTTAAAAGTGAATGAAGGTATCTCTATCTAGAACATGTCTTGACCAAATGATTAAAACTTGGTAACAGAAGGATGCAAAGCCACCTTAAAAAATAATAAAAAATAAAACTGAAACCTACTAGAACAGAAATATACAGAACTGCTCTTAAAACAATCCTGACAGCTTTCTGCTACGCATTAACATTTTTAAACTTTAACTGTATATGGACTGAAAAACCTGCAGTGTTTACTTACTTACTTAATAATGAACACATGGGCCCTCTCTGGTGGCCTACAGGTAAGTCTCAGCACTATCACAGCTACTGTCTGAGTTTGATCCCAGCCACAGAGTTAACCCACATGGCGCGGCAGACCTCTCCTGTCTTGCCCGCTGTTCCCCTCAGCAGTGTATTTCCGTCAGTCTGCCTGTTCTGTTCCCCACTCTGTATCTGGTGAATCCTCTCACCCCTCATACCTCTGGCCTGTACCCCAGTTCTTATATGCAAAAAGAAAAAAATTTAAAAAATAATAATAATGGACACAAGTATCTTAAAAATAAGGCAAACTTTAAAAACTTTGCATCTGAGTACCTTGTATTTAATGCACATCTAACTCTAATCATCTGGTGGTTGGCACTGATTATACTAGATTAGGTTTTTTTGGGCAAATAGTCTCTGATAAAATTTATTTTCAGAACCAATATGAGGACATGTGGCTTGTTGGAGAATTTTTACTCCTATCAGGTAGGTACAAGAAAAAATTCTTAGAGACAACATTTTTAAGGCAAAAAGAGAATAAATCTGGGGGAATTCTGGTAGACAAATGTTTGGTAGACAACAAAATAGAGTATTTGACATGAGAAATGAATAGAAAATCTGAACAGCAAGGCCTTGGTAACTATTTACCAAAATCTTCCAACTTAGAAAGTACAGTGAAGCTTAGACACCAGTGACTCAGAATTTGAACTAATTAAAGACAGAAGCTTAAGGCAGAGTTTAATTAAGTCTAAATAATGCTTAAAATACTCAAAGGAAAACTTTCTATTTCCCAGGTATGCTCATTTTAACTTAACTCTTTTCTTTTCATCAAAGTTTATTTCCAGGGTGGTTTGTTCTCTACACCTTAAGTCTTGGCTGTTATATTTTTCTGAACACAATAAAAATGCATTTTGGAGAAGGTTCTGTTGTATAGATTTATTTTAGTCTATCAGGCTGGCCTCTTTCCTCTTGTCATTTTGATTAATGAGGTTGTCCTACATGTTTACAATACTCAGTTGACCTCTGAGTAGATCTCCCTTCTTTTGTATAAATTCCTTCCTCTCCTCTGGATCCCACTTCAAACCCCACCTTCAAAAAAAAAAAAAAAAGTGGTCCAAAATAGAAGTAAAAAGTAATTACTCACGAACACAACTTGAAAAGGTAGGATCTGGGCCAAATCCCATTTTGCAGGTACATCTGTAGCTGCCCATGGTATTCAAACACTCACCATTCGGGCACACGCCCTGTAACTGGCATTCATTAATATCTGCAGGAAAACACAATTCTTTTAGAAGGAAACATCAAGCCCTGTTAAACAGTCTAGCTAAAAACTGCATTCACTTTCTTTTTCACTGTAACAATCCTTTAATGATAAAAAATAAAGGATGCTAGAAGCTTTTAACACAATAGGTATGAATGACTTGAAAGCAACATTTATTGAACATCTACAATTTACATAACACGTATTTATTATTCATCTAACATGTACCTGGTTGTTGCGTTCCGTTCTAGGTACTTGTGTTTACTACTAAACAAAACTGACAAGATGTGTGGCCTTCACAGAGCTTACATTTTAGTGCTCGTGTATGCTAGGTGCAGAACATTTTGATAAGGTAAAGACTTTGTTCCAAGGACACTTGTTGGACACACGGTGATGTATAACATGCAAGATGTGAAAATCGGTTCAAGTTATCACAGTTGGAAGAAATGCCATAAACTTGAAGAAGGCAAATGATTAAATCAGCTATAGAGACAGTAAGAGCCTCTGGAGGGAACTGAAGGTAGAGGAGATGGCAGACACCGAGCAGATGATGACTTCATCGGGGCGTTGAAGTTCGGGAGGAGTCGATGGATGGGGAGGCGAGGAGGGAATGATCTATGAGGGTGAAACAGGAACATGAGTACAGGGATGGAGAAGGGAAGGGGACTCAGGAAACTGTGAGTCAAGCTGTTGGCTGCAAAAGAGGTTTCAGAAAGGTAAATAGCTGGAAAAAAGAGCTCCTTAAAGCCAGGGCCAGATTTAGAATCAATTTGATTGAGAACAGGGAGCTACACTAAATGTTTCTGAGCAGGAGGAAGACATCATCAAAGGCAGGCTCCAGGGGATTCATCTGGCCAGCACATGGCTGGGTGAGCAGAGGTTTAAGTGTTGATCACAGAAGGAGTCCCCCGAGCACCAGGCTGGGGGCGAGCCAGGCAGGTGACAGTGAGCATAATCAGGAAGGAAGATGGATTTTCAAAATTTTTTATAAGAACGAAAGACTATGTGTGGTGTATGACTGGCAAGCACACATGGCAAGGAAAAGAAGAAAGTCAAAGATGCCCAGGAGGCTTGTCCTCTGAGAAAAGAGGAGACCTTGTTGGCTTTGTGGAAAGTTCTGTGGAGGAAAGAGGCAGATGAGATTCCTTTTACACATGAAGGTCACGCTGGGTATTTGAGTGTGAATATCTAGCAGCATCAGAGGATTCAGGAGGAAGTTAAAGAGGAAACCATGGCTGGAAATAGAGGTTTAAAATCATCCGTTTAAATGTTTGTATGTCCCCTAAATTTATATGCTGAAATCCTAACCCCAAAAGGTGATGGTAATAGAAAGAGGCTTTTAAGAGCTGCTTAAGCCATGATGGTGGAACACACATGCTTATAAAAGAGACTCGAGAGAACACTAGTGCTCTGACCACATGAGGACAGTCTGGAGTTGAGTGCAACCAGGAGGGGGCTGTCACCAGAAGGAGCGGACACTGCTGTCTTGACCTCGCACTTCCAAACTGTGAGGACACATTTCTATTATCTATAAGCTACCCAGTTGGTGGCATTTTGTTAAAGCAGCTGACTGCACTGAGACAGTGATTCAAGAGCAAATCAACCCAATTTGAAAGAGGAAAGCTCTAAACATGATTTTAAAAATAAGGGTTGTAGAGTCATTGGCGAGGGTAGTTAAAAATCAAAAGAAGAGTGTGACAAGTTACAAGTGAAAAATTTTTTTGGTGTGACCTATGTATCTGAATAGTTAAACTTTGGTTATTCATACATCATTTTCAAATAATATTTACTTCTTTCAAACATTAATTCTAATAAAACTTATTAGGGACCCTAAAATAATTTTCTAATTTAAAATGAAACTCAATGTTAGGAAAACATTACCAGCAGAATCACATTCAAAAGCAAACACAGCCCTCCATCTGTCATTATTAGCTTATATTTCTTTTTTTTTTTTTTTTGCATAGAGTAACTGGGGTGTAGACCAGAGGTGTGAGAAGGATTCACCAGAGACAGAGTGGGGAGTAGAACAGGCAGATTTACCGAAATACACTGCTAAGGGGAGCAGCGGGCGAGATAGGAGAGGTCTGCTGTGCCATGAGGGTTAGCTCCCTGCCTGGGGATTAAACTCAGCCATCACAGTGATAGCGCTGAGACTTAACCCCAAGGCTACCAGGGAGACCCTATATTTCATATTCTAAACAACCATAGATATGTATATGGGTATTTTATCCAACATACATTTTTAAATTTAACTTCAGTGATGAAATAGGACCTTTTCAATGACACTGAAATGGCAAGTTCACACATTTATTTGTTGTATACATCTTACTGCCTCCAAGTCTGGACCCAGCAGGAAGTGGCACAACCAGATTACACCTGGCACAGCATTTGGCCCAGCACCTGACGGGCCGATACTACCAGAGAGTGTATTTTGCATGATACTCATTTATGCACAACATGCAATTGAAAATGATCCCCCATAATTCATTCTCCTTTCAGAAAACCACCATGAAGGCCCAGGAAGAAAGCCAAGTCCGGTTGGGGCTTCCACGGTACAAGTGTAGCTCCTATGATGTATTCCAACTTAAACCTCAAGTTTGGGTAACCAGCCAGTTGTGGTTAAAAGGGCTGGACAAAATCTCCACTCTTCTGTTTCCCCTCATGTCACACAATGATTATTTGCCTTCCTCTTGCTCTGAGTAGCCTGGACCCCCTGTCCATGGGGTGCAACAAACACTACACATTCCAAGGTGACCATTTGGGACCCAGAATTTTCATTTGTCTGCAAGATTCTGGGGCAGTATCATCCCAGTCTCACTGTTGGCTACAAGATTAAAGTGGAGGGCTCCCCCCGCCTACAACAAAGCCTGAACGCCTGATTTATAATCATTCCTCGTATCCCCTTTCAGTGCCCCTGTCTGATGTTCTATAACAGCCACCACTGCTCAACCACAATGCCATGGAAACAGAAGACAAGGTATCACCACCTTGTGGTGATAAACTAAATCAAAAAACTATGAGTTCAGACAGGAATGAATAGAAGAAAAACCTATGATGTAGGATCATGTAACATTTCAGCTTTTCTACTACCTCTATTCTAATCAGCTTGTGGCACCAGTACCCCTATTTTGGCCCCAGAAACCCAGAACCAAGGACCTTCCTTTGTGACGTACACTCACAGCCTCCAGAAAAACTTGTTTCCCTCAATTACCTCAATCTATTTTTTATTATATTGTCTAAACTATAAATACCAGAATTTAAACATCAATTAAATCTCCAAATTTCTTTTGAGACAGTAAATTACATCAATGAATGTTCATATGGAGACATGCAAAAATGTATTTACATATATGTAATATCTAACATATATATAAGTACATGTAAGAAATGTGCCTGTGTACACATATGTGTACATTTACTATATAACCACCATCTGAGCTCGTGATTCAGACAGGTTATCATCACCTATCATCATCACCTGTTCTTGAACTTCACATACAGCTGTCCATGAAAGCAGAGATAAGGAAAGAAGCTCATGAGGCCCAAATGCTCCTTTAGAGTAGGCAAAACTCATGAGGCTTACAAGTCAGATGAAGGTTTACATACCTTCTCCACTTACTAAAAACATTTATAGTGTCTCTGAGCAAAGGGCCACTGAGGCCATATGCCAAATCGAGTTCAATAATACAAACTGCTCTTCTTGGGATACTGCTAAGTGAAGTCAGTCAGAAGGAGAGAGATGAATTTGGGGTAGTATCACTAATATGTGGAATACAGAGCAACTAAACTAAAAGTCAGATAAAAACAAGCTACAAACCAACTCTTGAAAGCTGACTACAGACCTGAAGTCTGGGGGTGTGGGGAGAGGAGTGTAAACAAAGAGGGAAGGAAGCACAATGGCCTATGGTGGGGACTGTGGGTGATTTGGTGGTGGGTGCCCTATGGTGGTGATACCTGATAGGGGTATCCTCATATTACATCCATTAAAAAGAAATTAATTCAGGCCTCCCCAGTGGCGCAGCGGTTGAGCGCTGGTTTGCGAAGCTGCCCACAGCCTCTGTGGCGCCAGTTCGATCCCTGGCTGCTCCCCGGCCACTGGAGAAGGGTCCCGCATGGCGCGCAGACCTCTCCTGCCGCCCGCTGCTCCCTTCAGCAGTGTACTTCGGTCCTTCTGCCTGTTCTGCTCCCTGCTCTGGCTCTGGTGAATTCTCTTACCCTCCCGCACTTCTGACTGTACCCAGCGCTTGAATGAATGAATGAATAAAGGAATCTTTAAAAAAAAAATTCATTCATTTTTTTAAAATGAAGGAACACCTCCCAGGTGGCACAGCAGGTTGAGGGCAGCACTGTGAAGCTGTCCATAGCCTCCACAGCTCCAGTTCGATTCCTGGGCAGCCAGGGAGATACCCACATGGCACAGCAGACCTCTCCTGTCTTGCCCGCTGCTCCCCTCAGCAGTATATTTTGGTCCATCTGCCTGTTCTGCTCCCCACTCTGTTTCTGGTGAATCATCTCACCCCCCCCCCACATCTCTGGTCTGTACCCCAGCTCTTGTATGCCTAAATAAATCTTTAAAAATAAATAAAATGAAAGAACAAAATTGTATTGCACATCAAAAAAAAAAAACAAAAACAGGAAAAAGCTACTCTTCTTATAGATCTGCAGTGGTGGTGAATTGGCAATGTCATATGGTTCAGCCTAAAACAACAGAATCGATGGGAAGGCATCTATTCCCAGATAATATAAATAACCAGAGTAATTAGGAAATGTGTACAAAATACTCCTTAAACAGCCTAATAAAACAGAGCTTTAGTATTCCAATGCTGTGAATGACAGAATAATCTACTACAATGATGCAAGGCCCCACATCATCCCTCATAGAGCACATCTAATATCTCACTGGCACTTCAGAACTTCAGGATTCTGGATGGTTAACAACATAAAATACTTACTATTTTATAAACAAATTTTTTCCAAGATCATATTTTTTAAAGGGCTAAGGGGAAGGGGGGGCGGTAGGGAAATCTAATGGAAGAACTATCCCTCTATGAAATGTTTCAGGTCTAACTAGGAGGCTTAAATTATGTTATCTAGAGCAAGTCACTAGATTTTTCTTGACCTCAGCTTCCCCCTCTGCAATACAAAGGGGCTGCACCAGATAATCCCCAAAGTTACCTACAGCTTAAACATCTCTCATTTCAAAACAACCTGCTGATTGCCAGGGTAGGAAAAGGCAAGGAATAAAGCAGAACATGTAATGCAAACTACAGTATAAATAGCATAAATGCCCTTATGGATATAAACACACTTTTAGGTATCTAAAAGTATGTACATTTACAATGTGAGTAATAATTTACTGGATTTTTAGTGGTGTAAGTTTATACAAGAAATGAGGCAGGTCCAGTAATCAACAGGAGTTAGGTACAAGGCAGGAACAGTACTTAAAGTTCTAAATACTATGTAAAAATATTAAACTTCATGAGATTCTGTTGTGTATACTCAGATTTTGCTGATGGGATGCAATTTCATCCTATAACTAAGCAATATGATTTCTCCCAGAAAGCACAAAAGTAATTCCTTTTGAGGTAAATAATTGTCCTACTCAGACTCTTTGACTATTTAAACAGCCATCACTTACTAAAAGAAGGAATAGACCTAAGAGGACATATGTATTTCTTGAACTTCCAGAGAAGCAGCTTCATACTGGGTACACATACCCGTGAAGGTACCTCATACTAATCCACGGGTTACAAGCATGCTTGGATACTTTCAAGGGAATCCATTTCTACATCTCAGGTCTTTCTGTGTTTCCCTTTCTGACAGCAACCTGCATACAATCATCTTTGCCAATCCTCCTTTTCCCTCTCTTTCCCTGAGCACCTTCTTCCTCTTCACAAATTTAAGGCACAGCTTTTGCCCACCTGGGATCTTTCTATACTTTCAGGTACACTGACCTACAACATAAAATTCTCAAAGTGCCCAACTAATGAACAATTCACAAATAAACCCCTCCTGAGTGAGAGTCACAGAAAAAGCAGCAAGTCTGATTTATTTCCTAAGAAGGCCTGGCTTTGCCAATTAGGTTAGACAGCAGATATGATTCATAGAGAGAATAAGCCAACTCCTCAGCTCCAAGGTTTTAATGAAAATATGCTTTAAGTCCGTATCTAATATAAACACGCCAGCAATGAGTCTATTCCATCCATTTAGTTTCTGATGAACAAACTAGGTGTCTATTTTAGAATGTGTGAACATGTAAGTCTCACCAAAGATTTTTAGGATGGAAGTGAGCAAAAAAAAAAAAGTTTGAAGACCATAGTTCTAGAACAGTTGAATCCAAGCTTTGTGAGCTGAACACGAGCTTTGTGAGACTTCTACAGAGTCTACACACATGAGCACACAGAGATTCCCTTGACATGGACCTTCATGTTCTGAACGCACATAGCTTTCAAACACTTTTCCACACACCCTCCACTGACAGCCCTCTGGACTGGTGGTCTCTGAGGCACATTTTGTGAAATGCTCTTAGGGTGGGCCCCTCCGTGGTTTTATTTGCTTTGACCAGGACCTCACTGCTATCATAAATCCTCTGACCTTTAAATGCTCCACCTTTATAAGTGATAATTTTAGCAGAGGTGGATTCCAGCTCCAGATTCACTGCACGTAGGTAAACCACTGTGGGAATAACTCCCTTCCTTCCACTCCTTTGGTCTTTCTGGTAACATGATAAAAGAATTATCAGGGTCCAGAGAACAGCTTGCATTTATTTCTTGATACATGTGTGTCCCACATGGAAGATGCTGCTACTGACATACACGCCTCTGCTGGTCCTGGGCGTCTGACTGTGGTCTCCAGACGCCACCTTCATTTCTCCTTGAAACACCCACAGTAACAGGAATCCATCATGGGGCTTCTCATCACTCACATCCCAACGGGCATCTCCCCACTGGTTTTATAGCCCCAGAGATTGAGGTTAAAGGGCTACTGGGAAATACAATGTGCAAACAGCCCACTTCACCACTGTCTCTCCTGAAGAAGAGTGAATAAAAAAAGCAGACATTTCCTTTTTGAATCCTAGCTCAGTGACAGCAGCACAATGAGAGGATGCAATGGATAGGAAGAGGTCATGAATGGATTTTCATATCCTGAACTAGGATGCTCCAGCCAGATTGAACCTGCTTACCTTCTTACTGAAACTACTGTGCTTATTTAAACTAGAAACTGCAGCAAAGCTTCCAAGGGATGTCGAGGACAGTAAAATAGCACTTTTAAGACAGTGAAGTCATCGATCAAGCCCTCTTAGGCAGCGACTACTGCAAAACATGAGTCAGCATCACATTCCGCACTCCCGGTTAGCACAATAAATACAATAGAGCACTGTGCTTCATCTATGGTAGACTAAATAAAAAGGAATTTAAACATTATGTGTTCTGAAGATCTGAATTATTGTCTGGTTGACGCTAGTCTCGGTTCATGGCTCTTGATTTTCTACTATCATTTCGCAAATAAATAACAAGAACCATGGATTCTAAGGTTCATCATATACTTAATCCCTATGTCCTCCTAGAAAGAAATAAACATAACAAATCAATTTCTTTAAGGAATCTTCAGAGACAACCTGTAAGTGCAGAGAAAGCTGCAGAGAAGTCACGGCACTTGTTGAAGGAAGGGGGAAAAGCACTGAGAAGATTTTAAATGAAAGCATCATTTAAATAGAGATCATTGCTCCATGAGCTAGAAATCTGAATTTTAGAAAACATACAGGTCACATGAGGCTGTTAAAAAAGCCAGATACAAGCAAACATCCCAAGATTGATTTTTAAGTTCATTAAAAAACTGACCTATGTTTTTAAGAGTTGGTATAGTGATTACTTTGGAAAAGATAAAGCCAATATTATGAAGGGACTGGGGACATTCTGAGGTTCAGGTAATGTTCTATTTCTTGACTTGTGTGATAACCACATAGGTGTGTTTACTTTGTAATAATTCTCTGGTATCTCTACAACCTGTACATTATTTGACAGAGAGAGAGAGATTATACTTGAATAGAAAATATTTTTAAATGTAATTGCAGAATTTCTAGTATAATCAGAATATTTTTTCACCAATACTTTTTCAACATAGCTTAGATGTGGTGACTTCACAGTACCTAAAGGCCTTTGTTTTCTTTGTTAAACAAAACCCACTTATATTTGCTACATCTGTATAAACAGATGTTTGATTTTTCAAATGGCCCCAATTCCCCACCTCTCCTCTTATCCACACCCTGCGCTTTGTGACTTTCTGGCTACTTCCCCGTCCCCTGAACACAGGGTGGCCTGTGACTTCCTTCACCCACTGGAATAAGGCTGGAGGGACACCCTGACAACCCCAAGCCTAGGAGAAGCTCTGGGTGTTTTCATTCTCTTTCTCCTGGAACTTCGCCACCATGACATCACCCACGCAAGAGACTTAAGAGATCAGAGACCAGACTGGGGAGAGCTCAGTCACCCCAGCTGTCCCCACTCTAGACACAGGGCCCCAGACACCCAAAGATGCAGGGGTGCCTGGCTGAGATCACCCACACCACACTGGACACTGGGTCAGCAAATGCCCAACTTCCCCTTGAAGTGTGAGAAATAATACATGATTATTTTAGTAAAGTAGCTGCTAATTGCCAGGGGAGGGGGCAATGTAAGAAGGGGAGTGCTTCAGAATCCAAAGGAATGCCAGCTTACAAAACAGACCATACTCTCTCGAATCACCCATATTCTGCTTGTTAAAAGCTTCAGGAACTGTTTCCTAAAAACACGATAGAACAATATTTTTTTAACTGCAAAGAAGACACATTTAAAACAAGAAAATTTGCTATAAAAGTAAACAAGGAAGAGTACAGGTCTTTGATTTCTAAACCAAACCACTTCAAGAGGTTAACAGTATTCTAAGCTACTGAACAGTGCTCTAAGACAGAGAGAGCTTCAGCATCTAACACCCCCCTCACACACGCACACACCCCAGCGCCACTGTTTCCTAGCAGGATGTGTGTCCCGGAGCCCACCTGTAAGGAACAGATGCAGCCATCAGGAATTAATGACATAAAAACACATTAGAAGCACAATCACAACCAGCAAGCTGCTATATAAATCTCAGCAGTGCAGACAGGGCTGTCCAGGTTTCAGGGATAAAAGCCACCACTCTCCCATGTGGCCTGCCATTACTTGATTCTTTGAACTCAAGACTCAGTTTCATTAAAAAAAAAAAAAAAAAGAAGAAGAAGAAGAAGTAAAAAGTAAAAAGTTAAAAAAAAAAAAAGACAACACTCTCTCACAGGGTCCTGACACATCTGAAGCCCTGACTCCACCTGGCTTCATTCAATAAACACTAGCAAAATACATAAATAGACAGATTTTTTAAAAAGATATATATGGGCTCCCCAGTGGTGCAGGGGGTTGAGAGCAGCACTGTGAAGCCGTCCACAGCCTCTGCAGCGCCGGTTCAAATCCCGGCTGGCCAAGGAGATTCCCACATGGCGCAGCAGACCTCGCCTGTCTCGCTCGCTGCTCCCCTCAGCAGTGTACTTTGATCCTTCTGCCTGTTCTGCTCCCTGCTCTGTCTCTGGTGAATTCTCTCACCTTCCCGCGCCTCTGGCCTGTACCCCAGTGCTTGTATAAATAAATAAATCTTAAAAAAAACTTTTAAAAAAAGATACATAGATACTAGGGGTCAAAAAGGAAGTGTATTAGCAAAGAGAAAACTATAAAGTTCTTCCTAAGTAAGTAACATCATAAGGAGAAACCCTCATGTAAATAAAATCTACAGTGATGTGAAACAGAGCAACTGCTCTAGTAAGTTCCAACTTGGGACAGAGTCTTGGCAGGAACGATACCAGAGAAAGCAGTTAGGTGATGTACAAAAGGGTTAAATTGGGCCTGAGTGATGGAGAACTCAGGAAACAGACCACTAGGGTCATTTGCTGTGTCACAATCACCGTCAGTGACACTCTGTTTATGTCCACATTGTCACGCTGCCCTTGGACCTTGTTAGCATCACTGCAGAGAGGCATCTTGGGAGGGGGGGGAGCTCAGAGGGAGGGAAACCAGAGAGAGGGAGGGAAACCAGAGAGCGCACATAGCACTTTTCTATTAAAGCCTTAGTGCCATGAAAATTAACACAGTAGATCAACTGCATCCTTTCATTCGTATGTGGATTATAAAGAAACAAAACAAAGGAACAGGCAAAACTGAACCGAAACAAATCCTAGAAATGTGACTGCAGAACTGAAGCTACAAGATGGAAGGGGCGGGGAGCAAAGGAGGCCCACTGGACCATGGTGGAGGACTATGGGTGCTTTGGTGATGGGTGAGGTCACCTGCATCAGAAGAGGTATGAGCCTCAACCTTGGCATCATATACAATGCTGTAAACCAATGTGGCCTCAATGAAAACATTACCATTGAAAACCTGCACCACCAGCACTAGGCCAAGAGTAACACCAATTTCAAATTCATCCTGTGTTCTCCCAACGCCTTCACAGTCTGATCAACCATTCTCACCTTTACCTGTGGGCTCACCAGGTGCAAGCATGCTCATGCTCACCTGTGGACAGCTGCATCGTAGTTTCCTTCAACCCCAATGACTTCCTCCCTCCATGTCATCTACCCCAGATGACAGTGATTTGAAGGTGTCATTATTCCTACATGGAAAGCGCAGAAGATAGTACTGAAACTGATAAGAGTTCCAGCAAGACAATAAACATTTTAAAAATAACACTCTTGGGCCTCCCCAGTGGTGCAGCGGGTTGAGCACAGCACTGTGAAGCTGCCCGCAGCCTCTGCAGCGCCAGTTCGATCCCAGCCAGCCGGCGAGAATCCCACATGGCGCAGCAGACCTCTCCTGTCTCGTCCACTACTCCCCTCAGCAGTGTATTTGGTCAATCTGCCTGTTCTGCTCCCCGCTCTGTCTCTGGTGAATCCTCTCACCCTCCTGCACATCTGGTCTGTACCACACCTCTGGTATAAAAAAAATAAATCTTAAAAAAAAATTTTAAAAAATAACACTCTTGCTCACAGTGATTGATATTTCACAGAAAACACCCAGGGAACAGCCTGAATAGAGATGCACAGAGCTTAAGTAATGCAGACGTACTATTTAGCCACTCTGTTTTCAAGTTTGTAAAGAAAAGAAGGCAGGCGGGTGTGGGGGAGGCATCATAAATGGGTCCCCTCATGTGCAGTCAGTTCATGTTCTCTGAAACGTCATGTGCACAACATGAATCAAAGCCAGGGAACCAGCCACTTCCTCTCTAAACGTAATCACAGAGCCACGAGGATCTATGTGCAAGTCTGCTCCTGACAGCATGATGCAGAAGGAAAAATAGGAGCCAGCCTGAAACCCAGCCTTAGGGCCATGGTTAAATGAGTTATCCGATCTCCGTCAACTGGGCCACTATGTTGGGCATTAAAATCATTTTAATTTTTAGAATTTATTTAGTAAACACTGGCATGCATTCCCTATAAATGAAGTAAAAATCGCTTTCCCAGACCTTCATGAAATATAATTTCAAATTTCTACACATCTAGTTGATAGAAAATATAGGAAAATATAGGAAAATACATGGATTTCTGTAGGAGAGAAATTTTCATTGTTTTCTTTATATATTTCCCTAGTTTTAAGTTATATGAATAAAACTGCTTTGAACATATGATGGAGACAAGAATAGGAATGAATTATTTTTTTAAATAGGAAAGATAATGTGATTTTTGTTAAGGAAAATACTATGATTTTCTAACAAAATGGAAATCTTTCCTCTGACATTTCATACTGTTTGGTTCCTTTCTAGCAGCACTTACGCTGCCTTGATTTCTTAATTATATTTGAGAACAGTGATCTTCTAGGATAGCAATCTTCAGATCAAAAGTCCTATGAATGGCTTACTCATATGGAATATTATCCAAGTCCAGTGAGTCTCATGCCCTGACAACGATATGCACCTCCAGTTGAGGGGGGTATTGTCTTTTCGTAGGTCCAAGTAAAATTTGTTTCCTGATGCACTTTGGGGTGCTTTCTATATAAAAGGAGTCCTTCAGTGAGAGTTTTGGTAATGAGTACTACGGTGTCCTAAGGTATCTGTTTTGTATATTTTTTTTTTTAAGCTGAACAACCAGTGTGATAAAATGACGCCAAAAGAAAACTATGTGGACAGCTCTTTTATATTTGCTTTAACAGGCTCATCTGGAGTCAGGTCAAGTTCAGCTGGTTGGGAGCGTGAATAAAGCAAATTGCATCCTGCTGATTCAAGCTGATTTAGTTGCAAAGGCACATTGGTTATTCACCAGTCACTGCATATTTTCAGTCTGTGGCTCTGAAGTAACAATTAATGTTGTGGAAAACTGAGTATTTTTCAAAATTTTCAAAATTATCTTGAAAAAGGAATATGAAACACTGATTGTAAAAATGTAGCCAGTCCCTAATTATACACTTTGGCACTGCCCACAGCACCTGGACACAGACTCAAAATGTAGAAAATAAAATTAAGCTTATCTTATATTTATAAATGGTAAATGGGTCAACTATTTTAGTATATCAAAAGAGATTATTTGCTTGTCATAAGAGATTTCACAAATAGATTGATTGGCCCCAAAGGACTTTCACAACCAAATTCGATGATTGAAACTTAAATTTATATTAAATTTAAGAACCCATCTATCTCATGGCAAGAGAGATCAAAATGCAAAGAGCTGAGTCTCAGAGTAAAGCAGTAGGAAAGTAGGAGTTCCTATTATCATTTCCATGAGGTGTTTTCATTTAATTCTATTTCTACATCAAACCTCTAGCATAATAATCAAATGGCAAATGACAAATGCTGCTCTCCATCCATCAGGAAATATAATTGTAGTGTTTGTTATGATAAATGAAGCAAATTATAACAATTCCATAATGTTGAGGGTAGAGAGGCAGGTTTTAGAGCTCCATGTGCATATATGTAATAAATCATTCCTTTGAAAAGATAATTGCGGCACTGCTTAGAAAGGAGGAAAAAACCCAACTCTTAGAGCAAATTATTTGAAAGCTCCTCAAATTAACTTGTGCACAGTTGGTTCTTTGTTACTGAGCGCACATTATGAAAAGTTGTTTCAGGTCGTTCATTCACTTAGTTGAAGGAAATAAAGTAATTCTAGTTATTAATCACTTTAATTTTAAATTCACTCTGTAAATGGAGAAGACATTAAACTGTAGAACAACGTGGAATGCACAAGTAACTAGATGCTTAATGGGCTCCTTTTGAAAAGTTTTAGGATAACAAAATCAAAAAGGTTCAAGGCTCTAGGAAAACTGAGTGTATTCATGTAATGTGAGAAAGTTCTATTTAATTTTACTGACCAATAATATCACAGAGGGGCTGAAATTAAGCCCTTCTCTCAAAAGCAATTTTAATAGATTATGCCGAATGAAATCATTTTATGAGTCAATCTTCTCTGTAGTGTAATTTAGCGGTGCCTTCATGAGGCACCATGAAATAGGATTTTCTGTGATACTTCACTCCAGAATCCAAGCCAAAAAGTATAGCACTGTTTTGCAAATATCCTCCTGAGACAAAGGCAAGCCAGGATTCAGTGTTACTGACCATCAGTGCAACTGACTGGGCTGGAACCATCTGACATGCTCAGAATGAACAAAACTTGCTAAAAGTCACTCCTTCCCACTAGCAGAGAGACAGTTTTAAAAACTTCAAGCAATTATTTAAAGAATTCCCCAAATCTATTTCACTCAATGAGACAGCAAGTAGGTTCTTAAAAATTTCCACTGCTAAAGTGGAGTCTTAGGAATACAAACTGCTAGAACCTTGAACCAGCCATTGGAAGGAATATACTGGATAACATCTTTTTCAGTAAACAAAACCAAATAAATATCAATTACTTTGACTCATATCTGTCTCTATAGATAGCTCTATTGTCTATCCAAATTATCTACTACCTCAAAAAGACTTTACAGATGTGTGGGTGTGGATGTGCTTGCACAATTGGGTAAGGGACACAGGTTGCACAATAAAGAAGCAACCGGAAGTTTAATCCAGGTGGCTGTCTTATTATCTGTGTCTCCTTGGATATATACTGTTTTTCAATTTCTAATTGGGATTAATAATGTTCATATTTCATCCCACCTGGAAAAAACATGTATAGTCTCCATTAGTTGACATTCAGAGAAATTAGAAGCATTTAACATTCCAGAGAGAATGTCTGACAATTACCTAGTCAGGCAGGATTAAAATGATGAAAGATAAATAAGGATCCTCCTCTGTCTATAGTCTGAAAGAGCAAGTAGATACACCTGATCACAGGAGACACTTCAGGAAACTCGGTGCGCAGAGGCTAAAACTCATGTGCTGAGTCAAAATGTCATCTTCTCATGCACAACCTCCAACCCTGGGACAGAGTAATGACAGCATCGGAGAACTGGAATGCTCCTGCAGAGTCAGGCCATCCTGTACACCGTGTGGCATCCCTGGCCAGATAAGCATCGTTTGCATCACTTCTCTGTGCAGGAAACTCATGACTTCCAGGGGTGTTTCCAAAGAAAAGACCTGCTTATAGTTGCTATAAATATGTCTTTTTGTAACTCCATTCTATTGACCTTGGCTTTTGAAACAACTCGTAAAAGTCTTGTTTGGTGTGACAGTTCATCAGACATTTAAAGACATGTTTACAAACACTTAAAGATGTGTTTATAAGGAAGCCATTTTGTTTGTCTTCTATCTGCACTTCTCCAGGCTCAACACAAGTGTGTGTCCAGGTCTTCACAAGCATGACACATTTGCAGCCAAAGGACAATAAACAGTCAGACCTCAAAATCTGGTTGATAGGCTTACTATAAAGTCCTCACTTCCAATGCCCTACTCATCTACTTCTACTAAAGCATCCTGAAAATGCATTAGAGAATTACATACAGAATTTTATCCAAACCTGTGAAAGATTAACCAATTTATATTGTATAATATACATTTAGCCATCAAGTCATTCATTTAAGTAATTCTTCCATCTAATTGCTTCAATCTTCTCATCTACTTATAATAATCTTTTAATGATCTCTTCAATTCTGATTGCTAAATAATGTCAATAAATACATTATTACCATGGTAATAATCCTAGCAGTTGTTTTTTCAAAAAGTGGCTTGGGTACCCTCTCCTTGAGCATCAAATTCTTTCCAATATTCTTTCACATGTGATGGTTTACTTTTAAAGACATGCCATACTCCTGTGCATTTCAAACTATTCTTTCAATCAGCAGGTCTTACATATCATAAAGTGACACAAATTCACATGGAACAATTTTTTTAAAGATTTATTTATTTATGCATACAAGAGCCTGGGCACAGGCCAGAGAGGCGGGGGGTAAGAGGATCCTCCAAAGTCAGAATGGGGAGCAGAACAGACAGACTGACAGAAATACACTGCTGAGGGGAGCAGCGGGCAAGACAGATGAGAGGTCTGCCTCGCCATCTGGGTTTCTCCCTGGCCAGCCCAGGATCGAGCTCATGCTGCAGAGGCTGCGGATTGCTTCATAGCGCTGTGCTTAATCCCTTGCGCCAGCAGGGAGGCCCACTATGGAACAATTTACTAAAGACAATTCTAAGGGGCTTCCCTGGTGGCCTAGGGGTTAAGTCTCAGCCCTATCAGCACTACAGCCCGAGTTCGATCAGAGCTAACCCACATATGGTACAACAGACCTCTCCTGTCTCACCTGCTGTTCCCCTTAACAGTGAATTTCAGTAAATCCTCCTGTTGTGCTCCCCACTCTGTCTCTGGGCCTCTAGCCACAGGCAAATCAGTTAGCCTCTCTGGGCCTGAATGCTCCCTTACACAAAGTGGACTAAATGATCTCCAAGATCCTCCTGCTTTCATACCTCTTGCAAAATAAACTAAGAGGTAGGGGGGTACGACACTCAGAGCATTTCACATTTAGCTACACAATTTGTCCTATTACCCAAGAAAGTGTGCTAATGCTAATATTTAATATGTGAATACTTTGAGGTGGCCAGCAATATTCTGAGGAGAGTAAAAAAACAGAAGCCTGATGCCCAATTATAGGTCAGCAAAGCAGTAGGACTGGCTGGTACATGTGTACTCATGTGTGCACACACATGCACACTCAGGCATCTGAGCACGGCCAGGAGGTAACCAGCATGGGACCACAGTGTGTTCTGCAATTTGTTACACTCTCCTGTCAATTTTACTATAATACAAGAGAAGGAAGGAAAGTTCCATACAGTTTAAATGTTAGTGATGCTATTCCAGGAACCATACGTGAAACCTCTATACTTCTTCACCTACATGAAGTAAGCAGACGCTGGTTCATTCCATGACTCTCAACTGCTAAGTTAATGAACAATGTGTGACCAAACACAGGTTTCCAAAGAGCCAAAATAACTGCTGATTTCATACCAATGAATCCAGCTAACCTTACCTTGGCAAAAAGTGTTGTTAACCCGCTTGAAACCTTGTAAGCATTCCATCATTTGGTTATATCCATGATAAGCTGTAATGAAAGAAATAGTTGCTTGTTATACAGATGCTTTATTCAAATTCTTCAAGTCATAGATTACTATATGTGATCACCAAAGTCATCTAAGGCATTAGTGGACTAACTTGTTCATTTCAAAGATACCAATTCAATAGATAGCAATTTCTTTCACATTATCCTTATTTTTCAGTATACTTATTCTGCAATAGAAAACAGTTCCAATAAATTGTCAGCAAATCTTTATTATGTTAATTGAGTGAATCAGAAGATTACTATATATTTTTTCCAATCAGTGATTCATTATTTTTTTAGAGTTAAAACTTTTATTTTTTTGAATTCATTTCCTTTATTCTTGCTCACTTATCCATCTCATTTTTTCTTTCTTTTTTATTATTTTTATTTTTATATTCCCCATACAATTGCACCCTCCTTATTTACAAAAGATCTATTCCTTCCCAATAACTTTCTTTAGGCATTGCATTTTCTTATCACAGGTTTGGGGATGGCATGTGCTATTCTGCCTGGGAGAGTTCTGGATGAGGCCTCTTGTTCCAGTAAAGTTCACTAATGGCACTCCATTTCACTCCCAAATGACACTGTTCCCAAATTACATGCTCATCTACATAAAGGCTGAGGTGTCCTACACGGGCATCTGGGGAGAACAGGCAGTGATGCGTGGGAACCAGATAATAGAAAGGCTGCTGTCACCGCGCAGAAACCACATCAAAATAATACTAGTGTTTAATCATCTATTTATCCACAAAATCCTTTTCTTTGAGATTCTGACAATCTCAAATGAGACCTAAGTGACTTCTTGACATAGTGGATACAACCTAAGTTTTGGGGTCAGCAGACCTAGTTCAAAGCTTGGCTCTATCAATAGCCAACCTTAGGGGACAAGCTACCTGGGTTTCCAATGGCAATTCTGATAAAATTCACATCTAATGAGCAGGGTGGGGCTGAGATGGAGTTTAGAGATCATTTTGCAAAATGCCCTACCACAGTGCTTGACAAGGAAGGGTAAGGCCTCGCTAAATGACAGATGCCATTGCTATTTCATGCAGTTGATAAGGTATCCTTTTATTAAGAAGATAATGACCAATAAGAAGTCAAAATAGGATGTAACCAAAATAGTGGTGGCTAGTAAAAAGAACTGAGTAAGAAAAAAGGAAAACTGAAAACCAAAAGGATATTTTCTTTTGGAAAATAATGTTGCCCCTAATACTTGCCCTTTACTCTCACCACAGGGTGGGTATTAACTAGTGGTGCCCTCCTCTTCATCATACATCATCCTCTGTAGATCCTTGAGAATGTCTCAAACAATTCAAGTGAGGCGTCTGCAAACTGTGAGTTGGGAGGAGACCAAGGCTGGCATGGGGAGCTGCCCCATCCAACAACTTGTTCTCACACCCACATAACAAAGACACTGGAGCAGGATCCCAGCAGAGATGGTGGGAATCATAGATAGTGAACTGCTCAAAGGCAGAAGAGATACTATCCTGGTCAAAAGTTTCAAGTTATCTCCCTCAAGACAGGGATTCAAAGCAGATGAGTTCCTACATTCTTTCTCAGTTGAGGATTCCATGCACATTTCCTCCTAAAAGCTTTTAAAAGACAAGGGACTTGTTCGTGAGAAGCCTATTTCTAATAGATTATAAATGAATTAATAAAATCACTTGCAGATTTAAAATTACATTGTCACAGTAAAAAACGATCAGCAATGAAAGGTCTTTTTTGTACGTGGTTAAGCAAAAACTTCAAGCATTAAGTAAAACCAGTTGAAAACTAAAGTTTGAAGTACTTTGAACAAAAAAAAAAGCAAGAGAGAGATGGGAAAACAAAACCAAAGTATATAAAGCCAAGTCAAGTCTGCTCTCTTCCAAAGTGAGTATGATTTAGAGAGTAGTACCAACCAAGGAAAGTTTTGAAATGACACAGGAAGAACATGACCCTCAGTGTTTCTAGGGAGTGAGTCACTTAGGACGGCGCAGGCAGAGTGAATGTCAAGATGATAATAGTTTACTTCATTCATTGCTCTCCCTGAAGTGGAATCAATCTCTTCAATTTCATGCATTTAATGAGTCAACACATGAATTTACTTTCATCAACAATTACTTAAAAGCAAAAGCAGCTTTGTACTTTCACATTCTACTTAAATTATCAACAACTCTGAAATAGAGAGCTAACAAAACCATATAAAGCAGTGATTTTTTTTCCCCAGATGATGCAATTCTAGATAAAAATGATGAAAGGACAGGAGTGAAAGTTAGGGATTTTAAAAAAAGAACTATGAACCTCCCCCCCCCCCCAACCTCTTTCTGTCCCTTGATACTTCAGGGTTTGGAAAAGAGGCTAGAGAAACAGCTAAGGAAAAGATACAGAGGAGGGGAGAAAGAAAAGTAAGGGATAAGATGGGATAAGTTTTAGAGAAACATGAAGACAGAAAACTAAACTGTAAGAACCAGACATCTTTCTTCTGACCTTAAGCCTAGCAGTGGGAAACACACAACCCCTGTCCCCACAACCCCCCCCCCACACACACACAGTATTCCTAGTGAATGCAGAGAAGACAGTTAAAGAACAAAAACAAGTAACATTTCCCCAACAGTTTAGGTGGACTCTTGTTTCATGATCTAAAAGACTCAACAGCAAATAACAGAGTAGGGTGTCAAACTCGGGTCTACCTAACTCTAAAATTCATGTTCTTTAAATTACACACCAAATGTCTGCTAGATAACGCTTTGGTCATGTTCCCAGGATAATTTTTGAGCCAACATGTTATTCAGTGAGAAGGGACCATCACACTCACCCCACTTATTGGAAATGCGCACTGCCAATCTTACCAAAGCAGCATGGAGTGTCTACTGGGACATTCTCTAGTAATCAGTGTCCTGTTTAAATGACTTTTTCCCTAAATGGAGAATTCACTACTTATCACAAACTTTAGTGGGTGTTTCCACAAATTGGTCCTCTAAAAGAGGATAGGAAGAGTAGCAACAAAATAAATGAAATTAACTTCAGGTCTGAAAGGATTTAGAGAATATGTAAGTTTGAGAGTCAAAGAGGTCCAAATGAGAGACAATTATTTAAAACAAACTGTTATGATGGTGAAAGAAAAAGAAGCACACAGGGAAGACATGTGGAATAGTGACTCCACACTGGCAGCTTCTAGAGTGAATGTGGAGGTTTAAAAGGCAGTTGAGAATATCAATCACATCAACAGATGTTTATGAAGAATAAAAAATATCTATATGAATCAGCTGAGAAATTCCTTGTGGTTGAGATTATTTAAAATAAACTATAAAAACCTTCAGCAATACAAAGCAAAGGAAGATGCTTGAGAAAATTATCACTTGCTTTCTTGGCACAAATATATTAAGTATATTAAAAAAAAAGACTCAAACCAAATTTCCTCTGTCTTTCTAGATCTATTTCCTAGACATCAGTTTCTAGACTGAATGCTACATTGAAAAACTAAAGTGCAACTATATCTGGGAAGAAAGTAGCAGAAAGATATTCATCTGGATTTATTCAACTCAACAGGTTTTGAAAAACAGACTTTACAAGCTAATCAAAGCACCTAGGTATCAGCAGAAATCATGGCACTAAGAACTGGGAAAGTATAAAGTAGTGACTCGGAAGAGAAGGGGCAAAGCACTGCATCTTAGTGACTCTAAATTTTTACAATTCAGCTTTTCCTTTTAGTAAAAATTGAAGATATGTAGTATCAACAAAACTCACAAAGACATTTTGGTGATAATCAAGATGTCATTTAAACATATTAACCTAAGACACAGCTGCACTGTTTTGTTTCTTTTTTTTTAAATAGGGCTTGAAATAGGTGATTATTTTTAAATATATCTCTTTTTCTCTTCCCCTAAGAGTTTATTTAATGCATTACAAAGTCAGGAGACTTTGTAAATAAATAATCCAAGTGGAGAAGGTAACTGATAACTGTGTTTATTAAAAACCAAAATGAATATGACAGTTTATACGGACATGCCAGGTCCTGGCAATACAAACAGAGTGTGATGTTCTAGAATTCGGAAGTTATTTGGAACTCATATGAAAACGGTAATGGTAAGGAAACAGATACGCCACATTAACCTGCAAAGGAATGATGAAACATCACTTACACGGCTTCTTGGGGCATTTCTGGCATTTGTTAAAGCCCCAGGAGGTACCCACGGTTCCACAGCAGTCCTCCTGCTTTGAAAGGCCAGGGAGCGCTTTGCCACACTGCAATGATGAGGTGTGAAATATGAAGGTTAATTGAGTGCAGGATGCTCCGCTCAAGAGCACTGCTGTGCTTCACAATCACATTATAAAACACTTCCCTGGTTATTGACACAACTGGGGAGGGAGGATTCAGACTGCAACCCCAAAGAGAGCAGAATCAAGATGGCACTGAGAGGAACAAGCTAATTTCCAAGGGCTCCTTGGCATTTTTAAAGTCTTATGAAAATCTGTCACTGCTCACAGCACTGTGTGAAACATGAGTTTCCAATGCCATTTTTTCCTTGGGGAGAACCTTAAAAGTTCAATAGGCGCTTTGAAACTTTCATTCAAACCATCTGTTTAAATCTCGGCTATGGGTTATCAGGTGACAAAACTATAAGTATGTGGCCCATGTGTAATGTTGGTAAGGTGGCACAGGTCCCATCACAAGAAGCTTTGGTTTGAACAGGACAGGACAGAAAATGATTCCTGGCTGAGCCCAGCTGGCTGAGGTAGAGACAAGTCTCCAGGCAGCCAAGCATCTGGCCCAGAGAGGTCAGCAGCGAGACAGTGCTGAGAGCGAGTGAGCAAGACCAACAGGCAAAGGTCTGGGGCTCAGGAGCGACTGGAGGGACCCCAGCTGTCAAATACCAAAATACATCTCATTCCCCTGGCAGGCACCGGTCAGGAGAGGCTGAGAGGAAAGGTCTGGAGTTAGAGGGGTCTGGGCAATGGATCCTCTGCTGTGGGCCAATCCCGAGGCCAGTCCAGGCTGTGCAAGCTAAGCCCTGACCCCACCTCTGAATGGTCTCTCAACATCTATAAAAATCCTCTAAATGGTTTCCAGTGTCATCTTTCTACAGACAAATCTGATCACATTATTCTGCTGATCAAAACCCCCCGCATCTCTCTGCTGCCTGAAAGCTGCCAACTCCCCTTCATGACACAGAAGGTCCTTTCTCTCTGGGACTCTTCACCTCATGACATCCCTTCCCCAAGCACATCCAAGGGCTCCCATTTTCCAAATAATCTCTCTTCCAAAAGCTGCTTCTTCTGCTTGCAATGCCACTCCTTTTTCATTTGCCTAGACTTTCTTCATACTGTGATGAAAATCTCCCTAGGAAAGAAGGCTCCTCTCTCCTCCTTCCTCTTTACTCCACAGCAATTTCTACGTGGTTCCTCTGCCTCTGTCATGCCGTTAAATTAAAAGCAGATATATCTGATCTGTCTTCTTATACCAACACACAGTACACACTGCAAATGCCCAATGAACGCTAAGTGAGGAAGCTCTGTGATCCGGGAGCCGAGCTCTGTGAAGACCAAAGGGTATCAGCAAACAGGCCCAGACTGGGGAGCAGAGGGAGGCGACATGAAGTCCAGGCAGGTGGTGGCCCCGAGGAGGGCAGCAGGTAACAGACACCTGGCAGGCCTCCAGGGACAGACTTTCGTCCATGCCGCCAGTCCCAGCCCACAGCCTTCTGAACGAGGCTTTTGGTGACTACATGTCCAGATTGTAAACCAAAACCAGAGATGGCCCGGCACAGTTAATGAAGTTTCAGTTACATCATAGCTTTGAAGTTTTCAGGGCTTGATGGTTTTTAATGATTTAAACAGGATGTTGTGTGCCTTCCAAAAACAGTGCATGATGAAAGGGGGAGGGGAGACATAATAAAAGGGGGAGGGGATGGGGTGAAAACCTGAGGAAGAAAAGCATGTCCTGGCTGGATTTATGGAGTTCTCGAACCCCTTCAGCTTAATCAGAGAAAGCTTAAATCTGAAATAGGAAGCATGGAAGGAGGAGCAGGGAACAGTGCTCCAGGCATAAGCCTGGAATCGAAATGATTATGCTAAGCTCACAGAGGTCTCCACTGTGGCAGTCTGCTGCCAAGATACACTTAATGTTTATTTCTAGTTTTATCAAATTTATGGAAGACACCCAGGCCCATCTTATGTCCATCGCTCTTATACCAGACTCTTAAGCAAACAAAACTCTCAACACTTGCTGATTTTATATGCTCAAAATTTTAGTAGTAGTTAAAATCCAATTTTCACCTTGGGTTCCTAGAACATTTTATTTGGTAGGACAAAAATTAATCATATCTCTCTACCAGGCCTCCAAAAAAGGTAAAAGGTTTTCATTACAGGATTCAGGTCACTTATCCTGTAGCTTTGTTTTCACAGGTCCATAGCCAAGAGCAGCACCAGCCTCCAAATAGATTAAATAAATGGCAGCGTAGGTGGTACCACAACACTGTATGTTCCTCGCAAACTGGGTCTGCACAGTGTAAAAACAGGCTGCAGGGGTGCAGCAGGCTCATCAGGAGACAGAAAGTGATTGCATGTGCCCCGAAGAAAGCTTTTAATCACAAAGAGGTCCCAATGCAGCCAGAAACTTGCCTGAGGGCTCTCTGTGGCCACACCCAAGGCTCTCACAGGAGAGACTCTATGTCACCACTAGGTCTGACCTGGACACAGGAAGTCCCTACAGCAAAGGAAGGCAAAGAAGAATCTCCTCTCCTCCCACCATAAGCCACACTGGAGAGTGACACAGAATAGGATGAGGTCAGAGTGCAGAAGGCATGTCCTTCTCTCAGACTGGTAGACTGTGGTTCTCCTCCATGAGACAATCACCTGGACACAGACAGTGTAAATGCATGTTAGGCACAGATTGAGGTGATTTTTTTCTTAGAAACACAAATGCAAGTTCTCCAACATCAATCATTCACCACATTTTCAGAGAAAACTTGTGTCTCAATTCCAGACCTGTCTTACATACAATCCATCAAGAAGATGTGCTAAATGTATAATCCAATATGCAGTGACTTCCAGACAGGAGGGAAAATCTATCCCATCAAGTAAACAATGTGCAGTGGCTCCTCAAAAGGTTCATCCAACCTCGGGCTGCAGACTAGGGGTCACTGGAAGTCCACATGTCCACGCCAGGTGTCAACAAGGTAAACAAAAGCCGCCTAGAGCAGCAAACAGAAGCAGGAAGGTACAGGTAATCAGTTGCTATGAGAATCCCATGAAAAAAGTAGAGACAGCAAGACTAGGAATAGTGAGACCAAACATTCTTGCTTTCAGGAAGTATTTGCATGATGGAAGTATTTCCAGGACTAAAGGTGAAAAATCACAGGTAGAAAGGTTTCAACTCAGTAAGCTTGTGACTCCATCGACTATTAATGCTCCTCAACAATGGAAGAGATGCTGACATCTTCACTGGAAAGAGGCAGAGGACCACCTCTCAGACATGTCCAGTGTATAAAACAAACGAAGTCTAAGGTTTTTGTCAGGTCAAGGGGTGTTCAGTATGTATACACTAATAGGTTGCAGTACTTGACTTAGGAAATGAAAATGACCATACAGCAGAGCCAACTTCAAGGTTTCCTGTTGCTCTCACTCTAAATCAGGGCCGTGACTGGGCAGACATGCTCCTAATCATCACATCTATCTTACTCCTCCCTCCTATCGACGGGTCCAAAGATGCTCCCCCAGTCTGAGCCTCTGTCTACAGCACTTACACACACTGAACAGCAAAGAGAAAAACAAACAGAACTGCTCCAAGCACAGATGCATGTACTGGCCATGCTTTGTAGAAAATGCAGATCATGAAGGTAACCTGCCAGGCCTTCCTATCTTTCTGTCTGTACTGTACCTAAGAAGTAGGCTATGCAAGCAGCAACACAATTCCTCCATGAATAGCCACATTAGAACTTCTGCAACACAGTTATTACAAGCAATGTTGTCGACTTTTGAAACCAGGTGTAAGTTAACAATGCAAGATAACATACTTTTCCAAATTCCAACCTGACTGAGAATCCCTATCTGCAGGACTCAACCCTGGTACTGAAGTAATGCCATGGCCCTCTGACACTCCAAAGCCAGCTGTGATTCCAATTGTTTTCACATCTCCCCATAAGGATACTAACATGTTTTATAGTTTAATATGCTGCAACCAAGGCAAATTTTGTCAGTGAGTCTCCATTGGAGTTGTTTCAGAGATGAATAATAACTTGAAGATGTTGTTATAGATCTTGGAGTGTGATTTACAAAGATTTAATTTTCACACTATCCTCAATCCTGTGAGTGTTTGCTATACTGTGCCAGTTTCTAGGGAAGAGAAATCCAGCAGGAGGAAAAGAAAAGAGCACTGAGCTGGAATCAACAGACCTGGATTAAGTCCCCGCCCTCTTTTAGGAGCTATGAGATACTTAGCAGCTCTTCCAACCTCTCTGGGCTAGTAATGGGACAATAACTGACATTAGGGATATGGTGAGGTTAAATGATACATGTCCCAATGGGGCTGTCTTGACTCCATCAGCCCCGAATGTGGGGATTAGCCAAAGGTGAGCTTCTGGGATTTGTTCTGCACTGGGACACAGCATTTGAAAAGCAGAGTGCAGGCTGCTTTTCAGGCCCCACGCACCCCAGCACCCCATGGAGTATGATCTGTAGCCAAGGTTTAAGTGCTGGCCATTCATTAGGCTTTTAGGACACATTTATTAAGAGTGTTCAGATAATTCATTAGTAAAGGGTCACTCCCTGAAGATGGCCACCATGTCAAGGACCCCCTATTTTAGTCTCACACTAAAAACTATAATACTGAAATACAATAATGAATTGCCCCTATCATGCATAAAATCCACTTTATCTCATTGTCAGACACCATTATACAGTGAAATATATATTTATTTTGAGTTTTAATAAGAACAATTCTCAAAGAGAATAAAGCACCAGAACCAAAGGAACAAATATGCAAAGATTAAAATATTCAAGTCATAGAGATTTTGAAAATGCTCCTAGGGATGTCACTGAAGTAAAACATGAAAAAAGATAGAAGGCTGATTGGTGCGACTCTTCAAAGCCTGCAGAGCTGTGTTTACAAAAGAGTTGAAATGAGCAGACTCACTGGCTGGACTAGAGAGAGATTCCAGAAAGATGGAGGAGCTCTAGAAAAGACCAAGACCCACCCCTTCTGGGAGAGGACCAACCAGGGCAGGTGAGTAGGGGGGAGGGAAGAACTGAGGAGGACAGGCCAGGGAGGAAGGAAGAGAGCAAACAGGTGGGAAAGTCAGAGAATGGGTTAAGTCATGGAGAGCTTTCCAAATTTGAGATTAGAACGGTAGTTGGAGGTCAAAATTGCCCAGGAGACAGGAGAAAGGAAGCATCACAGTTCTGTTTTTCAAAGTAAAAAGATTTTTAATTGCTTTCATTAAATATTGGGCATCTGTGAAAAAATGACAAAAACAAATACTAATAAAGAGGAAAAGGAGGTAGAGGAAGAAAAGAAGTTCTTATAAAAGCATAGCTCTCTGAAACATTTGCTCCTAAGTTTAAAAAAAGTATTAAGAGCATATCATTAATGGGGAAAAAAAGGAAAGAAATGATATTGAAGATAAACATCAGTAGACCAAAATATGAAACTGGATAGTTATTAAAGGCCCACTGGTCATATTTCTCTCCCTCCGACAAATGCTATCCCAACACAGCAAACACCCAGGAGTCTCCATGTCTCACAGAGTTAGCACTTTATGAATATGAAATTGACCTCTTCATACAATCATATTTCCTCTGTGCCCAGTGAGAAGTAGTATAAAAAAAATGATCCAAAAATGAGTAAACAGTAAGATCTTAACTTCTGCCACTGGACCAACTCAGGCCCCTACCCTCACTTCATCAATCACCACCTACATGAACATGGGAAAAAGTGCCAATCTCTCTCTACCCATTTTCTCCTTTATAAAACATGAAACTAAAAATATCCATTTTTCAATTTCACAAGCGAACTGAGGGAATCCATGTGAGCCAGACCTATGAGCCAGCATGCCCAAGACACATGATCAGATCAATAGTAGACCTTCCTCCGGCCCCTCGTTTAGAAACCTGGGTTTATTTAACAAAGGACCAGGTATTTGAATAGTGACTTACTCAATATACAGTGTCCCAGATTCCACTTACAGAGATGTGTAAAAATAAACAATTCAATTAGACAAAAATATAAAAAAAAGATAAAAATGTTATTAAAATTTTGCTTAAAATGTTCAGATTCTAGAAAAATTTTCTGGCTAAAAAAAAAAGACCCAAAAAATACTTGCTGTGGATGATTTTAATTACACAGATTTCATTTTAGTTCTGCTCAAAAACACACCATAGTATTACTGAATCATAATAATTCAAACATTTAATATTGATGTTCAAGCAACGCAGGATTTCACTTTGGGGACATCAAGATCCTTCTTGTCATGTGGTACATCTTGGTACCAGCAGATCAAAACAACAAATTCAAAATAGCTGAGCCTAGTCTGCATCCTCTGCCCCTCACATGTCGATGGCCCCTCACAAAACACCACAGTAAAATGTGGAAGTTCCCAACTAAGACAGGTCTCAGAAAGTATCTCTGTATCTGTTCTTTCAGCTGAGTTATGGACTCAATTCTTGTATGTCCCTGCCCCCAAATTCATATTTGAAGCCCTTACCCCTAATGTGATGATATTAGGAGGTAACTCTATGGGGAGGTGATGAAGTTTAGGTGAGGTCACAAGGGTGGAGCCCCATCAATGGGATTAAGGTCTTAAGGAGAGAAGACAGACCAGAGCTCTTTCCTTCTCTGTCACATGAGGGCGCAGTGAGAAGCCCACTCTCTGGAAATCAGGCAGCGAGCCCTCCCAAGAATTCAGCCTGGTCACCTTGACCTTAGAAGTCCAGGTTTCAGAACTGTGAGAAAATAAAGTCTGCTTCCTGCAGGCACCCATCCAAGGTATTTTATTATGGCAGCCTGAGCTGACTCTACAGGTGGCAATAGCTTCTCGTTGAGTCCTCCATGTTCATGAGAGACGGCACAAGAGCTAAGGCAGATGACTAGGAAAAGGATTGGCGTGGGAACCAAACAGACTTACTTTTAGTCCTCACCTACCACAAACTCAGTTATAGAAGGAAGCAAATCAGTTTGCTCCTCTAGACTTCAACTTTCTCATCAATAATTTTTTTTAAAGATTTATTCATTTATTTATACAAACACTGGGTACAGTCAGAAGCACAGGAGGGTGAGAGAATTCACCAGAAACAGAGCAGGGAGCAGAACAGGCAGACTGACAAAGTACACTGCTGAGGGGAGCAGCGGGCACAGCAGGAGAGGTCTGCGTGCCATGGGGGACCCTCACCAGTGGCCAGGGATTGAACTGGCGCTACAGAGGCTGCGGGAAGCCTTGCAGCCCAGCGCTCAACCACTGTACCACCAGGGGGGCCCTCATCAATAAAATTTTAAGGAGAAACTAATCACTCACATTCAATGATGTACCTAAATTCTGTCATTTGTGAAGGCTCTAGTACAGAGAGGAGGGAACCAAGTAATGACCAAGAAATGGTTTCCTCTGTCAGGACAATCCTATGAAGGTCCAGGTTTCTTAGTTGCTCCAGCCTGCCAGGCTCATACACTGGACTCCTCTTTCCTAGCTCCATCATCACACCCCTGACCAGGACCAACCTAATCAGTGATGACCACAAGGAGCCTCCTATTGACCCCACCTCATACCCAGCTCTTTGCTACAAGCCTGTATTCACAAAAAGGCAGCTCTACTTTCCTGAAAACATCCATGGCTCTTCCAGGTCTCCCTTCTAGATTATGAAAAGCAATTACGTGAATATCAATATGCAAAAATCAGAAAGTATTCAGGAGAGACATCGAGATACAAATTTTGTCAAACTTGAGCTGTTGTAGCAAACCCATAGTTTGGCTTCAGCCAGACATTAGAAAATGACATTAAGGTCCATCAACCCGCACTTCACACATGTCCCATAAATCACTCCACCTGTGTAGCTGCCACACTCACTCCCATCCAGAGGCACCTATTCCAATGTCTTGGCACAAAACCTTGAGGTATCTGGCAAACAGAAGCTCTGCTCTTAGTGCTCTGAATCTGGTTAAGGAATGGGAATCCCATTTATGGAAATCTTGGACTCCTTCCCATAAGAACCAGAATGAGGTTCCTTATGGTGAAATTCTCACTGTAAATAACAACTGAACTACCCATTTTCTGTCACGGCTCTTCGTTGTTCCTATCATCAAGCTTTTCACTATGATATACACAGATCCACTCTGGCGACGTGACTTGCTCATCTTCTGAGCAAAACGGTGTTCTTCTAACCTCTTGATAGTTCTTCTAACTATGACTCAAAATCAAACTGGAAAACCTCATCAGAGTTCTTCATTGTCTACTCACTAGAATATTAAATATGCTTACTTCTATGTGCCAGTAAGGAAAAAAGCCCAGGTCTCTGAACCCTATCACTAATGCAAATAGAGCAACATATTTGATCAACTTGTCCGAAAGGACCAGCATCATAAAGGAGAATATTGTACTGCAGAGCACTGGCAGGGGAACAGGCATTGTCTCATAAGAAGAGGAAAACGCTTAAATACTTCCAGATTTTCTAAAAGAACTTGTAAAAAATTTGCTTTGGCTTGAGCAGAACATTCTTTATAGGCAAGGTTTTCTTTCTTTTTTTTTTTTAAGTCCACCCAGCTTTCTTTTATTAGAGTAATTAAAACAATGTTAGGCATTTGGGGTATCTGATACAACCATAATCCTCTGATATTTCAGGCTATTGATTTTACAAAGTATCTACTGTGACTAGGGCATTAACTGCTGGAAATGTATCCACACTGATTTCTGACAGTGTATTTGTTTAAAGCCTGCTGAAGCCAAACCATGGGCTTCAAGGAATTCCAGACAACTACTTTAGTTTATGAAACAGTATTTTAAAAGTTACACTAAGACAAAAATGGCTTTAGAGTAACATACAAGGGGAAAAAGTCTTATGTGTGAAATGTACAATTGTACTGATACCTTTTCTAAAGAAATCATCAAATTGGTGCTGCCTATTTTCTCCACCTCTATGATGATTTGAGCATTTCAACAGTCAACTCTACCAGGTTCTAATATGTGTATTCTGTTATTTTTTAATTGCAGAAAAGACCATAAGCATTGCCGTGATTATATTTTGCCATAATTCCAGTTAGCTTTTCCTTTTAGCAAAACAACACATCCAAAAAATAATCCTAGTGCTAGACTGTGAGATGAAATTTCTTCCAAATTCCAGTCCCAAAGACGTATCTAAAAAGACAGACTCATGTTGAGGGAAGAAATAAAGATGGAAACATATAAAGGCCATTATTACTATGTCAACGAGATCACTTCGAAAATGATAAACATAAATGCCTGTTCTCCCCAGTGCTTATTTCTCCAAATGAGTTAAGAGAGATTTTCTGTCTGAAGCTTCATTGCCTGTATGTTTCTGTTTCTGAAAAGAACAAAAACCATCCTGGGCCTCAGAACACTAGGTAAATTGTAACACGTGCCTCATTTGGTCAAGCTTTCCATTTTCCTGTGCCTCATCCAAGTATACGGAACTCAAAACTAATAATTACCTGTGGTTTGGTCATAAGTAGTGTAGAAAAACCCAAAGTCACAAATCTTCATAGGGTTTTAGTTCCTGGAGCAGGGAACCAGGCTGCCTTGTGCACGCTCTTCCACTTGTGGCAGGAATTTACTGCTCAACCCAAAACCCACTTGCTTCCTCTCAAGTTCCAGCTCCCTAAATGTATTAGCCCATCTGAGCTGCCGTAACAGAATACCACAGGTTGGGCAGCTTAAACACCAGACATTCCTTTATTCATAGCTCTCGAGTTCAGAGTCCAAGATCAGGGACGCATGTCGGTTCTGGTGCGGACTCTCCTCCTGGTTCGGAGGCTACCATCTTGCTGTGCCTGCCCATGGTGGCAAGAGCTCGCTCAGACATCTCTCCTTTTAAAGACACACTAATCCCCTTATCAGAGCCTGACTCTTATGACTGCTTTTAATTTTAATCACCTCCTTTAAGACTATTTCCAAATTTGACTTTTAGATAGTCACACTGAGGTGTTAAAGCTTCAAGATATGAATTGGGGAAAGAACAGGAGCATAAATTAATTCACATCACAAACAGGTAGATCAAGTGATTCATACTGAGCAATGGGCTGTGGAGGGAGTAATGAGTGTACTAGGCAGTATCTGGTACAGCAGCTAGCATTCTCTTTCCCTGTTGCAAGAAATGAGACCACCTATTCCAGAAAGAGCAGCATTAACATGGGAGAATCAGCATCATATCTGAGGTCTTGTAAGCTAAGTGGGCCCAACTTCACCTGCTAGATATCTGGTCCCTGCAAAATGTAAACCTTTGTTACACTAATTTATTACTACAGCACAATCTAGCCTAACTGGACTAACACCCACATTTACTTCCTACTTATCTGGGTCCATCCCTGAGCTCAGTTCCTATGAAATGCACAAGTTTGGCAGGAAAAAAAAAGAGGCACAAAATCAACAACTTTTATTATATTCAAAATGGTCTGATAGGATTCTCAATGCACTAGGAATTCAGGGAGGAGAATATGGTATGGGTTAAAAAAAAACAGGGAAGATTTTAGGGAGAGTCAACACAAGATTCTCAAGTACAGCTGGTGTGGGTTACTCTAGATATTGATCATATTTGATATCTGTAGTTTGCTTTTGCCATAGATTCTGTGCCTATATTCATGTCATTGGTATCTAAGAGGGTGAAGAAGAAGAAGAAAGATGTCAAAAGCATCACAGTCAGAGGACTACAGGGCTTAAAGGAGCCTTGGTAGTCTTCTGAGCTAATCCAGTTACCTGAAAAGTAGAGAAACTGGGGTCCAGAGATATGGAGAGTTTGTGAAAATGGAGAAAGCTATGAACTTAGAAACACCAACATAATCTAGTTCCCATCTCTTAGACTCTCAAGTTTCACATAGTAAATGGGAGCAAGAATACCTACTTTTCTTTGTTTTGAAGTTGTTTTAAAGATCAAGATCAAGCAAGGTCACAAATATGAATGCTCTTGATCAACTATCAATTTTACAAACACAGTCTTCCTAAAAGTCCTGCCCCAAGCCATGGAATGTTAAGAGTATATTCTTAACAATTCCATCAAACTTTATACATTCTAGACCAGTCCTCTCTAAAGTGATCTTGAAAGCACTGTTGTCTTGGTTCAAAACAACACCCCTCAGTCTGGAATTTACAATTATTTCAGGACTGAAAATATATTATTTTAAATATTCTCAATGGTGGCAAATCCCTGTTGGCTGGAGGTGGAACTGACCATTGTTCATTTTCAGATTCAGTGAGAACAGAGTCAATGAATGAGCTGCAGAAGATCAGCAAAAACAGACTCATTTTCTTGTGTAGCTCACAAACTAGTTCTGAAAACAATCCCTTCAAAATAAGTTTCAGAACTGTTTGCTTAACATCAGTATCACTGGAGTAAGTATAGTCCCATAAAGAGATCTTGTTGAAACTATCACATTTCATATGCAAACCCTTTCAATAGCAAAAAGAGAAAGAAGAAATGGAAGGATGAAAAAGAAAGAAAAAAACAACTATCCTCAGTGCAGGAACTAACAGAGTGGAGCAGGGGGCTTATCTGTCTCAGTACAGAGGAGATGGTAACTCATCATTACAACTTTATGGGTCAGATACTAGAGGATTTTAATTAAACTAGGTGATTCCACTTCATTTTAGCAAATCTCAATTCCCAAGGGATCTTACAGACAGAGCCAAGGTGTATCATATTGAAAGCATTTTTGTAATGTATAGAGCCTAAATCAACCATCAATTCAAGCCATGGTTTCTTAAAACTACTTTCAACATGCTCAAGCTATCATCTCCCAAATGTACTGACCCCCCAATCTATCGACTTTGCCAATATTAGAAGTGATGTCACATCCTTCCATTCTGAACTGCCCCCAATGACTATGACTATGCAATGACATTCCTATGCAAAATCAGAAGTCAAATTATTAATAGGTGTGTTATTTTAGTGAGCCCCCACAGGTAGAAAATACAGAAAACTGATATTCCATGTCATGATAAAGGCATTTTCATTGCCAGATATGAACATCTGATAGGGTAGGTTTGGGAGAGACCTGAGGGGCAAAAACTTGTTGGTCTGTAAAACAGATCAGGGAGAGTGAGCCCTGAAGTTGGCAGACTCTGTGGTGCCCAGAAGGCACTGGCTAGGGAAAGACTGGAAACTGGACAGTAGGAGGGTGATAGATAGCTGGGTCATAACCCATTCTCTAAAGTTCTCTACTTAAGTTCTAAGAATCTGTATTTTGATTACCCTCATGCCTCAGTCCCTCATCCTCAATCCAAGTAAAATGAGCGGTTCACCCCATCCCTGGCAGAAGCCCAGTGACAAGCAGACATGTTCGCTTCCACATACAGTGTTTTGCCCTTTTGGATCTTATCCCTCTGTTCACTGACCTTCTCAACTCCAAGGAAGAGTCAATCTGACAGATGCTATTGGGGCAACACCAGCCACCACCACCACCACCACACCCTAGGCACCAGCCCCTGAGATGCACACAACACCTTCTGCAACACCTCCTATTGTTGACACAGGTGAGCTTTAGCAAGGATGGCCACTTTGGAGTCACTGGGGACAGCAGACTTGCTAACACTCAATTAAATATTTCTCCAATTTTGCCAAAGGAGTACTTGAGTAGGGCACTGAAGGAAAACCCAGATGGCGTAGGACGTGCCTGGGGTTAATGACTTATTCCACCCAAAGGAGGCCAAGCTTCAGTAAATGCAATCAGCACACCCCAACAGGACTGCAGCTCATGGAGAAGGCAGATGTCTAGGGGCCTGGAGCCTGCCTTCCCAAGCACCAACAGCACTGCTTCAAGAGGATGAAGGCCAAGTTCACCTAAGGGCTCCAACCCCCCGATGAGGTGACCTATGGAAATGGTGCAGGAGAGAGGGCCACTTACACAAAGGTACCTGCGGCTGACCCAGCCCGGCTGACTTGGTCTCCTTCCCACATCATGGGTAACACACAAGAGAGGCCAAATGTTTTTGGTAAAATGATTTACAGGTATTCTTAAAACTTCTCAGCTATTTGCATATTTTATGAATTTAATTTAGGGAAATAACCAGTGGGAAAAGTATGACAGTGATTCTGGCATTATCCACGTCAGAATAAAACTAGTCTTTCATCATAGATTTAGGTCTCACCCCATTACAGTGGGAATGAAAGATTACAAGCACAAATTAACATCTCATCTCCTTTAATGGAGGACCAATTCATTTTCCATCACTGAGATTTTGAAAGCCAGCCGTCCGTCTCTACGCCTCTATCTGTCCATTCATCTGTAATCTTTTTGCCATGTGGAACTGCCTGGCATAGCATCTGTTTCCCTACTTTCTCACTGGCTTCTGTGTGGTGGAAACTGAGAAATATTTTTCATCAAAGTCCTGTGACAGAAGTATTGAGGTTTTTTTAAAAAGCACTTTCAGCCATGTAATTAGACTTTCCACTTTGATGAACTCACACTTTCCTATTAATTGCTCCATGATGTTTATTTTTAAAAAATTAAACAAAAGTTAAGTGCATCTCTTTGGCCCTTCAGAACTAACTCAGTCTGTCTCTGTCTCTGTGTGTGTGTGTGTGTGTTTGTTTGTGTATACACACACAGTTCTAAGCTTCATTGTTAAAGTTTGTAGCGTCAGTATATCAGCATTATTTATCTGTCAAAAAAACCTATCTCCAATTAAACAAACTTTTACTTCCATGGTCCATTCTGCTTCCATTTTTCCTGTCAAAAAAATAAATTGTTGGATCAACTTCTAGAAGCTCTAAGAAGATTCCAAGCAGTTCTCATGTCACTTTGATTCAAATTTGCCCCGCATCTTATTTACACAATCAATAATTAAAGGAAAGGCTTTTCTCCAAGGATTTTGCAATTTCACATCAAGTATTTGCCCCTTTCTTTTCTTCCTACTCTACATAAATATTTTCTTTTGTAGTATATCAGAGAATTTTATCTTAGAGGGTTTTTTTTTTCTATTTTTCTTAGCTGTTAGGGGAATTTTACAGTTGCAAACTATAAAAGTGGGTTTAGTTAAATCTTCATTTGATCTTAAGTGAGCTGAACACAGTTCTGAAATGATGTCTCTTGTTCAGGTTTGCCAGTCTTTCTGTTTTTCTTAATCAACTCAGGTGATTATATGTGGCATTTTCCTGCATTTCCAAGCAGAAGGTCTTAAGGACTTGAATGTTTTTGTCTCATCTTTTAATGTCTATCTCTAAGTAAGGGGCATGTTCCTGGGTTTAACAAAGAGCACGTGGTCGCAAAACCAGGCGAGGGCAATGGGCTTCCCTACTGGACTCCTCATCCTACAGCGTGATTCTGAACTCTTCCCAGACAAGGTCTTTTCATACCATCTGGTACCATAAGATCACTGCAAATGTTTTTTTTTTTTTCCCCAGAAATTGGACAATAAGTGAAACATGCTTAAAACAAAAACTCAACGACATAAATTTTAAATTTAGGTCACTGTGAAGAGAACCAATGTAGGATAACTGACACCCCATACAATGAAAACAGAGTGCATGGTCAATGTCCTAGTGATGCGAAAATAGACCAAAAGAGTATTTTCTGAGGTCTGGCCTCTCCTTGGAAATTAAAAGTAGCATAAAAATGTTAAAATCTTAAGCACTTGAAAACATAAGATTATCCTGAAAGCAGTTGGTAATGTCTACCTAGTAGAAATGTAATTTATAATTTGATCTAATACAGTAAGTAAGCTCTCAGAACTGTTCTCAAATGTATTTGGAGTACATGTATGTGTGTGTGTATGTGTGTGTGTGTATACACACACACACACACACACACACACACACTGTGCTCAGCACAGTACTGAAAATACTTTGATAGGGGCCTCCCTAGTGGCATAAGGGGTTAAGACGCAACCTATGAAGCTCACCACAGCCACTACAGCAGCACAAGTTCAATCCCCAGCCAGGGAGGTGACCCACATGGTGGAGCAGACTTCTTCTGACTCCCCCAGTGCTCCCCTCAGCCGTGTATTTCAGTCAATCAGCCTGTTCTGTTCCCCACTCTGTCTCTGGTGAATCCTCTCACCCTCCAAAACTCTGGCCTATACCTCAGTTCTTGTATGTATAAATAAGTAAAACTTTTTAAAAAAAATACCTGGATATATATCCAGGTAGCAGAGATACCTAACTTTGTTCTTACCCACCCCCAACCCCCGCCAATTCCCCTCCAGTAGACTCAATTCTGCAGTCATATTTCTAGGGTCTAGTTTTGTCAATTCCTTTTTTCCTCCATGTATCTTCCATGTATGAATGAAATCATCAGCATTTGTCTTTTTCCTGACGTTCTTATTTAGCCTAATTTCCTCCAGTTCCATTTCATTTTGTACAAATGGCAAGATTTCATCTTTTTATAGCTGAGTAGTGGTCCATAATGTAGTATTCAATCATATATATGTCTCACATCTTTTTAATCCACTCTTCCATTGTTCAGCACTTGGTTGTTCCCATAACTTGGCTACTGTAAATAGTGCTGTATTGAACGTAGGAGTGCATCTATCCCTTCAAAATAGTGTTTTTACACTCTTCAGGTAAATACCTAGGAGTAGAATTTCTAGGTCAAATGGTAGATCTATTTTTAATATTTTGAGGAATATCCATACTGTTTTACATAGCAGCTGGGCCAGTCTGCTGTCCACGAACAGCATGTGAGGTTCCTTTCTTTCCTGTCTGTAATACAAGCCCAAGAAAAGTCCTCATGACTTTCTCTACTATCACTAGGTCTATTCACTGACCACTGAGTTTTCTTCATTAATCCTCTTACTCTATCCCTAAAGCAGCACTCGACTCCCTGATTGATATTCAAGTGCACACCATTCTTGAGCTGAACTCAAGGATGGAACAGCTTAAAACAAAGCCACACATCTTTACCTCAAAATCCCCCACCCATGCGAGTTAATCAAAGCAAGCAATTATCTGATCTCTGAAGCAAGGGCGTTCAAAATATTCCAACTCATCACAATCTTTTTCTTCACAACAGCCCTTAATCAATTCCTGATGTGTGATTCTTCACAAAACTCCCCACATTCATCTATTTCCAGCATTACTTCTTAGATTAGACCCTGGTCATCTCACAATTGCAGCAAGAACAGCTTTTCTTCCCTCATGTCTACCACCCCTAACCCCACCTACTCACCCCAATCATTCAAATGTTGAAACTTGAAATTGCTCTCTAAAAATTGAAAAATATATTGATGTTGTAACTTTAAAATTCAGCTTAAAATTATTCTATTCATAAGTCCAGAATTAACTTTTCCCCACTTTTTCACATAAGAAATTTTTAAATATGCTGAGATATTCAAAGAATACTAGCTTATCCACCCTTCAGTCAACTATTATTCCAAATTTGTCATATTTGTATGTAAAATATATTTGAAAGTAAATTATGGGCATCATTGCATTCATCCCTAAAATGTTTTTATTTCCAAGATTAAGGAAATTGACCAACAGTATCATTATCACACATTTAAAAAACAAAAATTTCAAAACATATACTCTCTAGTCTATATTTAAACTTTCCCAATTTTTCCCCAAATGTCTTCTAGAGCTGGCCTTTTTTTTTTTAACTAGGATTTGATTAAGGTCCATGCATTCTATTTGTTGTGGTGGCTCTTTCTAGAAAAATCTTTACTTTTCTCATGATTTTTTTTTTTTGGCATAGAAAAACTGGGGTGTGGGCCAGAGGTGCAGGGTGTAAGAAGATTCACCAGAGACAGAGTGAAGTAGATGAAGTTTATCTTCAGCCCCACTGACCCTATCGAAACCTGTGCTGAGCATAAGAATACACTCTTTACTTCTGAGCTTAATCTAAATTGATGATGTTTCCTCTCTTAGAAGCATTCGGCTTAAACATGATCTTCACTTGAGGAATGCAAAGGTCCAAGAAACCTTTGTTTACAAAACAGGTCCATGGGTCAGTTTGCCAAACTCGTCTCTAGAAAGTCATTTTACCAAGTCTGAATTTCTTATTAAACTGAGACTATATCTACACTGCCAAACTAACACGACAAGCCAAGCTCTTACCTGTGATCCAACGGTTTCCTGGAAGCACCGGCCCAGTTGCGTCTTTGCAGCCACAGGGTAGACATGAGGAATGACTTGCTGGTGGGAATATGTGGAATGGACTGTCTGGGTCTTCTGGACAGGAAGCCCCTGGTATGAGACTTGGGGCTGGCTTGGCTGAGCTTCCTTTACCTTCTGGCCTGTAGGGCCATCAATTCTTGAAACCTGATGTATCTGGACTGAAGCTTCAGGAGGGTGCTTCACGTGAATATTGACTATGTTGGGAGGAAACTTCACTAAAACAGATGGGGGGGAAACATGTTACATGTGAGTAATTAATATGTGAGTCAGGATGTGAATCAGCATGCAAATAAATTCCACACACACATCATTCTTACATGAACATGTATTGCACATATGGTAGATTATACATGAACATATATTACACATATGGTAGATTATACATGTAATGAGTATATATCTTTTCGACAATCGTCAAAATTCTTGATGATAAAAGGTGTATTCAAAACAAAAATTAAACCCTAATTTATATATTTTAAAAGCTAAAGCTACAATTGTAAAGAGAAGCTAAAACATCTCATGGAAACATTCATGAAATGAAACTATGATATTCATGCTTCCTGCGGTCACAGGTCAGCACATTTTATCAAATGACAATAATAAAGACTCAAGAGTTTGAATACTTTGGAATTTCTCACAAAGTTTTTATTATAGAAATAGGATTTACCTTTCTACATCAAAAGACATACAATGTGAACATAATTCTCTTATCCCTAAACTAGCATTTCCTCTGTGCTTCTTGTGATACACACATGCAAGCACACACAAAATACCAGATATTTTGTATTTGTACCAAGATTTGTTTTCTATGGTTTTTCCAAGAAAAGTTTATCTCTTGAAGCTAACATTCAGATTTTAAAGAATGAGAACTAGTAACACTTCTGAGACCTTTTCACAAATTGTGCATGCAAAACACATGCCAGGTTAAAAAGTCTGAATTAGTCATAGAATTTCTGAGCTTCAAGTGACCTAGTTTACCTTCTTCTACAGATGAATAAATACAGATGAAGCCTGGTGAGAGTAAGTGATTGTTTACAACTAAAACCAAACATGCTTGGACTAAAAACGAGACTTGGCATTTGCCAGGAGGTAGTGGGTGATCCACTCGTTCCTTACCATGTAAGGGCCAGAACACTTCCTTGCTCCTCTATCTCCCAGGCCCTGCCAGAACCTTGTGATGCACATCTGTCAGCTCTTGAGGCTGAGAGTCACCCAAGAAGGATGAACGCCTTATTCTTTTCTTATTTCCTTGGTACCAATTCTGTGTGGCCTGGAAAGCACTGCTGACATATACCAAGGCCCACATTTTGCCTGACTGCCATCTCTCTGGCCACAGATCAAATACTGTCCTTTCTGTCTCAATACCAACGCTGGCCATCTGCAGACACAGGGCTTCTGTATAGAGTTGGCAGATGAAGAGGTCTGATGAACGCATAACATCAAAACAGTAAGCTTACCCTTGACTCCTTGCTGGTTGGTCATGGTCAGAGGCAAGGTGTGTGTAGAGTGGACCATGTGTGTTCCCATCGCCTTGCCTGACTGCTGGGAATGCTGATAAAGTTTAGGTACACTGGCACCACGAACTGGGATCTGACAAAGCTTCCCTGTGAAATTTGGAGGGCACTGGCATTTGTCCCTTGAACTGCACTGGCCACCATTCATACATGGGAGATGGCAAATTACTGAAAGGAAAGAGAGAAAGTATGGAGAGCTGGTTAGTTTCTCAAATGCTACGTAATGATCAACCAACAAAACTCCCAAAATACATAGCCTATACAGCATTGTCACATTCCCACTGACTTCAGAAACAGAAAACAAAGGAGTAACTAAAATATAGCAAAAACAGTCTCTATTATTTGCTGTCTTATTCTTTCCATCTTAAGTCACTTAACCCCAATTGCTTGTGGTTCTTCTCCCCCAACAATGGAAAGAATTCATGGGAAAAGTATATAAAGTTGCCGCTCAAGATTATTGCTGGTCACAACGTCCTTTTTAAGTATCTCCAGCATTCTGTAATTACCTTGTTTTCCTATTTAGTTATTAGTTTATTAACTCTCTTATATCCTCCGTACCTAGAACAATGCCTGGCATGGAGCGAACATTAAATAATTACTTCCTCAAAGAATAAGCAAAGAAACAAATTAAAAATTACACCAGTTGAGAATTTTCCTTATGTAAGACACTGAGTTAGGAAGTGCTACCCAGAGTAAGGGAGAATGGTTTGAATCCTGTTTGACAGAAAATTGCGATCCTGATAGAGTAACAAGACCACAGTGAAACCTAGAAGCACCAGAGCAATCAGCAATTTGGAACTTACTGTAAATACTAATAAATCAAAGGACATATTGGGTGAAGAGTTTTAAGTGGAATTTCGAATTCTGTCTGAATTCAGCTTACGATCAGCCTCTTCATCACCAATGAATTCCTCCTACTGTCTTCAGAAATGACAGCATTTTCACCTTTGATGAGATTCCCACCAGCTTAGGGGGCAGAGGGAGGGGGAATCAAGCCTCAACTCCACTTCCTTCTAGCTTCTACCGACTTTAAATCTTTTCCTTTTCCTCCATGACCACAGTTCTAAAAGAATGGTCTGTTCACTTCTCCAGGCACAGCAATCTAGCTGGGGTCAGGTGGTATCTTCCCCCGCCCCCCCAAACTCTACACAGGCTAATGGTCGCCCATGGCTCCATGCAGTTAAATCTAGTGGACGGATTCCAGTTTTCCCTTCGTTTCCATGACATCTCATTCACCTGATTTCCGCCTCCCTTTTTGGCCATTCCATTCAGTATTCTCTCAGACCCCACTCTCTTTACTTGTCCTTTAAATAGTGATATGATTTAAGATTTGGTCTTCAAACCCTCTTCTTTACTAATTCTACAGATTTTTCCTTGATGATTTCATATGCTGAGATCACCCAAATTTATATTTCCTGGCGAAAGATTTCTGGTGAGCTGCAAACTCCAACTGCATGTTTCCATGTAGATATGCCACAGGCATCTCAAATTCAAATCTGAACCCCTGCCTCCACCGAAACCCTCCATCACTGAGTGGTCCTTAAGAAAAAGCTGAGTATTGCGGCCTCCCTGATGGCACAAAGGGTTAAGACGCAACCTATGAAGCTATTCGCAGCCACTGCAGCATGAGTTCGATCCCAGGCCAGGGAAGAACCCACATGGCGCAGCAGACCTCTCCTGACTCACCCGCTTCTCCCCTCAGCAGTGTATTTTGTCAGTCTGCCTGTTCTGTTCCCCACTGTCTCTGATGAATACTCTCACCCCCCACACCTCTGGCCTGTACCCCAGTTCTTGTATGCATAAATAAATAAATCTTAAAAAAAAAGAAAAACCTAAGTATTGCTTGCTCGTTTCACCCATCCAAACACTCAGTCCTTCTTTCTCACATTCATCAGATACTCAGATACGTCCACATCTTTCCAATCATGAGGCCTCTGCTACCTCTGCAATCTCGCCACTTATGAGTCTCCCCTCATTCCCTACAAGCAGCTGCACTGAACTCTCCTCAGTTTCTGCATGTGCAGATCCTCTTACCCCTCTCCGGCTTCTTCCACACTGCATCCTTTGCCTGGAACACTTCCATTTGGCTCCTTCCCCAAACTAACTCCTAATCATCTTTCAAACTCTACTTGAACCCTATTTCACCTACAAGCACCCCCAGGTGCCCCTCATCTGGGGATGGCACCTCTCTTTGTGCTTCTGTGCTCTCCCACTCAGCACTCCTCATTCCACTGAGCTCAGGGCATTATATCTGCCTGGCTACTGCTGTATGCAACCTCCTTCCACCAGGGACTTTATCATGTTTTACCCCTAATGTGTAGCTTGTAGAAGAAATGCTACAGCTCAAAAAATAATATATCGAATGAAAGAATGTACAGGTGTATGCCTACCACTCTAACAAATACCATTTTATGCAGCACAGAAGATTCAGTTCCTGCCCTTAAGGAACCTTAAAGTTAACTGGCAAAACTAGATAATACACTAGATAACTGAACATACAGATCAGCAAGTAACAGCTGGAAAATAGAAAGGAAAACCCAGTAGATCTTGGGAGAAAAGCCACTTCTTGGAAGTCAAAATAGATTTTCATTGGAGAAAGCATGGGAGATAAACCTTAGAAATTGGGCAAGATTAAAAAACAAGAGAGCAGGGCATCCTCGGAGGCCGGTGTTTGTAAAGGGGGTGGGGACGGCATATTTAGGAGACAGTCAGAAGGGCCGATGTGTCTGCTCTGTAGAAGACCCAAGCCCTGAGAGGAGGGCCAGACAATAGCTGGAAGACACAAGCCTGGCGCAGACAATTCAAGTCCTTAAAAGGTCTGAAGAGTTTGGATTTTATTCTATGATCATTAAAATATTGTGGAGGTTCCAAGGAGAGAATTAAGTGAGGCTGGAAGAGTGTTCCAGGAAGATTACACTCTTGAAGGTATGTGAGATTAGTTGGAATGAGACGAAGGTGAGAAAGTCAGTCAGAAGGCTATTAAAATAACTGAGCTACACGCTGAAAAAAACACATAGATTAGGATAATGAGAACAGGAATTCAAAGAAATGTAAAGCAGCATAACGAGCAGAGGGATCTTCAGCATAACATGCGAACTGTACACAGGAAGTAAACAGCAGACCAAGGAAAAGGGAAGACAAGAGAGAAAGGAGGGGAAAAAAATTACTCTCATGACCACCTACAAATTGTGTCCAGGACCTGATATGCAGCAGATCAGCTCAAACCTGCCGGACCTGGAAAGGTCTGAAATATGCTTTCTCCTCCGCCCAGGGGATCTACATTGAGACACTGCATAAGGAGTGAAAGCTGACTCCAAGGTCAAGTCCAAGAATTCCGAACTCCCACTTCAATGCTGAACTGAATTTCTAAATTACAACCTGATTGGCCTGGATGGACTCCATGTGTAAGGACAAGGGGAATCAGACCGAGATGGAAACTACAAAACTGAAAAGTGGAATAGGGCACTCCCCATGTTCCATGGCTCCAATATGCATGAATATGTTGCCAGAGCTTAGTTAAATAACACCAGTTTCCCAATGACATGATTCAAACTTCAGCTACCACAGTGTAGCAACTGTAATTAAAGAAAATACAAATGGCACAGGTCGCTATGTGAACAACACGTGTGTCATGATCTGCAACTAATCACATCATTTCTCTTAAAGGTGGTCTCTTAAAGTCGGCCACTGGGCCCCACACCTGTTCCTCAGCTGATGCACAGGCAGCAGGGCACGTAGTTGTGCTGCCTCCTCCTCTCCCCACAGTGAAACTCACAGGACATTTACAGAAGCAGACAATCAAAAAGGCCAACAAAAAGTGCAGCAAAGAAATGAAAAGTGATGAAATAGAAAAAGCTCAAAATTAAACTGGGAAGTGGTTGGGAGGTAAGGAAACTGTCCTGGATGAAATAATGTCAGAGGAGCTCTCAGATCTCTCACAACTTTGCAAGCACAAAGGGTAAGATGTTGGAAGCTGATCAAACTTGGAAAGAATCTGACAGTTCAGTAAGGCTAAGAACAGAGATACTCACTATCAGTAAGTCGCACAATGAGACGAAAGCAAACATGTTAAAACTACTCTTGATAAATTGTATTCAAAGAAATCAGATTAATTCTCAGTGTCACTAATATTTTCAAGTTCAGAGAACTAAACTAAATACTAGGCTTACTTTTTCCCCTTCTATATATCTGTAACTTGTAGTATAAGAGTTTTAACGTTTTCACCAAAAAAAAAAAAAAAAAAAAAGTAATGGCCATGGAACTGTTAACTTTCCAGTGATTATAAATTCAACTTTCCAGTGATTATAAATTCAAGGATCACTCCTTGTCCTGCACTACCACACACAATCGGGAATACCTATAATCTACACTAAATAATTTCATTATTTGTAAACTTTTTTTGTTACCTAGAAAATGAACTGGTTGACTTTTACTAGCTGTTTCCAGTACCAATAGCAGACTTTGAACTTGACCTATTAGTTTTCTTTAAATCTACCTCTAAACCCTTGAGATCATCTCCATACAATCGTGTCGAGGACTGCACTAGTATAAATACATAGCAGTAACCCCAGAACTCCTATAACCCTGTGTCTCTGTGGTCATAAAGGAAATAGTTTCTGCTTGACTTAGGCCACTATTTATAACCATTTATCAATGAGAAATAGTTTCTATTCTCCTGTTCCAGCACCTTCTAAAGTCTCAATTACAATATAAAATTCTTTTCCTTCACTCAATCATTACATGCTGAGTCCTTTGCGGCAGGTGATCTTCTTTTTGTGGTTAAACTGCCTTTTATATTGAATGAAAACATTTAACCTGAACCTGCAAACAGAAGGATGTAACTATGAATAGTTTCTTTCTGTTTCAGAAGTTCCTGCCACTCACAAAACACTGCCCAGTGTTCTATAAAACCTTCTCTACACATCAAGAAGAAAAAGAGAAGCTATCTTTAAGCCTACTTGGAAAGCTGGAGGTATGCCGGCTGTAAGTCTAGCTATGGCACATATATTTCAGAGCATATGCCTAGAAGGTGTAACCTAGATGCTGGCTGAGAAATTCCATAACCCTGTCAGCTTGACATTTTGCTGGCCATCACCGTAACTCACTATATTTCATCATAAGGTCACCTGGGACCTACTGCAAACAGCAAGAGGCCTAGGGGCCTTAGGCCTGTTATTCCAAAAAGTGTAATTTCATCACAGCTACTCCAAGTATCTCACAGTATTACTATAAAAGGTCAGAATGAGCAAACTGATCCAGACTGAAGAGCAAGCTGGAGGTTTTAAATATGTCAAAGCATTTCAGTACATTCAGTATGCCATGCATTTCAGCACATGGTCAGTAAAAACTTGCAGTCCTCAAGAAAATGGGGCCGCTACAGTAACATTCACATTCTCGGCCACAAATCAGAAGTCGATTTAAGTGGATACTTACTAGTGACTTGTATACAAATATGGGCAAACTGAAAACTCTAAAGATATGGACTATAAAAAGCTGTCCTCCCTCCTTCTTCCCTGTTATCTTAGCTGCCTCGAACAATACTTCAACTGCTTGTGTCCAGAAGGCACTTGAGGAATGCAGTCCACTTGCCTCCGCTGCTTCCACTGCTTCCACCGCCTCGCTTCCGAGCCAGCAGAGAGACCGTTTCAAGTTATCGTGGTTAAGACAGAACAGGGAGAGCAAAGCTCCATCTGAAGGAAAACCTGTGTCTGTCATTTTGCCACCAGACACACACGTGATTTTCATTTGAATGGCCACTTAAACTTCCCCACTTGTCTCTGATTAGAGTAATGCTCCCTTAAATGCTTCCAGCATTTCTGCCGATAACTCTTGAAGTGTGGAAAAAGAGCAGTAATATTTTTAGAACGTTAAAGTTATCACTTTATTTCTTCCCATAAACATATACACCTTTCCTTCTTATAGAGTTCCCTTAAACGTATTCAGTCAGAAAGTGAGTTATAAGATGGTTGCTGTTTAAAGCTTTCAGATTACAAATACATTGGATAATAGTTAAATACTGCAGTAAACCATTGCTCACTTTAAGAACCTGTCCCACTCTTTAAAATGACCTGCATGCTGGTCTTTTAATTCAGGATGCACCATCAAATAAGCAAGCAAGCAAGAAATCTGGAGTTGCAAGCCAAGGAGGAGGCATATCCTTCTGAAGCTAGCACAGGGTAGCCGAGGAGGTCTCGTCCTACAGGAGTCAAGGAAAGAAGTGCAGAGATTGGAGGCATTTACCAAAATCTGGGTTTGAGGTGTTTTTTTTAAGAGTATTGAGAATTATAATTGTTATGCTCCGAATTGCCAAGCAATTTTTTTAAAAAGAGGATTTTCTTAAATGGGTAAGAGGTTTGTGTTCTCCATAGTACATGCAAAACACAATGAGGTTTCAAAGAAATCTGGGCAAAGGGAAAATGCCTCAGTAAGGGCTTAAAATGCACCCACCACACTCTCCCTGCCAGTGATTTTTGTTCTTCTACCTGCTTTTGGGAAACTAAAATGACAATTTTCATCTCATCCCCACCCATCAAATACTAACATTCATTGGGCTAGTGTAACTGGAAAAACACATTTCAACAAATACAAAATATTGACCCTGATACCAAGAAAAATTCCAGGAATATTACTAATTTTTAAATGTTGGTGGGCATTAGCACTTCCATACCACGATCTGTTTATAATCCATGAGCTATGAAGCCCTTAACGCCCCACGCGCACACATGAATGCACACACACACACACCCCAACGCTGCCAATTTGGGATGAGCTCATTCATCATCACAACATTGTTTATGGCTTTCTGTTCATTTGTCATCAACCTCAACATAGCTGTGGGCAAACCTGACCTACTTTACCCTTTGCATAACCTAAGGAATTCCTTAGTGCATATCATAAAGTTCCACTCCATCCTCTTCTTCCACAGAAGCTGTAGGTGCTATCTCACAGTGCTAGCTCACAGTAAATTTGAACCCCCACAGCCCATTACCCATAGGAAAGACGGCAATATTTAGGCTGCGAGTAAACACAAGAACCCCAAACACCAAGCACCTAGGGAAACCTCTACTAATAATCTTTGAAAATTGGGTCAAATTTTTTCACTTTAAAGATTGCAGTGTCTCCATCTGCAAAAGGAGGTAGCCCAATGATACAATCCACAGGTTCTTTTCCATTCCTCAAATTCTGGTTCCCAAAAAGCCCTAACTAGGCTGGTCAATACGGTAAATTTGGATTTCCTCACTATGGGGGATTTGCATTTTAAAATAGAGATAAGTATAGATCTAGCTGCTTGAAATTTGTGATGGAGAAAGTTAATCTGCTAAGTGGTGGGCTTGATTTTGTTACCGTACAGACCCTGATTAGGTATGTTTCATGCTTACTGACAGCAGTTCATAAAAAGCTGATGGGGTTATGAAAAGCTGGCCTCAAGTGGGGGAGTTATAGGAACATTTAAAGTTGGGGGAATGACAAAGCTGCACACTAATGGGCAATGAAATAGGTTTCATAAAAATGATGACAAGCTTCAGCCCTCCAGACCGCAGTCTCTGTATCCCTGCAACAAGCAGCAGCAGCACAAGCCATTCTTGTTACTGTAGCCTGGCATTTTCTTTTATATCACCATAAAAATGCTTTCTTAAAAACCAAGTAACACAGGGCCTGCCCCCCCCCCCCCCGTGGCACAGCGGGTTGAGCGCAGCGCTGTGAAGCTGTCTGCAGCCTCTGCAGCGCAGGTTCGATTCCCTGCCGGCCAGGGAGAAAGCCACATGGCGTGGCAGACCACTCCTGTCTCGCCTGCTGCTCCCCTCAGCAGTGTCTTTGGTCCATCTGCATTTTCTGCATCCTGCTCTGTCTCTGGTGAATTCTCTTGCCCTCCCATGCCTCTGGCCTGTACCCCAGTTCTTGTATAAATAAGTAAATCTTTTTAAAAAAATAGTATATATTTGGGCCTACTACCAAGTAATACCACTTGAGCTACACACAGTAACATTTCCAATAAGCATACAAACCTTTTTATGTTCTCACAAGAACAGAATTGTTAACTCTATGAGATAGAGGTGGAAGGTAACATTAGGGTGGTAATCATTTTGCAATTTAAAATTATAGCAATTGAATTGGTGAAGGATACTCTATAGGGACTACACCTGAGAGGGTGGGGGAAGCAAATATTGTTTAAAAATGAACAATGATGTAAAAAATAAAATTAATAAAAAAATTTTAAAAAATAAAATATATCAATCATGTGGCCACCATACACTCACACAAAGCCATGTCATCGATATCTCAAAGTTGTGGGGGGGACTTTGTTTCACCACTGTAATTTGCAACCTGTCAGCAGGGCTATCTCTAGAGACCAAGTCCCTGCTCCCTAAGTCCATTAATATCTGCTTGTTATTTGTTCCTAAGTCTTCAGGAAAGGAGTTGATGTGAATCTAAATTTAGAATTTTTAAATATTTGCAAAGTCAAACCTCAACATACATATCTAACTTGAGAGCACAGAACCACTCTAAAACCTTCTGACATCACAGTTTGTCCGAATTTCCACAGTCCTTTCAAGTCTAGTCCAAATATGGCCTCTAAAAGGAAATTTCCCTTCAGAGACAGGAGGATGCTGACTAAGAAAGAGTCCTGGAGGTATCTGCAATTTGAAGGAGCATCTAACATGATTTCTGTGTCATTTATCCATCTAGCTTGTATTAGAATTGTTTTGTGCTCCTCTATCTCCAACTGGGCTTTGAATATGGTGAGAATGAAGTCAGGATGCTTCAGTCTTTGTAGCCCCATGTTTTGCAGCACAGCATTTTACAGACAGAACTCTGAAAAACAATGTGACATTAGGTTCCCAAAAATCCCAGAAAGGAATCACTGCAGTATAATATGTCTGTGCCTTTTTTATCACTCCTCACTTTTTCCCTGATGCAGTATAATTTTCATATATATGAGAGTGGTATTTTTCAGACTAAGTTACCTAAAGAGTATGGTTTCCAGAAAGGTGCAAAAAATTAAAAGGAGAATCTGCTAAATAATGCAATGACCTTATTCTATAGATAAAGAGGCTGCTACAGAGACTGTGTGTTGAGGACATCACAGATGGACAGTGACAGAAATGGAATGAGAGGCCAGGTTCCCAAACCCTGGTCCAGTGCACTTTCCCACACTGCTCTATGGTGGAATGACCAGGAGGCGTCTCTTAGCTCTCACCACAGTCCCGTCCCAACCCCTTTTTGTTCTTCCACAGGCACGTGTTTTTCATAATGGGTCACAGGATATGCTAAGGAAGCCTGACTGAGATCAAACACTTGGCAAGTTGCAGATCGGGAAGAATCATCTAGGCTCGTGAACTTTTCCAGGGATACAACATGAGTTGAGATGTTAATCAGGTCTTCTTGTTGTGGACAAGAAGGACACAGGAGTTTCCTGGAGCAGTTACTAGCAATGAGATGAGAAAGGAAATGAGCAGCTGCTGTTGGAAAGCACAGATCTCGGGTTCTCTCCATCACTGCACGGGTTCTATTGCACCCTGCTGGTCCATCCCCTGTCCTCTTGAGTGAGAAGTGAAGGCTAAAAGTTCTGAAATGGTGTTTTCTCATTCAATGAATACTTTTGCATGTCTATCATGGGCTAAGCCATGTCTCAAGCACTGAGCAAACATCAGTAAACAAGAGATGAAAAGCCCCCCCTCTTGGAACTTCAAGGGAGCATGAAGAGACATCAGGCAGGGCACATAGCTGAGTGATCTGGAGAGGGGGGCGTTCATCTTTCTGCTGAGGCAGCACCTGCAATGGCCTCAGAGGGTCTGAAGATGACCACCTGACCAGGTGCTATTGGGGACTGCAGCTCAGCAGCACTGAAGAGGAGGGGGGCACTCCTTGAAGACCCTGAGTCACACAGGGCAGGGTTGGGGGGTGTACCCAAGAGAGGAAGTTTCTATGTAAGCTGGCAAGGGCTTTAGTCTGGCATAATTTGAGTTTACTATTACATTACCTATCCCCACAAGCTGGAAATCCTGGAGAGACTCCCAGGTTAAAGTTATGATCACTACAGTTCATACAGGCATTCTTTTTTTACTATAAAGACTTCATACTTTTTTATACTACATAGCACTACGAAGTCTTAGTCATTAGTATTTTTAGTAACTAGAAAACATTCCACTAAGTTGACAGATGGTAAATTATGGATGGCCATTCCTCTGTCATTGATCTGACCTGCCTGCATTTCTTTTTAATGGTTACAGATAAAGGCACAAGGAACATCAAGCATGAAGTTCCATCCTTCTGAGTAATTATTTTCTTACATATTTAACTAATATTCATTGGTTCAGCATTTACCAGGCAATGCACTTGGGGACAGAGAGAATGAGAAAAACACACGCACCAATTATACTGTAACTGTCTCATCTCGGGGAGGACAGAAGAGCAAGGGCATTAAGAACAAGGACCTGGAACCAGTCCTCCTCCCAGGGTTTACATCCCAGCTGCATCACGGATTAGTGGTATGACTTTAGGCAAGTTATTTACCATTTCTCTGATCCTTGTTTCTTAACCTATAAAATGAGGACAAAAATTGTACCTAGTTCCTCGGGCTCCCGGGGTCAGATAATCAAAGTGCTTAGAACCCAGCACGTAGTAAGCACTCAGCAAATGTCATCCATCAGCAACAACTTCAGAATTAGGGCGCAATGGGGAACACACAAAAGGGGAGCCAAAACTGCACTGACAAGACAGGCAAGTGCATGTCCTTACAATTAGGGCACGTACTGGCATTATGTCATTCATCACTCTTCCTAGAATCTAGGGGGATGTTTAACTACTGAGTATATGGATAGGAGTAAATTAGTGAATAACACTGACAGCAGCATACTAATAATCAAATTCATTACTTTTTATCAAAATTGAATTCTATTTCTAAATATTTCTACTAGTTCAATAGTTTCACAGGGATATCTTCTGAGCTGTAATATTTCATGTGTGGTCAGATTACTCTTGCAATGCTGTTCCTGCATGTCTTTGTTTACTATACAGTGAACATTTTCCCAAGTTAGTAAAATGTTTATATTTCTGCTTGTGCAAACTACCTTTTTATTCTAATATTTTACCTACTAATGTCTCAATGACTTTTAGTTAGTTTCATGATGCTTTTTATGGATAACAGATTTTAAGACCTGGACGAAAATAGCTGCAAATGGATGAAAATAGCTGCAAATATATTTATTGCCTGTTCACTGCAGTTTAGTTTGTTTAGGGTGCACACCTTTATTTTGTTGCTTTCAGATAATTAAATGTTCATTTTTCTCTAAAATGAATTCTACTAATTCCTTAAATGTTGCTATTCATATATCTGATCTTACTCATTCTTGCTTTTTAGATTATTTTCATCTTTCCTTAATTATTTAACTCATTGCATCTCGATTTTTTACCCTGTGTATAAATATAGATTCTAACGATTTTTGCTTCAAATTTTAATCTAAATTATCTTAGTATTGGTTATTAAATAAGACTTCCTTTGTCATTTGTTAAATTACATGCAGTTATTTTGAATAGAGACTTCAAAAGGGGCAAGACATCCAGTGAAAAGAGGAAAAATTAGGAATGGGACTTTCAGGTAGAAGAATGGTAGAGTAGGAGAATGTAGAATAAGTAAGTAGAAGTTAGAACTGACACAAAGGAAGAGAAACATTCGCTCAGAGACATGAAAGAAACAGACTGGGTAATAAAATGAAACAGGGTCTGTAAAATGCAGATTCTAAAAGGGATTAATTCAGGGAGAGCTACTTGGGAACTACTATGATGGACAAAAATCTGCATGGCCCATCTAGAGCTTCTTTTTGTCCCACCCCCTCCATGAACCACTAGCGCCCCATGGTCCCCAACTGGCTGTGCCACTAGGGTCGGGCAAGGCATCTCTCTAGCCCAGTCTCTTCATTTCTTTTCAAGGGCAAGGATCCCTTTCAGCAGTCTCCTCCCAGGTAGAACGAAGGCTTCTCAGGTGAGCATAAAGGTGGGTGATGCTGTGACATGGCATGAAAAGGCAAAATCCCCAGGATTAGGAGAGCTCCACTCCATAGGATGTGGAATATCCTGTGTGGCTGCTGAGAAGACAGTTATGTGAGAACCTCAGCCTCCAATCTCTCTAGATACCTGAATTGCAAAACCCTTAGGTAACTGCAACACAGGCTCCTAATGCCTTCTTTACATACTGCAGAGCCCGGGCAGTTTATGGTCTAAGAACCTTCAAATAACAGAAGGATGCCCAGAAAATTGGTCTCTGTAGATTGATGGATAACATATGCCCCACACTGATGGGCCCAGCAAATCACACAAGGGTCACAGGAAACAGGACAGCCACAGTCTGCCTTCAACTTGGAGTCAAAACTGGCTAAATAACCACCTGAGAATGGGTTTAACAGAATTAAATATCAACTACTTTGGTTTATATGAAAATGACTGATTTTTTTCAGTTGACTGACATATTTCAATAACCCTCATCAAAGGAATGGAGTTAAAAGCAAAAGAATGACTTCTTACAAGCATTTTTAAGAGCACATCATTACAAGTGTCAATTTTAAACCTGCCAGATTAAAAAGTTAACTCAGATTGTTTACCACACACAGCACTCCATTTTTTCTTCTTTTTTAGGTGCACAGGATAAGGAGGATGTCTAACAGAAGCCAAGAGGCAACTTAAGACTATTATCATGAATTGTAACAGAAGAGGTTCCCAAGGAGTTTCTATTAGATCTTTTCTTCTGAGACACAGAGTCACTGGAACTCAAAGCCAAGCACATCAATTTCCTGCTTAGCCATTTCAGAGGTTCTGTATCTCACCCGCAGAAGACATCTAAATCCAGTCAGGGCAGAATAGCACTTACTGAACCAGCTCTTGCCTGCTTCCCACAGTTGCTGCCATGTTCTCAGTTCCAGGCATATCTAACCCTTGTTCTGTTCCGAGCGCTTCATCCTACTCACATGTATAGGCTGTTTCTTCCAACTTGCCACCCAACTGTTTTACCTCAACTCAAGCCTCTGTTTAAGCTGTATCTCATCACTATGGCCTTTCTTGATGATGCCAGATAAAAGCTGAGAGCTCCCATTCCCAGCCATGTGCTCCTAGAACAATGAATGTACCTCGACAGTCAGCCCAGCACATGCAGCACTGGGCTGTAACTGGGTGCATGCCTGACTTTGCCAGAGGTCATTAGCTCCTAGAGGAAAAACACCTTGTTTTGGGGACCTTGTCTCTTTCATTTACCCACTGTAGAGCTCAGCAAAATGTAAGCCATGTGGTATGCCAAACAAACACTTTTGGATTAAAAAAATCAGTGCAGTTTTTTACAAAACATGTTTTTTAATTGGGAAGTCAGCTAAATGCCAATTTTTAGATTTCTAATTTCTTAACATTGTCTTATCTGAACCTAAGCTGAAGTCAAGATTCTATTAGTGATTTGCTTTCACTGAATTTGTCCCAATGATTCAACTTAATTTTCATGAAAACTTTTCTTTGCATTCAGTTTTAATCAGGATATACAATTAAGTAACAATTTCTGGTCAAAAACAGGAGAATTGATACTTGGCAGTCATACAATTCAAATTTGGGAGGTATAACGTGTAAGGGTGAACTATTAGAAATGCCAGCATGCTCTGGACACCAATGTAGTTTCAAAAAGTAGTGGAGGGAGTTGGTTCATTTGGCAAGTCAGTTAAGTGGAGATAGATTTAGAGAGCTTCTACAGCAGACAGCTTAAAATCACACAACAGAAATTTCCACAGTCAAATGCTACAGCTTTTCAAAGCCACGTGATTCATTACTGAATGAGGATGAGCCAAGATGTCCCTTCCCTATTTAATTTAAATAACGAGATATGTCAAGTTCAGGTTATTAAAATATGTCTATTCATTCCTCAAGGCTCCATATATACTTCCTGAATCTGGAACATTCCATTAAATCAGGACAATATGTATCAAAACTGACTTCCTGAAGATAATTCCTTCTAATCCTCAGTCCTGGCTCATGAGTATGTTTCTAATTAACTCTCTTGAGATGCAGCTCAGACTTAGATTAAGTTGCCTTTTGAAACATCCTCATGTATATGCTCATACTCAGTTACCACAATAAAACAATCGGAGGTCTAGATTTTATACAGGATAAGAATCAGAGACATGGGAGAAAAGTAAATTAAAACTACCATCATTAATCAGGACTAGAAAAATTTCCAAATCCTTCTGGCAACATTCCTAAATAAACCAAGAATCATCAGGGAAACTACTTGGGTATATGAAGAAGAATTTCTGAAACTTTTCCCTAGTATTCCTGTTACTCTTTTTCTTTTCCTTTTATAGCCAAACACTGAAGTTAAGGACACTATATAAGGATGTTTTAATTCAGAATTAAAATATGCCATACAGTGATTTTTTTTTACAAGATGCCATATTTTCACAAACTACAATCATTTCTCTTTAATTCTTAAAAGCTAAAAATTTTACCAAATTGGTTTGAACATGAAGGTGTATAATTCTTCACAGACCTGAACTGAATGGTAAGAAAAAGCCAACACCTTACTCATAGGTTGTGCATCTACCTTGACAGCTAGAATGGAAGAGGTAATTTGCACAACTGAACTGGTAACTTGAAAAAGCTAACAGGAAAAAGAAGGTAACATTTTCATCTTTTATACCTAATAGATTCAGTGTCTGAAACCTAGCAGCTTTCAGATCATTTTTACAGGACATTTGGAATGACTCATTTTCACTAATCTACTGCTAAAATTCTATTAATTCCCTTCATGGAACTTACACATTTAAGAAACTTCACCATATAATGTGAGCACTTAACATATGATCCATATTTCTAGTTTATTATTTTTATCAGGATAGAGATCCTGCTAATAATAATGACCACAAAAATAATAATAATAATACTTCCTGGATGCAATTAAATCACCCAAACTAGAGATTTTTACCATACAAGTTTAAAGTCAAGTGTGTCTGAAGATTTCTGAACCTATTAAGAGACAAAAGACCTGGGTTTCCATCCAAAGTCTGCATTCTGCAGCTAAATAACTTTCAGCAATTCAGTCAAATCTCCAGAATTTAGTTTTCTAAATGGTAATAATAATAATAATAATAATAATTCTGATATTTAAGTTTCCTCTTTAGTACCATACTTTTATGACCTATTATCTCTTTAGTTATAAAGAATGTTGCTCAGAGAGGTGGGAAGAATACAAGGGAATACAGTGATGGTTCACAGGAGATACTGTGGTGGAAGAACTTTGGGGACTATAATGATGTAAGAAAAAAATAATTAGTAAAAATAATTAATTTTAAAAAAGAATGCTGCTCACGAGCCTACTTTCTTCTGTCACACAACCCACCCATTTCAACTGTGACTAAGGTCTACTGATTCTTCTTTTGAATATCCCTCATTTCTTTCTCTCCATTGCCAATGCCTTTATCCAAGTTCTGGCCAATACATCTTGCACAGGCTATAGTGAAATCTTTCAACAGTCTCCCTTCTGCCTTTATTACCACTCTCCAATATAATCTCTCCATACCCCATAAGGTACTTTGTGACATGTATACTTAGTCAGTGAACTAATTTCCCCACATCATTTTTCACTGGCTTTCTATCAGTGGAATTTGGGTAATGATCTGATGGGATTATTGGAATAACTACCTCACAGAGTTTGTGTAAGAATTAAATGACCCACTCATTCACACATGCATTAAATACCAGGTGCTGGGCCTCCCCGGTGGTGCAGCGGTTGAGCGCTGGGTTGAGAAGCTGCCCGCGGCTTCTGCGGCGCCGGTTCGATCCCCGGCTGCTCCCCGGCCACCGGAGGAGGGTCCCACATGGCGCACAGACCTCTCCTGCCGCCCGCTGCTCCCCTCAGCAGTGTACTTCGGTCCTTCTGCCTGCTCTGCTCCCCGCTCTGGCTCTGGTGAATTCTCTCACCCTCCCATGCTTCTGACTGTACCCAGTGCATGTATAAACAAACAAACAAACAAACAAATAAATAATAAATAATACATGCCTCTTTATAAATAAATAAATAAATAAATAAATAAATAAATAAATAAATACCAGGTGCTGCCATCTTTTTCTCCACCATGTCTTGCTCTGGGCATTCCAGACCACAGATATAATCTATCTGATTTCTGGAACATACCATTGTGTCTCTGGAACCCATGGCAATACCCTGGCTAGATTCCGGAAGAATTCCTGGTCCCACTCTTGCTTCTGGAGTTGGGCCCTACCACTCCATGCCTTCCCCTCTATGGAGGATTTTCTGAACGGCTCCCTGCAGGGCCACATGTTCCTGGTCTCTGCATCTGGGACATCCTGAATAGTGGGACATGCCAAGTAAATGTTAATGGCTTGAATGAACCTCAGTAGAGCCATCTCTTCCCTCTTCTGGCAGCAGACCCAAAGTTAAACTCTATCTGGGGTTATACAAGGACCAATTAAGAATGTTTTTCCCAGTAGCACTTTTTGTGTTTCTTTTTGTTCCAAATGATACCAAAATAAGTAAAGTTATAATGCTTACAATGAGGTAATAGTTTTCAGTTAAGATTCCATGCTATTTTAGACTGTTTCCAGTGCTTTTTGCACTCCAGAGAGCAGTAATCCTTGAAATATTGAACAGTTCTGCTACCTTAGTCACAGTCTCAAATTGTCTTAAAACTTAATATTCTATCCACATACTTTAAAACCTGTATTTCTATTCTTTCCATCACTTTTAACATAATGCAATATTTCCAATGTCAAATGATGATTTCAAGTCTCTTAAAGCATCCTATTTCTTATGTCTAAAAGTAACACTTGCTTTCTTTACCAAAGCTTCTGCCTTGCCTCAAACAAACATATGCCACTTCTCTTTACCATGGGTCTAATGACAATAGTCCTTGTGTATAGCCGATAGCTCTCTTCTAAACTCCTCCTACAAAATTCAGCTGGTTGCTCCATTGCATTGTTTTTTAAAATAAATTATTTCATTAATCCCTTTTTGAATATGAAGCATTACTAGAGAAGAAAGGCTATATATGTGAAGTAACTTACAGGTTATTCATAATCCTCAGGAGTGATTTATGATTAGATCTTCCAGCTCCCAGCAAACTGATCAGCAGCCAAGCAGAAGAAAGATAGTGAATCTCACTTGTCAAGTATATGTGTCATCAATATGGTCTAGATTAGGAAAGCTTACATTTGCTTTGAAAGCAAGAACAAAATTTATGCTTTCACTATTACATAAAATGGTAGAGAGCTTTTAAGATTAAAATGGAAAATTCTGTCTTTTATAGCCTACTACCCTATAGGAAAAGGAAAAAAAAAAAATGGAATTTTCCAAGTAATTATTAGGTATGCCAGGTCATCCAGACAATTCCTAAAGCAAACAAAAAAGTAGTGACTAAGAACTCATTTCAATTTTTGAGACATTGTTGGCCACTATCTTTTATATGCTCATTTATTATATATGAATATTCACGCGCATATAGTCAAATCAAACATTCAGAATTGAAAAATTTCATCCTTTATTCTGGCCCTTTAAATCTAATATTTCAATCACAAAAGGTATGTAAGAATCTTACTAGTATCTTCTTCAAATTTGCTCTTCTGAGCCAAATAAAACAGAGAAATTATCTATGGCTGTCACTCTATTCTAAAAATGATAAGCCATACAAGTGGGTGCCTAAACATGTGTTCCTCAGACTCCCATGAAGGTTTCAAAGAATGCTCACTGGGCAAGCTCACTTTTACCAGGTCATTCCATTCTCATCTGGAAGAGGCAATTTAGAAGTCACAAAGGGGCCCAGGACAAAATGAGTTGAATGAGAACTGTAAGGAAGTACAGAAGAGATTTGTAACTAACAAAATAATTCAAATTTTCTAAGATTGATCATCAACAAAAATTGTCATCTAAAAGTTCCATCAAGACAAATTCCTTAATTTATCCAACATGAATCTGTTGAAAGGTTAATAAATTAAAATAGATTAACCCTTTCAGCTAATACATTTAGTACATAAACACAATGGAAATTATAGCATATCTTTTTTTTTTTAATTTATTTATTTATTTATACAACCACTGGGTACAGTCAGAAGCACAGGAGGCTGAGAGAATTCACCAGAGCCAGAGTGGGGAGCAGAACAGACAGACTGATGAAATACACTGCTGAGGGGAGCAGCGGGTGCAGGAGAGGTCTGCACGCCATGTTGGACCCTCGCCAGTGGCCGGGGATTGAACCGGAGCTGCAGAGGCTGTGGATAGCTTTGCAACCCAGCGCTCGATCGCTGCGCCAGCAGCATATCTTAAAATGCTTTGCCAATATTGCTATTATCCCACATATATGAAATTATTATTTGTTTGCAGAAGACAAAGACAATAAAATATCAATAAGAAAATAGCTATATGTCCTGTATGTGAGGGAAAGGTGCTAACAATTATTGAACTTTTAATCTTTTTTTAATTTTATATATATTTTACATCATTCTTCATTTTTGTACAATGCATGCTTTCTTCTCTCAGGTGTAGTCCCCGTGAAGTTCCCACGAACAATTCACACGTGTACCATCACTATATGGACTTCGAATCTTTTATTGGGTGTTATAGTGTTTATCTCACCTGCTCCTTACATAACCCCATGCATGACATTTTTATAACAAATTACAGAAGGGATAAATTCTGAGACACTTAACATTCTTCCCAAAGCACACCATTAAGAAGTAGCAGAATCATCAGTCAAAATCTACCATGCTATCCCCCAAGCATACACACTGTCCTGATAGATACGGAGAGGCCTGGAGGGGTGAAAAAGTCCAGCAATCTGCTAAACTCTCTCCTCCATCTTAAACCAAAATAAACTAAGCTATCATGGCTCCTAATGGCCTAGATGTAGCATCTGAATCTTTCTCAACACACAGCACAAATGAGTCACAGGCAAATTTGGTAGAGAACAATGCCCCATCCCAAAGCACTTTAATGATCAATAATGAGACAGAAATGGTAGTTGCCACGAATCACACAGGCAGCTATTGAAAAGTATTCTCATGGACGGGTTGTAATTTTCTCAACAGAGCTTTCAAGTCTGTTTCTCTAGTTGGTCTACCCACGGTACTGAATTCCCGTACTTCTCAATTTATTCTACTAATCATGACTAGAGGAACCAAAAGATGTGGTACTTCATCTGTAAAAGCTTAGAAACAAGCTAGAGGAAACCCAACTTAAACAAGCCTTGGAAGGGCCACCCAAGGACGCTGACACAATCAATCAAAATTTTCCCTTGGAAGCAGCATTGCTCTGAACCACATGAATGACCCACTCAAAATTAATTCCAAGGCGCTCGGATTCCATTAAATTCAAGTTTTGCTATTCACCTAACAACAATTAAAAGAGGCAAGTCTCCTCAGGACCCTAATAAATTTTCTCTGTGTGGCTACAGAAATTACCCACAATAGTTCTTTTTATAGTTGAACTGAGTATTACAGTTCTCTGGATTGATACTTAAACTTGCTAGGACTCACTTCTGAACTCTGTAAATGGGAATAATAGGCCTATTCTTGGTAGAAAGGGCTGCAGTATATGACAAAGCTTAAACCTATGCTGGATGCACAGGAGTATTCATTTAATGGTTGTTGGTTTTGGTGGGTTTTTTTTTCCTTCTAGCTCTGGACCAGATCTTTCTCCAGAGTTTTACTCTGGGAATTTTGCTTCTCTAATAGTTCATGAACTCATCACACCAGACACCAAAGAAGCCTCAAGTAAACCAACCCAGAAGCCGATTTAGTGAGCAAGTCAGGAGGCTCCAAACAGAAGCACCAGAGGACTTCTCTGGAAGAGTGTGATGTGCAGCATTAAATAATCAGGTACAAAGATTAAGGAATTTAAAAAGAAGAGGAACAGAAACTCCTCTGGCAACAAAACTAGAGATACTACCTTTAAAACACACTGCGAAGGGGTGGCTTTTTGATAACAAACTCAACTCTGTTAAGTGGCCCCTGAAGCAGGTGAGCCTTGATGTAGCAGCAAGCACTCGAGACACCGTCATCCTATGTATAGCTGCAGCCTGGAAGAACCCTTATTTTTCACTATTCGTGAAAGGAAGTCCTTGAGTTGCATGGCCTGAGGCTGCTCTTTTTTCTTTAACATGTCAAATCATGGGTTTCTTTTTGTCTTTACTGTAGATGATTTAGGGGATAGGATCACAGCTCCTCAGATGTCTGTCACCACACCATCCACACCTTCAAAGCTCCCACGGTCCTTTTCCCTAGATCATGGCCTCCTCCCACCTCTGCCTCCTCTTCCAAGGCCCCTCCCCCTCCAGCAGCAGGCTGCTCTCCTCTGTGAAGACTAGCAGGGCTCAGTCAGGTCAGGGGAGGCAGCCAAGCAAAGTGCAGCTGTTGCTGCTACAGCTACAGCTCCCAGGCTCTGTACCGCCCTCACAGAGACATACTCAGGACCAGGATTAACACACCCTGAACTCCCCACATTTTCCTCCCATTGTATTCTGTCTGGCCATGGAAAAAAGAAGTACGACATCTTCATCTTACCTTAACTATGCTCCGCAAGAAATACCTTTTGTGCTTTATAGGGTGTGCTAGAATAATAATGGCATTAGTTTGTAGAGAAGAAATACTTTTTTCCCTTCTCAGCTACTCGCATATAGGTACACCATGATCTATCAGAAGCAGGGGAGAGAGGGGACTCCCCAACTGTGGTGGTTAAGAGTTGTTGTCAAGGGACTTGAGTTTCTATATTAAATTCCAGGAAGTGAACGTGTTCCGGGTAAGACATATGAATCACTGGAAAGAAATCTGGCTGAGGAAGATAATTCCTTTGATAACCACAAAGTCAATGAATCACAGGTAATTTATTGGTAGACTTCCTCTCAATGAGCTAAGAAACTGTTACTCAGGCTCCCCTGCAGGTATTCCCAAGGAAGAGGGAGTCTCCTGCTTGAGCTCAGCTGAGCTGCCTTCTCTCAATTTTTTCTCTGGGTTAATTCCAGACATCAGTATAGAACTGTGGCATCCAGTCTACCGTGCCTACAGAGGATGCCATCAGCAGTGAGCAGGGAAGAGGGTTGCCTGCCAGGCCCCAGGGCATTCCTTCTACCAGACTTCCTGCATTTTTAACTCTCACTCCCTATCTATTTGGGCTTGGTCTTTTATACCAAGGCTTATTCCCATAATCTACTCATTTTTTTTTTGTTGTTGAGAAAATATTTACAAAATGATTCTGGAATATTCTGTTTTACATTGATATTCTTTTTGGAGTCGGGTCCACCTTACTTTTACCAGTAACAGGTGAATCTCACCCTCACCTTATTTGGTTGGGAATGGGGCAATGAGGAATAGCTAGAGCAGAATCCCTCTCTGATACTCCTTTCTTGTAGGTGCAAACTGCATTAGAAATATCATGGCACTTTAAGACATCTTCATCTATAAAAACCTTAAAAGGAGGCCTCCCTGGTGATGCAAGGGGTTAAGTCTAGGCACTCTGAAGCTATCAGCAGCCACTGTAGCACAAATTTGATCCCCGGCCAGGGAGGGGCACAGCAGACCTCTCCTGTCTCACCCACTGCTCCCCTCAGCAGTGTATTTCAGTCAATCTGCCTGTTCTGTTCCCCACTCTGTCTCTGGCGAGTCCTCTCATGCCCCACCCCCTGCAATTCTGGCTTGTACCCCAGCTTTTGTATGCATAAATTTTTTTAAAAAACCTTACAAAAATAATCTCAGTTGACAAATGGCAATGAGGGTCACAATCCAAGGTCTGAATCTGAGCTTGGCCACTAGTCAGGACCTTGAGGTAGTCATCTTCTCTCTGGTCTCAATTTTCTCTGCCTGCTCTGCTCCCCACTCTGGCTCTGGTGAATTCTCTCACCCTCCCGCGCTTCTGACTGTACCCAGTGCTTGTATAAATAAATAAATAAATCTTAAAAAAAAAAAATGTAAAAAAAAAAAAAGTTAAAGTGGTAAATTAGATGCTCCCCAAGCAGCTCTCAGCTCTAAGAGACAATTCCCCACACATTTCTACATCACAATGTACACAGGATGACTTGGTACATTTGCATGCTCATTAGTTTTCAATTTTTTAAAAAAGATTGATTTCATGTATTTATGCACACAGGAGCTGGGGTGTAGGCCAGAGGTGGGGGGGGGTGATAGGACTCACCAGAGACAGAGTAGGGAGCAGGACAGGTGTATCCACTGAAATACACTGCTGAGGGGAGCAGCGGGCGAGACAGGAGAGGACTGCTGTGCTATGTGGCAGTGCTGCAGTGGCTGGCGATAGCTTGATAGCGCTGAGACTTTTAATCCCTGCACCACCAGGGAGGCCCCTACCTTTCAACTTTTCAGAAACACACCAATGACAGTAAACAAGTCACCTCTGAATGCCACTGTCCTTCCCTCTATAGCTTATTGGACTCACAGCTCCTCATTCCTCTGCCTGTATTAGCTACATTTTAATTCTATTTGAAATAATTCCTTAAATAATGCCAGATAAAAATAAGCCTCTGGAATCCCAACACCTTTGATGTTTGACTTATAAATTCTTCTGCATCTATAATTTTAAGGTAAGTTATATATTAAATTTCAAAGTACTCCAGAAAGGGGGGGAGGGTTACATGTGTTTTCCATGCATACCTTGAATTCAAATAAAAACTCAGCTCAAGAGTGATTATAACTGCAAAACTTACCATTTTCAAAATTATGAAATGTTTCAATTCTCTAAGAAAACCCCAAATAGTATATTAACTTGAATCAAAGTTCTCTGAATTCTCCTGAAATTCATTAAAACTAAGTCCAGTAAGAGATAATTTGTTTTATCAGATTTCAAACTGCAGCTAAATGACATGAAAATATTGCAGCACTAGGCAATTTATTAGCAGTATTTATGATATATTGTGCATTATATTTAAGACAGCACTCAGACCAAGAATCATGATGAAGCAAGTATGTATGAGTCACACACACACGTGTAGGAGTATTTGTTTGTCCAAGCCCAGCAGAAACAAGATGGATTTCATGTCTAATGTGCTCTTTCCCCAGGAAAGTCCCAACCAGTTTCTTACCAGCCCTGGCACACAAGGTGGCCCTAATATAATATCATGCTTAGAGTGAGGCAGGCCCCTGGACTTCTGAGGGTCCTGGGTCTCAAGTCCATCTGTGCTTTTATCTTAGTTTCCTCAACTCCAAAGTTAGGGTAATAAACTGATTATTCAGGACTAAAGAAAAGTTAACATGTAATATATGCCAGACACATAACACAGCACAGGGCAAACAGAAAGCTCTCAGTAAGTGGTAGTTTAAGATTTCTTGTCCTCTCCAATGTATTTATATGCCAGTCATCAACAAAATTCAAGGGTTACACCCATTTGGAGTTTGCTGTCTAGGATTGTAGAGAAAAGTTACCAACCGAGTAAAGGAAGAAAATTTGATACCTTTATATGAATAGAATTTTATCAAAAACCACTTTTTTCCTATTCATTATATAAGTTGAGAAGCTGCAGACCAATAAACCTGATGACACAGGATTTTTGCAATAACATTCAAATTCTAGAAGATACCCAAGAAACAGATAAGTGTATCTGCCCCGAAGACTTACTTTTCAGTCCAGAGTAGGCCATCTTGTCTTCCTTTCTTAAATTTTCTGCCATGTCACATAATCAAAAACACTTATTACAGTTTCTAAAAGCTGCTATGCAAATAAACTACGTGAACAAAAAATGTCTTCTGGTTTTTTTAGCTGTAATTTTAGGATGAGCTAAGGGACAGTCAGGGAAAAAGAAGCATGTTCAAATCAGGAAGAATTAAAGTGCTCAAATAAAGAGAGGCCTGACATAGGGAAGGGCAGAATTCTGTGAAATTCACAGTGAGAACAGAAGCCTGACTGCAAAAGCAATGAAGTGGCAGGCAGAGATCCTGGTGACAGGGACTGCGGTCTCAAGTGGAAGAAGAGAAACCACTGCCAGGGACTCTGCAGGAATAAACACCCCAACCCCTCTCCTCTCCATCCTTCATTTAGAATCCTAATGAAGGCTCCAGGGACACAGGGCAGGGCGCGTTCCATCCCACACAACGTTCAACACCAAATTTTGACGGCTGCAGAATGCTCATGTCCTGGCCCAGCCTTTAATTCCACAGGAAGAAAAAATTTAAGAAGCTGCTAATCCAAGTAAATCAAGATAAGCAGAAAATTGGCATGAGATAAATCAGCTCAAACACTTATCAGATGAAAAATAGCTACTTCCATTACTGCAAAATATTTTCTTTAAATGTAAAATTAGCTTGACTGTCTCCTGCCAGTTAAAAGCTTACGGCTCAGATTTTTTAATCCTAAAACCACAGTTTTTACAGTTTATAGAAGGGTCTCAGCACATTTGAAGGCGTGCAGGTCTTTATCTCACTTCTTTTCAAAAAGAAAAAGAAAAAATTAGCTCTCTTTACCTGATTGGCCCACCCAACCCCATTCTTTATGCATCCCCATCCACGCAAGCTGTGCTTCCTTCAGGCCACCCTGGAGTGATTCTGTTTCATGCCAAACAGTTCTGAGCATTTTAACTTTAAAAACTAAGCAAGAAAAATGCCGAGTCATTTGTCAAAGGTTTCAGGTCTCCAATTTTTTGATCAAACTTGTCAGGCCAATGACACATCACCACACAATATATCACTGGACATGTATAAAATCACCCTTTGATTTAAAGTAGAATGTGAAGCCAAAGAAAGTACGAAAGGGAACACATTGTACATACTTGGAAATCACAATAAATATTTTCAGAATAAAACATACTAAAGATAACCTGATCCCATTTACACTCCATCATTCTCATAAGACAGGCTTTATATCAGGATAACAGCATTAGGGATTTTGAACATCTACTCCCTCAACTCCTTGAACAGATGAAAAAATTAAGACTTAAAAATGAATCCTGTCCAAGTGGCTGGATCAGGACTAGATCTGGCTCTGGTCTCCCAAAAGATTCACAGTCACAATCAGGTTTACAAGTAACACTGCAATAAAGAACTGAACTTGGAAGCAGAAATCCCAGATTTAAAAATTCACCTACACCAAGCCAATTCAAAATTGGGCAAAGGATTGGGATATGTATGTCTCCAAAGAAGATACAAAAGTGCGCATTAAGACCATGAAAAGAAGTCCAACATCATTACTAAGGAAATACAAATCAAAACCATAATGAGCTACCACGTCACACCCATTGGAATGGCTATATACGAAAGAAAAGTAACTAATATTGGCAAGGATGTGCAGAAATTAGAACCCTAATGCACTGCTGGTAGGGATTCAAAATGGTGCGGCTGCTAGAGGAAAAAATTTGACAATTCCTCAAAAGTTAAGACAGAATTTCCATGATCCAGTGATTCCATATCAGGTATATGCCCCCAAAATGAAAGCAGAGACTCCAACAGATATTTGTTCACCATTGTTCATAGCAGCATTATATCCAGCAGATGGAAACAACCTAAATGTCCCTCAACAGATGAATGGATAAAACTGAAAACAGTATATACATACAATAGAATATTATGCAATCTTTAAAAGGAAGGAAATCCTGACACTTGCTACAATCTGAATGAACCCTAAAGACATTAAGTGAAATAAGCCAGACAAAAAACACTGGATGATTCAATTTACAAGAAATGCTTAGAATAGGCAAATTCAAAGAGAAAGTAGAATAGAGGCTGTCAGAGGGTAAGGGGAAAGGAAAATGAGTAATTGTTTTTATTAGGTACAGATTTAGTTAGTTTGCAGTAATATAAAATTCCTAAAATGGACTGTGTTAGTGGCTGCTTATTACGGAGAATGCACACCACGCGCCACTTAAGTAGATGTTTAAAAATAATCAAAACTGTAAATTTTTTGTTGTGTACATTTTATCACAACAACAACAAAAAAGAAATTGCAGCTGAAGAAATAACCCACCACATGAATTACGGGCTTCAGGTCTTCTGAAGATAAGCAATAAAATACACCCTCCCCTGCAGTAATGGCGTTACAAACAGACATTTAAGTAAAAAAAGCACAGAAGAATTGTGAAAATTCCAAGTTTCCTAAGCAAGATGACCAAAACATAAGGGAAAACTGCTCTCAGAGGTCATGTGTAGGTGAGGGCAATGGCTTTTACTTGCTGCACTCAGTCCAAAGCGAACACTTTCAAAACATGATATACATCGTTGTCCAGCTACCCGAGAGCATTTTGGCCACAAAAAGGTTTTTTTTTTTTCACCAAGTTAAATAATATGTCAGACTTTTAATACTTGAACAGTTTTTTTTTTTCTTTCAAACTTGGCAAAATGACCCCTCCAAAGGCATGTGTAAAGACATCTGGGTTAGAAATAATAAAGCTGTGCCCTCCCCCAAGGTGCCGTATTTATTTGAATGTGAATACGATGTTGCTATAGTTCAAATAAACACACTCCTGCTCTCTCCTTTCCAATGGCCTAAAATACAGCGCTCTGCAGCTGAGTGTCCACAGTAGCAATGGTCGTGTTAAGAAGTGGTTTCTATTATACAATCACTTTTGAGATGTGCAAAAAATGCCTTCTGTGCTAAGCGTTTTCCCATTTGTTATTTCTTCAGCTTCCGAAGAATTCCCATAATAAAGGCAAGTCAAAGTGACTTCCTGAGTCATCCTGAGACATCCCAAACCATCTCAACCCTTACACTTTCTGAAACCTCTGTGGATTTCAGAAATTATCTTTGGATTTCATAGAAATTATCAAAAGCATGAGAAACTGGAGTCGGGGTCCAGTTTACCAGGTAACACACAAGGAGGCATGAAAGGGTTCGCTGTCAGCTGGAGCCCCAGCCCCATCATCAAAGGAGACAGCTGGGACAACCAGCAGAACCTTGAGAATTAGAAGGGAGGGATTTCCAAGGACCTGGACGAAATATCAGAGAGAGCATCCAAGATGTTATCCAAGAGGAAAACCAGCAGTGCTTAGTGCTTCTCAGCTTTGGCACGCTTGACATTTTGGCCCAAATATTTCTTTATGGGGCTGTTTGTGCCCTGGTGCATGTTTAGTGCCATCCCTGGCCTCTACCCTTACTAGTCAGGAGCACCCTTCTCAGCCCCCAATTTTGACAACAGAAGTATCTCCCAACATTGCCAAATGTCTCTCCTGGGGGCCAAAACTTCCTCTGGAAAATAACCACCAGACAAACGCAGCTCTCCCTCCCCTTTGCATGAAGGGAGTGACCAGAGATTTCAGAGTGACAGAGGGGACTAGGTGAGCACCCAGGTGGGAGATGCCTACTGGATGCAGACGAAGAAAGACGGAATCAGAGAAAGAAGCACAGAAAGCAGCCAGGTGTCAGTGGACCGTGCTGGACAGAGGGAGTCCAGACTAATGTGAAGAAAAGTCAGTGGGCTTTTGGTGACACAAGGAAGGAAGGGCGGAGTTTCCACTTTGCTATGTCAGCTAATTCACTGATGTTTACTCTAATTTTCCATTAATTTACCACTTCTATTGTGCTAGACAAGCTCTCAAGTATCATATTCATGAGTCAAACTGTAGTAGGTAGGAAAGCTCAGGATAGAGATTTTATGTTCTCAGAAAAGTCAGATTTAGAGGCTTAGACAAGTTGCTATCATTCAAGGATACCTCTTCGTAAAAACTATGCTCAAATACTATCAAAATGCTTACTATTCATCACATGTAGGACTTAACCAGAATGAGGATGAACTTGGGCAAATGTACCTTCCCTTCCATTTCTGGAAAAGCAACTCAAATGTATGTCCTCCTACCAGCAGGCCCAGTGACTCCTCCTTGCACATAGCTATGCAGACTACAGAGTGCAACTTTTGCTAAGGGCTTTGGGCAACATCCCAACATTGACAACAAGAGTCAGTAACAGTCATATCACTTCCTGGGACACTAGCTGTGCTCCAGAAACCAGACAGAGGACTGCAGCCAAAAAAGGTGAAAATTCTTTGGAAAACCTGACATACAATGCTTGGAGCTCAAGGACCATGGTGAACAAGAGATATTCTGACTTTCCCCTGAAAAATCCTAAAGGCAGTAAGCAAACTACCACAGACTGAATGGTAACAGAAGAAAGCAGCCTGCAACCCAGCATTTCATGTGGCAAGGATGCTACCCTGGTGATATCCTGCCCAAGAGGTTGCCTGGCAGGGTGAGGATGGCTCAGCTTTAAGAGGAGCAGCCGTGAGAAAGGAAAATGCCAAGGATTAACACGTTGACTGAGTGGTTGAGTCTCTTCTGGCATTTATAAATCATTTCCCAATACAGTATAAAGCTCTAATAGGAGCTCAATAAATATCACTAATTCATGATAATAGATCTTTCTGAAATCATGATTCCATGGGCCAGCAGCAGCTCACTCCTTGGGAACTTATTATAAATGCAGAACTTCTACATCAGACCTACTGAACCAGAATCTGCATTTCACCAAGAGTCACAGTGATTCCTCTGAACATTAAAGGGTGATGAACACTGACTTCCACTGCAGACTCTCTATCAGAACTATATACAACAATTGCCTGCATCATTTGTTTTCAAAATACACATATTTTAAAGCACACCCAGAAATACTGATTCAGGAAGTGTGGCATCTGGCTGGGCAACTGTACCTTTGAAGAAATCCACAGGACATTCTGTTGTATCACCAGGTTTGAGAACCACTGATTCAGGGGTTGGAGAAGGCAAGCATTTGAAGTCAGGTCTCAGCCAGTGCCCCTAACTACTGTCCTACCTCCCTGGGCCCAAATTCCTTTTACAGAGGTCAACCTAGCTCTCCTCCCTCTGGAGGCTTCATTAAATCACTGCCTACATCTAGCAAAAAATACAGTTTGCTATAATTTTTGCTCCATGGTTAATGAAGAGTCCCATTCAAGATGATCAAATGGGACAAAAATGGCATAACCACCAGGCAAAGGAAAACAGGTTGGAAAGATAAGGGAGGCCTCTAGCTAGAACTTGCTCCCTGGCTGCCTGGGAGATGTCAGCTTGACTCAGCACTGACACCTCCTAAGGGCTTGTTATTTGTGAATGAAGATGAAAGGAACCATTCACCAACCACCACAAAATTGTTAGTTTTTCTGGTCTAGATTTTGTCTAGAGGGAAAAGAGCACAGAACCTGATTTATACCAGAGATTGAGCTGCTGTTATTGCTGTATATTCAAATATTCAAACTCAGTCACCACTGGAGAAGATCACATTTCAAAAACCAGCTACAGCCCAACTCTTGAATCCCAAACTTTACTTCTAGGACAAGCTATTAGGCAAATTGGTCACTACCAGGGACTCCTGGTGCAGAGTATTTCCAAGAGTTAATTTCCTTAAATGAGATCCCTCAGAATTTAAAAATTTTCAAGTCAACTGCCAGGTAAAAAGAATAAACACTTCTTCTGGCAAAAAATGGTCTAGGAAATGATGAAGTTTGACAGAAGGGAAATGATAATTACTGTATGAATGGCAGAGTCAGAAGTCTTTTACCAAATAAGGTTATGATTTCTGCAGAGTATATTTCCAATGAAAGGTTATTTTCAGCCTGAAGAGTTTAGCTTCTTTTCAAAAATGGTATTCTACAGAGTAAATTTTATTTAATGCTAATTCACCTATTTACCAAGCACACTACTTAGGCATGAATGCTATTTTTTTCTTCCCATGCAATGTTTTTGGGGCACATTATAGGCTTCTCAGATGTTTCTAATTACCCTCTATGTACACCCAATAAAACAGCTGGCCCAAGATGTTATTAATACCACAAGAAGATCCAGAGGGCTCATAAATCACCCTTTCTTCAAAAAAGGACAATGCAGTGGCAAATGGTGACATTTTATTCTTGCTAAATAAGAATTTAGTTAAGAATGTTCCGGCACACTTCCTAATTTACGAGAACAAGGGGAGTAGTCTCTATTCTTACTGTCAAAGAGTCTGACATCAAATTTCCCATTTAGTTCTTCTAGGGAAAATCTGATCAAAATTAGGTTGGTTTTGCACTAGGAAAGCTTAGAAAGTTCCCATCATCCAGAATCCATTTTTATTGAAATCTGATGGGCATCTGACATCTGGTCTCAGAGTGGAGAAATCTCTCATGATTGCAGGAAGTTGTGTCTTTTCCCCACCAAATCTTACAAAAAGCCAGCACCACAGTTATATCAGTTTTTTTGGTAATCATTGTGTGAATCTATAATCAAGATAGTGGCACCAAACAGAAAACCAATCCTTAAACCAATACCCTTCAACTAAATATAAAATCAAGTATTAATAAATGTATCAATGACAGCAATACATTAAATTGTCAATGGAAAAGCATCTGGCTCTTCTAATTTTCTTTATTTGTGATAGAATCCCCAGCTTCCTCACTAAATTTCTCCTTCCCATTTGGTAGTTATTTCATTTTCCTGGACTGCGTAGCATGAAGATGACTGGCTGCCCTCAAAAACATTTTCACATCAGCTGTGATGTTAGTTCCAAGAGATTTTTTCCAAAAATACAGATTCATTATTCCTTCTCCACATGGAAAATATATCTATACCTTGATATTGAAAGCCGATACAAATATTCAAGTTTTATACTACCAATGCAAAATTGAGCCCAACTCAAAAGGCCAATAAATGCTGCAGGTTTACAGTATGTCACATAAATACATAAATGTGACTGCAATATCTATTTTGAACACAGCTTTCTTATAGTTTTAACCTAGGAGCCGAGAAGTGAGTTACACAAATGACAGCATCATGAGGAACAGGAAGGAGGATCTAATGTCATATTCATATATCACTGGAGATGCTCCCCTGTATTCAAGATGATTGCTTTTCCTTCCGACCACAGCCTTTGGTTATGAAATGTGCTACACTGTTTAAATGCTCCCACCCTTGCCAGCAGGCTTGGCAATATGCAAGAACCTCCTGGGTAAGCAAGTGAACCCCTCAAGGAGGTAGATGATCCAAGACAAAGGGAGCCTGGTATTTACAAAGCTGCCTCTGCCACGTGACACTGATACCTAATGTTAGTTTGTGTAGCACTTAACCTGGACAGATCAAGCCAAAATGTCAGCACATATAGAGCCTACTATGCAGTAGGATCATCGAACCAAAGTGCGGGAGCAACACAAAAACCTTTGTCTTTCTCACTTTCTTTCTTTTTAACATTTTGAAGGAACACATTTATTAGGAAAAGAAGAAAGAAAAAGAGAGGCACCGGGCCTCCCCTGGTGGTGCAGGCGGTTGAGCACCGCACTGTGAAGCTGTCCACAGCCTCTGCAGCACCGGTGCAATCCCGGCCAGAGAGCAAGGGTCCCAGATGGCACAGCAGACCTCTCCTGTTGCACCCGCTGCTCCCCTCAGCAGTGTATTTTGTCAGTCTGCCTGTTCTGTTCCCCGCTCTGGCTCTGGTGAATCCTCTCACCTTCCAGCGCATCTGGCCTGTACCCCGGTTCTTGTATGAATGAATGAATGAATGAATGAATGAATGAATGAATGAATGAATAAATCTTTTTTAAAAAAAGAAAAAGAGAAAAAAGAAGAAGAGAGGCACATGCATAGTCACAAGTGGACAAAAGAGCTGCCCCTTCTATGTCTGTCTTGATGCTATTGTACCATCGGGATCACGGACCACCATCTCTGGCTTTGCACAGAGGACACCCTATGCAAACTCCAGAAGATGTAAGTACCAGCCACCATCTTACAGGATAGATAGGTACATATTTAAGAGAAGGACCTGTTATTGGCAAATGAGAAAGACCTTTAAATCAATCCAAACAGTCCATACAAACCTTCAGCTTTTGGTTCTTGAGAGCATACAGTTCTGCAAGGAGGTCAGGGCATCGTCACATGCATTTACTAGTATGGAATCAGAGTGCTTAGATGGCCAGCCTAGCGTCCTGGAGCCAGTCAGTACACTTGAGCTTGACCATCAACTGTCAACTGACATGGTAATGATTAGAGGTATATTAGGAAAGTGAAAAAACAGCACAGGCAGAAGCATTTAAAATGGAACTTGAGGTCGTTCCTTAAAAGACTGTCAAGAACTTAAGCAGTTTGCAGGAGTTGGGAGTGGGGAATTTCAAGCAGCAGGAACAGCTGTACTGAAAGTTGGAAATTTTACTGTCCTTTGCCATGAGTAGAAAGTACAGTGCAGTCAGTGTTATAAATGTGAAGTTCAAATTCTATGCAAAGTGCTACAAAAGTGCCCCATTCATGCACCTTGTAGTCAGGGGGATATGACCTCCCTTATAGTGACCCCAAGTTTTGTAAGAGACTTCTCAGATTATTTCACTCTGGTGATTTCAAGTTATCTGGGAATTCCAGATGAAGCTGTGCTGGATGAAATCTCTGTGAGTCACCATTACCTGAGCACCTGCATGGACAAGTTACTCCCAACAAAAAAGCACTAACTAAGCTTCTCCAAAGTGGGATGCTGCTGGCACTGGGGAAGTGAACATGAAGTAGACTGATCCTGTCCCCAAGCAATTGAGAGAGTCATGGAAAATGGGAAAATGGCACCAAAATGGGAAATGGCTTTGTTGCCTGAGTAGTGAGTGGCATTTGGCTGACTCCCGAAAAAGTAATGGGCGACTACCCGAGCCGACTGGGTCCAGGGAAGAGGCAACAATGTGAACAAAGGCTCAGGGGCTTGAAGCATTTGGGGACCCTCAGTATTCCTGAAGGTTCAGTTTGGCAGCAGAGAGAAGGGAGCACAGCAGAGTTAAGGCCCTGGACCCAGGCATCAGCTGGTTCTAGAGGATCCTGCAGGTATACTAAGTTTTTTCAACTTTCCCAAAGATCAGTCTGTGTACTCAAGCAGACAAACTAGGAAATACACACTTCGTGACCTTGTGTTACACACTCCAAGGAATTTTGAAAGGTGATGTATTCTAGGGTAGGCTAGCACAGGCCCTTCGAGGAGACCCATCTGGCCCCATGACACACACCAGGCATGGCTTAAATGAACAATCTACCACACATGCCTTCTTCACAGAGCAAGCAAACTGCTAACCCTCTTACACCTAACAGCTGATTTGGCTAGAGACATTCATTCATTCTACTGTGAAGCCCTTCACCTTCTCAGCTTCAGGAATCTTTCTCTTCAGCCAAATAGAACCTCATTTTTCTCCTGATTTTGGCTCTGAGAATCAAGCTATCACCCCTCCTTGGCCCAGCTAACCCCTGGAGCCTCCTGTTCTTGCAGGGTTGGCCCACCTGGTGGTACCTTCCTCCTCCGTGCTCGCACAAACCTGCCCTCACTGGTAAAACCAATCCTCACTTACCTATGTTTATTGCAGCACTATTTACAATAGGTAAAACCTGGAATCAACCCAAATGCCCAAAAATAGATGACTGGATCAAGAAGATGTGGCATACATACACAATGGAATATTATTCAGCAATCAAAAAAGATAAATGCATGCCATTTGCAGCAATGTGGATGGAGCTAGAAGGAATTATGCTCAGTGTAATAAGCCAGAAGGAAAAAGAAAAATATCACATGGTCTCACTTATAGCAGGAATATAGGGGAACCAAATAGCAGTGCAAAAAAAAATATTAACAGTACAAAACACAACAAAACAAAACCACAATTATAAATCAGAGACATCCTGCAGTGGAGGAGGCGGAAGAGGGATCAGAGGGAGGGAGGGAGGAGCACAGGGGACTGAGTTGATGGTGCACGAGTGCATTGGGGAAGGAAACTCTATGGGGACTACACCTGAGGGGGTGTTGTTCAAAAATGAACAATGTTTAGTAGGTCAAGAAATCTCCACCAGCTCTCCACAGTGGTTGGACCAGTTTGCACTCCTACCAGCAGTGCAAAAGAGTTCCTTTTTCTCTATATCCTCGCCAACATTTGTTGTTGCTAGTTTTTTAAATATGTGCCATTCTCACTGGTATAAGATGGCATCTCATTGCAGTTTTGATTTGTATTTCCCTGATTACAAGTGATGTTGAACATTTTTTCATACGCCTGTTGGCCATTTGCATTTCCAGAGATTTCTTGACCTAAGAAAGATAGAGCTTCCACATGATCTAGCAATTCCACTCCTAGGTATTTACCCAAATGACACAGAAACATTTATTCCAAAGGGCACCTGCACCCCTATGTTTATAGCAGCACTATTTACAATAGCTAAGCTATGGAAACAACCCAAATGCCCAAAAATAGATGACTGGATCAAGATGTGGTACAAATACACAATGGAATACTACTCAGCAATCAAAAAAGATAAACACATGCAGTTTGCAGCAACACGGATGGAGCTAGAAGGGATCATGCTCAACGAAATAAGTCAGAAAGAAAAATATGGATGGTCTCACTCATAGCAGGAATTTAGAAAATCTAAATAAGGGACCAGGAAAAAGACTAATTAATACAAAGTAAAAATCAAAATCAACAAGCAACTATACACCAGAGTCACACTATGGTGGGGGGCAGGGAAGGGGAGAGGAAGGACTAGGGTCAAAATAAGGGGGAGGTGCAATTGTATGGGGAATATAACCCCAACTGTATGGGGAATAAGGTGCAACTGTATGGGGAATATAACCAAAATGAAAATGCACACGTTGTGCAAAAATGAAAAATGATGTAAGAATTATGTAAAATAAAATATTAATTAAAAATTAAAAAATGAACAATGATGTAAAAAATGAAAAAAAATATAAAAAAGCAAGCTCCACACTAAAATCATGTGATTTTCCTTATATAAAGTTGGAGAGCCCCAGATAACATCAGAGGACAAATGTTAATGACTACTCCTAACACAATCCTTTCAGAGATGCTCCATAGTTTGAAATAATCACAGATTACTAAATGTGTGATGTTCCTGGCAGCACTCATTACTCACTTCAGATCTCTGCTTAAACGTCCTCAACAGAGAGCCCTTCCCTGACCAGTCCACAAGAGCAATCACACCCTACACCAACCCTCTTCACTCTCCCTCTCCAAACTTCATTCTTTTTTTAAAAAATATTTTATATAATTCTTCCATCATTTTTCATTTTTGCACAATGTATCCATTTTCATTTTGGTTATATTCCCCATACAACTGCACCCCTCCCTTATTTTGCCCCTAGTCCTTCCTCTCCCCTTTTCTCCCCCGCTCCCCATAGTGTGTCTCTGGTTTATAGTTGCTTGTTGATTTTGATTTTTACTTTGCATTAATTAGTCTTTTTCCTGGTCCCTTATTTAGGTTTTCTAAATTCCGGCTATGAGTGAGACCATCAGGTATTTTTCTTTTTCTTTCTGGCTTATTTCACTGAGCATGATCCCAACTTCATTCTTCTTGACAGCATTTGCCTGACACTGTGTCGCGTACTTGTTACAGTGTATTTTGGTAGCATACATTTGACAATAGCATATACTTACTTTTTTTTAACTTTCAATTGTGATAAAATACATGTAACACAAAAATTATCATCAGAAGCATTTCTAAATCTACAGTTCAGTAGTGTTAAGTACCTTCATATCATTGTGAATTCAATCTCCTGAATTTTTTCATCTCACAAAACGGACACCTGGACCTATTCAACAAGTCCATATCTCCCTCTTTCCTCACCCTGGCAGGCAGTGTTCTTTCTCTCTCTGTGAATCTGATTACTCTCATGCTCTCATACAAGGAGAATCATATGGTATTTGGTGTTGGGTGACTGGCTTGCTTCACTTCGCATAATGTCCAAGATTCAGCCACACTGTTCAGTCACATTATATTTCTATGGCAGAAGGGCAAGAACTTCGTCTTGTTTGTTGCGATGTTCCCAATGCCTAAACCAACCCCTGCCACATGGCAGCTGTTCAGTCTAAGCTAAATGAATTGATGTTTCTAGTACCAGTCTTTAAAGAATGTTCCATAGTTTACATAAGACAAAGGAAATGGTATACATTATGCTATTTATTCAGTGCCAGAAAACAAAATAATCGGGTGATACTAAAAAAAAAAAAAAAAAACCTGATAAAACTAAATAGTTCCTTTGACAAGTTGCTGACCATTCTCAATGGCCAAGTAGAAGGGAACTCCTTTCTTTTAGTATCAAATTGGATCATCTTACAAAACAGATCTATACAATGCATTAAGAGGAAAATACATGCACCAGTTAATTAAAGAGTGACATGCTGGCATTGCACTGGTCTCTGGGCTGGATGAACATCAAGGGATCCAAGCAATGACAACTGGCACAAGACAAAGACTCAGTGTCTGAAACAGGTTGCCAGAAAAAAATGAAAATGCTTCCCACTCCATGAGCAGTTATGATGGTTTATTTAATGCCCTGTTGAGAGGGAATTTTCTCCCGTTCTTAGAAGGAGAAGACATATAATGAGATTAACAACATGGACTGCTTCCACCCCTCATCAAGATACACAGTGTTAAGTTGTCTGGGGAGTTCGAGGGGGAGATGCCCCGTGTGGAGCATCAAACCAACCTTAGAACAATGGAAGGCAGCTAGAGGTTGTCATTGCTAAGGGCTGTTCAGAAACAGACTATCAAAACATTGTTTCCTACCTTAAAAACAGAATTTACTTTTTTTTGCAAAATGATAAATATCAACATTTCCGTTTCAGAAATTTTACATAACTTTTGTAAGAGTAAATTCCAAATATTGAGGTTTAAAATTCTAAGTGTCTTCAGTCTTATCTCAATCTACCTTCCCACACTTGTCTCCTATTATTACCATTCATGCTTTCTTCAAGGGAAACTACTCCCAACTCTCAGCAACCACCCATGCCTTCTTGTCTTCATGCCTAACTCTAAAGGGTAAATTCCCCCTTCCCTATCAACTTCAAGTCTCCCTTCCTTCTATTTCCCATCCATCTTTACTTTGGAACTTACTGATATTTCAAGTCCCCTGGCCCTCATCCATCTACAATCAGGTCACGAGCACTTACCCCGCTCCCATGATGAGGCAACATGTTTCAAGGTAGGACAGTGTAGTGAACCAAACAGAAAAATTATATGCCATCCTTTTTCTCAAAGCGTCCTTTCTCAGTTAAAAATGATATCTGTATCTCCTCCTCTGGGCTCCTGCTAAGAGCTTCCTACCTTGAATTAGGGTTATTTACACATACTCTTCACCTTCTTCATAAGCTCTTAGAGAGAAGCATTAATGATTTGCTGGTCTTGGAAAATATAGTCCTGTGTTTTATACATAATCACCCACCATAAGGTTATAAGAGGCAACCTGGATGGGCAAGAGGTATTTGGACTCAGGAATAAGAAAGCCTGATTTAAAGTCACCTTTATAATCAAACCACTTAAAGTCTTGGCATGCGCATGTACAAACAAAGTTACTACCATTTACCTCTCTGAGGAAATACAAATCAAAAAAAAAATATATGAGAACATACTTTTTATAGTTATTCAATTGTTACTGATGGAATTGTGTGTCCCCTGTAGCTCTTCAGAGAACACAGCATCAAAGAAAGTGAATGTGTTACTTCAACCATCGTGATTGCTTTTCAATGCCTCTATAAATAACTTATGCCAAGAACAGTATTACTTTATTTGAAATATTCTAGTTGTGACAACATGAATTCCTAGTGTTCTCACAACTCTATAAACAACTTACAAACCCCAGAAGGTCATCCTCATTATATCCTATGAAATGGAAAGAATCCATTAAAACAATAATGGTTAACCTGCTGGCCCACCCAACTGGGAGTATGTTTCCAATTTTTAGAAAGGCAAAGACACAGAGACCAAGGAGACAAAACTCAGAATGTCATCCAAGGGAAGTTATTCTAATTATAAATCTACTTTATGGGAAATACCACTTGATATAACTGTCCTTCCACATTGTGCCATTATCACATCCATAAAAATTAGTGTATTCTAGAATCTCAGAGCACTTCCCTTGGCTATCATCTTCATTCAGGCCTCCCTTTAAAGTCGCAGTTGGCAAAAGTTATGACTTCTCCCCCTGAATAGTTAAGAAGAGACTACAGCTCATACCATTTGCAGAACATGGCTGGAGCTGAAGGGATGATGCTGAGTGAAATGTCAGAAGGAGAAAGATAAATACTGGTGGTGTCACTAGTATGTGGAATATAAAGTAATTAAACTAACAATCAGATAAAGGCAAGCTTGGAAACTAACCCTTGAAAACTGACTACAGAACTAAGACACCAAGGGAGAGAAGGGGTGGAGAAGGGGCAAGAACAAGAGGGAAGAAAGTACAATGGTCTGTGGTGGTGGAATGTGGGTGAGCTGCTGGTGATACACTATGGCAGCAATACCTGATAGGGGTACCTCAATATTAGTTCAATTAAAAATAAATTTTAAAAAAGGAACAGAGACTACATGCTTAATAGTTTAAAAAAATAAAGCACCTTCCTCTCACATCTGATTGATTAGCCAGACTCACAGTCACCACAGACAGACAGAAGCAAAAGGAAGGAGCCAACTTTACCCCTATGCCAGCTCTAGAATGAAGCCCTGCGTATCTGTTATTACTTGCATCATGTGATGACCAGTGACCTGGGCTGCAGAAGATACAGAACCAGAACAAGCCCAATGGCCATGATGAAGCCAGGACTCAAACTCAGGGCAGTGATATATCTTTATCGTCTCACCTACCTTTCCACATAACCCAGAACCCTGAGGTGCTCCTTCACCTGTCCCTCAATACATCATGGTCAGCCCAGGATGGTGAGGCAACATGACATGGGAGACTCTGGGTTCTAGTCCTTGCTAACTGACTCGCTGTGCAACTAAGACAAACCACTTAGGTCTGTTTTCCTCATCCATAAAATGATGATAATAGCATTTAATCTACTTTCTTAATAAAACAAAACAAAACACAGTGAAAATCACCAGTGCCAATGTTCAAGATTATTTCTACTATTCTGATTACCAAACAGGATTACTTAACTCAAGTGCCCTAACACTCAAGTCCAAAAGGTTTTCCCTGTATTGGTTTGACCCACTGGAGCAGGGATCTGCAGTCAGCAAGCAAAGGCATGTGAGTCAAACGTAGCCCATGGGCAGAGTCTGTAAACCACCATACCTGCTCCAGTCCACACTGCCTGTGGCCACTTTCACCACTGCCAGAGAGGCAAATACTTAGAAAGTAAGTCTACAAAATGTAACACATTCAATCTGGGGCCATTTCCACAGAAATGTGACAGCCCCCACCTCTCAATACCCTTAATATCAGAGGCCAAAGAGAAAAGCTAAAAAGTTACTACCAATTTTTAATTTTCCTCAAACTATACAATTTTTGTTTACATATCTATCTTGTCAAAAGATCGAACATATTGTAATTTTTTATCAAAAGAAAATAGGTGAATTGGAAAATCACTTTTTGTAAGTAATAAAATATTGAACCAGTAAGATCCAAGGTTATATGTCCCTCTCAAAAAAATCAAATTCTGAAATGTCCCATCTTCCTTAAGAATCACAATCTCCAAGTTCTATGAATGAACATTCTTCAATAACAAAATGTAAAACTTGCCCCACAGAGGAGCAAATATTTGAGCAAAGTTTAAAAAAGACAGAGAAATAGCTCAGGATATAAATATTTATCCCATGATTTTCAATGTGAAACTATTTCTATCCCCCCGTGCTCTGCTCTCTCACACCCTTTTATTTTTCATTAAACTACTCCACCAACCCTTTTGTAAATAATTCTGCTCCTTCTGCTCCATTATATACTTTGAATGGGCAATGTGTATCCTGTTCCTAAACATCTGCTTAAATGCCAGAGAGGAAAGTGTGTAGCATGTTTTAACAAGTAGACTTCCTCTGTTTCTCAGAGCCCTCAAGTATTTAGTTTCAAAATGAATACACTGTAAGCCAACAAATTACCACCCAGCCGATTACTTTGTCATTCCTACTGTAAAGATTTATAATAAATCAAAGAGGAGGAGCAGACATTATTGTTGATGATGACAGAGGAGGGAAAGCATGAGGATAAGGAAGGCGATCAAAAAAACCAAATGGGAAAAGTCATTAATACAACAACAGGCTACTAGGAACTGCCTGCTTCCGACCCCTCCTTGTCTGCAGCCATCCCCAAAGAGCCAGAAAATAATAACATTTATTAACTGAATAAAGGAGTTTGGTTATGAACTGTACAGGTCACTAAATATAAGCCATTTGTTTTATAGATGAGAGAAAATGATATCCAAAAATATTGGCTGTCGCACCCTGTGAACTAGCTGGTTGGGGGCAGGATCAGGATCAGAATGGAGTTCCTACACATCTGGCCTGTACCCCGGTTCTTGTATGAATGAATAAAATCTTTAAAAAAAAAAAAAAGAATCGAGTTCCCCGATCATTCAGCACACTTCTCATTAGACTCGGCTCTCTGCCCCCACTAAGCAGAATGTGCCATTTGGCACCTAACAGCTCAAATCTTTTAAAAATATTCCCGAAGTGCCCATATCATGGCCAGGAAATTCACAATGCCCTTTTTAAATAGCATCTATGGGCACATGTATTTTCCAAGTACAGACTATCAAAGGATTAGGAGTCACAATAAAGTAGGAGGATCATCAAAGAGCTAGTACGGACCTCAAGCTGTCCTCTCATATTTTGTCTCGCTGGAAATCAGTTTGAAATAGACACCACCTCTTTTCCTACCCCTCCAGACACATACTCCCAAGACTAAACAGCAATATTCCATAAAAAGACCAGATCTAGCCAGTGTTATTATCTGTCTGACATTTGGGTTATTCAGAGTAACTCATAAAGTAACGTGGGTGTCTGTGATTATTTGAGTACACACGGAAAACCATAATTGTTCAAGAAAATAATAAAAGACATTTTTCCGTGACAAAAATGCTGTATTGTATGACAGGATGGCAGGGTGACAGCAGCGCATGGACCACAGCGCTTTCCCCATTTACAAAAAAAAAACTGAAAAAGAAACGAAAGTTCTAAAAGGAGCAAAAAGCCTTTTTCTTCTATCAGTGACTACCAGAGTTCATATTCAAATTAATTACAAAAGATTAAAAGATTTGGAGCATTGACAGCAACCCACTAGCCTATCTTCTCCCCAAATCCATGTCATGTATCAATTCCTCATCCAGTCTTTTGATGCAGCATAGAAACTTGGCCAAAGATACAAACCTTTTCCCTTTCCTGCGATCAAAATGTAGGTTTCTGACAATTTTCATTTTTTTTTTCAGAGCCTGGTTATTCATGAAGTAAAAACATAAATTGAACCACATTCAAATTTTATAATGTGTCAACTCTAACATAAACTTTACTTATCGCTGAGCAGAAAAAGTCTGAAGCTGCTCAATCCACGTTGCACTTTAAGCGTCTTCACCTAAACCCCACTTCCTTCTGAGCTACTAATATCTCCCCATCACCACCAAGCTGCACAAATGATAAGCAGTAAGGGGCAACATCCCAGCTGCCATTTCTCTAAGAAACCAACCATCAGGGTCAAAATTATTCTGAGAGTCATTTTAAAGATCGCCTGAAAGCAGCACATTTGGACTCAGACAGAAACTCATTCAAGCAGAGAGCAGTGTGAATGGCAGGGTGTCTGGATGCTCCGAACTCATAAAGCTCCATCTGGGAAGGGCAGTGAGGGACCGTGGAGGACTCACCCACTCGGAAGTTCGTGGCCGTCAGGGTGTCGGCAGCATGACCATTCTCACTAATGAGAGTGGTGGTGTTCCCCTTCTCACAGCTGTTCTGACAGCTGCCCTTGGTGCAGGTCACTTTACAGATGCTCGGAGTAAAGACCACCTTGATGCGGCCAGTGTGGTTACTCACTAGGAGTGGAGGCAGGGAGAAAAAGAACAACAAACACATCAGCTTAGTATCCATGAACTTGCCTTGGGAGGTTTAAAAAAAAAAAAAAAAGAAAAGAAAGGAACAAGAGGGGGAAAGAGAGAGCCCACAGCCCGACAGGTTTAAGAGGAAAGCCTTCAGTGCTCGCTGCTCTGTATCCAGTGGTGTCTCTGAAACAGGAGTAGGAAGCTTAGCAAACAGAACTCTGGGATGCACTCCAAACCACATTTGAAGTCGAGTCACTGGAGTGGGATTACTAACCACAATGCTGCACTTTATTCACGGGCAGACAAAGAGCAGCACGGAGGGCACCACAGATGACAGGGCCACCCCTGACAGGCAGATGTAACGCAAGGGGCTGGCCGAGCACCTAGCGGTGGATCAACTCCTGTGTCCTCCTTGCGGTAGTTGCCCGGTCTCTCCACTTATTAAGTCACTACTTGCAGCCCGACCCCTGGAAATGTTTAAGGCATGCGGCATGTCTGCAAACATCTGTCTCAAATCTCCTGGCACTCTCAGCTGAAGTGATCAAATCCTGTGACGCAGCTGCAGGAGCCCATTTCTTTTTCACAACTCTGGGGCACTGTTTCTCCACATAAATATATGCAACGATTATTCTGTCTTACTGCGCATGGGGCTCATCTAAGAAAAAGTGAGGTCAGATGACAGGGTTGAAAGGGGAGGGGGGTGGGCTCTGTTAAAAGACCATCCTGGAGCTCTCGCTTCTGTCAGTCACGGGTTACCTGAAACAGGTAAGTCTTTCATTCTTCAAAGCCAAGTGCTATTACCCGATTGCACAGCAGAGGCAGCACAGCATCACAAAAGGGGCATTAATCTTAAGGTCAGGCTCTGGGCTGCACTCCCAGCTTCACCACGGTATGACCTTGGGCGTGTCACCTCACCTCTCCTCGAAAACATGAGAATAGAGCTGATGACTCTTAGCCAGCGCTGGATCCAGTGTCTGTATGGGGATCAACCTGGCCCTGCCTGCTTTTGTAAAGAAAGTTTTATTGGCACACTCGTTTATGTAGTGTCTACAGCTGTTTTTTTTGTCCTGGAACAGCAAAGCTGCACAGAGAATGTATGACCTCACGCCATTCAAAGCCAGGTCTCAATATAAATTCTCTGCCAAAGTGCAATCTGGAGACCCTATTCTGACTCCCACATCTGTGATATGCCCCCTGTCGCATCCCTCTCTCTAGAAGCCAGGGCACAAAGCTCAGGTGTAGCAGCAGCTAAAGACACCGGTTCATTCTTGAGGCTGGAGCATGAGAGGAAGCAACCTGTTGTCACTGTGGCCAAAGGGGAGCATGGTTCTGCTCAGCCTTTCCCCCGCTACCCCTCCTACCAGCTCCCCCTGGGAACTGCTTTGGTTTGACCAGGATTATATTTTCAGAAAATCATCCAAGAGGCCTCTATATGCCCTCAACACTAGATTGTGGACAAAATCTGAGCTTGGAAACAAAGACTCCCCACCCAAGAAGCCATTAGAGTTTCAAGGTTAGGATGGGGTCTCAAAGATCTTCTGATACAACCTTTACTTGAACATCACTAGTAACGGGGAACTCATTACCCACCAAGTCAACACACTCCAGCTAAGGGCAGAGTCTAAAAATACTGCTCTATGAGCTGGAAGGTAAGTTTTCGCAATAATTTTTATCCTTTATTCCTAATTCACCTCCACATGGTCTTACAATCTAATGCCTCTTTGCTCACAACAGTCATTCAGGTACCCACAGACAACTGTTATGGAACCAAAGAAAGCTTAAGCTAGAAAGGACTGGAAGAAACCAACCTGGGGTGACCCTGACACTTGAAAGAAGGAAATGGCTTTCTCCAGAAGAGAAATACCATCAGTTCCTTCCAATGTCTCCCTGGTGAGTGGTTCTAACACCAGACATCAGAACACAAAGTCTGCTGGCAGACATCCTAGCAGCCAGCCAGGTCTTCCAGCACCTTGCACAATGGTATCCAGAAATATTTTCTAGAAATGACCAAAGAATAAACATTTTAGGGTTGAAGGAATCTGTTACAACCCTTCAACTCTGTTGTGATAGCAGGAAAGCATCAGTATGTCCATGAAGGGTGTGGCTGTGTTCCAAAAAAAAGTTAAAGAAGTTGTTTGTTAACGTTTACTTTAAGTGTTAATATGACATCTACATTTTTCTCTGGGAGTATACCTTAAAAATTAAAAAAAAAAAAGACAATAGAATGCCAAGTCCCCAGTCAAAGAAAATTCACCTAGTTCAATTTTTTTAACAGTAGCATTAAAAAAAAAAAAAGCTTACACTGTAAATTGTCAGACCATGCTTACAAACATCTTCAGATTGTGTGTGTGTGTGTGTGTGTGTGTGTGTATGTGTGTGTAGCCCAGGGAAAAAAAAGAGACAACATCATCTCACTTCAAAAGAATATAAACTTCTATTTTTTCTGGCTCTTGGTGCAATAATGAAGTTAGAATTGGTGTGCCAACTATTTTGCCTTCTCTGGCATTAACTTGTAGCAACCAGCAGCTGCCATGCAGATGCTCATACCGTCACCTAAATTATGCTCACTTCGGCAAACTGAGACTTCCAAAGAAAGCAAGCACTTAATCATTGTTCCCATTTCACCTCCCAACTACAGTAGTCACTTCATAAGCACTTGAGATTCTCTGGACCTATTGTTCTTAAAAACTTATATTTCTTCGCCAAAAAAAATTCTTTTGGCTTGGAATCATTTGGATTTTCAAAAGGCAGAGACAGTTTCATATGACTTAATTCTGATTTTTACAATGTTCACATCTTCTTGGAAGCAGAAGATACATTTTATTTCATATTTCCCCTTGTGTTTTACAAGCATTCTGCTATAAAGTAATCTAATTCTAGAGCAGACACTTGTGTTCTCTGCCAGTCCTCTTACGTCTTCACTTAGCATTTATTTCTTCTTTATAATTAGTTTTTGTTTTCTACATCAATCTCAAAATCAGTACTGAAAAACTCAAGGGCTTTCAACACTACGTTGTCATTTATAGTTCTAATAGGAACCCCATAAATACTGAATGCATTAGAAAATACACTCCTGAGAGTAACATGCTAAGTGAAATAAGTCAGAGAGACAAAAACCATGATTTCACTTTTATGTGGAATCTAAAACACAAATGAAGGAACAAAACAAAACAAAAAGATACAGATTAGCAGTTACCAGAGGTGAAAGGGTGAGGCTGGGTGAAGGGACTAAGAGGAACAAACTTCCACTTATCAATAAATTATGGGGAGGTCAGCGACAGCACAGTAACTAGTCAATAATACACTGTACATTTGAGAGTTGCTAAGAGTAAATCTTAAAAAGTTCTCATCACAAAATAAAATGAGAACCCTGTAGGGTGACAGATGATAACTAGACGTATTGTGATGATTACAATACATACAAATCTCAAATCATTACACTGTACCCTGAAACTAATATGTAAGATGGCAATCATACCTCAATTTTAAAAATCAAAAAATTACATTCCCCCAACCCTACTCCTTTAACACCATTTCCACATTTCAAGGGTATCATGGAAAGAGCTCAAGTTTTTAAGTACACAAAACTAAGACACGCAGCTGTGCAGTTCATATTCTCCACATGTGACAAGCTGAAGACGACACCACTCATCTCCCCAGAGTTCAGTGGGGGTTTAACAGTAGTGGCCACGACCTTGCCTTCAGGTGATTTAGTCTATAACAGGCATTGTCCTAAAGTGCCTTAAAGAAACTAGCACTCAAGGACCCCTGGTGCCTTGTGGACATTGGGTATATAATAAATGTGGAGCAAATGTAATGACCAAATGGTCTCCATGGAGGCCAGGGTGCCTGTCCCACAGAGACAGGGACTCACAGGACGACACGGATCCTCCTGGTCTAATGCTTTGCCCTGCCAGTGAGGAAACTGAAGCCCAAGGTCAAACCCATGCTAGAAGATCATCCCTAGAGGCACCTATTAGCTGATTAAGAATTAAACCCAAGAAGCAAAAGTGAGACCAGCAAGGAGTTAATAGGGAATTATTGGCACAGCTTCCACACTTGGTTCTTCTGAGGAACAAAATGCTTAAAAATTTTTAGATCTCTATCGATAAATCAATCCCAGAAATCTTAAGCAGGCATTTTCAAACCCTGGGTTTAGAAATTCTGGCTAGAAACCTAGATCGCCTGGAGCCTCACAGCACCTCTACTGGGCCTCCTCGTCAGTCAAGACACTCAAGAGTCAACATCCTGTCTGCAGATCCTGCCAGACCCCGTGCGAATTTATACCTCCGAGAAGAGGCACTGGCACACAGCTTAAAACAAACCACAGATATTCAGAGTGAATGGCAAATGGGATGAAAGTGAAGCTGATACCCTCCCAATGGAAAAAGTTTTCATTTCTGCTTCCCCATCATTAGTGAGAGAGAAATTTTTAAATATGAAAATTGTCTTGACAAATGGACTTCAGTCTAGAAGACAGCACGGCTGCCATCTCTCAGTCCTTAGATGAGGATGTGACTCAGGCAGAGGGAGCCAAGGCAGTAAATACAATAAGCTCAAGCATCACATCGGATCTCATGAAGGAATACAGCCCCTCGCCGTCTTGTGGAATGCGACACAGCACGTCAGTGTCTTCCAACTCAAACAGCAGAGCCGAAGAGCACAGGCCTTATTCTGCAGAATGGAGCAGCAACTCTTAGTGGTTTAAAGCCATCACCCTGTCTATTAACCAGGGCCTGTTAAAGAGACCTCAAGGCTGATTCAATATACAGGTCACATGGAGAGAAACTGAGCTAACAGCCTGTTCTCCCGCTTGCAATCCATTGCTTGCCCCAAAGCCAAGAATTTTTTGAAGGACAAATCATGAAAGTATTAACTAATGCTTAGAATAACAGGACTTAATTGCTGAGCTCTCCAGACTTGCTGAACTCCTCCTGGACTATTTAAGCAATGCCCACAGAGTACTATGTTCCTTGAGAAAGGTGCTATATAGAAATTAATATCAAATCTATGACTTCATTGGGTTGCCCCAGTCATGGAAAACTCTCCAACAGACAAGCTCAAATGAGATCTCTACAGCTACATTCCAGCACCATCTCTTGGGATTTCTTCAGGTTGGAGAAACTAAATGAAGAGGTAGAAAGAGAAAACAGTTGCTATATAGGTGAATGTAAATTAAAGACCATTTAAGAGTGTTCCTCCCTTTTACCTGTACCCTAAACATTCACTGAAGAAAACTGTCAGTTACTCATCTCTCTCACACATATGATTTCCTTTCATATTATACTTAGGAGGCTACAGAGAAGAATATAGTAAATCAATAATATAAAAGAAATTTCTAGATATATTCTGACTTTCTTAAAGTGCTTGTTGCTCATCAGATAGCAAATGCTTATGGGCCTTTGCTTGGTAGATGTTTAAAGGCTATCTTAAAGCAAAATGGAACCAAAATTAAGCGGATTCTTCCTGTACCCACATCCAAACCTGGATCTCATCTCTGAAAATGGTCAGTCTATATTTTGAGACCATTCAAGATACATAAGACAGCAAATCCTGTTAGCTCCCTTTCCAGAAGGGGACAATTTCTTACTCCTGCAAGGCAAATTGACCATCAGCTTGTCTCTGGATTATTTCAACAGTGTCTGAACTGGACTCCCGGCTTCACCTCTGCCCTCTCATATTTTGTCTTTTCTCCACACATCACTCAGGGCCTCCTTTTTAAATGCAGGTCACTCAAATCACAGTGCTCCCATCCAAATGAGAATATGAACCAGTAGGTCACAGAGCCCTCCACGAAGTGTGAGCTTCCTGACCTCACCTCTTACAACTTGCCCCGAAACATGCAGTCTGGCCTCCATGCTACTCCTCAAACACTGGGCATACTTTTGTCTCAGGTATTTGTACTTGCTTTTCCCTCTGCTTAGCATTCTCTTCCCTGGATATACTCAGTTTCTCCCTCGCCTCCTCTATGGCTTGTCTGGAATGCCGCATTATCTGGAGGCCTTCCTGACTACCTGAAAAAACAACAACACCCTCAGATATTATCTATCCCCCATAACCTGTTTTATAGCCCCTGTGATAAATGTACTTTATACACTTACTGCTTGATTATTGCTAGAAGAAAATCCCATGAGGGATGTGTCTGTTCACTATTCTCTACCAACATATGTCTCATAGGACATGGTCAAGAAATAACAATTGAATGAATCAACAAACTTCCCTGACAGGAATTTAAATAATATTAAATGTGGGGTAACTGACCGTAGTGATAAAAATAAAGGGCACTCCTAGGAAACCTTTACCCTCAAAACATTTGTTATATGCTATATTTGTCAGCGAGAAATGTTTTAGTCAAAAATTTCAGATGAATGGAAAGCACAAGTGATTCAGTAAACCCTGCAATTGTTACAAAACATTTCCCCCAAAATCATTAAAATGTTGCCCAAAAAACAGTCAAAAGTAAAAAATTTTAATTAAACATGCCAATGGGAGAAGAGTTAAACAGGAAGTAGACATTTCTCAAGCATTTCTTCAAAAGATAAACAATTATCTGCTCCCCAAATTTCACAACATATTGTGCAAAAATCACAATGATACATGGTGGCAACTTCCTTTATAATTATAAATAAAATTTATGGTGATGTGTAAGGAATTGAATTTTTACCGTACTTCCAGTTTACTAAGAAGTGCTTCCCCTTCTTAAGCAAAGAACAGCTAGGGAACTTGAAAAAAACACTGTTAAGAACCTACAAGTGAATCTGAAGTAAACTTCCACTCAGCCCTAAAATCTGCCCAAAAGAGATAAACATTTTGGTCCCCAGTTTGGGGACTGGCCAACAATAAAGTTCTGACAATAAATATGGCAGATTTCATCTTAAATTTCCATTTATTTTAGGAGTCAAGTTTAATTTCCTGTTTCACTTGTTCCATTGTAGTTTTACCTTGACTCAAGATTTAAGGACAAAGATTTTCACCTAGAGCCGCACATCTTCTCAACTTGAGTCTTGGCTGTCAGCTACACTCTGCTGTGTTCAGTAGGACTTTTAAAAGTACACTTTGAAACATTTGAATGGGGGAGGACTTGACACCAGATGTTCCTCTCCCCATTTTAATTCCTCTTCCCATTTTACAGCCAAGCAAACTGAGGGCAGCTGATTGGTAAGTGGTTCCCTGTGCCAAGGTCTGAGCCTACATGTTCCACTGAACCATCTCTCCACGGGAGACGTGGCTTGAAATGCCATCTCCCCTCAGAACTATTACAGAGATTAGTTAACTCCTTCTGAACTTCAGTTCTCTTGTCTCTAATACAACAGAAAAAAATGCTTGCTTCACTGTATTGGTCTGATAGATGAAACATAGTGCTCAGTTTAAAAAAAAAATAAGTATCTCTTAAGACTATAGGATTACTTTAATCTTTCCTTTTACTCCTTGGAGGTTTCCTTCTTTAAATACCAAGAATAATAAGTTCTCTTCTCTAAAAATATAAGAACAAGTCCTATTTTTATCCTTGGAACAAAATCAAACATGTTTGAAGATATAATATGTTTTACAGTCAAAAGAGTCTCACTTTTACCAACAAGTTTACTCACTCAGCAGGATCTGACCCAGAGTTTGGGGAAAGGAAAATACAGTCGGTAATAAAAGTGAAGAACTAGCAAAACAAACCCATGGCTTTTTCACACTTTCATTTTCTGAACTTTTTTTTTTTGGTCAAATATTTTTCTTTAACATCATAGACCCTGAGGGGATTCAAATGTCTAGGCTCCCTTCAGGAAGGCCAGCGAGGTTCAGGGCTGGTCCTTGAGCACGTAGTCAAGGAAGGAGGTGACCACACTTGCCAAATTCACCACATTTAATCAGAGGCAGGCAAGGGACGGGCTCCTGCATCCTGGTGCTGATGTTTGTGAGGGGGGCCAGCTCATGGCTTTTCTTTGGCCACTTTCTCCACCCGCCTGTCTGGAATGTATCTGGAAGTCTCTTTTCTGCTCCCAGTCCTGAACACCAGAAAGTCATCCCTTTCAGAATGAACAGGGCTATTTGAAATGCTGTCTCTAAAAAGCTGAAGAAACATCCCCCAGATGACAGGACTTATATCAGCTCATAACTTATCACAAACAGAATAAAGGGAGGGAGGGAGCAGGTGCTCCCCAGAACTACTTTTCTCTATTCTGAATTGACAATACAACTCACAGCCAGGACCTATAACCTAACAGTCGTTGGGTCCACACTTGAGGAGAATTAAGTGAGTTTGCCCAGGGAGTTTTTTCTTTCATTTTCTGGCATCAAGGTTCAAGATGTTACTCTAAGAGTGTGTCTCCCAAGAAAGAAATACCACTTAAAAGATGCAATTTTTTTCATGTGAAATATTTCTAATTCCCTGAAAGAAGCTATGTTGGTCCTTTTAGCAACTGAGCTTTAGATTCCACACCAGGGACACGGGCGCAGTGGAGACTAACGTGCACCTGGCCAGAGAAGGACCTCACCACTGCCCTGGCCTCCGGAGAGTAAGCTGCAGAGGAGGGTGACCGCCCCGTCTCCCAGCTCTGAGCCTCGTACAGCCTGGCAACTGTGCATGGGTTCCTGACTGAAGCAGTGACTTAGATATGTTTTACATGACTCAAATTTTCTGTCCTTTAAATTTGAAACAGAATTAGCGCTTATTTATCCCCACATTTGTTGTTTTTCCAAAGTAAAGGGAGGCATTTGTTATCAGTCTATCATTCACCATTTCCATAAATGACATCTGTTTATTTGTATGTGGAAAAGCAAGTCTGACTAATAGGACAGATATCTACTTGGCTCTTTGCTTACCAAGGAACACATTTCATGTCTTATTTAGAAGTTTGATTAAGGGGGAACCAATTCTCATGGGGGTTCCAGATAATCCCTACCACGTACCGAAAGGATTAGGATTACATACATACATGTATTACAATTGGGGCATTGTTAAGCCAGGTATTTCTGACAAAACCCAGCTGCTTCAACAGAAATTAAGTCCTTTTCCACCTAGACTCACACCAGCCTCATGTCCTGCAGCATCCCCCTAGAAAGCTAGAGTTTAGCCAGGCCCAGTGTCCAAAGGTCACTGACTTCCTACCCCTGAGGTTTCCACCCCAAGAAAACCATTCCTCCTTTTTCCCTACCTCTGGTCCTGCTGGTCTAATTAAGCTACCTTTTCCCCCTCTATGGTTCTCACACCCCAGGCATGACCCAACATTACAACCCTCCATGATCTCCTGGCTCTGTATGCACACTTCTATTGATGTGCATCTCTCTACTTTTCCAAACTTCTTTGAGCCTCCATCAAGTCAAAGTAAACATTTTGCATTCTTATCCTCTTTTTCTTTGTTACAAACCTCCTGCCTGGCAATTTTCCCTCTTTGGGAAGGGAAAAGAGTACCAGGTGAAAGGGAATGTGTGGAAAACAAGTCAGGGGAGGAAATGAAGAAAGATCAAAGGTGGTATGAACACCAGAATGCCATTTGTTAATAAACTGAGCTGAGAAGTGAGTTTTACTCATTTACATAATAACTGCAGGTCACAGACAGTTCAAAGCGTGAGTGCCATCAGGGTTCTGTTACCTTCATAAGGGGTCTTGGAAATTTCCCTCCAACACTAAAGGCAGACAGAAAGGAAAAGGCTGCTGCACTTTACAAAATTTTAATTCTGCTTTAAAAAAAACAGTAAGAGAAGGAGCAGAAGAGGAAAGCAAATGCCCTTGGTCCTGTACAGGCATCTCAGTCATTGCAAGTGCCAGGCCGGAAGTAGACACCTTGATGTGCCTCTGATGGATCCCATTTTTGTATGTGTGCAGGTGATGAAAACCCAAGGTAAACAGAAATATTAACATTTGAATGCATTTCTTTGAACAAGCACTAACAAGGACAGGTCTGAACATTTTTGCAACTGCCCAAACAACTCTGCAACTGAATGAATTCAATTGAAAAAAAAAAAATCTGTTGAAGCAATCAGTTATATAGAAAATTGGCATTTTTTCAGTCTCATCTATTAAAATTATAGAGTCAGGTAATCCAAGCTTGCAGGATACCAATTCTGTCATTTACTTTTTTCCCCCCAGCACAAACGGCTCTCTGGCTCAGGATTCAAAGATGCCATCAAATGACCCTAAGGGACTACTGCCAAATTCAACAGATCTCATCATCAGGAAAGATTTCAGTCTAAATACCCCTTTCTTGGAGTTATTATATCTAGCTATGCTCCAGTATCATGTGATAAAGCCTAAGTGATTAGCTGCAATAAAAAATGAATTACTGATGTGTAATTACCCCCTAAGTTTTCCAGCTGTCAGCTAATTCTTTTCATGTTAGTCATTTTAAACTTCCTCTTTTCCCACTGAAACTCATCAAGATCAAGCCTCTCCTGTTGCATCCCATGATGCTTTAAGATCAGTCTATAAGTTCTTTGATATATCCTTCTTCAAAAGATGAGGTCTAATTCTGCCCCCACCCCTAAAGCATGGGTTGGTCTTGGAGAATCATGAATAGGATAAAGCAGAAGGGATGGTTTGTGACTTTGCAGCTTATGTCATAAAAAGCAATGCAGCTTCTATCTTGGTCTTTCTTTTAGATCATTCACTCAGTGGATCAAGCCAGGTATCATGCAATGAGAGTCCTTGGAGCCTGTGGTGCAGTGCAGGTTGTCAATGAACTGAGGTTTCCTGCCAACAGCCATGTGTGTGAGCCACCTTGGACAAAGCTTCCAGACCGCTTGGCCTTCAGATGACAGCAGCCCCTGCCGAGACCCTGACTGCAACCTCAAGAACCTGAGCCAAAATCCATCAGTTAAGATACTTCTGATTTCCTGACCCATAGAAACTATAAGATAAAGTCTGCTGATTTAAACCACTAAGTTTGGAGACATTTGTTTCACACCACACACACACATCCCTGTTCTCTGCTTTCTTTCTGTCTAGATTTTAAGAACATAGAAAAAGAATTGGTGGGCTGTTTTAAAAGTACAGAGTATTGCTTATATGATTGGCGGGCTCATGAGACATACATTGTGTGCCTACTAAACCAAAGAGCTCAATTATAAACCAGAATCCTGTAAGTTACAATCACAGCCTCTTCACAGATAAGGAAATTACAGAGATGTCCATCAGAAACTTGACCCAGGTCATTTTGTTTAGAAATAGTGGAGATGGGATTTGAGCTCAAGCCCTTGTTCCTTCCTCAATACCCCAATGTCTCTCCCACACTTGTAGTAACACTGTGAAATTTTATGACACTATTTGGGAAGGCTGGGATGATAAAGAAAAACACATTAAGTATAGCTTATCTGTTTGGCAGTATGTTAGAAATCTTAAATCTTTCATCTAACATCATTCTGAAAAATGTTATGGAATAAGTATTAAGGTTTCTATGTGACAAAGAAACAAATATTCAGAGATTCAAAGGCATGGGATACAGTGAAACCACTCACTGGCTGGACCCTCCAAATGCTGAAATCTGGAGTGGAAAAAAAAAAGAGTCAAAGAATGCCATCTCACCCATATACCTCACAAGATTGTAGCAATTGCCACAGGAAATTATGCAAACATCATTCATAACTGTGAAATACAATACAAATGGAAGAGCCTATCACTATATATGATTAGCTCTTAGTTTAACAACTATGGAAAAAAACTCTAAGAAGTAGTGGCATTTACCCCATCGTGGGAATATTTCACCTCAAGACATTCAGTTTTCTGATTGTAATTATAAAAGGCTCTAGAATAAAGTCAAATTCTACTGTGGACCTTGGTTCCTACATATTATCCAGATTCAAATCAACTGCTTGACTCTGAATGTTATCAAAAGAGTCTATATTTAAATAACTTTTGTTAAGTTAAGCAATTCTTACCAGTAGTTCTTTTACATAGTTTTTAAAAATTACTGTCATAAAAGATCTACATATAATAAAATGGATTGATTCTTCTTTTAAATATAGTCAAATTATGACTTGGTACTGACCTAAAATAGCTTATAGAAACAGCTCAAGTGATGCTCCTTTCAATGATTAATATCTGTTTTGGCCATTTTTAACTCATTTTATTTGGGTTCCTAACTTAAACTTTATGGATAACACATAGGGTACATTTTAAATAGTCAAACCATGTACGAGAATAACTGTAATGTGTTGGGTTGATGCATATTAAGCACTTAGCACGGTGACTGACAGTATTACATAGGTAAGGCAGCAGAGGAAGATGGTGTCCACCTAGTGTCGTTGGTGGAGACAGATGAGCGTCCATCCAAATTTCCAAACTGATTGACACAGACAAGAATGTAATTACTATACCTCCAGCAGGAATTTTCATACACATGTTTCTTGAGGTATATTAAGGTGGGGTTAGGAAACTGGGATCTCTGACAAGAAACACCATGAGTCACTTTCCCCACTAAGAGTCTTTCAAAAACTCCTTTTAAAAGAGCTATCTAATTTTGTTCTATTTCCATGTTCAGGACATGGTAGCGCATGCCTGATATATATTTACACACATGTTCCTTTGTGGTTGACTGAAAAATTATACCAGAAAGAAGAACAGAAGGCATGCTGGGATTTGGGGACATTTAGCTGAGAAGTTTTCTGTCCACATTCACTAATGAACTAAAACTGGATGTTCTCCATTCCATGTGGGAACAATTTACAAGACCTGAAAATGCTTCTGTTAAAAATCTAAATGGTATTCAGGCATAAATATGGTGCTACATTAGGGCCCAATGAAGCCCAGGCCAGGCAGAATGACTCCTGAGCCCTATCCGTCATCTTGGGGAACTGATGGAATGACCCACCCACACCTCTTCTCCATCTCCACCTACCCCAGGCTTTCTTAGAAGGAAGGGTGTGTGGACAGAAGTGAGAGCTATAAAGGGAGTGAAGCAAACTGAGCAGCTGGGGTTTCCCTCTCCACAAGTCTAGTATCAGGACATGCAGCTGTTGGAGGGAAGGATACAAATAGAATGTGTGTTCTCTGCCTACAAAACAAGCAAGGGGAGGGAAAGGGAGAGCACATTATCAAGTGATGTGATAAAGCTACAGAGCAATGAAGGAGAGAGAAGTCTCAAGAAAACAGAAATAGCCAGTCACATGAGGAGACCTCAAGAAAAGCTGGACATTGTTTCAGTAACTGGGAAGATGTTAAGAAGCCACAACCCGTGATGTATATTGTTGCCTTTATCCCCATTTTCAGAAAATGCTGGTGGACTTATTTCTTGTACCAAAATTAGTATGACAGAGTGTCTCTCTGGCTGTTTTTCTACTTGGTATTCTACTTCTTTTCATTGCTTCCTGCTCAACCGGAACCACTAAACTTCGTAATCGTTTCTGCTTAATCTAATTTGATTCAATAGCATCCCTGACAGGAGTGCTCTCCCGACAGGCCACCTTAAGGGCAGCCAGCCAGCCTTGACCCATTTTTCTTAGGTCAGGTGCCTACCTGTTTTCTAGTCTACATGGCAAGAAGGTGAAGTTGCCTGGAATAGTAATTTTACCTCTATGTATCCTGTCCAATTAAAAGTCTTATCTGCCCTAGTGTGACTAACAACTAACCTGCACAGATTGTTTTCAAGAGTAAGATTCTCAGGGCCTCCTGGTGGCACAGGGGTAAATCTCAACACTATCAAGCTATTGCCAGCCACTGCAACACGAGTTCAATCCCTAGTCAGGGAGCTGACCCACATTGGGCAGCAGAACTCTCCTGTCATGCCCACTGCCCCCCTCAGCAGTGTATTTCAGTAGATCTGCCTGTTCTGCTCCCCACACTGTCTCTGGTGAATCTTCTCACCCCCTACACCTCTGGCCTACACCTCAGTTCTAAATAAATAAATAAATAAATCTTAAAAAAAAAAAAAAAGAAAACAGTAAGACTTCTGCCCTGAGGAAAGGGTAATCTAAGAAATTCAGTAGATGTCAAGGTAGTTGGAACATCAGCAGACGAGACACATGCCTTTTTCATGACTTAAGGAAGAACAGCACCCTGCAAGGTCTCTTACAGCCCCTACTCAGAACCAGCACACCCCATCAGGCAAAGCAAGCCCCGAGGCCAAGCCCAGAGCCAGTGGTCTGAGAAAGCCTGCTATTGCCACAGGAACATCACAACTAAGAGGAAGGAAGGAGGAAGACAGAATTCTGCATAAATAGTAAGACCTACATTTTTATTATTGTATGAATAAAATGCCATTTAAAAAATTAAATAGATCAAGAGGTTTATTATTAACAAAAATTTCTGTGCTTTTCTCTGTCCCTATCCAACCACACTAACACACACTTAGATAACTGTCCTCATGAAATGTCTACAATTACATAAAAGCAATATGTGGACGGGAAAGCACCTAACTGAAACACAAAAGGTATTATTCTTGAGTGACAAGGGAAATAAAATACAAAACAAAAGATTTTGTTGTGAGTGAGAATTACTCTGCAATCGTCTGCTCTGTGGGGCTGACTGTGTACGGAGTGTAGGCTGAAAGTGTGGTTTCTGCTGGTTCCGAGCAGACAGCAGCCTCTGTGGACATTAAGTGGGTTTCAATCCCCAGGGATCATGAGGGGACAGGGATTTTTAAGTAATGATGATGTTTCTCACAAGAACCACCACGTCAACCTTGAAAGAGCAAAACTGTGAAGTACAATTAGAGCTGCAAGAGCTTTCTTGGTGAATACTTGCTCTGTTGGAAAACTTCAGTTCCAAAATGTGACTAAGTAACACACACACATTTGTCTATGGGGTTGACTCTATGCACATGAATGTGCATGTACTGACACTATATACATCCACACATGTGTATTTCAGGTTTAAACTTGGCCGGTCAGAAGAATTATTCAAGTGTCACTGTATCATAATGAGCTCTTAGGGAAGGAAAGTTCTCCCCTATTCTAGCCAAGTGTTAACTGCGACATCCTTTGGATGGGAAACAAAAGAAATCTGGGCAGCTGGGGTTTAGCTTAGGTGTATTTCAACCTCACAAAGGGCTAACACTAAGTAAATATTGAAAAGCAGTGCTGAGGTAAAAGCACAGAAATTATAAAGAGTCCCTTAAGCAATGTCATAAAAATGCAAGGAAGGAACTGAATCTTAACCTCAAAGTGAGGACAGACTTACCACAGGGAGGTCATTTCCGATGCTAAGAGGGCCCTTCGGTAAGGAGACTAACTCAAGAGAAGGCAAAGCATTTTACTTTAATTCCCTTTAGAAGATCTCGTCGGTAGTTTTTTGGTACAATCTTGTTTATTTTTAAACAAGACTAATTTCAACTCTAATAAATGCATGCCGAGAAACTAGCTTCCCATTCAGAAGTAAAACCAAGTGTAGCCCTCAGTGTGTAGCACATAAATCCTCTAAGCAGGTAGCATATCTCTTCTCTTATCCAAAAGCAGGTTTTCTCCTCCCAAAATGTTGCTTTGTAGTGTTGCCCAGGCACACTGTAAATGAATTCCTGTTATTTTTCCCTAGTATATCACTATTTGATTGCAGAATATTCTGGAGCCTTTCTGGTGTTTATTTCTCAATAACCTGAACTTAGTCTCAACACCCATATTTATCCTGGGATTAAATCTGTTGTGTAATATGGGGACCCTGGGATCAAAACCTCTTTCTCTGGCATGAAAGGCTGCCCATGAAGGAATTGAGACACATAATCCTTCACTCCAGATTTCCTCCATATTTTCATAGACCTGGATCAGTTTCTTGGAAATGTTTATGATTGATCCAGGGCTATCATGTCTCAGCTATCTTAAATGGTGTGGAGCCATCAGGAGGAAAAGAGATGGTCAAATCCACACACCTTCCTGGACTGGGATGTGATCAAACAACTCTTTGATAAAATATATCACCTCCCCTAGCTCGCCAACTCAGGCACAGTGGCCACAGCAAGACAGCACATGGAACTTTCTCTAAAATATGTTATACCCTATCCTTGAATGGAATGTGGATTTCTAAGGCATTCAGTGGGACAAATCTCTGGTGTCCACCCACATTCACTGGAACGTTTCCTCAATTGTCAGTGTGTACTCACCAAGATGCTGTTGCTTTGTCTATGCTTTTAAGCCGACAGAATTTACTAGGAATTACTGAAGAGTGAGTGATGTTCTTCTAGCCAATGTTAGTGCTAACATCCAAACCACCATATGGCTGGGGAAATGACTCAAGTCTCCTGATTGCCATGCCAAATTATGTGTGGGTGACCAAGCTTCAAGAGCTTGATTTTACAGGGGGATAAGCATGAAGCTTTACTATCATACTTCTCATCACACCTAGTCATCCTTGTAAGTGCCAAATTATTCTGCATTAGTTTTCACCAGCTTCTTATAAGATCATTTCTGGCTGCCACTGCCATCAGGACCCACTGAATTGGTGGGTGGCTAGTCTCAAAGACATGCCTATCTGCATGTGACAAACTGAAGGCAGTCTCCATGCAGGGAAGGCCTTCAGTGCTGTAGAATGCATGGTGACAAGTCTCCTCTCCCTCCCAGAGCCCAACCTGTCCTTCTGCAAAGCTTTGCCCCAGGGGAGTCCCATCCATCAGCAGCTATTGCGAGATCATCTCAGCAAACTCGATTTCTCCTTCCACTCTTTCTTTTCTCCCCTGGAAAGGTTTATTCTATCATTCATGTCCTAAACGACAACATCCCAACTGAGGCCAGGACCAGACTCCTCCCCCACTTGTCTCAATTTTCAAAATGCTCCTCCTCTCAAGAGCTCCATTTTGCAAATCATCCCATGCATCAGTATCTGTCTCCAAAGCTTCTCTTCTGTACTTGTTACAGCTACATCTGCCTTTACCCAGGCATCACTCCAAGGTTTTGCCCCTCTTTTGCAAAGAGATAATAGTACAGAGAAGGGAGAGTTGGTCTTCCTTGCTCTGAAGCTAGCTTCTGTCCTGCACTGGAGGCTCTGAACTGTATGACAGACACCCTCACCCTGAAGATCCTGAACTGGCACTGAGCCTCCCCAGCTCTCCCCTCCTTGCTTCCACTGGAAGTAGACAGTGGACACAACTGTCCAGGGCAAGCACTGCTTATCTCCTAGGCTTCGGATTTGTTTGACCAAAGGAAATAGTTTGCATGTCTCCTAGAACCCTTTGCAGTCTCCCTTCAGGCAGGGCACCAAAAACACACAGTTTTACCAGTAACCACGGTACTACACCAACGGGAAACCACCCACAACCTTCACCCCAGGCACCTACACTTACTTTTCTCGAGGAGAGACATAACCACTTGGCATCAAATCCTGAGATGACTTCACATCAAGTTACGCTCTTGATTCACTGCAAACATAGCCTCGAGGCGAATGCCACCACATTCAACCACAGAGTCAGAAGTATTAAAAAAGGCTGCGAGTGCCGAAGCATTCTTTCACAGTCTGGGATATGGACACAGTCAGGCCAGAGCTGGGCTGTGGGGTTCAGGCAGCAAGCAAGACCACTGTTGTGAGAACAGATTTCTTGCCTCCTTCTCAGGTCTGAGCCCTGGGCACAGCTCTCCACCTTCACATCCTTGTGGGAGCAGGGAATTCCAGCCAAGTCGCTGTGGGTGCAGTGGGGGCAATGGTTCTGCCTAAGGCCCAGGAAAGGCCGGCGCAGAACGCAGGTCCAGAGCTACCACGTCTCCTGTGCAGGCATGACTGGGTTTTCTTTTGTCAGAAGTGGCCTAATTGGTGGCTTTGTACTTGCCTCCTGCACTACTATGGGTACTTATTTAAGCAGGAAGATTATGTTTAAATAGTAAGTGTTTATAAATGGTATTGTCCTAATTTTTTCATAATTTCACAGCAGCCAGTGTTTGCAATGCCAGTAACCAATCTCTCTCATATCAGCACATCAGAAGACAAAATTTGACATTTCTTTTAATGGTCTGAAAATTTTAGGAAGAATCTGTCTAAAAACTTTAGGGAGGTAGTATATAAAATAGGACATCTGCCTTTCCTGAAATTTAAAATTTGTTAAATGTGGTAAGCTAAAATTTGAGAAGACAACTTTGAAATATAAATGACCTTTTAAATTCTAAGACCATCTTAGTAAAAACAATTGGAATTAGCAAAGAGAAATTCAACTTACAGAAGTTTAAACTTCTAGATATTTCCAAATATTAAAGTGCTATGATAGAGATTAAGCATGCAAATACTAAAATCAGAGAGGCCCCAATCTTTGAGCTGTAGGATTGCCTGCAGAATCTGCAAACCAGTTGTCTAGGGAACCATTTCAGTTACATGGATATTTCTGCTCATCCCAGAGACCTCCATTGTAAGTAACTCTACACTCCACCTCGGCAAGCTCTCCAGTGTCTTATAACCCTGATGATAAAAATGTCCTTCCACTAAAGACCATAATAGGAATATTTTCTGGTTTTAACATTATCAGGCATCCCATGGTATTTTTACTGCAGCAACAGATAGGCCGATGTGGAGGCTCACTGCCCTTAAGGTCTTTTTCTAGTGAGTTATGCCAAACTAATCTCTTCACGTGTGAGTTATTTGGATTTGACGCTGAGCATGTGCTGTTCTAATAATCTCTACTGACTGTTTTTATAAGATCACCTTTCAGATGTTTTGTTATTGCCATATTCCTTCCACTGGGTTAAAAATAATGAGTTAAGTACAATACAATTTGATTTACATACTCAATTCTTTTCTACAAGTTACCTAGGAAAATAGCAGATAAAACAGATGGATAAACCATCTCTTATGATTTACGGGAGTGCTGATGAGCTCTGTTCTTGGAGTTGAGGCTGAGTCTTTTATAACTACTTATTTGGCTATAATTTTTATAGGTACTTTTATTTTTAACCTAACATGGTGGTTTATTCTCAAGGTTGTATAACCATGATAACCACCTAATTCCAGAACACTTAACCCAAAAGAAATTCCTCACCCATAAACCTCGCTCCCCCTCTCTCTAGCTCCCAGCAACAATTTATCTATTTTGTAAGGATTTGCATATTCTGGACATTTTATAGAAATAGAATCATATTAATACGTGATCTGTATTCTGCTCTGTCTGGATTCTTTTACTCAGCATGTATTCAAGGCTCACCCACGTGTGGCATGGATCGGTATTTCATTCCTGTTTACAACTGAACAGCCCACTGTTGGATATATTGCCTTTTGCTTCTCCACTCATTGGGAATGGACATTTTCACTGATATTACTTTTTGGTTGTGAATAGCAATGCTATGTACATTTGCATGCAAGTTTTTGTGGGAATATGTTTTCAATTCTCCTGGGTATATACCTAGGAGTGAAAATGCTGGGTCATACAGTAACACAGTATTTAACTCTTTGAGGAATTCAGGTAGTACCTTAACATGATTAGTCCAGCCATATGGCCACTGCTGCTTGATCCTGTGGAAATGTTACTTCTGTCAATAGCACAGTCTTTCTAGAAATAACCAGGATCAACACCCATGACTTTCCCAGTTACTATGTGGTCTGCCGAACTCACATGAAAGGAAAGTTGTCTCATCCCAGGATAAGTGCCTTCCTGGTAGATCATTCTTTTCTGACTGCCTTCAAACTAAGTGGAGATATAGCTGAGAATAGTCATGGTGACGAGGAAGGGTTGATGGGATGACCACAATGAAAGACAGTTGGATACAGGCAAGGATTCTCAGGCAGATTTTGGTCCAACTGCCATTCATGTTCCAGACATGAGTCAGGTTCAAAATTTGAGTGTTTTTAGTACACTGAGAAATTGTATCTTGACATCAGCAGTTGACAAGCTACAGTCCATGAGTCAAATCCATGCAGCCCTCAGAATTTTTTTTTTTGTGGGACCCTCGCCGGCGGCTGGGGAGGCAGCCTTGCAGCCCAGCGCTCAACCGCTGCACCACCAGGGGAGGCCCCCCCCAGGCACCAGAATTTTGACAACCTGCCCTAAGAATTTGTAGATTTTTAAATGGCTACATGTTGAACAGTCATTTAAATATCTATATGTAATATCAATTTTCATTATGGCTCTTAAAGCCTTAATCATTTCCTATCAGGTCCTTTAAGAAAAGGTTTATGGAGCCCTGCTCTGGAGGATACACAATGAAGACCAATGAATAAGTAAAACACCAGGTTATTGAGCACAGGAGATAACCAGTAAGCAGGGAGCACCCAGCCCAAGATGTCAAGTTACCTAAGAAATGACTTTATAGGCTGGTAAATGCACAGAATCAAAATAGGCAAAGTAACACGTGCTGGACAGGGATGGTGAGTTATAGCATCAAAAGTCTGGAGTTAGACTAAAATATTCATTCCTCACAAAGAGAAATGAATCACCAGCAACCATAGAGTTTCGATCAGTTGGAGAGTGCTAAATTTAACCCAGTAACACACTTTGCTGAAGCCATCATGCTCCATCCTCATCTTTTCCAGGATTATTCTGGTCGATTCTGTTTTTGCCTACCAAGTGTCAACAGCAAGCCTTTACTCACTTGGGTTTGTAGTGTTACTGCCTCCTCCTTCAATGAGCTGATTAAGTTACAAGATGCTTTAGAGTTGTAAATTGTAAGTTTTGCTGCTTATAGGATACCCATATAAAACCTACCAACTGGTCATTAATTACAGTAGACTAACTTTTCAACATCCCTTATAGAAGAGGAAAACAACACTTGTTCTTCGATAACCTGAATTTTTTCTCTAGTCCCTGTAGCTTCTCAAAAATCATGGGAGTGGGCTGGTAAGATACAGCTGTCCCTCAGATTCATCCCAAGATACATCATGTCCACCTAATTTAGTATCTTCTATTCTAGTCATAATTATCTACTTTTACTGTTGGATCTTTAAATCCTCCAGCAAATGAGAAGTTAAGCTGTTTGCTTTTGATCCTTCTCACACAGATGAAAATGTAGACACTAGAAGATTCTGCTTTCCATACTTTCCTTATTATCTCTCCCTTCTGTTACATGTGGTTTCCTTAGAGACTCATTATACCTCATGCAGAATTGGATAAGGGACACAATATCCGTAGGTCTTGACTCCTCCTCCTCCTACCATCTTTTTAGTTTTCATCCTTCTATTGTCTTTCTTACTCAATGTTGCTATTTCAATATCCATCAAGGTCCTGCCAAATCACCTCTTTTTTCAAACTTTCCAATTAGCCTTTCAGCTCTGTTCTCAGCAAAAGCAGACAATTTTCACCTTCCTGGCTTTCCTATAAGTCTGTTCCAGCTAGTTCCTGGGTCTTTTTGAACAACAGACTTAGGGTAATTTCAGCAGATAACTATCCTGGGGATACTACATTTGTCTAAACTATTTTACTAGCTCCCCACCATAATGAAACTGTATTTAAGTAGGTTGAGTGAACAATTAATGGGCAATGAAGATAGACTAATCTTCACATTTTTCTAAAGTACAATTTTATCTTTCAGAAGACAGTTTGACAAAAGATTCAGAGTTAAAGTACAAACACATATATATACATAGTGGGAATTTTCATTCTACTAACAAATCATTAGTAACCAACCAAAACCAGAGTCTGGTCTCTAGTCTTAATACCACAGATTCTCAGACCATCTTTTCCTGACACCTCCATGTAGTTCAGAATTCTCTTCCTCATCAGTATGACTATAAGCTTTCAAACACTCTCTTTCCATCTCATTCTAATTTGAGGGCGTTTTTAAAATGCAATCTGATCAATATAAATGTGCCACCAAAAAAAAACCGACAAACAAAAGAACCCAAGAAATAAGTAGCTCTTGTTTGGTTCATTGTCAAATTAGGATAAAAAAACATCACATATTCAGGGATATTCAGACAGAAGAAACAGATTATTGAGCACTGAAATCAAAGGGTCTTTAAAAGCAAAATGGATATACCTATTGCTCTTGCAAAATACCTTGGAAGTTGTTTTACCAAAAGGCAAGGAGTCATTTGCATGATTTCTCCATTCTTTCCTCTATAATCCCCAGGGCTTGCATCCCTCACGATCCCAATAAACTACCACCAGATATTACTCTGGAGTCCAGTCTCAGGTCAATGAGCAGGATTTACCCCCAAGATGAAAACTGAGAAGTACCAGCTTTGTACTAGATACTCTTTCTGTTATGTGATCGGTTCTGGAGGAGAGAGCAATCACTTCAGAACACTGACCAACTCTATGGGAGGGGGTGGTCCAGAGAACTAGATTCCCACAGACACAGACTTGATGCCCCAAACAGTAGTAAAAATTTTATCTCAGTTCCTCGCACTACACTGGGTGGTGACAGACAGTCCAAGCTCACAACTGACATCCTCTTTCACTGTGCATGGTACAGGCAATCCATCAACATGAGACAGTGCAGGAAGCCACTGCAAGGAGAGCATTTGTCTAGCTCTTGTCTTCGATGGTGTGCTGCCTTATTCCAAAGCCTTTCCTCCAGATGCTGCCAGCGAACACTAATACCTAAACCACAAATCATCATCATGTTCCTCACCCTGTGAGCCAGGGCTTGTCTTTGAGTGTCACATAATGAGCTATTAACTAAGTTGGCCCCTGACACAATAGCCTTTTACAAATTCAGAGTAAAATCTGCCACGCCATGTGCTTGATACACTAAAAAAGTGGACCTCATGATATAAAATATCCACTGTAGGTGAACCTCAGGGAGTAATGCAGCCTATTTCAGAATTTCCCTCAGGAATGAACCCTGGCTAGCTTACTAAAGAAAATATTTTATCAATGTAAACATGTCAGACACAACTGTATCTAAAATTAGAACAAGTTATGTTCCAGAAATGGAGCCATCCTGTAGGAACAGAATTACAAGCAGGTTATTCCAGATTCTAACATCCAACAAGAATGCCTTTCCTCAGAGTAAGCTGTTGTTCAGTTGTTTTAGGAACTAATGCAGGGTTGTTTTTTCTTTAAATGACCCTTGGGTTTTATCCACTGTGACACATAAAGTCCTCTAAACCAAACCAAGTGTTTCCAAACAACAGTGCTGTAACTTACAAAAGTGTTGACTGGGCTATACTTACACTGAAATGGCGACACAGATTGATCCTGTCCATATCTTAAAGGGAATGAGCCTTCCGTGGCCTGCTCTCCTGAAATCACTTTCTGGGATGCAAAATACTTGGGCTTGAGCACATACTCCTGGGTCTGGCCGTGATGAATCATGACATTCTGTGAGGAAAGAGGTGTCATCCTGGGGAGAAAAACAAAAATGAAGATAAGGAAATAAACAAAGGACTTTTCAAAGTCAACCAAGGGGGGAGGAATAAGAAATCAGTTCAGGGCCTCTCCTGGTGGCGCAGAGGTTGAGAGCCAGGCTGCGAAGCTGCCCGCAGCCTCTGCAGTGCCGGTTTGATCCCCAGTGGCCGGTGAGGGTCCCATATGACGCGACAGACCTCTCCTGCTGCGCCCACCGCTCCCCTCAGCAGTGTATTTCATCAGTCTGCCTGTTTTGTTCCCCACTCTGGCTCTGGTGAATTCTCTCACCCTCCCGCACTTCCAACTGTACCCAGTGCTTGTATGTATAAATAAATAAATAAATCTTTTTAAAAAAATCAGTTCAACTTAGAATCATACATTTCATACAAGGCTCATTTCTCCCTTCAAATACTATAGCCAACTATTCGTGGCCTACAAGGAACTAACAGTTTACCTTCAGAAATCTCTGACATAAGAGAGACTCTGCCTGTCTAGTCAAGGAGGGGAAGGAGAAACAGGCCACCACAGGTGGTTCCCATCAGAGGATTGGAAGCACAGCTATACTGAGCCTTCAAGCAAAACACAGGGCACTTGAAGTTAAGACACAGACGAAGACAAACTTGAATAGATATATCTATTTTTTTAAAGTTACATTTTTTTCCTAAGATTTTTATTTATATATTTTACATCATTGTGTATTCCTCATAAAATTCCTACCACCAATTTACTCATAAACCACCACCATAGTCCCTTGTGCTCTTCTTTCTTTCCTGTTTTGATCCCTTTTCCTCCCCCCCCCCCCCGCAGAATGTCTCTGATTTATGATTGCCTGCTGATTTGTGTTGTTTTTTGATTATTATTGTTTTTTTCTGATCCCTTATTTGGTGCCCCTATATTTCTCCTATAAGTGAAACCATCCAATATTTTTCTTTTTCCTCTGGCTTATATACACAATGGAATACTATTCAGCAGTCACAAAAAATAAACTTATGCCATTTGTAGCAACATGGATGGAGCTAGAAGGGATCACACTCAGTGAAATAAGCCAGAAGGTAAATTTTATTATAATTACGTTTTTAAGGTAACAGTTTTCATTGTTTATATTTTGGAAGTACAGGATCCCTGCTTCTGGTGGTGTTACCATAGCTCTGCCACCACCACAGCACCCATAGTCCACCACCATGGCCCATGAGCTCTGTCCTAGCTTTGTGCTCCCCCTCCTGTGGTCCCGCCCGGGCTGAATGTCTGGGTTCTATAGTCACCCCTGAAGGGCTAGTCTTTGAGTTTATCTGACCCATTGTCTGGTTTCTCCATACTCCTGACTTACATCACTTCCCTTCCAGCTCCATCCATGTCACCACAAGTGCAACAGTTTATCTATTTTCATCACTGAGTAGTATTCCTTTGTGTATATATACCACATCTTCTTCATTGACATAGCTGTTCTGAGGGAGTTAACTTTAAAAGGTGTATTTTGTATACTGGTAAGTAACAGTAAAAGTGGAAAGAAGATAAAGATGAAATATAGCATAGGAAGGGAACTATACAATTAATTCCTAATTTGATCAGTTAAGCTAAACTCCCTATAAGCAACTGGGACCTGAGGAGTGCAGTGGAAACTTCCTTGTGTTAGGCGGGAAAAAACTGGATTCTTGAGCCTCACTTTCCAGGTCTGAAGCATAGAATCTCTCCCACACAGTACCGAAAATAATCTTGTAAAACTGTGCACATAGAAAAATGGAGGAAAAGCCCACACTAAAGTAACAGCTTGCTCTAGTCAACACTAATTTTTCATACAGTATTTCACAGTGATATAAAAGGTAATATTCAGGATGTCCTTGCTGGCCTCCCTGGTGGCTCAGGGGGTTAAGATGCAACCTATGAAGCTGTCTGCAGCCACTGCAGCATGAGTTTGATCCCCGGCCAGGGAGCTACCCACATGGTGCAGCAGATCTCTCCTAACTAGCCCGTGCTCCCCTCAGCGGTGTATTTCAGTCAGTCTGCCTGTTCTGCTCCCCCACTCTGTCTCTGGTGAGTCCTCTCATCCCCCTCCCCCCGACACCCCTGGCATGCACCCAAGCTCTTATATGCATAAATAAATAAAATAAATATTTTTCTAGAAAGGTAATATTCAGGGTAAGTGTGTTATCATTACTAGTTCCTAACAATAATAACTAATCATAATCTTATTATCTTGTCAACAAAAAGTCAGGCCCTTGTGAGACTTCTGCCCACAACTGTTGGGTTTTCACCCCACTGGCTCAACCCTTTATTTCCGATAGTGTAACAGCATGTAATATGTACTTAACACTACACAGCCTTCACCCAGAGGTCATCACTCCCCGAGGAACAGAAGTTAAATCAAGGGCTAAGTAAGACTAATAATGAAGAACATAAACAAGCCATGCCAACTTGTTCCAGAAAATGCAAAGTCACTACTTAACTCACAGAGCAGTCCAGCAGCGAGCTGAGCCTTGGAAGGAAGCCTGCTCCCCAGTGTCATCTTGAATTTTATCCACTGACACATTAAAGTCAGCTAAAGTGGGAAAAGTGGTTGCGACTGATACTATAGCTTAGGAAAAGGGCTGACGGGATGACACTCATCCTGGTAAGGTGCCACAAAACCCAAAAGTCAGCCCCACTGAGGGATTTCCTGAGGAAGAGAGAAAAGAAGACCATGTCAGGTCAGTGGGAAAAGCAAGCTGTTGAGCTGCCAACAGCACCAGACCACAGCACCACTCATCAAGGGCAGAAAAAGCATCCTGTATAGACAGTCTAGTCAATTTATTTTAGTTGGGGTCGATGAATGAGTCATTCCATAAGACAAGAACACACGAGAAACAAAGGAATAGAAAAGGCTGGGATCAAGGGTTCTCCCTTCTTAACCAGTCAGGGATCTAGATCTATCACATTAAATCCTATGGGTGCAGGAAAATCCATCTTGGGCCTTGGGAGTCTCCCAGTCCCAGGCCATGCAGGGACATTCCCTTTGTCACGGGATGAATGACATAAATTCCTGAAAGCTTAGGGTTTAACACTGTAAACACTTTTGTTCTGATGGTATAAAGTATTAGTTTGAACTCTGTATTTGGTTGGGATGGCGTAGAAAGCGAACAGCTGGGCGCATCTGGTGATTGATAAGAACCACAACCTACTCTGCCAGCCTCATGGGAAGCCCTTTCTCTCGGGGGCAACTCACTCTCCAGCTATGCAGTTACCCTGTCACTGTGCTGCTGAACCTGGTGAGACAAGTCTGGGCTTGCTCCTCTGCAGAAGAGGGCAGCCTGGCATTCCAGGACACCTCAAGGCTGGGACAACTAATGCCTGCTCTGACCAGGGAGAATGCTGAGTGCACGTTCCAGCCAAGGCCTCCCTTCCCTCCCTTCTGAGGCAATGCAGTGGGAGGCAATAAGATAGCAGTTGGAGGGGCCTCCCTGGTGGTGCAAGGGGTTAAGACACAACCTGTGAAGCTATCTGCAGCCACTGCAGCAAGAGTTCAATCCCTGGCCAGGGAGCAACCCACATGGTGCAGATCTCTCCTGACTTGCCCGCTGCTCCCCTCAGCAGTGTGGTTCAATCAGTCTGCCTGTTCTGTTCCTCTTTCTCTCTCTGGTGAATATTCTCACCCTCCACATCTCTGGCCTGTACCCCAGAGGAAGGAAGGAAAGGAGGAGAGTTGGAAACATAGATATGTATGACTTTGCCTTCCCCTAAACATAACAGGTAAAGAAACACACAAGAAGTGGGAACAGGGCCTCCCCAGTGGCGCAGCGGTTGAGCACTGGGCTGCGAAGCTGCCTGCAGCCTCTGCAGCCCCAGTTCGATCCCCAGCCCCCAGGCAAGGGTCCCACATGGCGTGTAGACCTCTCCTGCCATGCCTGCTGCTCCCCTCAGCAGTGTATTTTGTCAGTCTGCCTGTTCTGTTCCCCTCTAAGGTGAATCCTCTCACCCTCCTGTGCTTCTGACTGTACCCAGTGCTTATATAAATAATTTTTTTTTAAAAAAGTGGGAACAAAGCAAAAAGGAATCAAGCAACACAGTAGGGTTTCGGGCCTGGCCTGGGTGCCTGGAAGGGTGTTTCTGGTTCCCAACCAAGGGGATAAGCAAATGGAAGGAGGTGTGCAGAGTCACGATGTCAGAAGAGTCAGTCTGTGTGGAAGATGACTGCCTGAGTCTTACAGAAACATGGCAGATCTCTGGAGTGCAGTTAGGGAAAGCCTCCCAGCGTAGAATTTGTGTTCTACAAGGCGCCAACTTCTCCAGAAGCAAAACATTTCAGATAACACGAACAGGCAGCCACACAGTTCTGAAGGATATTCACACTTAATGGTGGGAACATATGGAGAAAGTCAGTAGGGGTAGGGGGTCAGAAGGGAAGGAAAACAAGATAGCATAGGTCCAAAAAGGAAGAAAGCCTCTAAGGAGGAGAGAGGATCCCCTCAAGCCGCTGCAGGAAAAGCAGGGAACTAAAGTAAAAAAGGCCCCTGGGGAGGGCAGCGCTGATGGACGCCATCATGTCACGGTGCTGTCTAAGTAGTGAAAGCTGCACAAGTGTGAGCGCAGATGGTGAAACTTTTGGCGGGTGGGTAGACCATGACCCACAGAGGGAAAATCAAGAACAGCAGGCCAGAGGTCAGGGCACAGCAGCCATCCAAAGACTTGAATCTGTGGAAACCTCTATCTTTATAAGCAGAGAGAAAACAACTGAGTCAAACTTCTTTCCTTAAAAGAAAGGATTAGTCACACACTGTTTACACCGCTGCCTTCAGAGTGGCGATTCTTGGCACACGCACAGACTAAACTTTTCCATATTCCTCCTCGATCCATTATTTGACCTGCAGCGGGTGGGAGGATCTGGCAGAACACAAGCCCCTTTCCACTCAAGAAAAGGGCTTTGGACCTCACAGAAGGGAACCCCCAACAGGCCATAAAATGTTTCCCACAGGCCGGGCTGACACAGTCTAACCCTTTCCACTGTGTTTAGCATGGTCAGGTTTACAATCAGGACTAAGAAAAAGCAGAAGAGGAAACAGTGGCACAGGATGAAGCCCAGAGGAGTCACCTCCCGTGGTCAGAGCCAGCTTCTCTCCACGCAGTCCAGCGAGCCTGTGTGCCCTGCTGGCTTCCTAGCCGCTCCGCAGGGGCGGATGCTACTCCAGGAAAAGGTGGTGAACTCAAGTGAATAAGAAATGCCAGCTTCGGCTTGATGGAGAAAACCTCTCTCTGGTGGAGTTCTCAAGAACAACATGCACACAAGGAAAGAGAAGGAAAACAGGCAATTATATGTGGAAGAGAGAGAAACAAAAGGTCAGACAAAGCCAAACCAGAAAGAAACACTAGAAATCTGACTGTGGAACTGAGGTGGGAGGGGGAGGGGAGAGGACAGATGGACTATGGTAGAGGACTATGGGTGTTACAGGTAATTTATACCTATAAATTACAAACAACATGATAAATCAATGTTACTGCAATTACCAAAAAAACACTAGAAAGACAGCATGATGGAGATCACACACACACAAACATACACCCCTAAAGGGAAACAACTCTTTGTCATCAATGACAAACAACTCTGTCATCAATGACCCCAATCATGAGGAATTATCAGACCAAGAAAGAATTAGGAGGTAAAAGGCTGCTGAGGAGCAGACTAAAGGACAGCAGAGACTGCTGGTAATAGAACAGGGAGTGCTGGTGCTGCCAGAACAAACACAGTGAAAGTGAAATGAAACGAGCAGTCATGAAAAAAATTGCAAGAAGAAAGAAATTGCCCTGAACGGTCACCATTCTTGTCTCGGGCTTTGAATGAGATGAAAAAGACAAAAGACATTCAGAAAATGAAACTTAAGGTTGATATTAGGAGAGGTTGGGGAGACATGGAATTGAAGGGGACTCTTTTAATTTTATCATTACTTTTTTTTGGAAATTTTTTCTAGGAAAAAAATGTAATGATAAAATGACAACAGTCATTTGTAACCCCTAACAGAATGTAGGCAGTGACCACCAACATCTTAAAAAACATGATAAATGCAACCAAGTAGCTTGGGAACCAATTTTCTTTTACCACCAGTTCTTAACTAGAGGTGATTTTGCCCCCCAGGGGCATCTTGCAACATGTGAACTATATTTTCAAATGGCAAGATTAGAGGCAAGATTAGGTGCTCAAGAAAACCAAAACCATGGGGGGCCTCCCTGGTGGCACAGGAGGTTGAGTGCAGCGCTATGGGGCTGTCTGCAGCCTCTGCAGCATGGATTCAATCCCGGCTGGCCAGGGAGCTACCCACATGGTGCGGTGGACCTCTCCTGTCTCGCCCGCTGCTCCCATCAGGAGTGTGTTTTAGTTGGTCTGCCTGTTCTGCCCCCCACTCTGTCTCTGGTGGATCCTCTCACCCTCCCGCCCATCTGGCCTGTACCCAGGTTCTTGTATAAAGGAAAAAAAAAAGAAAACCAAAAACTTTCTTTGAACTGATCAGTGAAACTGAGAAATCTCTAGCTAGACTGATTTATGAAAAATAAATACGAGAGGAAGAAAATCTAAACTATCATTATCAAGAATGAAAGAGGTGACATCATTTTCAACCTGGAAAGTCAAAAGATCTAATGGACCGATTTGCAGCAGCTCCTATTAGTCAAAGATGGAATGATTTTAGCATCAATAAGAACATTAATGGTGGATTAAAATATTCCAAGTAACTTTAAATGCAACCATTCACTAAAATATAATTCACAGTTCATAGTTTTCCTTTGGAACATGTTATATAATCAGCTCACTTTTTGAAAACTGGTCAACAGGAAATAAACATCAAGTATATTATACACTCATACAATGGCTAATTTATGGCCATCAACTTGGAGGGTGTTTCTGGATGAGATTAAAATTTTTATCAAAGGACCCAAATAAGCAAACTGCCCTCCATATTGGGGGTGGGGGGCACAACTAATGAGCTGAAGGCCTAAGTAGAACAAAAAGACAAGCCTCTCCAACTACGAGGGACTGCCACAGCAGCACAGCTGTGAACTTTCCCACACTGTTGGTTCTCCTCGTCTTTGCCTGCAAGTCCACACTTCAGACCCAGCCTCACTAGCCCTGACACGACCTGTCTGCATTGGACAATCCCCATCACTGCATGAGCCAATTCCTTACAATAAATATCACTCTCTCCCTCTCCATACACATACACACACACACACACACACACACACACACACACACATGCACTATTGATTCTGTTTCTCTGGAGAAACCTAACCTACCCCATTACTTTCTGTATACAAACTGAATTCTCAAATAGTAACTGAGGAAAGGAAGTATCCCTTTGGAATTTTTTTTCTAGGAAAAGAAAGTAACGATAAAATTGCAACAGTCATTTGCAACCCCTAATAGAATGTAGGTAGTGACCACCAACATCTTAAAAGTCATAGAGATGACATGTACCTCCTGGTGGGAACACAAACCACCACTTACGAGGTAAGCCAACCAAAAACTACACTGAATCTCCTCAGACTCTGAATCTACAGAACACTGATAGGAAATTGGGGGGCATATTATACCAGAGAGGTGCAGTTGGCAAAAATCTAAGGTTTCTTCACCAAAGAAATGTCAAGGTAACAAAGAACAGAGAGGAGCTGACAGACTGAGTTATGAGACATGAAGTTGTTGCAATAGCTAGACATTATTTGATCCTTAGTTGAACAAATAAACTGTCAAATACTTGTGATGAAACATTTATGGAAATTTAAATACCTGGATTTTTAATGGTGTTAAGTGATTATCATGGGTGAGATAATGATCTTTCCTAAGAGCCCTTGATCTTTTATAGATAATATGCTGAAATATTTATAGGTTGGCTTAAACATAACTAGGAAAGAAGGGGGGTGTGTAGACATATTAATGAACACAACTGGCTATGACCTGATAATTATGAAAACTGAGGATGGATCCTTTGACTTTTCTTTGTACCATTTTGTCTTTATGCTTCAACTATGAAGAGTTTATAAAACACAAATACCCTATGAAATTTTTTGGTACAATTGTAAACCTGTATCAAAAGAAATCATGTATTAATTTCCAAGTAACTTTTCATAGTAGAAACAAAGATGGCAGTGTTACTGCTTATGAAAAGGAAAAGGAGACAAGTAAATAGCAAGTGAGGGGAGAGAAAAGACAAAGAAATTACAGCACTCTACATCCTCTCCTATTTCTATTTCTATTTTTAACGATCAATGTTATGTGCTAATGGGGCGGATAGCCTATCTGCAAAGAATGAACTAACTCTTCAAAAGCTCTGAAAATCACAGAAGATTGAAATTATCAAAACCATGAAATGAGGAGGTTATTTAGCAAGTAACCATGGAGGAATAGTTAATAACTAAAAGTCTTACGTGTATCAAAAAATGAGCTGTTACTATTTACAATAGCTAAGATATGGAAACAACCCAATGTCCCAAAACACATGACTGCCTCAAGATGTGATGTATATACACAATGGAATACTACTCAGCCAGCAAAAAAGATAAACTTATGCCATTTTTGGTAACATGGATGGAGCTGGAAGGGATTATGCTAAGCAAAATAAGTCAGAAAGGAAAAGAAAAATATCAGATGGCTACACTTATACGTGGAATATAGAGAAACCAAATAATGGGTCAGAATAAAATACAAAACTTGAAAGCTGACCACAGAACTGAGGCATCCAGGAGGAGAGTGAGAGGGGTCAAAACAGGATAGGGAAGAGCACAAGGGACTGTGGTGATGGATCATGAGTGCTATGGTGGTGGGAGAACTATGGGGACCACACCTGATGGGGGGAAATCAAATAATGTCCAAAAATTAATGATGATATAATAAAATAAATAATACAAATTTTTAAATGGGTTGCTACATTTGGTATCTTGGAACAGCACCCCTGAACACAAAATAAAAAGGAGTTACAGCACTCTCCTTTTTATCTCAACTGAGAGGGACTACAGAAAACCTAACTAAACATAATCCTAAGAAAAGTCTAAAATGTAAGCAGTAATTGAGGTTTCTATCCCATTGGGGAAGTGCCAATTGGCAAGGCTTGTGAATCAAATTCTAAAACCAACTCCTAACTCTACCCCTTTCCATGGGAAGGAAGACGAGAATTACTTCAATTTCCTCACTATAATGTAAGGATAACGACAGCCACTCACAAAGTTAACGTGAAGACATGAAGTGTGATTTTAATATTTGAAAAGGCTTAGTACAATACCTAATGCACACATAGGCGTTAGCCCTCTGCTCTCCTTCACAAGGAGGTCGGCCCAAAACACACCTTCACCCCTCTGTGATATTAGAATTCATGTTCAAAGACTACCTAAATGTGATGTGAAAAGAAGTGCTTGTTTTCAAAGCTTTTAAAAAAAAAAAAACAATTCTTAGGTTATCTACAAATGAGTGCAGAATTTATAGTGCTGTTCTAGCAACTCTAGTAAGTTGTTCTACCATTACATGTGCTGTCACATGGACAAATCCTCTGTGCTGTCATAGGCTCCAGCAACCTAGCACCACAGCCACGTGAAAAATGGTAAAGCAGTTCCTCAAAAAGCTAAACAAAGAATTTGAGTATGATCCAGTAATTCCACTCCCTGACATGTACCCAAAAGAACTGGAAGCAGAGACTCAGACAAATCCGTACACACCAATGTTCACTGCAGCATCATTCATCATGACCAAAAGAAGAGAACAACTCTAGCTGTTTCGTTGCACAGATGAGTAAGTGAGAGGTGACGAGACACACAGTGTGGTATTATTCACCCTTGGAAAGATTGTCTGACAGCTCTACAATACGGGCGAACCACAAAAGCATTATGCTAAGTGAAATGACCCAGATACAATAGGACACACTTTGTATGACTTCACTTATGTGATAGATGCAAAGTAGGCAAAATCTAAGAACTAAGAATGTAGGTTATCAGACAACAGTGGCGAGAAGTGGTGGGAGGTTACTGTTCAGAAGGCACAAGGCTTGTTAGGGGTGATAAAATAGTTTAACAAACAGCTGACAGTGATGGACTGCACAACTATGAATGTAATCAATGCCACTGAACTGTATACTGAAGGTGGCAGAAATGACAAATTTTTACCACATTAAAAAAAAAAACCTACATAAAAATGAGCCCAGATGCCTTAAAAAAAAAAAAAAGATAAACAGTATCATACTGAAAGATAACCCCTTGCCTCCCATCCTTTAAGATTTTTGAATGATACGATGTAAGCCTTGTTCATTCAGTCAAGTTCAAGTATGATTTTGTCCCTTTTAGTCGGTTGTTTAAAATGTCAGTTTTACTGTGTAGTAAGCAGGCAAAGCTCTGGCCTCCAGGTTATCACTTGCATTTTCCCCCTCCTGCCTTCACACATTCGTCACTTTGAGAACTGCTCCTTGAGCCACAGTATGAGCTCTGAGCTTCTGCAGCCTTAACACATCACATTCCTCAGTGATCTTCCTGTCACTGCATTGCAGACATGAATGTCCCATTCACCAGATGTGGGAAATAGCCTCTATCTGCACGCCTGGGAAGCCTCTGCAGCTATTGTATTTACACAGTACTAGTCAGCTCTCTGTCATGGCCCCTAATGACCGCAGGAAGAAACTCTCCTGGATGTTGGCTGTTCACTGTTTACACTCCCACTCATTACCTGGAAGCCAGGAAGGAAGGGGGAGACAGTGGGAGGCTATCACGAGCTATTCTTTCATAATTTGCCCTCTTAGCAGTGGTCAGCATCTTCCTCACCCTGAGCACTGCAATAGACATCTACAGTCAGGGGTGTATGCAACAGCCCAGGACCCCAGGGTTCTCGTCTGCAGGACAGGCATCCACACCACACACACTGGGCCATGGGTGGAGGAAGGATAAACAGCACCAAACTGGACTCAAGAAATTCAAATCACAGTTTTGTCTATGTTTCAACTCTCTCCGAGCCATGGATCAAACAATAAATTCCTCTAAGCCTGTAGTTCATTTATAAGGTTTCATGAGATGATCTTCAACATCCTCCAGCTCTGAAAGTCAGTTAAAAATATATCAAGAACTATAGCTCCAAACGTGTTCTTTAATTACATCAAGAAATATTCCATAGGGGAATAATTTTTCTTAATTTAGTATATATAGATGTCTGTTCAAAGCAAGAAGAGAATCACAAGGTTTTATTTTTACACCTTCAAGCTAAATAAAACAAATAAAAGGGAAAAATTCCTTCCATTTTTAAGGTGAATGCAATAAAGTCTGTTTTTCCCAAATGGCCTTCTTTTTTTCTATTACAATTGCTGTTAAACTAGGTCACCTAAGTAATAAATATTGAAAGCATTTAACTAAATTCAACATCTGTTCCAATCCTCTTTCAGGGTTTGATCCAGCTGAAACAAAATATCCAGTGCCCTACAGGACCTCAAGATCCACGTGGAAGAAACCATGGTTATTCTCTAAAGTCAGGATACCTGATGGAAAAAATATAGCTTACTTCCATATAGCTCAAGGACAATGAGTACAAAACTCTGAGAAGCAGCAAAATATAATCAAGTAAATCCTGGGTCTTCTGGTATACCAGGGCTCATAAACTTCAGTTGGGTATGTGCCATATTTAAGACCGACTTAGTAGGTCTACTAAAGGAATGTAGTGAAGGCAGTGCCTCTTCAGTTTCCACATAAAACAGTATTTGCCCTATTTTGCATTGTAATTTCTAAGCCAATAATTCAAATCAGACCAGAGAAAACATTAACTTTAGAAAATAAAAATGGTTAAAGTATAAAAAAGACACCAATAATAAAGTTGACAGTTTAAAAAGATTAAACATATGAAAAAGGCATTAGAGATAGAGGTCTCATACAAATTAACAGCAAAACATATGGGACCCAGAGGGAACAAAATTAAACCCAACAGGAAAATGGATGACAAACATGAATAAACAAATCACTGAAGAGCAAATCCCAAAGACGAGGACATATGAAAAGATGCCTCACCTCACCAGTAATACATACTAAAAAGACTGCATTTTGTACTCAGTTATTTTTTCAAATTACCAAAATCTAAAAATATATAGAATTACTAGTGACAAGGATATAAAGTGGGAGGTGTATACTGTTACACTTCACAGGTAGAAATGCTAAGTGCATCAGACTTTGAAAATGAGTCTGGAAAAACTGAAGCTTGAAACAAACATATATAATGACCGAATAATCACATTTTTCATAATTTATTTAAAGAAATAAAGTTCTAGTATATAAGGGTATATTTAGTAAGTTTATTCAATCACTGCTTACAATAGTAAAAAAAAAAACACTAGAAACAAGCTGTCCATTAATAGAAAAATGATTCAATAAATCTGTATGTGTCAGTGTGGAATACTATATAGCCATTAAAAATGAGTTCATCTATGTTGTAGAGGAATTTCTATGACCTATTTCAAGTGTCAATAAGTCAATCTACAAATTTTCTCTGTACAATTATATATTAAATCTCTATTGTTTATTAAGCAAAATAATTATTACGCATGTCTACACAGGCATGAGAAAAAACACAAGTTATTCACCAGATTATTAATATCAGTTACTGGTGCAGTGAGAGTGGGAAGGAATGTCAGAGCTAAAAAAACAAATAAAATTCAATTTTCAAGCTGCTCATAATTTTTTGAGCATATATAGTCCATAAATATGTGTAAGCAAACAAAATAAATCCAGTTCAACCCATTTTGTTGTTACTTAAATTGTCTTCAAAATAGATGCTAAGCCCTGAAGGTATGAAATATAATGTTGTCATCCAGTAAAAAATACTAAAACTGCATAAACACCTTCTTTTTTTGATGTTCATGTCATTCTTTTTAGCTTCTGTTTTTAAAAATGTCTTCTAATATTCATTTACATACAATATACAATAGTTCATGTGCTACATATATAGGGTGCATACTGAGGCATTTTTGCTCATAGAAGTGCAGAGTCCAAAGATTTGAATACATTTAAGCAACCTGTTCTTTTTTTAAAGCTTTCAGTATTTTATTTTATTTTATTTTTAAAGATTTATTTATTTATTTATACAAGCACTGGGTACAGTCAGAAGCACGGGAGGGTGAGAGAATTCACCAGAGCCAGAGCGGGGAGCAGAGCAGGCAGAAGGACCGAAGTACACTGCTGAGGGGAGCAGCGGGCGGCAGGAGAGGTCTGCGCGCCTTGAGGGACCCTCCTCCGGTGGCCAGAGAGCAGCCGGGGATCGAACTGGCGCTGCAGAGGCTGCGGGCAGCTTCGCAACCCAGCGCTCAACCGCTGTGCCACCAGGGAGGCCCGCAACCTGATTTTTAACACCGAAACTCCCTCAGGCAAATTTTGATCATCTAGTTACCCATGGATTCAATAGAATTTTATAATTCTGTAATTTTATAGAATCTGTAAGGTTGGTTCTACCACTGTTTCTCAAGGCATCAATAAAAGTCTCACAGTGTTTCTCTCAGGACTGGGTAATCGGCACCTTCCTCTTCCCCACCACCCCCATCTCCTCCACCCTGTCCGAGTCATCAAGATAGGAGAAGGATGGTTCAGAAGTTCAAAATAAAAACATTCTATCTTTGGTTTCTCCAACAAGTACTTCCCCGCTATCAATGGTCATGTTCTCTTAAAATCTGATTTTCATAACATGTACCAAATGCTTTCTCCCTAATAATCTTGTGACAACGATTCTGTGAATGAACCTTACATTTAAAAGCTTCTGAACACTACAAAGCATCATGAAATTGCCACCAATAGCCCTCTTTTCTTGCCAGAACAGTAAGTTTCACAGATTCCTTTCTCCTTGAGATCTAGCTGGACAGCTCTTGGAATATATGTGAAAATGTCAGGTTTTACCTTTGTGCATCACAAACTCATCACAGCTCTATTGGCCTGAGTTTCTACAGATCTACACCAAACAGTCTTCATTTTTTGAATGTCTTTACATTCTACCTGTACTTCTGAAGGATTTTTCTTTGGACATAACATTCCATATAGATAGCTCATTTCTTGAGCACTTTAAAAACATTCCACCATTTTATAACCTCCTTTTATCCCTGATGACAAGTGACCCATCATTTACATTATAGCGCTACTGTATAAAACTTATCCTTCTACTCTGGCTGCTTTCAGAACTCCAGCTTGAATATTCAGCTGTTGTGCTATGAAGTGCCTTGCTGTGGTTTCCTTGTATTCTTGTTACTTGAAGTTTGCTGAAGTTTCTTTTTATCTCTAGATTCGTTTTTCACCTACCCTGGGAATCTGTCGGCCTTTATTTCCTTTGAACATTTCTCCTGCTATATTCTTTTCTTCCTGCCTTCTGAGACTACAGCTGTATATGTATTGAACTATTTTATATTACCCCCAACAGCACTGAGACTTTTTTCCATATTTTTTAATCATTTTCTCTTGTTGGCCAGAAGGAATCATTTCCATTGAGCCATCTTAAGTTCTGTTATCCTATCATACTTCCACTTGTTTTTTTTTCTTTTGTTTGTTTTCTATTTTTACATTAAAATTCCTCATCTGTAGTTTCATCATGGCCATATTGTCCTTTAAGTCAAGTATATTTATTTGTAACAGCTGCTTTTAAAGTCCTTGTGCACTAATGCCAACAACTCGCTCATGTTGGGGCTGTGTTTGTTGACTGCCCCTTCTCGTGGCAATGAGTTTTGTCTCTTTCTCTCAGGATTGTTATTATGGAATGGATAGTATGAAAATTATATTGTTGAGACTCTGTATCATCTTCTCAAGAATGATGACTGTTTTGTTCTACTAGACGGTTACTTGGCTACATTCAAATTCCAATTTCATCTCCCTTGTGTGCAGTGGCTGGAACTGCTCAGTTTGCTCAGCTTTCCAGCTGTTGCTTCTCCCTGAGAACTTTGGAGTCTCTCCATGAATCAGCCCAGACTAAGGGCAGAGTTTATATGTGGATACTGGAGCTCCCACTTTTCCTGGATGTCCCCCCTGACTTTCCAGCTCCTCTGGCAACCACAAATGCCATTCATTTCCAGACTCAAACCAACAACTACCACTCTCTGCTCTAGGTCTAGCACCCCCCAGGCACACTCTTCATGGACTAGGGAACTCCACCAAGCAAAAAAGCAAAGTGTCTAACTATTCATTTTGCCCATGCAATTCAGTTCTTTCAAGTATCAACTCCCCGTCAACCTATCTGCTTTCAGTCACTGTCCACCACCTTCGCAAATAGTAGATTTTAGGTATTTTGCCCAAAGTTTATCATTGTTATCTGCAAGCAGCATAACCTAATAAAAGCATGTTGCTTTTGGCATCATCATAATAAAAACATTCCCCGTCTATATCTGAAGAACACATTTCCTTCATGCAATATCACCAGTATTTCACATGGGTATCTACTTTTATTTTTGTTTTAAGCACATACAGAACAGAAATATTCCTTGCTAATCTTTTTAATAGCTATTTTTTATTTTATAAATTTTTACATCATTTTTCATTTTTGCACAATGTATGCATTTTCATCTTGGTTATGGTCCCCATATAATTCCCACCACCTTTGTTTTGATCCTACTCCCTTCTCTGCCCCCGCCCCCGCCCCATAGTATGTCTCTGGTTTATAGCTGCTTGTTGATTTTGATTTTTACTTTATTATGATTAGTCTTTTTCCTGGTCCCTTATTTAGGTTTTCTAAATTCCTGCTATTATTGTAGCGCTATTTACAATAAGTAAGCTATGGAAACAACCCAAATGCCCAAAAATAGATGACTGGGTAAAGATGTTGTGGTATATATACCCAGTGGAATATTACTCAGCAATCAAAAAAGATAAATTCATGCAATTTTCAGTAACATGGATGGAGCTGGAAGGGATCATGCTCAGTGAAATAAGCCAGAAAGAAAAAGAAAAATACCGGATGGTCTCCTTGCTAATTTTTATATAGATTACCTGAGGAATAGTAAGGATTGTAGTTTTCATAGAAATTACTTGCTTTCACTAATACAGAAAGCATAGGGTACAAGGTTAGAAATGATCACATCCTATGCATATTTATACTTGGTGATATTTTTAAAGTGGGGAATATGTCCTCTTTAGAGAAACTGGTAGCTATAGGTCTTCTCTCCCATTTAAAATATCATATCATCTTGTATGTTAGCTGAGGAAACCATGAGGTTTATTATCAAGTGCAATGTGATTCATGAAAGCAATCTGTTTGCCAAGACCATTAGAATTCATCACATTGCGGCAACTACGAATCTGCAAGATCTAACTCAATGAACAATAAGAGCATCATTATTTGGTATTCACTGAGCACTGTGGGCCCATTACATTAAATGGCTTTATGTAATTCCCCAGAATGAATCTCTAATTCATGTGATAATTAGTACTGGTACTCTACTTTCAGCAAGGAGCCATTTATAACTTCATTGATAAAAAAAGCAGTGTTCTGAGAGCTAACACAGATTTGGATATCATCTAGTTGAATCAAATTATTCTACATAAGGGGAAACTGAGGACCAGAGGAATTACATGATGAAAATTGAAGTAACTTAATGGAGAAACAAGTCTAGAGCCATCTGTGTATTCCAATATCTTTATTTCTCCTAGATTCAGCAAAAATGAATGCCAATTAAAAATATGCAAAAGATACAGAGGCAAAATCAATAAGGGAAGAAGGAAATCCAAAGAAAACCCCAAATTTTTGACTTTCTCACTAATCAGCAAAATTGTACATTTAACCATCTTATGCCTTGAGAGAATTAAGACAGCAAAGTAAGCCTATTTCAAAGAAATGTTATAGAACTATTAATAAAAATAACTATACAGTTTGCAAACATGAACAACTATAAAAGCTCTACTGAAAACTGCTTATCATTAGCTTGCATCACCAACCCACTATCTCTTATTACCAGAATCTATTTATCCATATAAAATCTCTTCTCACATCTTTCAGTTCCACATTCAACTACCTATGTGGGAGCCAGGAGATGCTAAGTTGTGAGCCTAATTTATTGAAATGTTGAAAAGAAAATAAAAATGACTGGTGATTTCCTCATTTATGAGATTTTCCATAAATGCCAAGGCAAGTCCTATGAGATCATCAAGATCATCATCATCATCACTGTGAATTCTAACTGCTCTCTCCCATGGACTTCAGTTAGCTGACTTCTAGTAACGTAATTCACAACCATGTCTCCTCAGCAAAAACAACTGCATTTTTAAGTCAAAAGAACAGAAGTTATCTGCATATATGTGTGTACATATGAGAGAGAGAAAAAAAGAAAGAAAAAGAGAGGAAAGAGAAAGAGAAAAAGAGAGAGAGAGAGAGAGAACTCAGCAACTGTGTATGCACAAGAATAAAGTCAAGAAAAGTATTAGGAAACATTTCTACTGCCAAAGCAGAGCCCAAGAAGGTAAAACATTAAAAAAAAATTGAGCAGGCCTATCTTAGCCACCAAAAAATAAAACAAAACCAACTTTCAAAATGCTTGAATTGTTCTGTTTTTTTTTTTCCAACTGTTTCCACCAGGCAGTAAATAAAATCTCATCAGAGCCCTTAGAGAAGGCCACATACTATCTCACTGAAAGTGAGGAGAGCAGAGGCCGAATAATGTGGAGGGGGAAGAGAGACAGGCCAAAAACATTTGCATTTAAGCATCTTAACTGCTGGAAACCAAATATTTGATTTTGCTCACTTATTTCCCATTGAAAATACATGCAAGTGAAACAAAGGTTTGATTCAAGTATATGACGGACTAGTTCAAATGTTACGAACAAAATGCTGGTTTGTTTTCAGAAAACGTCTGCTGGAGTTAGAGTGGGCAGCACATGGCCTTACCCGGTTCGAGTGCCCTGTGTGGTGGTTTCTCTCATCCCTTGGTCCTGCCTTCCATCTGTGATGGGAAGGTTAGAAAATATTTGAAATTATAAGTAACAAATACTGGATAGGATCACATACATGTGGAATATAGAGAAACAAAAGTCCAGATAAAGCCAAGTAACAAATCCCAGAAACCTAACTTTAGTACTAAGGTGGGGTTGGGGGAAGAACAATGCAAGGAAGCACAATGGACTGTGAGGAGGGACCCGTAGGTGACTTGGTCAGGGGTGTGGTGTAGTAACAACACCTGAAGGGGGAGATCTCATCTCTCCAAAAGACAACGCTGTAAACCAGTGTTACCTCAATTGATTTTTTAAAAAAAAAGAGTATACTAAGAAAAATAATTTTAAAAAAACACAGAACTCAGTAAAGAATAAACTTTTCCAAAAATATCAATTCAAAAGGCTGGAGGCACTCCTGTGCTCACTACAGCTCTAGTTACAACAGCCAAGTTATGGGAAACTCTAAGTGCCCAACGACAGAGCAGTAGATTGAGGATGTGGTATATGTATACAATGGACTACTACTCAGCAATTAAAAAAAGAAAATATGAACTCTTGCCATTTGTGAAGACATAGTGAAACTGGAGGATTACATTAAGGAAGTAAGCAAGCAGGAGGAAAACAAATAATTGGATGATTTCATTCATCTGTGGAATACAGAGAAACAAAACAAAAACAAAAACTGACAAAATTAAACTAAAACAAACCCTAGAAATATGACTGCAGGACTGAGGCTACTTGAGAGGGAGGGGACTTTGGGTGCTGTGATGATGGGTGTGGTGTGGTGACATACACCTGAAGAGGTGTGATCCTGTACCCCTAAATCATATACAATGTTATAAACCAATGTTATCTCAATTTAAAAAAAAAGGATAGATGAGATCCTAGTAGACAGATGGACTTTAGGTAAAAGGGTCTCTGAATCCCATACAGATTCACACTGTGACCACTGTGTGTGTGTGTGTGTGTGCGCACGCGCGCACACGCACATACACACGTGCACACACACACATTTTATGAATTTCCAGGAAGCCAACTGACAGAAAGGCTACTTACTCCACAAACACACAGAGATGCGCAACGCCTGACAAGTCTGGTTCCATGGAACTGAAGGTGAGGTGAGGACTTCTCCCCCAAGGTGACAGGAGAGAGTTTAGTCAGGGAGTGCGAGGATGAGGAATCATCCTGAAAGTGACTGTCAAGACAGAATCAAGGGAAGTTTGGAAAGCGTTCCCTGGAAGAGCTCTGGAAGCAGATTCTGCAGTTGGCCTGGAGACTGGGAAAGCCAGACCTGGGAGACACAAATGGGCGGCGGCCCCAAATACACAGGGTTTCCACCTAACAGCCAGCCAGGCCAGGCTCCTGTCACTATTCTTATTTTGCAAATCTGCATCATTTTCAAGTAAAAGTCATGTCTACCTTCCACCTAGAAGAGGGCACATTTATCATTTATTCATTCAACTTATCATTCACTAAATATCATGTTCCACAGAGATTAAAAAAAGGAATGAATGAATGTTGACATCGAACCACCTGGTATAGGCATTATATTTCCCTACTCACTGGCTAGGTTACTCAAGCATTATTTACCCCTCTAATGCTGCTTCCTCAACAGCAGAAAGAATGCCTAAAACACAATAATCCTGTGACCACTAGTATTTAATATACACTTTGTCCTGAAAGAAATCACAAACCAGAGACAATTAGGAAGAGTTTACCAGAGTCCCACAGAACTCAAGTTCCAGCAAGTTAAGTGCCCAGCAGTCCCAGGAATAGGCCATTCCTTCCCCATCACTTGCCAACAGGAGCCATACATGTGTGTATGCAGAAGAACAGAGTAAATCTCAATTCCCACAGCTTCCTAAACAAGGGGCATCTATCACTGTGCTGCCATGAAGAGGCACAGCAGACCCTGTCGACTGCTAGGCAGTCAGAAGGCCCCACGACATGCAAAAGTGGACACTAGAGAAGCCAAGTCTGACTGGAAAAGCTACTCCCTAGTATGTCAGTTCCTGGAGTCTGTACGTCCATGTCCAGCCTGCACTGCTCAAAAAAGGGAGAGAAAGCAACTTTATGAGGTCATCCTTCAAACCCCTTTTCTTCTACCAGCAAGTGCCTTCATCTACTTGCAGAGCTGTAAGAAATGGTATCCAGTGAGGCTTCACTGAGGTGTTATTATTGTTGGAATTTAGAGTTAAAGTCAGAATTCTCTATTATCCTATTCAAAGGGCCAAGTCCAAGCCTCCTCTAAAGACAGCAAAAGTTTTTAGCAGAGTAAGGGGACCTACCTGACCTTTCAGTTACACAATCGTGGACAAGTCACTTAACCTTGGCTCAGTTTCTGTCTCTTAAATTTGGAATAGAAGTTGTAGCTACCTCGCATTACCACAAAGAACGCTCAGTGCTGCACCTGATACTAAGCATTCAGTGTCACCATTTCAACCACCAAAAACTACTGGAGGCAGCACCTATGAGTTTAGAACAATGTAACAAGCATAATAAGAGATTCAGCCCTTCACAGACTAAACCAGAACACCAAAGAAATACCTGTCATCCCACCCAGTGAGTAGCTGATGTGTCATGAAACTGCCAAGAAGAAGGGTCAACTTTCAAGCCAAAGATAATAAACACAAAGACATCTTCAAAGCCTTTTCCTCTCCGTGCGATTACTCAAACACGACACATTGCACAATGTGTACATGAGAAAGAAAATGAAGCATCGGAATTACCCGAAATTTTCCAACTCTTTTGCCCTTCTTTAGACACTCACAATATTCTTCCACAGGAAATAATTTTTTAATGTCAAAAAATTGATCACGGCCTCCCTGGTGGTGCAGGCAGTAGAGTGCTGCACTGTGAAGCTGTCTGCTGCCTCTGCAGCGCCAGTTCAATCCCGGCCCACCAGCGAGAATCCCACATGGTGCACAGACCTCTCCTGCCTCGCCCGCTGCTCCCCTCAGCAGTGTATTTCATCACTCTGCCTGTTCTGTTCCTTACTCTGTCTCTGGTGAATGCTCTCACCCTCCCGCACATCTGGCCTGTACCCCAGCTCTTATATAAATAAATCTTTAAAAAAAAATTGATCAGACTTAGAATGCAAGTTATTAAAGCCATATGAAACAGATGTCAATTATGTTTCAGGTTAATCAACATCAGCAACTTGGTCAAATGTACTTTTATCAAACTCCTGATGAGTTAGTAGTCCCAGTCTTCTGGGACAGGCATAGTCTGTCAAATAATAGTGTTTCCTGAGCTCAACATGATTCATGTACATGCTTAAGCAAATAAGATATATAAACATATTAATGAGAAGAATCCCTGATGTTGACAGTCAGAAACCCAAGTATAAGAAATGAGAAAACTGCTCTATTTGCCACACACTGACAAACCTTAGCCCGTAAGTCTTATCTAATCCAATATAAGAAACACACAATAACTCACTTTTTATTTTGCTCAGTATTTTAATATCAAACTTTCCCAGGTGTCTAGAACAGGATTTCCCAACATTGGCAGTCATGATGCTTTATTGCAGGTAACTGTTGTGGGAGCTAATTTTATGCACTATAGAATATTTAAAAGCATCTCTGACCTTTGGCCACAGATACCAGTGGAACTCTCCCAGCTCATGACAATCAACCATGTCTGCAGACATTGTCTTATGTCCCCTCGGGGGAGAAGGGGTTAATTCATCCTGGTTTAGAACCACTGACTTAATAAGTGGCTTTCTCAGTTTTATCTGAAAAATAATAAAGAGAATAGGAGGTAGTTGTATATATTGCTATTATTTAACTGGGATTCTGCTAAATGCTCTGGATAGATCTCCAATCTTATGATCACAGTTTGCCCCCATTAAAGGAATGTGACCACAGCAGTCTTCCAAAGCCTTGCCATCATGCATTTACAGTACATGTTTAAGTGATGTTTTAAATGATATATTCATTGTACTGTATTCATGATAAAGTAGCATACAAGTCACTTCTTTGTCACTAAGCCCTACCTTCATATCTTGCCATCTTTATACACCCACCCATTAATTCACTAATATGTAACAGATACTTTAACAGCAGGAGGTTTGGGGCTCCTGTGCAGTCGAAAATCCATGTGTAACTTTTGACTCCCTAAAAACTGAACTACAGTTGCCCCTTGGTATCTGTAGGGAATTGGTTTCAGGATCCACCTCGAACACTAAAATCTTTGGATGCTCAAGTTCCTTAGAAGTGGCCCTCTGTAGCCACAGATGCAAGGAACGGACACCCAAAGCTGGCTGAAACTGGGAACGCAGAACTTGCAGAAAGAAAATAAAGCATGTATGCATAGACCTGGGCACACCTGGCCCCATACTGTTCAAAGGTCAAGTGCTCACTGAATCCCTTTTTGCACTGTTTGGAGGCAAGGGATTCAAAGATGCATAAAACTGAGACAGCACATGCCCTCATGGAGCTTAGAGTCTAGTGAGACATTTCCTAACACAGTGCAATACAGGAAGGAATCAGCACTGGCAAGTCAAGAACAGCCTTGGCATTTTCTGCTTCTAAACCCTGCAGTCTATTAACTGGAGACTTATTGCATAATTCTGTGAATGAGGGTAACCGCTGCCACTACCCAAATTTTAAAAGTTTTTTACACTTTATGTACCTGGTACTATGCAGAATTTATCAAAATGAATGCCTAAAGATTCATTTTTTTTCAAGTTTATTATTTTAGCACCAAAAACTTTCAATTCATTTGAACTGTACTTAAGAATTTTCTACGCTCCAGACAAAAACCACTCTGAGTCCTAAATCGGCACCCCTATACAACACTCTGGGCACAAGTCACGTCCAATTTTTGGTGTTCTCTAATTTCTGGATAGTAACCAGAACATCATGGAATGACTTATAAAATAAGCTCATTTCAACTTTTGCAAATTGGGGGAAATGTACTTAATTAAAGGAAAGCAAATTCTGTTTGGATAAACACCATAGGCATTTTTATAAACAAAAGGACTTGTACTTGTGGTTTGAGACACTGCTATCATTTACTTTCTGCTTTCTTCTACTTAGGAAGCTGGGAGGAGGGCAGGAAGTGGGGATGTGCAATGACCTGCAGGAGAGAGAAGCAAAGATGTCTAATGTCAGGCCTGATAATGATTTTATTATATCTCATCTCAAATGTCCTCATCCTAACACAGAATATGTGGCCTATTCACTAAGACTGCCAGAGGCAATATATGAAACCATCATTGTCAGAGGACCCTGGACATGGGAAATAAAGGTCAATGGTAATCTGTGTAAGTGAGACTGTACTGCACTCCCTCTGAACACTGAGTATCCTTCCAGGCATTGTCCAGCTCTGGCGCTCCCTATATTTTGTAGCTGAGGCTGCATCACTCCAGTCTCTGCCTCCATCTTTGAAGGGCCTTCTCATTCTCTCCCTGTGTCTTCTGTATCCTCAGGGCATTTGTGATTGGATTTAGGGCCCACCTGGTTAATCCAAGATTATCTCACCAGAATATTTAATTACATTTGCAGAGACTGCAAATACTGTCACGTTCCCAAGAGCCAGAGATTTGGAGAGCCACCACTCTACTCCCCAAAGACAATCAAGTCAATCAGCAGTAGAGGTGTTTATCACAGACACCTGGTAAACAAACATGCAGAATACCCAAGCTATGAGAGAACCTGACCTGCTCAAGTCTGAGGCAGCAAAACCTGAGAAGTCCTTGGTGAAACCGTGCAGCTGAGCATGGATGACAGGTGGCACGGTGGATGAAAACAGTTCATGTGTGTTTAAAGATGTGTGTCTGTTTGTGCAGATAATTTCTCTCCCCCAGGAATAAACAGTAAATTCTCATCCATGGTGGGTTCCAGAGTGGGATGTGGAAGAGAGCAGCTGCCAAGGATGGCAACACTCACTGTTACACCCTTCTGAATGATCTGACTGTGTGCCTGCTTGCTTGCAGGTTTTCCAACACAGTTCCCCAAAACCAGGTGTAACTATTACGTGGGAGCCACAGCAGCTCCTGCATGAATTGCTACAAAAACAAGGGGCAGACAAAATCCTCGAAGACATCCCCCGACTGACAGAACCTTTCCAGAGCCCAGAGTCATCTGCTTCACAAGTTACCTGACAACTTTAAAGCCTCTTACCTCTGTCCTCCCCTGAAGAAGCCCATCTGAATGCAAGCAATCAAACTTAACTGCAAATTTAGTCATAAAAGCTCCTCTGTGCGTATGTATGTGCGCGCGCGCACACACACACACACTTTAATACACCAATGTGTTCCAATTTAGCATCATCAAGTTTACCAAGCAATTTTCCATATGTAGCCTATGAAAGTCTTCCTTGTCTGCTGTTTTCTCAAAAACTGCAAAGAAAGCTGGGAGATTTGCAGTTTGCCCTGCATGGAATGACAAAGTGTAGCACATTCTCCACCTGTCATGCAATTTAATTAACAGTCGGCAAGTTCTGCCCAAGCTAAGGAACTATTACCTATCTGGGGTGCCGCCAGTCTTTTATAAGAGTAGCTTCCTCCCTCGGAGTATCAAATGTCCTTTCAGGTCAGCAATGCATTAGGAATTTCAGCTTCCTCCATTTTACAGTGCACTGGGAGGTCATGAAAAAAATATTTCCTTCATAAATGACCTCCTGTAACTTCCTTTTTTCTGTGACTGTTTCTTGACCTCTCAAGCTTCCCATTCAAATGGTGACATTCTGCACTAAGAATAGCCCCGCCTGAAGGTAGCACACAGATAAGAGTGAGTTACTACAATTTCTCTGTAGAGTTCCAGGAACTAAACCCTTGAGTTGTGCTCTATGTTAGGGAAACTCAACAGGCACAGGCAGCTGCCAGCCACCTAACAGGCCAGCAGACACCAGGACAGGGAGCCTCACCCTGCAGCCCCCTGGACCCAGACCCTTCCCCTCCTCAGGCTTTCCACTGCTGACAGATGAATCTGCCAAACTAGGTCGTCGTGTTTATTGTGTTAGGAGAGGAATGCGACAAGGAGGAAGCAAAACTAGCCTTCAGGAGTGGCTGGGTTTATTCCTAAAGCCTCGGCTCACAGACAGACAGAGCAAACAACCTGGCCAGAACTATGAAAGGAGGTATTTCCAGGAAGCGAAAGGAGACTGCACCACAATGGAGGGAGAAACAGTTTTGGGTAACAGGTTACAACCTCAAAATGTACAGTGAATTCCTCTATCTCACTACCCAGTGGGTTCTCTGTCACTCAATTGCCTTGCTGCCCACGTCCACCAACAAGTGAACAGGATTGGAGAAGAACACAATCTCCCTAATGCCTATACTGCAATTTCAATAGGATTTTTAAAACAGAATCTTTGAGACCTAGCTTTAAATGAAACAGGAATAAGAATAATGCTTTTGCAAAAGCAAATAAGCACTGGGTAAGGTCAGAAGCGCAGGAGGGTGAGAGAATTCACCAGAGCCAGAGCGGGGAACAGAACAGGCAGAATGAAGAAATACACTGCTGAGGGGAGCAGAGGGCATGGCAGGAGAGGTCTTGTTGCGCCATGTGGGACCCTCGCCGGCGGCTAGGGATCAAACCGGCACTGCAGAGGTTGCGGGCGGCTTCGAAGCCCAGTGCTCAACTGCTGTACCACCAGGGGAGGCCCCAGCTTTGAATCACTCTTAATTCTTTGGTATACAAGTCAAAATTGAGTTCAAGTAAGGAGTTTTAGTGAAGCAATATGATGCCTTTCCTAGTAAATGTAACCATGACCTGCCCTTGGCTGGGAAAGCTTATTTGGACATCCACCTTAGCCAGAGGACTGTCTGAAACTATTGAAGGGTGACTCCCTTGTAACAGGGAGCAGTCTTACCTCCTTAGCCCTGCCAGTTTCTCTCCACTAGCAGAGGAGGTGAAAGATAAAACTCCCCCAACCAACCACAGCCCAAATGTAAGAACCTCAACTAAATCCTAGTTACTCTATGTGCTGGCACTTTGACATAGAGGACCTGTTATCATTTCAACAATTCCAAGAGATTTATTACCAGGATATAAGAAGCTTTAGCCACTTATTTCTGCTTACTAGTAATCCAACAATAGCACAAAATATACAATAACCTGAAAAGAGACATGATGTTTAGAAAAATAAATAAGGACATTAACATTAATTACAAAAACAACCCTTAGAAAGACTGGCTTGCTAAAAACATTTTCCTTTAAAGCACCTGGAAATGACTTTTCATCAGGATACTATCATATTCTATGCAGTATGCATTATATCACTAGCTAAGAGTATTAAATTTAATAACCCCCACTGGAAAAAATAACAGCACCCAGTAGAACAGGTAAATTGGTAACAGGCAGCTGGGTAACTTCAAAGTCAGCTATTGGTTCAAACACACATAAGGCTATTTTAATGGTACAGTTTTACAGCTTATCATTCTTGTATCCTGCCAAGAAGGTAGGGAAGGAAATTTTTATAAACGTAATTCCAGCTTAGCTCTCATAGCTAATGTCTTTGAGAGGCCCAGCAAATAAATGTTTTTGTAGTTATCTCAAGACAATTATGTAAAATTATAAATGATTTCATTGTATTTTACATTTTTAATTTTAAAAATTACAATGCCAAGTTAACTAGTAAGAAATCAAAATGTATACCAAATTTTACTTTAGAAAATTTTATACTACAGAGATATATTTTGATCCTTCGTACAGATATCAAATCTCAATTATCCACAGGCCACCAAAAACCTGTAATGTGGGGATAATCCACCATATTTAAATGAAAAATAATGTTTCCTTGGTACCCTTAGTCATTCCATGTAAGCTCGGCCCCCTCTGGTGATAGAACTGCAGGTGTCTGAACACCTTTGGGCATGATGCTCAGAAGTCAGGTTTTCCAGCCCCCACCTGGCTTCTGCTACCACAACATCATTCTTTTCGGTCAGAAATGCCAACACTTTCTTCTTCTTCTCCCTTCACCAAGAGCCTAGAAGAGTAAATTGAAGCTACAGGAGAAGTGGTGTAAGGACAACAAATGAGAGGGAAGAAGCAGCTGAGCTCAGAAAAATCAGACCTGGTCTGTAGCCATGCTGTCTCTATCAATTCTTAAATGCTAAGAAAGCACCAATTTTTTTAAACACTCACTTCAGGACAACATGGTCGAATGTTCAAAAATACGCTTCTTTTTTAAACTTCTTTGAGGAGAACTAGCATTTCAATTATCCAGTTTTGGGTCACCTCTGTCTTAACACACGCTCACAATAGAAATGAAAAGTGCACTCACTACTTCTTGAACACCCAAAATAAGTGGAAGAGTGGCAACAACTCATTTCTGTGCATGTCTGTACAATTTACTAAGTGCTTTTACATATCCTGCTTTGACTACTGAAATCAACAAAAATGGGAAACTGATGTTACAGGGCCAATGTGGACACAGATTCAACGGCTTCCAAACTTCCAAAAATAGTTAATGACAAAAGCAACATAAGGAACAACCAAAGCACAGTAAGTTTCCACATAAAGTTTGGCAGTTTTCATAATACCCTGATTTTGTCTGGCACAATGAGGTATTATCAAAAAGAGTGCTGTCTTATTTAAATGAACTATGGAAAAGGAGCATGAAGCTCAATCAACTCCTAGTGGTCATTTCTGAGATGACCATCAGAGGCTAACCTCAGAGCTGTGCTTTGCAGTCCAGCAACAATCTGTTAAAAAGTATCTGATGCACAATTTTCAAAACCACCATGAAACCTACTCATGAGTAAGTAAAATGGAATTAGGAAAGACTAGTGATTAGAGCTTCATTTCTGCCTGAAAATGTGTCTCATCTCTCCATGATCACAGCCCTGACCAAGACTAACAATGATACATCGTTGCCAATCCCAACACCATGTTCAGCAGTCACATGGTCTTGTCTACACCACCCTGAACACAGCCAATCTCTTCTGATTTCAGAAGCTAACAAGGTCAGGCCTGGTTAGTATTTGCACAAGAGCAATCATGTGGTCCTCTCTGTGGAGAGCAACACACTGACTATGTTCCCTCTGCATTGTGACTAGTGTGACTAGTGTTGATCACTACATTGTGACTAGTGGAGCTACACTGGTGTAGTTCCAAATCCCCACACTCCACATAATACCTGTCCTCACTGCTTTTGAGGTGAGGCAGACCAGAAGACATCATTTCAATGAAATGATGAAATGTGAAATGTGAATGGAAATAACCTAGGCTGGAATTCTGTATATTCTCCATAACTTCCTCCCACTGCGATGGTAACCAGCAATGTTTCCAGTGAAAATTTCCCAAGTCCTGTCAACTTGGGTCACAGAAAAAATGACATGAACAATCCCTAGTCCCCTAGTGAACATGTACCAGTGTCGTGGTATAGAGCCCAAGGCAACCAGCACAAGCAAGAAACAGATCTTTGTGATTGTTAAGTGCCTCAGATTATGAGTTGTTTATTAGGTGATAACTTACCACACATATGAATTCTTTCTTCCATTAGCTGGTGAGACCACATCCCTTTGATTCATTTTTTCTTTCCCACTGTTACTACTCCTGCTCTAAAACCCATCCACCAACCTCTTAGATGCCATGCTGGATAGTCTCTATGATGGACTCCAAAGATCCCCAGTTTCCTGGGATTCTCCATGAGGATGAGGCAAAACATGTGACTCCTTTCTAGAGAACACAAAAAATATAATATGATGTTGCTTCTGATTCTTAGATTCTAGCTCCATTCTTGCCCATACTCTTGCTCACTCTCAGAAGCTAATTAGTTATCACATTGTGAAATGTGATATGGAGGGGAACTGATGGTGAGATGTGAATGGGATCTTCAGTTAAGAGCCAGCAAGAAACCAAGACCTACCTCAAACCATTTGATTGACCTTGAAAACAGTGTCCCCCAGTTGATCCTTCAGATAAGACCACAGCTCCTACTGTCAGCTTTATTCCATTCTTACAAGATGTGGAAATAGAGACACCCAGTCAAAGCCACAACAAGAACCTTGGCCTACAAAAAGCTGAGGTTCTATGTGTTTTCTGGAATGCGCAAGATGGTGACACTAAGCAGTATAACCCACAAGAGGGAGGGCTGGGGCTGTGGCTAGAGCTGTTCACTCAAGGGCACACACCAATATCCGGGGCCCTCGAGATCCACCACTGCTCTGGATAAGAACGAAGCATGCACTATTGGAGGAATGCAGGGCTGCAGTGTAGAGCAAAGATTACCAGATTGAGCCAGAGGCTCTCAATATACAACATTCAAAGCCTGAATCAGCAGGGGAAAAACAGTTCCAATTGCCTGGGTATCCTCATAGAAGAGGCTACTACTGACTTGAAGCCTTGGCTGAATAATTGGTGATAATCATCTCAATTTGGAAATGAATCAGACAACATTATCCTGGAGGCACAAAGAGTTCCAAACAAAATAGCAGACAAGACACATTATAATAAAGCTGTTGAAAGCCAATGACAAGGACAGAATACTAAAAACATCAGGAAAGGAGGCGGTAACTGATGAGGGAACAACAATCAGATTGTCAGTCATCTTTTCAGGAGATGCCTGCCAAGCAGGAAGGGTTTGGCAGGAGAGAATTAAAGCACTTAAAGAGAAAGATTCCACCCCATAATTGTTTACCCATCAAGATAAACATTCAAGACAGAAGGAAAATTAAGGACCTTCACTGAAAAGCAAAACTAAAAGAATTTATCAACACCGAGTCACAATGAAAGAAATCTTAAAGGGGTTATTATAAAGCAACACAACAATGAATATAAAGACAACAAAAACCTAAATTATTTAACATGGAGGAGAGTAACAATCTAGGCCATCAGAACAAGACCAGACCATCCAACAACTCACACAAATAGCTCATCATATATTCAACTCAGCAAAACCTCAAGCAGAAAATTGAAGTAACACAGAAATGAAATAAACATAAAAGACCTCAAAGAAATAAAGACAAGCCAAACAAAAACCAAAACTTAACAAAATGGCAATGAGCACTTGTGTCTTCATAACCATCTCAAATGTAAATGGCATGAATTTACCAGTCAAAAGATGGCATGGCTGCACAATGTCAAAATGGCCTCCTGCTGCTTACAAGAACCCACCATATCAACAAAGACAAGCACAGATTTCATGTTAAAGGCTCGAAGACAGTTACACAAGCAAATGGCAGCAAAAAGAAAAGCCAAGAACAGCTACACTTGTGTCAGATATAACAGACTTCCAATTAAAAAAAGTGACAGATGGATTAAGGGTATAAAACAGCAAGAAACATAATCATAAATATATATGCACTAAATGATGGCATGCCAAGATACATAAGAATTAAGATAGATCAGAACTAAAGAGAGACACTGACAACACAGTAATTCTAGGGAATATTTATGACTCACTTACAATAGACAGAACAATAGTCTTAAATGAGGAGCAAGACCAAATAGGTCTACCAGACATCTACAGAACACTCCACCCAAAAACCACTACATACATTTTTACAAACCATGGAACATTTTCAAGAATAGACCATGTTAGTACACATGTCAATTGTCCAAAAATCTACAAAGATCAAAATTATATTTAGTATTCTCTCTGACTCTAATGCCATGAAGTTAGAAATCAACTATATGAAAAAATCGTAAAAAAAAAAAGCTATGACCACATGGAAGTTAAACAATGTGCTGCTTAAGAGTTATAGGGTAAAAGAGGAAATTAAGGCAGAAATTTAAAAATACCTTGAGACAAATGAAAATGATGATACAAGCTACCAGCATTATGGGTTGCAGCAGAAGTAGTCTTAAGGGGGAATATAATTACAATACAATCCCACATTAGGAAAAATCCCAATCTAATACTATAACTAAAGTAACCTGAAAAGGGAGGAACAAGCAAGATTCAAAGTTGTTGGAAGGAAATAATTAAAATAAGAGCTCAAGTAAATGAAATAGAAATCAAAAAACTATACAAAAAAATCAGTTAAAGTAGGAGTTGGCTCTACAGAAAGATAAATGAAATACATAAACCTCTAACTAAGCTAACAGAGAAAATAATAAAATCACAAATGAAAGAAATCAATGTAGACAGCACAGAAATACAAAGTATCAAAAGATTACTATAAGCAACTACATGCCAATAAATTCAGAAAACTTGAAGAAACAGACAAATTTCTAGGTCGGTATAGTCTACCAAGTCTAACTCAGGAATAGACAGATGCACTGAGCAAACCAATCACAAGCATGAAAATTGAAGCAGTAATTTAAAATAGTCCAAAAAACAAAAGCCTAGGACCACAACATTTTTTCTCAGATTGTCCAAAAAATAAAAATAAACAGAGTTTTACTGCATTATATAGGAAGACTCCTCTGTGTCCATCTCAGGAATGGCTTAAGAATCAAAACAGAACCAGAAGTACCTCCAACCTGCACAGAAACCAGAAGCTCCAGCCCTGGGCTTGGGCATCCCCAGCCGGCTCTTTTGCTTTTGTCCCTAAGTATCTATACCCCTGGCCTCAGAGGGCTTCCACGGCACCCAGACTGTGCTGCTCCACATGCCAGAGTACAAAACCTATTTTTCCTGATGTTTCTATTATGGCAATTTTTTTTTACATTTTATTTCACCTCGCTCCTTTTTTTTAAAGATTTATTTATTCATTCAAGAACTAAGGTACAAGCCAGAGGTGCAGAGGGTGAGAGGATTCACCAGAGACAGAGCAGGGAACAGAACAGGCAGACTGACTGAAAGACACTGCTGAGGGGAGCAGCGGGCGAGACAGGAGAGGTCTGCTGCACCATGTGGGTCACCTCCCTGGCCGGAGATTGAACTCGTGCAGCAGAGGCTGCGGACAGCTTCACAGTGCTTCGCTCAACCCCTTGTGCCACCAGGGGGGCCCTTTGCAGTATTTTTAAAACCTGTATAAAGGTCCTGCTTAGGACAGGTTAACCATTGAGTTTTTGTTCCCATTTTCTATTTAATTAGTTCTTTAAGTTGTTCTTAAAGGACAGGAAAAGTAACAGGCAGTGGTCCCTATCCATGGCCATGAGAAACTTTAGAAAAATGTACTGTGGGAGTGTGGCCTAACCAGGCAGCTTTGAAAATTAAAGTCAAAATTGAAAATCAAGTGTTTCTGATACACAGTAAGGGTAAAAACCACCAATGTAGAGAATCTCTCATCCAACTTCAATAGACGATAGGGGGATACCCAGAGAAATTAATTGCTGGGCCACAATCTCACCGCTACTGGCTAGCCTGGAGTCCTAACCTGGTTGCCCCACAGCACACCAGCCTCTCTACTGGGGTCTCTTCGGAGCTGAACACTGTGGAAGAAACCCAAGATTTCTGCACAGCCCGCCCGCAAGGACTGCTTGCACAGGAGCCATACTCTAAGTGCAGGAGCCGTTAGAACATGCCTCTTTCATGAGCTGTAAGAATGAGCTGGAGAATGAAATAAACACCTCGCTCCCTGTAAGTTAGGTGTGGTCCCTGGGTTTTTGGGAAGTCCCTGATGCAGGCTGGGAAGTCCCCAAGGTGGGCAAGCAAGTCTAGGCACCCTCCTGGCACACAAGCACCAAGCAATAAAGCAGCATCTGCTTAGGTGAGTAACGGCGCAGGCGTTACTTAGAGAATTTCAAGGACTTCTTTCTGCAAATCCCAGCCACACTGGAAGTAAGGACCGTGGCCGCCAGCCATGCCCAGCCACCCACCGCCTATCCCCAGCTAAGTGGTTTCCCCTTCCTAGACAGGCACACGGCCCCAGTTTACTTTACCCTTCCCTTAGGGCCACAGTCCCCTTTCATGGCCCTAAGCAAACTTTCCTTGGCAGGGGGTCACAACAGACTCCAGACAGAGAAATGACATTGATCCAAACTTTTTCAAAGGGAAAGAAAAAAAGATTATTTCCGAGTTTGTTTTTTGTGGGCAGCTGGGGAAAAAATCTACCAAATACCAACACCTCTCTAAATGGTTTCTTGCCAGGACCATGATGACGGGTGCTGAGAATGCAAGTTTCCCGCAAAGAGAAAGTGACACATCACTGAGTCAAGGACAGGCCTAGCCCTGGCTGAAAATTCCCTGTCAGAACCAGATTACACTTTCACTGTAAGAAGCTTAAATGAGGGCAAGATGAAGTCATACCAATGGATCATTTCTCAACATGATCAACAGACTGAGTTCTCCAAGACTATCCTTTGGAAGGGGAGCGGTTTCCAGCACTTTGGAGGGTAGTGTCTGACACTAAGTCTGTACCCACTGTACCTACCCACCCCATGAATAACCCAGAGAAGTTGAGTGAGCCAAGGAGTAAATACAGTGGGCATTTGTGGCCAGGAATGGAGGGAGGGGGCCAAGGAAGATAGATTGAAACCGCACTGTAAGCACTGGTGTGCAGCCTGTGAGCAGAAAACTGGTCTGTGAGCAAATATCTGTGACAGGCTCAGGCTATGAGGTTTGAGAATAAACCCAACCCGGGACTTGCTAACTAAATGCATGTGTTTTTTCTCCTCCTGCTCCCCACTCCTGAACCTCCCCACCCCTCCCTCTCTTTCCCTTGCCTTCTGCCTTCCCCCTCCCGCCCTCTCTTTTTCTCTCTGGCTTTATGGACCAAGAGCTATAACATCTTTGGATAATATAAGTACTTAAATACCAAAAGCAAAAAAAGTCCACAAATCTCTATTGACAAAATTTGAAACATAATGAAGTTGAATTTTTTGTAACACCTCCTAAAATTATGTTCTTTTGGGGGCAATAATCATTTGATTTATTGGGGTCCAAAGTTAGTATTTCCCATGATCAAAATCAATTGCAAAGATTCATGTGTTAATGCTGTAAATGCCATTTTATGCATCTCTGAAATTGCACACAAACAGTAAATTCCAAATGAACATGATTTTAATTAAGCATATTCACCACTTGGATGGCATTTAAGAAATTTTATTAATCTTCTCTTAATAATTTTCTTATGACATATCCCTACAATTGCAGAGTCTTTACTTCCATTTGAAATTAGGTGGAAGCTCTTCAACTGCACAGTTAAATGAATTTTGAAATAAGGAAATTTGCTCTTAGGCCTGAATTTAGGACTGAAAAGCAATGCTGGCACGCACTTTGAGTTTGGAATGAAGATTTCAAAGATTTCATTTCTTATTTTAACTTTTGATAGCACAAGAAGTACACTAAGAATATTCACATAACTGGGGATATAAATGTTGTCATCTAAATGCCTTTACTTCAATAATAGGTTTTTATCCAAGTGTTTAGATTGAATTTATCAAGTCTGCAGCAAAAGATAATTTCCAACACCATGCAGTGTTCACTAATAACTACTAAAGGCAGGTCTTCCTGTTCAGAAAAAATTATCTCAATCCTGAGATAAAAAATAAAATTGGAAGTAAACTTTAGCTGCTGCTAAGTCCTCAATTTGCTGTGTGGTAGCAGCAAATTAGAATAGTTGGCTATTTATAGACATTCACAGACCTGACTAGTTCTGAGCAAAGACCTGAACAAATCAAATCCACCTTTGGCATATCACTTGTTCAGTAACTCAAGACAAATTCAAGTATCTTCAAAATACCTAGTGATAAAAACAGACATGGATTTTATAACAACTCACATTTTCATAAGCTTTGCAAATTTATCCAGCAAAGTCTTTTTCTGCTCTACATGCTTTCATCATTAGCTGTAAAACATCTTAGCAGGTTCCACTACAGATGGTGCTGAATTCATGCTTTCTTGATTGTTTAAATATTCTAACCTGTAGCTGTTCTATACAGACTATTGAAGGAAGCTAACTTTCCAGTCACTTCAAACTCAAGAAATACAACTACGGCTCAAGAAAACAACTGAACAATAGTCGGATTTGTCAACCCAGGAGGGGTCCAGTGGACTATGGTGGAGGACCTCTGTGCCTGGGCGGTAGGTGAGGTGTGGGAACATGTACCTCAAGAGATGTGAGCCTATAACTCTAAATTATATGTGATGTTGTATACCAACATTAAAAAAAATAGAGAGAGTTTGGGCCTCCCCGGTGGCGCAGCGGTTGAGCACTGGGTTGTGAAGCTGCCCACAGCCTCTGCAGTGCCAGTTCGATCCCCGGCCACCAGGCGAGGGTCCCACATGACGCGCAGACCTCTCCTGCCACCCACTTCTCCCCTCAGCAGTGTGCTTCAACAGTCTGCTTGTTCTGCTCCCCGCTCTGGTGAATTCTCTCACCCTCCTGTGCTTCTGACTGTACCCACTGTTTATATAAAATAAATAAAAATAAATCTTTAAAAAATATATATAAAGAGAGAGTTTTAGAAATAATAAAGTGGAACAAATAATCTTATTTTTTAAAAAAATAGCCATGGAAAACCATTCAAAACTACTTGCCTTGTTAGTTTGCTATTGATACTGCACCCCAAATCCTCCACTCTGAGTAACCATTCCTGCCTAAAGACTGCTAGTTTGTGAATAATTCTGTTTTCTCTGAACACAATTTTTCAGCTCCAGCAAAGAAACATGATTTCATTAAAGGGAGAAAGCACAAATACACAGAATCATAAATGAAAGAGGAGAAATCACAACGGACACAGCAGAAATCAAAAGAATAATCAGTAACTACTATGAACAGTTATATGGAAACAAGTTCAACAATCTAGAGGAGATGGACAAATTCCTACAACTCTACAATCACCCAAAGCTAGATAAAGAAGAAATAGAACACCTAAACAGACCAATTACAAGCAGCGAAATTGAAATGGTAATTAAAAACCTCCCCAAAAACAAAAGCCCAGGACCTGATGGATTTACAAATGAATTCTACCAAACATTCAGAGACGAATTAGTGCCTATCCTTCACAAACTCTTCCAAAAAATTGAGAAGGAAGGGACAATACCAAACACGTTCTATGAAGCCAATATTACACTAATACCAAAACCGAATAAGGACAACACAAAAAAGGAAAACTATAGGCCAATCTCCCTAATGAACACTGATGCAAAAATCCTCAATAAAATTTTAGCTATCAGAATCCAACAATGTATCCATAAGATAATTCACCACGACCAAGTTGGATTCATTCCAGGGGCACAAGGATGGTTTAACATCCGAAAATCAATCAACGTTATCCAACACATCAACAAAAAGAAATATAAAAACCATATGATAATATCAATAGATGCTGAGAAAGCTTTCGACAAAGTGCAACACCCATTCATGATAAAAGCCCTTGAAATTCTTGGGATACAAGGAACATACCTCAACATCATAAAGGCCATCTATGACAAGCCAACAGCCAGTATCATTCTCAATGGTGAAAAGCTGAAAGCAATTCCATTAAGATCTGGAACAAGACAAGGATGTCCACTCTCACCACTGCTTTTCAATATAATACTGGAAGTCCTAGCCAGAGCAATAAGACAAGAGAAAGACATCCAAGGAATCCAAATAGGAAAAGAAGAAGTCAAACTATCACTATTTGCAGATGATATGATAATATACATAGAGAACCCCAAAATCTCCACAGAAAAACTAATTCAACTCATCAATCAATTCAGTAAAGTGGCAGGATACAAAATCAACACGCAAAAGTCAGTAGCCTTCCTATACACAAACAATAAATCTGAAGAAGAAGAAATCAAAAAAACCACCCCTTTTATTATCGAAACAAAAAAAATCAAATATTTGGGAATAAATCTAACAAAAGAGGTAAAGGACCTATACAAAGAAAACTATAAAACACTGTTAAAAGAAATAGAAGAAGACACAAAGAAATGGAAAGACATCCCCTGCTCATGGATTGGAAGAATAAACATTATTAAAATGGCCATCCTACCAAAAGCAATATACAGATTCAATGCTATTCCAATCAAAATCTCAATGGCATTCTTCAAAGAAATAGAACAATTATTGATGAAATTCATATGGAATCACCAAAAACCCCGAATAGCCAAAGCTCTCCTGAAAAAAAAAGAAGGAAATGGAGGCATCACACTCCCAGACTTCAAACTATACTACAAAGCCATAATCATCAAAACTGCATGGTATTGGAACAAGAACAGACGTACAGACCAATGGAATCGAATAGAAAATCCAGAAATAAACCCACAGATTTATGGTCAACTAATCTTTGACAAAGGAGCAAAGACTATGCATTGGAGCAAAGAAAGTTTGTTCAATAAATGGTGCTGGGAAAACTGGGTCGCTACATGCAAAAGAATGAAGCTTGACCACTACCTCACACCATACACAAAAATCAACTCAAAATGGATTAAAGAACTAGACATAAGACCTGAAACCATAAAATACATAGAAGGAAATATAGGCGAAACACTACGGGATTTGCACATCAAAGACATCTTTACAGACACATCACCCAAAGCAGTGATAGTGAAGAGAAAGATAAACAGCTGGGACTACATCAAATTAAAGAGCTTCTGCACAGCAAAAGAGACAATAACAAAAACAAAGAGAAACCCCACCAACTGGGAGAACATTTTTGCACCCAACACTAATGATAAAGGACTGATCACAAAAATCTGCAAAGAGCTGATGAGACTCAGCAACAACAAAGAAAATAATCCAGTCAAAAAATGGGCAGAAGAGCTAAAAAGAAACTTCTCTGAAGAGGAAATGAAAATGGCCAACAGACATATGAAAAAATGTTCAACATCACTTGTAATCAGGGAAATGCAAATCAAAACTACCATGAGATACCATCTCACACCAGTGAGAATGGCACATATTAAAAAAACTAGCAACAACAAATGTTGGCGAGGATGTGGAGAAAAAGGAAATCTTGTGCACTGTTGGTGGGAGTGCAAACTGGTCCAACCACTATGGAGAGCTGTGTGGAGATTTCTGGACCTACTAAACATAGAGCTTCCATATGATCCAGCAATTCCACTCCTAGGTATTTACCCAAAGGACACAGAAACATCAATTCCAAAGAGCACCTGCACTCCTATGTTTATAGCAGCACTGTTTACAATAGCTAAGCTTTGGAAACAACCCAAATGCCCAAAAATAGATGACTGGATCAAGAAGATGTGGTACATATATACCATGGAATATTACTCAGCATTCAAAAAAGATAAACACATGCAATTTGCAGCAACATGGATGGCACTGGAAGGGATCATGCTCAGCGAAATAAGCCAAAAAGAAAAAGAAAAATACCGGATGGTCTCACTCATAGCAGGAATCTAGAAAACTTAAATAAGGGACCAGGAAAATGAATATAAGAAAGTGAAAATCAAAATCAACAAAAAAACTATGAACCAGAGACACTTTTTGGGGGGTGGGGGGCGGGAGGGGAAGGATTGGGGTCAGAATGGGGCGTTTGCAATTGTATGGGGGAATATAAAAATAAAATTTAATATTTAAAAAAAAAAAAAAAAAAAAAGAAACATGATTTCATTAACATCATCAATGAATGGTTTTTCTGGCTTGGCTAACCAACAAGCTACTTGGAAACTTAGATTGCAACCGCATTTTCATTTTTTATTTCTTGTGAAGAAACTTTGCCATATGAGATAGTTGATTTTAAATTCTCATCTTTCATTATTGCGTTCCTGTGAATTGGTCATATTATCCTGTCCTTAGGCTGATGGAACATACGGTGTATTCTTTCAATGCAGGGAGAGACTTATGTCATAAACACAATGCTTGCCATCTTATTCAGTATCAAAGTAACACATACTTCATTGTGCCTTTTAAGGACAACATACTGAGTCTACTTTTCTCTTTGTTTTGTGGAACATTCATTTATAATAAAAACCTGAAGAAAAATGGCATAGAAGGAACAGATCTCAACACTAATAAAGGTTATACATCACAAACCCACAGCTAACATCATAGCCAATGGTGAAAAACTGAAAACTTGTCCTCTAAGAGGAAGTACAAGATAATGATGTCCATTTGCACTACTGGAAATACTGGGATATATATGTTGGAAATCCTACCTTTAGCAGTTAGCAAGATATAAAAGGAATCCAAACTGGGCAAGAAGTAAACTCCTTATCACTATCATCACTGGATATGATAATCAAGTATATAGAAACCCTAAAGACTCCACTAAAAAAACTATCCCAATAAAAAATTTCAGTGACATTCTTCAAAGAAATAGAACAAAAATTGATGAAATTCATATGGAGCCACCAAAACCCCCAAATAGCCAAAGCTCTCCTGTAAAAAAAAAAAAAAAGAAGAGAATGGAGGTATCACACTCCCAGACTTCAAACTATACCACAAAGCCATAATAATCAAAACAGCATGGTATTGGAACAAGAATAGGCACATAGACCAATGGAACCATATAGAAAATCCAGAAATAATCCCACAGATTTATGGTCAACTAATCTTTGACAAAGGAGCAAAGACTATGCATTGGAGCAAAGAAAGTTTGTTCAATAAACGGTGTTGGGAGAACTGGGTCGCTACATGCAAAAGAATGAAGCTTGACTACTACCTCACATCATGCACACAAACCAACTCAAAATGGATTAAAGAACTAGACATAAGACCTGAAACCATAAAATGTATAAAAGAAAATATAGACAAAACACTACATGGCACACATCAGTAACATCTTTAAAGACACATAACCCAAAGCAGTGATAGTGAAGGCAAAGATAAACAGCTGAGACTATATCAAATTAAAGAGTTTCTGTAACAGCAAAAGAGACAGTAACCAAAATAGACAGACACCCCACCAATTGGAAGAAAATTTTTGCACACAACACTAATGATAAAGGACTGATCACAAACATCTACAAAGAGCTGAGGAGGGGCATGTTTTTATTGAATTTCATGCTGCTAGAGCTTTCAACTCTGAAAAGCAGTGCCTTAAGTTCTTTGGTTATACATTTTTTTAAGATTTATTTATTTATGTATGCAAGAATTGGAGTGTAAACCAGAAGTGCAGGGGGTGAGAGGATTCACCAGAGAGAATGGGAAGCAGAACAGGTGGATCTACTGAAATACACTGCTGAGGGGAGCAGTGGGCGAGGCAGGAGAGGTCTGCTGTGCCATATGGGTCAGTTACCTGGTTAGCAGGGGATTGAACTCATGCTGCAGTGGCTGCCTTTAGCTTGATAGCACTGAGATTTTAACCCCTGCCCCACCAGGAAGGCCCCTGGCTATACTTTCAATTCCAGAAATTCTGTTTCACTGGTACAAATTCAATCATTAATTTTTAAAAATTTTTTTTTTTTATAGAGGCATGTTTTATTTATTTATTTATTTATTTGTTTGTTTGTTTGTTTTGTTTATACAAGCACTGGGTACAGTCAGAAGCGCGGGAGGGTGAGAGAATTCACCAGAGCCAGAGCGGGGAGCAGAGCAGGCAGAAGGACCGAAGTACACTGCTGAGGGGAGCAGCGGGCGGCAGGAGAGGTCTGCGCGCCATGTGGGACCCTCCTCTGGTGGCCGGGGAGCAGCCGGGGATCGAACTGGCGCCGCAGAGGCTGCGGGCAGCTTCGCAACCCAGCGCTCAACCGCTGCACCACTTGGGAGGCCCTCAATCATTAATTTTTAATTTGAGGAATGTTAGTGTAAATTTCAGTAAAATTTGTCATTTTTCTTTGAAGAGTGCCGTTGAAATTTTGATAGGGATTTTATTGAATCTGTATATTGCTTTGGGTAAAACGGCCATTTTGACAGTGTTAATTCTACTAATTCATGAGCAGGGACTGTTTTTTTCATTTCTGTATTTCCTCCATTTAGTTTCATTTTACAGATGCTTTACCTCCTTTGTTAAGGCTTACCCTTGCATATTTAATTCCTTTTGATGTGATAGTAAAATCGATTGTTTTCTTGATTTCTTTCTCTTCTATAATTGTTGTTTGCATATAGATATGGAACAGATTTTTATAAATGGATTTTATAGCCTGTGAATTTACTGTATTGATTTGTTTTGAATAGTTTTTTTTAGTGGAGTCTTTAGGGTTTCTATACACTTGATTATCACATGCAGTGATGATAGTGATAGGTCTCACACACAGCTGGAATTTAGAAAACCTAAATAAGGGACCAGGAAAAAAGACTAATTACAATTAAGTAAAAATCAAAATCAACAAGCAACTATAAACCAGAGACACACTACGGGGGGGCAGGGAGGTTGTAGGATCAAAACAAGGCGGGGGTGGGAATTGTATGGGGACTATAACTAAGATGAAAATGCATACATTCTACAAAAATGAAAAATGATGTAAAAAAATGTATAAAATTAAAAAATGAAAAAATAATTTAAAAAATAGAAAAAAAGGAAAAAAATGTTCCTCAAGAGTTATTTGCAATCCAAAATTAAAATATTAACTTGAATTGCAAAGTAATAATGCCATTATACCTGGGACTTAAATTAGTACCAATAATCAAAAGCAACACATTACAAAAATCCAAGGAAACCCACCATGAAAACAGTATTTCTAAAGATATCAGAGTTAAATACCTTCGTGTGTTTTTAGATTCCAGTGAGTTTTCCAAGGAGGAAATTTAGAGGTAAAAGATTCATAACATAAAATATTCATAATATCGTCCTTTGGCCTTTCCACATTTATTTCCTCTCAAGGTACTTCTAACACAATTTTGGAAACCTAAATTCTCATCCCCTCATGAACCAACATGTAAACATAAATAATCCCTGGTTTTAGCACTTGAACAGTAGAAGGGTGAAGTATGTGGGTGTGAAATGGAGTCTGCAATCTAAAAATAGGCCTATGTGCACGGTCCAAAGTCAGCTTACAAGAGGAGCGCTAAAGAATTCCTGACATTGCCTGAACCAACATCTAGAAGAACTTGCATCTCTTATTTCAAACTTCTCTTGCTTGTTTTCTCTTTTTTAAGAACAGAATGGAAGCCCAGTCAGTCACCTGTAGTCTAGGAGAAGTTTGCCTTTGCATTTGCCACAGATACATACCACATCTAGAAGATAATTCTCTGGGGTTTTTAGGGATGTGTTCTGATTTCTTCTCAGAAATTCATACCATTTCCCTTTGAATTCATCAAAAAACTTTTGTGCTCAAAATTCATTGTCCCACAGTTTGTTTCAAAAGCCCTATGAGCATGTGCTGAATGGAGCTATATTATAATTTCCTTAGAAAATGGATTTGGTGGGCCTCCCTGGTGGCGCAAGGGGTTAGGCACCACACTATAAAGCAGTCCTCAGTCTCTGCAGCATGAGTTCGATCCCCGGCTGGCCAGGGAGCAACCCACATGGCGAAGCAGACCACTCCTGTCTCACCCGCTGCTCCCTCAGCAGTGTGTTTCAGTCAGTCTGCCTGTTCTGCTCCCCACTCTGTCTCTGGTGAATCCTCTCACCCTGTCCGCCCCACCATCTCTGGCCTATGTCCCAGCTCTTGTATGAAGAAAGCAAGAAAGAAAGAAAATGGATTTGGTATATGAACAAAAGTACACCCATAACTGAATATAACCCTGGACATTTCCACCCCTTTAGGCCCAGGCTTCCTGACCACAAGACTCTCAAATCCAAAGGCCAAGAGCTACTAAGTGTTTGCTCCAGCTACATTAAGTCCTATAGCAGTTCCCTGTTTCATTTCTAGATTCTTCAGTTCAGCCACCATACCAGGCACAGTGGACCTAGCAAGTCTGAACCAAAAAAGGAGTTTCTTTCAGATGTTTGAAATTAGATCCTAAGGCTCACTTGAAGTTTCCACGTTCATTCTTTTGATTTATGGGTCTCATTACTGGCGAAGCCGAAATAACTCTCTTCTCTTTCTCCACTAGTAGCTTCAAAGCACAGTACGCTTGGTTACCCAAGTACATTAAAACTAATTTAAATCATCATCTCAACTACCAGTGTGCTCAACAAACCAGAAAAGACCCTGGAATCCAAAATATATGGCCACATTTTATACTTAATAGGACAGAAATGGGCAAATCCATCAACATAATGGTATAGCTTTTTCTGAGCACATGCACAATATTTCTTAAAGGTTGTACTGCCTAATGCTTTTAAAAATGAAATTCACATCATCCTTCTGCTCCTGAAAAACTTAGTTGACAATAAGCACTTCTAAGGATCATTCCAAGAGGCAGAGAAAGAGCATGGCTGTGAAAGCAAGTCGACAACCTACATATGCAAAAACTACAGGCAAAATTAACACGGTGCCACCACACACATGTCCTTGTAGCACCATCATGTCAATCATATGCCTGTGATGTTACTTTCTGAGCCTAAAAGGAAACGCTGTTTCTCCTCAGACATTTATACTGACATTTTTAAAATTAACAATTGAATTAGTACCAGTTAAACAGAATTTCTGGAATCAAAAGTATCACCAAAGAACATGAGGCATTGCTTTTTGGTCTGAAAACTTGAGGAGTATGAACTTCAATAAAGTGTTTTTAATATGCTGCTAATGCAAGCAGTCCACGCCCAATGAATCTTCTGCGTATTTATCACTATATAGCAAACTGTAATTCCATATGTGGAAAATTTTCTAGAATATTCCTTTTTGAAAAGGAAAAAATAATGAAACAGAATGATCAACTGCTTGATTCAGTGGAAAGAACTAAGATTAGAAGCTATGGGGGGAAAAGGAGTCATTAGAGCTGGCTTTGTGTAGGCAAATAATTTAAGCTTTGAAAACTTTAGTTTCTCATCTATAAAATAAAGGAGGCAGGGTAGTTGACTTCTCATTACCTTGAAGAATGTTCATCAATGGTCTTTGCAGGGATTAGTCTCTTTGAAGTAACAGTTTTTAATGCTGAGTGTAATTCAATTACTAAATGCTTATTACTTTCACGAATATTGGCAAATTTCTACATATTTCCTTACAAGTATCCATGGTCTACAAGAGCTTTAGGAAAATCATAAAATGCTTCTCATTTAACAGTTACCACTTTGAGCAAGTGGAAAAGTCCCAATTTATCCAGGCCAAAGTAACTGGAAACCAAAGATAGGAGCATTCCTAAGTTTCTTACTTGTACCCAGGAATCAAACTGAAAGAGCTAGTAATGGTCAAAAAGATTCTTTGACTAAAACAATGTTCATATAACACAACCTAAAGAGTAGAATTAATGAGTCCGAAGTAACAAATATGTTTAAATAAATAAAGGCGACAGGACAAATCCTCACAGAAGAATTCTAAATAATACAAAATGATGTGTCCACCTTCCAGAGGTAAAGCTTAATTAATTCCTTTTCCCCTCAGATGTTAACGGTACTTAGTGATTGGCTTCCAGAGAAAAAACATGGAATGGGAAAAGATTTTACAGCAGAAAGAAATGTGGCAGCTACTACCAATCAAGGTCGATATCCCAAGTGGTAAGTCATGTTCCCATCATATACCACCTCCTATGTGATGAGAAAGGTCCCTCACCTTTGCAAAACCCACGGAGAAGTCCAATCTTGAAAAAGCATCAGTAACTGAGCCCAAATTGAGAGACATCCTATAAAATACTTTCCAAAAAAAAGGGGAGGGGGGGAGAATTAAACACTGTCATACTATGAAAGATTAAGGAGCCATTACAAATAGTATAAAATTGTACCCTGGACTGGATACTGGAACAGAAAAAGGACATCAAGTGTATAAACTGATGAAATGAGAATAAAACTTGTAGTTTGGTTACTGCCATTATACCAATGGTAATTTTTCCCTTTGACAAATGTAACATATCATACGAAGTAACAGAAGAAACTAGGTGAATAGCATGTAGGCACTCTATATTGTCCTTTCAACTTTTCTGTATATCTGAAGCTATTCCAAATAAATTCATCGATCTAGTATTAACTCAAATGTTTAAGTATTTTAGAGTCAACTATATTTCATGGTGATTCAGACTACATTGACATGCTGAAATAAAATATATCAGTCACCCAAGAAGTTTTGAAATAGGTTAAATATTCTAGCACCTTGTGGATGTTCCAAAAAGAAAAGGTAGACACACACTCATAATTTAAACCACTATTTCATGGGAACTCATGATTTTGTGGAATTATAAAGAAAATCCTTCCCTTTTCCAAAGAAGAAAACTCCCGATTCATCTAGGTACCGAGACCTGCCACCCAAAACTCCAGGCCCAGATTTTAAAGTGAGGACTAAGAAAGCAATACAGAAGAGTGCCGAGTCACTGATTTTATGGGGAATTGTGTTTTCCCAACAGTTAAGAGAACATTTCCATTAAACCACTTGTAGAATTGGGGATTTCTCACAACACCTGGCATCTGGGATTTGTCCCCCAGTCAGACATCTGTTTGGGCAGTGCAGTGAGCAATTGTGCCCCCAATCTCCATGCCTGTCTGAGCAGGAAAAAAGATGAGAAGGAACATGGCAGAAGGGAGATGAGAGCTGTGAGGGGAATAGCCTGCACTTACGTCAACTGATGGCAAAGAGCAGTGGCCTCCATGAGTCAAGCGGACATCAGAGAAAAGTAAGAAGGTGGCAACCCCATGTGTCCACACTGTGATGTTCTTCCCTAGCACTCAGGAGGACTACATTTCCCAGCCTTCCTTGAAGCTCAGGTAGGACCATGTGAACAAGTTCCTCTTGAGTAGATGAAAATAATGTTCCACTTCTAAGTACAAGCAAAAGTGGGTATGAGACAACTCTGCCATATACTAAAACTAATGAACTGTGCATTTTAACTGGGTAGATTTTATGGAAAGTTAATTACAGCTCAGAAAAGCTGTTACCCAATAAGTGCAGATGTGAGTCTTCAAGCTCTTTCTCCTGCCTTCAAGGCTGGGAGATGAGACTATGAAATGAAGGGTTGCAAAATCAAAGCAACTTGGGCACAATGGGAAGAGTGCCCGCCTGGTGAGCAGTGCCTGCCCTGCAGGATTGTGATGTGAATGAGTGAAGTACTGATGTTATTGTAGCCTAGCCAGCTGTATTACTATAAGATACTTTGAGTTATCTTGCTGAGATCCTACCAAAGGTGGCTGGCCACAGATATCATCAGTGGGTGCCTGCCCACACATCCCTCCTCCCTGCCCCAGCCTCGTAGACTGCAAGCACAGACCAAGCACCACTTTCTCCCTCCACCACTCTAGCCCCAACTCTCCTTTAATCAGCTATTTGAGTGGGATTTCAAAACTGAAAATGACACAAAAACCATGGCATTTAATCAAGACATCAGATTTAAACCAAGCCTGGTTATAAAATGGTCATTAGAAAAAAATAAAACCATTTATTGTTGATACTGCTCAATAAACCAGAAGTTCCTGTAGCAGCCCAGCCCCTGCTTAGCCTTACCTTGCATCTTGACCCTAATGTCTTTCTCTTGTACAACGCAGGTTTATTGTGAACAAAAGTATGGGTGTTAAGTGGCAAACTGGGTGGCTTCTTCAATCCAGCTCCCTCCCCACAGCCTCGCCCTGGCAGTGCCTCCCAGCTCTCAGGTGAACAAGGTTTTGCACCCTGTACTTCGAAAGGACATACTATTTTATGGATTAATTTCTTAAATATCTGCAGGACAACAGTACCACCCATGGCCACGTAGCATGTAAAAAGTCAGCAATTTTGAAATGCCTGTCTTGCAAGAAAAACTCCTCACCACATTCAGCAAGTCCTTTCATTCACTCCTGTTGCCATCTGTGATACAAAAGATTGTCGGGACCATTCCCATCTCATTGCTAAGCACTGTAAAGTTTATTGCCTACTCAACATATCATCTGTGAATCTACATCTTCCTCGGGTACAAATACGCCTCTCTGAAGTAATGTATACTCATACTCCTCCCTTGAAATACCTGGGACTGCAAACCCTGCCACTGACCTGGCCTTTCGAGCCCAAGAAGGCAGCAGGGCCAGTCTGCATATTGACTTTTAGTAAAGTTCACTGTCTAATTAAGGCAGAAGTAAATATAAGCAGATATATTTGGTGTCCACTGCAGTGGACACCAAAGCACCTGCACTACACTTGTACCCAATTACCTGTTTTCCTCGACTAGCAGACAGTAACAATATGGCTCTCCTCCAGGGAAATCTGGAAGATGTTTACTATACTAATAGCATCTTTGGTGGTTGTCTTACCTGCAAGTACCTGACTAGTCCTCTAAGGAATGGGCTCAATTGCAGTCATACACCTCCTTGTATTAAGTGCTCAAATCTCTTTCCATCATAATCACTTGCTGCCTCAAATCTTCAACTGCTTCCGGATCCCTGGCTGCTTTTGTTTTTTCATTATCATCACAACAAATCTCTAAATCCACCACTTCAAAATGCCAGGTAACATCACTGCGTCTCTTATTCAGGGCTTATCCCTTTGTCCTTTCAAAATGAGATTTCTACCCTTTAACAATTCCATGTAAAAGGTCTAAGAACATTTCAATATTTGAAAAAAAATTAAAAACTGAACATAAAGCCTATGAATCAACAGAACATCTGACCCTCACCCCGCTCCCTGTCTACAGCCCCGACCCCCTACTACCAGATTAACTTGCCCACAAAATCAATTCACCTGCTGTGTTCAGCCTCAGTAGGAACACTCCACAGAGAGCATGCTCAGCCCATTTCTCCGGGCATTTCCTCCCCATTCAGTCTGCCAAGTACTATCCATCCATCCACAGCCAAGCCTGCAACCCCTGCTCTCCTACCACTCTCTGGGCTTCACCTACCACTTACTGGGCTCTTTTCTTCACAAAGCCTTATTTTCCACTGTCCTTCCCTAAGCAAAGGATAGCGCAATGTACAGTGCATAAACGAGGCCCACCCTATAAGATGGGTTCATTTATTAAATAATATATAGGATTTTTCTAATTATAGGTACGTAATCAGGAACACACATTATCTGGGGTCCTCCTTTGAATAAATCAGAAAAGATTTTTTTTCTTGGCTAATTATTAATTACCCCAGGAAGAGAATCAAAGCTGCTTACACAAGAGCTGAAAAGACCCTGGGCTCAGTCCCACTGCTTTAAAGTCTTCCTAACTTCCTCTGGCACAGGACTTCCTGCAATAACGTTTTCAAGCTGAGACAGGGAGTTTTGCTATGCCATCACCGAAGTGGATCTGCCAAGCACACCCTCTAGAATGGTGCTTCACAGCAACTTGGAGATTACAGACCTCTTTGAGGCTGAGGAGAGCTATGTAGCCATTCTCCATTAAGATACTTCAACACAGAAGTGTGCAGACACTGGGGTGGGGGGTAGGGGTGGGGGTCCGGATGCCTTGAAAGCCTCAAATCCCAGTACAAGGCTGACTGGTTTTTCCAGTATCACAGAGCCTGGAAGTCAGGTGATGGGAAAGAAGTGTTTCAGCCTTAGATTCCTTACCAGGAGTTTTCACCTAGGCCCAAATTATTAGTAAAGTGGTATTTTACAAGAAGAAAAATATCGATGCAGATGTTAAAAACACTTATACTGGTGGTAGGTGTGATGTGGTGACCTATCTGAAGTGGGGGATCCTGTACTTCTGAATCACATAGAGTGTTGCAAGCCAATGTTAACAACGCTAAAATTTAAAAAGAACAAGGGAAAAAAAAAACAAGTATCCATCCCATCTTCAGGCATAAGACTAAGGCAGCCTCAGCCCTCCTGAAAGCATTCACCGTCTGCTTAGATGACTCCAGGGTTACAAAACAGTTGACCTCATTGAAGTCCCACTGGACATGCCTTATCCAACGCCGGACTGGAAAGAACAAGCATTGAACAGCCCGCGGCATCTCTCCTGCTTGTCATCCAGCTGCTGTTTTCATCAGAATTAACCATCCCTGTGGCATTTCTAACCCTCCAGCTTCCAACAGCCACTGAACGAACCCCTGTTCTCCTTTTTAGACTGCAGATCAAACCCCTCCTGGGCTCCTGGCTCTCTTCTCTCTCCCTTTTCTCAGTCCTCTGTTTCAAAACCACAAAGACGCCAAGAACACATGAAATCTCACCCTCACCACTGTGGCCGCTATCAGGATCAAAGCCCAGTTGAGTTTTCCTTAGCAACTCTTCCTAGCGCATCTTCTTTGAAACTTTTTATAAACAGTTTATACCAAATGCACTGGAAACCTAGCTAACAGCTCCCTGAAAAGGAAGTCTGTTAAAAAGCAGTCTTATCAACAGTAAGAAAGCAAACAGTTAAATGAAAAACAGGGGCAAAAGATCCAAACAGACACTTCCCCAAAGAGATAAAGGATGACAAATAAGCACATGAAAACAATGCTCACCGTTATTAATCTTTAAGAAAATTCCCATTAAAACCACAATGAGCAACTACTCTGACCTTACAAGAAAGGCACAAAGAAAAACACTCTGCTAAGTGCTGGTGAGGATGCAGAGCAACTGGAAAACAGTTTGGGCCACTTCTTCCAAAGTTAAACATACTCTTTCCCAAATGACCCTCGGCCAGTTGACCTATTCAAATAGATGCAAACTGATGTGGCTGGTTCTCATTTCCAGCAGTATACTGAACACTCTGCACTCTAATGACCTCTGTGCCCATGCACCCGTGTCTCCCACTAAGCTGAATTTGTGAAGGGAAACTACCCTGTCTGTCCATTTATCCCCTCAGACCCCTTAATATAAAACTTGGCACATAAGAGGTGTTCCCTTGGGGCCTCATGCAAGGGGTTAAGTCTCAGCACTATGAAGCCACTGTAGCAAAAGATCCATCCCCAGCCAGGGAGCTACCCACATGGCACAGCAGACCTTTCCTGTCTCTCCCACTGCTCCCCTCCGCAGCGTATTTCAGTCCAACTACCTGTTCTGTTCCCCATTCTGTGTCTGGTGAATCCTCTCACCCCTCCAACCCCGCACCTCTAGTCTGCACTCCAGTTCTTGTTTGCATAAAATAAATAAATCTTTAAAAAAAAAAAAAAAAGGTGTTCACTCTGATTGCAAAATAAATGAAATTATGAATGGTATTTACCACATGTCCACCCAGCCTAGTCACAGGGAATACACAAAATGGAGATTAGCTCTCTGTCTTTGACAATCATCTGGTGTAGAGAAACAGGCCTGCTCTGCCGCAGAGGAAACGGTGAGCATAAGCTGTGGGAAGCAGTGTGCACTGGTAAAGAGCTCACAATCACTCTTGGGCTCAAACAGGGAGGTTCCTTAAATGAGTTAACTTTGTTGGGTTTGGAGATAGTAAATTTTTCTTTCAATTTCCAGAGCACCTACTGCAAAACTATTACCTCTGTCACAGTAAAACATCCTCTCTATGTATCCTCTCCCCTGCACTGGGAGCTCCTGGGCAGCAAGGAAAGGATGACTCTCAGGAGCAAAGGCCCCAGAGCAGTGCTCCAAGCCTCTGCACCCACACCCACCCTCAGTACTCTGTGACTATCCCCCAACAGGCTCCCTCCTGCCTTTAGAGCCTCACAAACCACAACTGTCACCTCCTTTAATCAGTACCCAAGATTGCAAATGCAAAGTTGATCCTTCAAGGAAACCTTGCTTATTATCTTCCATGAAGAGGTAAAACCTGTGTGGGCTCTGTCCCCTTCATTTTTTTAAATTTTTTTATTTATATCTTTTACATCATTGTGTATTCCCGTAAAATTCCCACCACCAGTTCACCCAGTTCATCATAGTCCCTTGAGCTCTTCTCTCCCCTGCCCTGAAGCCTTTTCCACCCTTCCCCCCACAGAATGTCTCTTATTTATGGTTGCCTGCTAGTTTTGTTCTTTTATTATTATTATTGTTATTTTTTCCTGATCCTTTATTTGGTTCCCCTATATTCCTCCTATAAGTGAAGCCATTTGGTATTTTTCTTTTTCTTTCTGGCTTATTTCACTGAGCATGATCCCTTCTAGCGCCATCCATGTTGCCACGAATGACATGAGTTTATATTTTTGATTGCTGCGTAGTATTCCATTGGGTATATATTTACCATCTGCCCCCTTCTATTCTACCTGGCCTTCACTAATCACTTCTAGAATCTAAAATCTGTCCCGTTAGATCTCCTATCAGATCTCTCCTTGCTTCCTACCCTCTCCTCCAGGATTTAAGAGTCTCCCTGATCTTCTTTTCAGTTCTATGTAAATCACACACAAAACCTCAACTTTAAACAGCCATTATCAGTTTCCCCTTGCCCAAGGAACCTGTCTTTCCAAACCCATTATTACCCCCAGGCTTGACAGTAACAGAATAAACTGATGGTTATCAAATTCCAACTCAGATTCCTGAAAAATAATATGGGGAAAAATATAATTTAATTCACTCCCTCAATTTAATTGTCTATCACTATGTTATTTTAGCCCCCCCACAAACATAACGTGTAATTTCTCAATGATTTAGACAAGTCTGGGATTAGAACTGGTCAGCCAAAAATATGCTTGATTTCAATTTTGGTTAGGAAAGATATTTTATTTGGTGCCCTGATATATCTGCAGTGCTTTGAAGGCTGCCAAGATACAGGTGGTCATTGCAAGGAATGAGTCTAACATAGCATTAAAAATTATAATGACATAAGAGGACATTCAAAACAGATACAAAATTGTGTCCATTTATAACTACCAACCATATTAAATTCAAGAGTATTATTGGTTTAAAAATTATCACTGGCGCTCCGACCCTCCTTTCGAGCAACAATTTTATTTTTGTTGTCAGATGTCATTGGAATAAGTAGTATCAACTTGGTGTTTTCCCTTGTGCTCCTCCAAATTTACCCTCCTCCTCCCTGTATAACAATGAGCAGAACTTGTATTTTTTCATCAAACCCTCAATGGAAGGGTTTATAACACACAAAGACCAATTTAACCTCCAAAGACACAAATCAGAGCTGTACAGTACATGAGGATGAGAGCCAGCGAAGCCCAGCCGGCTGAACAAGAGGCACTCTTAAGGAGATGTGGTTTCATGTTAGCCAGAGGACAAGAGACAAAGGGCAAGAAATGGAGGGATACCTGCCCAGAGCAGGTGTGATGGGGTTAGCGAGGGAAAAGCTGCTCCTGAGTATCCCCACGGATACCCAGGCTCACTGGCCACAGAGTTAAAGGATCCCCCACAAAAAGGCATTCACAAGACTCCACGTGCTGTACAAGACAAGGGTGGGGGGGAAATGCCTGAATGTCTCCAAAGACCCAGGGGCTGGTTATTAAACTGGAATATGAGTTCTGCGAAACTAAGGATATTATGGCTTATCCTCCAAATATTCAGTTTCTAACTTATAAGAACAAAATCTGTCCAAATTAAGGTTACTATTTTTGGCAAAACAGTGGTAGATATCCAGAGAAAAACTGCCCGTATCAAAAAACGAAATCGTTGAACAAAACACAAACTATGGTGGAGCTGGCAAGAAAGTAGGAGAAAGGTTCAGAGGCCAGAAACAAGCAGAGAACATGATCCAGGGAAATGTATTGGCACTGGAATAGGAATTTGACCTGGGAGAGCATCTGCCGTTTCTGGGGGCCTGTATTATGGGTTTTTAATGTGCTGCATGGGGCCCTGGCACTTACCTGGTCATCATACCAGGGATGCCACCTCAGAGCAAATAGCAGCTCTATCAGCAGGTGAACCCAGCACGTGTGCCTCTCAAGTTGAACTCTTGAAAAACAGCATTAACAAAAATCATCTCCGGTGAGAATTCCCAACTGCACAGAGCCCACATTTGTGCAGGCTTGGAAAAATACCCGAATGACCCAAACATTAGCAACTCCAAAAATTAGTTAAAAGTGAGCCTGGAAAGGGATTGCTCCCAGGAACTTGCTGAAAACAAACAAATGTCCTCTGCAGGAATATACCTTAAAACTAGGTCCTAAGGAAATCTAGAGATTAAAAAAATAATACGTGAACATTTACTCACAATCAAAAAAAAAAAATAAAGATGTAGAAATTATGATTAATTTCCAATAAAAGACTATTAATATAGATTAGGAAGATTTGAAGAAAGAACCAACTAAACCTTTTTGACATGAAAAATAACATTCAAGGTGTGGCTGTGAAGGCAGGAGTCCTGGGTGAGGATCACTTTATTCCAGTGAATGGAGAGAATGTAGAAAATGCCAGCCATGAGGAAGTGGTTGAAAAGGTGAAGACATCAGGAAGCCATCACATTCCCACTGGTGGAACGGAAAATGACAAGCACTGCAGTCAGCAGAAAATAAAACTCGAGCGAGAAAAAGCTAGTTTGGAGCTATTACCCCACCAGCCCTGGATTGTGGAGCTTAAAAAGGGAAGTGATGACTATGGCTTCTCTCTGACAGCAGGTCAAACAGAAGGGTCAAATCATCAAGGACATAGACTCCAGAAATCCAGCAGAGGAGGCTGGCTCAAATAACGACCTGGCAATTACTGTCCTTGGGGAGTCTGTAGAATCCTCAGCCATGATGGTGTGGGGGAAATCATTAGAAAGGGTGGAGATCAGACTTCACCATTGGTGGTACACAAAGGGACAGACAACCTACATAGAATGGCTCATATTTCTCCATTTCTATACTATCAAAATCAGTAACAGCTCTGTGTAAGAGGCTCCAGCTCTGATTCCTGCTCCTCCAGAGGTCTCAAGTCCAGATGCTACAGAGGAAGCAGAAGGTCAAAAGCCTAAATTCTAGAGGTTAACTGAAGGTCAGAATGGCTGTGGTTTTCACTTACATGTGAATCTGGGTCAGCCAGGATCATTCGTCAAAGAGGTACAGAAGCACTGCCCGACTGACCTGGCCGGGCTGGTGGATGAGGATCTCGGCGTCGGCATCTATGTGCATGGGGTGACTACGCTGGATGAGCCCTATGGGAAGATTGTGGCCAGAACCAGAGCAGTATGAAGGATGCCACACTTCATCTGCAGACAGGTCTATGATTATTTACAGCCTAAGAAAATTCCCACTGTTTTCTCCATGGCTGTTCCCCTGGATGCCAGCCCTGATTCCAAAGAAGGAACAATGGTGGAGTGAGAGTTGACTCACACGTGACAACAATACAAGCCCACAGCACAACCTCTCCTTCTTCCAGATCTGAAGATACAGAGATGTGATGAGAACAAGGATGGACTTTGGCTGGTGGCTGTTTCTAGGTATTTAAAAGGAATCCTTTCTCAAAGAATGAGCTGCTGGCCACTCACTGTCTCTGTTAGAAAAGAATTCCTCTGGAAACCCTTTCATCCTGTGACTGCCTTCTGTCCTTTGTCTTGGGAGTAGCTATTGCAGATGGCTTATTTCTGGTCAATTTAGGAAAGTTAATATAGGAGCCAGGTTCTTCTCGTGTGTTTGCTTTCAAACTTCAACTGAACTACATTTGTCTGTGTAGGGGTCTTTCTTCTATAGGATCCCTGAGCACCAAATATGATTTACAAATCTGCATATGTGAGAGGTGCTATTTACAACATCTGAACAGATAAATCTATTAAAAGTATGTTTCTCTAAGAGTGCAATTGCTAAAATAAATAGCAATAGCAATGTCAATGTCAATAAATAAACAAGAGTTAAACAAGGTATAGCAGTCATCTAATCATTTGTGAAAGGGAGAGACCTGGTGACAGGCAAAAGTCAAAAAAAAAGTGACCAAGAATTTTTCAAAAGTGAAAAACATGAATCCTCACATTAGAACCGCAATAAATTCCAAGCAAGACAGAGAAAAAGTAACTGTCACACTACAACTGAATACCCAAAAAATCTGGGTAAGATAAAGACAAAGACCTCACCAAAGGAATTTCTGAAATGGGCACTTAAAAACCATACCAGAGAAATGCCTAAAATTAAGCAGGAATGGTAAGCCAAGAAAATGATAAATGTGTGGGAAGATCTAAAAAGTATTAACTATATGAAGCAATGATGTAGTGTTTAATTTGTAGGATTAATATTATTTTATTGAAATGTTGAAAACCAACACAGAACTCTGGAGTGACCAAAGCTTAAATGTACTAAGTTCTTGGGCTATTAGGTGGGAGAATAAAAATGCCAAGTTATTTTTTGCCTTTGTTAATTTAAATATATATATTTATTTACAGGAAGCATCAGGGTTAATCACCAGAACAGAAATAGAATATATAATCTGAGTAGTTTGTGGGGAGAGAAGAAGAAATGAGGACAGAAAAGGGAATAAAATCAATCTAAAAGAAGCAAAAAATTACAGATAAAAATTTCATTCATACAAATAAAAAGTTACAAAATGACACAAAATTAAATCACCCTCCCTGGAAAATATCCAAATAGTTCGATGAGCAAGTTCTACCAAGTATCTGCTATTATACAAAATCTTCTAAGCAAAAGACCAAGAAGACTACTACCCAGCTCATTCAACTAGGGTAACTTAAATAGCAAAATCATGTCAAATCCATGAGAAAGCAAAATTATAATACCTATCTCACGAATAAAGATGCAAACTTAAAGTGCTGAAAGACTGAAAAGACGACATCATGGCCAAATGAAGTTTATTGTATAAATCCAAGGTTGTTCCAACATTACCAAATCTTTTACTGTACTTCCCAATATTAAAGATAAAAGGAAACATGTGATCAAACCAACAGATCAAAAGATCAAATTCAACATCTGTAACATACTCTCGGCAATCAAGACAGACCAGCAATCTCCTTTACTCCATGAAGGCTAACCTACCAAAAACCTACAGCAAATGTGGCACTTGATGTGAAACTCCCTTTAAAATAAGGAACCATGGCCACTTATACTACTTCTGTTTCACGATGAACTAGAGGCCCAATCGGTACAACTAGAAAAGGGACAACAACAACAGATGGAAGGTAAAGGAGAAAAAATATCACACATGATAAAATTCTCTACAGAAAACCCAGAAGAATATCATACAGTAAAACAGAATTCACATTAGCAAAGTTTCAAAGTCCAGAAAATGTGCAACCTCATTTCTCCATGAAAGCATGTTTGAACAAGAAATTTTAGAAATGATTTCAACAGCAACCAGGAACATCATATCTGACAAAACCCGTATAAGGCATTAATGAAGAATATAATTAGTGTGTTCAAAGAACTAAGTGAAAGTGAGGTCATACCATAGTAAACATCAGAAAGATGCAGATACACAAAATGAAGAGCCACCTTGAGCAAGAAAAGCTTATCTCAGGAAAATACTAACAATATGCAACTTATTTAAAAGTCTATCATGTATGTTTTTCTAAATGATGATTTTTAGCAATTAAAAAGAGCAGAGTTGGAATACAAAAAAAACTTGCGAATACATTAAAAATTATGAGCATTAAACAGCACAGCCCACGGGAACCCAATTGCAACACAAAGTCTAGGAAAATTAATTGAAGACGTAGCAGGTGTTGAGTATTTGTACACTCTTAAGAGTTTACAGTGATTTACATGCTCCTTCATCTGTTCTGCCAAATTTCCTAATGTATATAATTAACAATCCAAGGAGAAGTACTTTTTTAGAGAAGGTATGGACAGTGTATAATTTAGTACCCATCTCACCATCACTCCTATATTGAAGCTTGGTTTCTTTTCCACAACTGAAGTGCAAATCCTAACTATAAACACAATAAAGCTTCAGGAAGAAAGTGGTTTTCAATACTGATCTCAAAATGTTTTTTTTCTTCCCCAGTTTTCCATGTGTTTCATTTATTTATTTCATATTTCCATAATCAAAGTATCTAGTCAGTAAGAAATGAATTTTTAAAATACACATCGAAAGCACTTAGCAAACCAATAAACTCTACAAAACCTCTCATTAACCATACAGGGAGTACCTTAACTTCATAAGTTTCCAATTTATTTTCTCCATTAGCAACGTGTTGCTAACAATCATGACAAAGCATTGCTCCTATGAATTAATTCCTGTCCATCTGCAGCAAAGAAACTGAAGGTTCGGCTTCAGCCTCCAAAGAAAGGCAATCACGCACCATGAGCAGAGGAGGTGGTTCACAGTCACTCTGCCAAGAAATGACATATTCCAGCAGATTCAAACCACCCTCTTCAAATTTTGGCATTCTGTAGTCTAAAAAGAAAACCAAGTTCATTGAAAAGCAAAGCTTGCCACCTGCTGCCCAATGGCATAATCGTAAAAATTCAAATTGTGTCCACATTTTTCTACTGAAACCCCTTTACAAATTAACTGCTAGGATGTTTGCATCTGATGTATTTATCAGTTCTCACAGTCACTTTTATAGAGAATTTCGGTCTCTCAATTTTTAACCAAATGCTATTTCAGACCCTTTACCTCATCAGTTATAACAAACAAAAAGTCCCAAAATACTATACATGTTGTGTGTATAATAAATCGACCAAACCGTGGTTGTGTTTATTACAGTATCCAGACCAGGCAAGAATTCCTTTGAAAAGGTGCCAGCATTGTCTATGCTTCCACAGCCTGTCATCATTCCAGATGATACGGAATATTAAAGCCATTTTCTGAACCTTGCAGACATTAAAATCTAAACATTCGTACTTTAACTGCACTTTATACACACTGTATTACAAAAATTTAAGTCTCAGCATGATTTCTCTATTAACTGTCAACTCTTAAACTTCTAAATCTCTTAAACATGTTAATACCAGCAAGCATTTCCATAGGTTCTTGATAAACTCTTTCCACTTATTCTTTTTCATTTTAATGTGTCGTAAGAAATCTGAGAAGTAAAACTCTTTTAGTCTTTTTCCTTACACTACACTGTACTTTAATATTTTTTATATTATTGTATACATTTTTTACATCATTTTTCATTTTGGCACAATGCATGCGTTTTCATCTTGGTTATAGTCCCCATACAATTCCCACCCCCCCTGTTTTGATACTAGTCCACCCCACCCCCTCAGTGTGTCTCTGGTTTATAGCTGCTTGTTGATTTTGATTTTTACTTTATTAGAATTAGGTTTTTTCCTGGTCCCTTATTAAACTCATGCAATTTGCAGCAACATGGATGGAGCTGGAAGGGATCATGCTCAGCGAAATAAGCCAGAAAGAAAAACACAGGATGGTCTCACTCATAGCAGGAATTTAGAATACAATGTACTTTTTAAGTCTAACCTCCTTCTACCTCTGGGCACGTGTGTGTCGGCACCATCACCCCCTGGCTGGAGGAAACCCGTTGAATTTAGGGAACACCACCAGCTGAGAGGGGTCCTGGGGCGCCACCAGCCGGGGTCAGGGGAGAAGGCGCCAGGGTCCTCGCCCACATCGCCCCAAAGTTGGGCCGGGTGGATGCGGGGGGCCTCGCGGCAGCAGCCTCATCACCCCCTCCTGGGAGGCTCTGCAGCCCCTGGACTCCCGAGGCTCTGCCTGCAGCGCCTGTCCGCGCGCACAGCAGCCCCGGGCCTTGCTGACCTTCTTCCAGCTGCCTGGGAACTACCGCAAAGCAGCCAAGGAAAAAGAATCCCTTTCAAGACAGATGGCCCCGTCATGCGGCCCGTTTTCCAGGACGCCCGTCCAGCTGCCGCCGCTCAGCGCTCAGACTCGGGGTTCCCGGGAACCCGCGCCCCTCGGGTCTGTGGCCGGCTCGCCCTTCTCTGCAGACCCTCGGCGGGGCTAGAAGCTCGTGCTCGATGGTCGCTCCTGCCTCTGCCCGGGCCAGCGTGTCTCTCCCTCTCCCTCCCAGGCCCACCGTTGAAGGGGGTGAGTCTGAAAGCCCAGCTGGGCCTAGTGGAGCCTCCTGAGCAACGTCTGCGAGCCAGAGGGGTGCTGGCGAAGAAACAGAGCAAGCTGGCCGTTTAATTAATCGACTTCTGGCGTGTTAACCCCGGAACTGGACTTCGAAGGAACAGGTCGAAGGTTCTATTTAATGCCAGTAAAGGGGATACAGCATGACAAATGCCTTGTCCTATAAAATACAGCACCTCACTAAAACAAAGAGAATTAACTACTCATTCTAGAAATAATAGAAAGGGAGGAAAGAATATTGCTGAAATTAAAGAGTATTTATTTTAGCTGCTAGCACAATAACTGGCAGAACGTAATAAAGGTGAGACTGACAGTCCCAAAACATTTAGTTTCTTGTCAAACACTTCCTAACAGAGCTTGAACAAATGCTCGTTTTTTTAAATGAACACCCTAAATTACTTTGAGCATAACGATGATGCATAAATCTTTTCAAAGCAGAACAGTAGGTCCTCATTGGGTATGGGAAGTATTTCTGACTCTGTAAAGGACAATAGTGCCATGACTATCATGTTACTAAACTGTTAACTTCACAAAGCAAATCATAAAAATTTCCAAGTAACTTTACACCTCAACAGCTAAAGTAAACAGCAAACATGAGTAAGCAAAACTGCATTATTTATTTTCAACACTACAAACTAATAATAAAATTGCTGTTTCAGGCTGTTATTTTAAATGATGTAATAAAAAAATTTAACTAATGAGGATACAACTAGAAATTAGATAGCACAGCCCACATAAAAAAGTATTTTGAGCCTAGTAACATGGAGGTAAAGGTGTGTGTGTATATGTGTGTGTGTGTGTGTGAGAGAGAGAGAGAGAGAGAGAGAAACACTGACTATTCAGGGCTCATTTCTAGCTCATCATGGCAGATGCAGGATTTCAGGCACCAGTGAGGAGGAATAAGGGTGAGTTACAGCATGAAAACCACAGAGGCGGTGTGCAGGGATTTATGCTGCAAAGCAGAGATGACTTGAAATGATTATGGTAAAGCTGTAGAGTCAACAACAGTCAAGACAAAACCAGAGACCAACAAACATTTGAAAAAGAAACAGAGGCCTTGAATTTCCCACAGAACAAGATGAATTGTCACAAATATATTTTGAAGGGTGTCAGTTACATCAACACAGAGTTGAGAGAACCTGGCTTCACTTCTGAGTTGGAGAACTTGAATCCAGGGTGAGAGAGCAGTAAGGAAAAGGAAACACCCAAAGATAGCCCCAACCTCCCCAATCCCAAGAGCATGAGAGGATGTGTCATTCCACTTAACATATCTAGACAGACAGGGAAACATTCCCAGGCCAGAATTCCCTGGCCTGGGTCCCCAAGAATTATGTTCTTCCCTGGGACTCTGAATCCCTTTTGTTTTAAAGAAGATTCGATTTCCTCTCCAGAAGTTACTGTGAGGGGTGGGTGGCTCCTTCCGGCAGCTCTCTGGGTATGTGAGCTGCACTGTATGTGGTACCTGCACTTTCCCTCACACTCCACAGCACCCTTCCTGGCGTCTCCAGGCAAGTCCCACATTTCATCATAGACTTTTATTTTTTCTTTTAGTATTTCTTTTTCAAATGAGGTAACATTGGTTTGCAACACCGCATATTACTGAGAAGAGGACTGGCATCTTCAGGTGCACATCAGCACACCACATCCACCACCAAGGCGCCAGAGTCCTTCCCATAGTCCGCAGAGGCGGTTCCCAGTTTCTCACAGTCCCAAAGACCCTCCCAGCAACTGTCGGGACTTCCAGACTGAACCTATCCACCTGATTGCATTTCTTATTGCTCTTCAATCCTCCTGAACGATCTATCTCCCATCTGGCCTAGGGAACAAGAAATGCTTCAGCTTCTATCCTGTTAGTTCTTTTTTTTTTTTTTATACAAGCACTGGGTACAGTCAGAAGCGCGGGAGGGTGAGAGAATTCACCAGAGCCAGAGCGGGGAGCAGAGCAGGCAGAAGGACCGAAGTACACTGCTGAGGGGAGCAGCGGGCGGCAGGAGAGGTCTGCGCACCATGCGGGACCCTCCTCCGGTGGCCAGGGAGCAGCTGGGGATCGAACCGGCGCTGCAGAGGCTGCGGGCAGCTTCGCAACCCAGCGCTCAACCGCTGTGCCACCCGGGAGGCCCATGATTATTGATTTTTCATGCCTGTTAACCTGGTGCCTCCAACTGGCGTGTCCAGAACAGTACCTAGCATGTGTTACATGATGAATATCTGTGGACAGACTGAATGAAACAACTATAGTTAAGTGGGAAATATGTGGTGGTGAGGAGACTCTGATTTCATCTTCATTATGGTGACCTAAAATAAGGCAACCAGTGAGAAACGCACCGAGGTATGTAGGCGTGGAAAGTTACAGATGGTTCAGATTGCATAAAGACTTAGGTCTGCATCAATCAACAAGCCTTTCATAGGACAGAAGAAGAATTATGAAATAATTTATTCAATGAGTAATAGATTATATTCTTGTGTTCATGGGCAAGTGAGAATTTTCTAAATATTCCAATTGGAGAAGTTTCTTTTCAATTTGGGGATAAAATATTAAATAAGTACTAATAGCATTCTTTGCACAGGAGTGCCTTAGCTTGAGAGTTTTTGAAAAGTTTAGCAAATGGATCACTAATATGAAACCAAAAGGTTCCTACAAATAAAATAAGTATAAAGGGGACAGACAATGTTAATAGATTATTCACACAAATACACAAAGGGCTAATAAATGTGAAGAGTGTGCAATCTTACCAAATGAAATCTAAGAAAAACAAATTGAAATTAATCTGTGAGCAGTGTGATAAAATCATACTACAGAGGAACATCAAAACCACTAAGACTTTACCAACTATTGTTTATGCGATTTATAAGTCTTATTTGACAGTGACCACCTCTGTTCAAAATGTTAAGGGTCTGAAATAATCTAATAAATACAAGTCACTACCTCATGCACTTTCACGTAAAAATCACTACCTTAAATTAATACAAAGCAACCCAGCAACAAAGACATTAATGAAACAGACTGCAAAGTATCTCAACTTTACCTAAAGTGTTTCTAAAATGCACAGGAAATTCTACAGCTAGAACTCAGAGACAGGTCACCTGTCAAGACATTAAGGTAATTAAAGTGAAATACATGCCTCATCCATGGAAAAGGGTTTTAAGTGAATTTTCCCCCTTTCAAAATAGATTAGTTAAATGCCAGTGGATAAATAGGAGCACAGGGGTGGAAGAGGAACAGAGAGAGAGAAAAGAGTTTCACAAAGGCCTGGGAGGGAAAATGGTTGTTTATGTCCAGAGAGTAAGAGATGGGAAATGAAGAGTGTTTCCTTTCAGATTTCTTTTCTCAGAGTAAAGTGCATCCTAATCTTCTCAAAATGTCTATGTCATCTTCCTGTTTGAGTTAAGAACATCCTTCCTGGAAATATAATTAGGAAGGATTAGCTGCTACATAAAGAGGCTTTGAACAAATTAAGGAAGAATGATGTCTCACTTTAGATTCTGTCCATCAAATCTCCAAATACCAGCACTTGGCAAAACACCAACTTCAGGCACACAAAGGCAGGCAGCTCTTCGAAAGCAGTGAAGGCAGTGCCTATGTCAAAGAAGAATCTTTCAAAATAAATTCTGTATCTGAGGCAGACAGTCCAGCTTACTTTTATAGACTTGGGAGTAGTTTAATATTGGTAACTAACTCTAAGAAAGCTGTCACATTTTCTTCGTAAGACAATGCTTTGGTTAAGTAACTCTCTTGAAAATAAACTTTTTCTCAAAAGACAATGGTCTATTGAACAATGCATAAAATAATAGTGTCACTCCACTAACCTCTATTTTTATTGTAAAAAAACTTCAAAATATTTTCCCTAAAAATATTGTGAGAATTTTTTTTCATTCTTTTGGTAAAAGGAGTCAGACAACGGCACCTGAAAGTTGACTAGGAGTCATGGAATAAGCGGTCAGGTTCCAGTCGGATCCCTTCTGCACACTTCCTGTGGACTCTGGGCAAGGCATTCACCCTTTAGGTAATAAAACATTATGGTCTGTGTTGAAAAATTGGAAGATTAAAAACTGAACCTAATACATTCTTGTTCTATTTTCCATTAGGCTCAAATAAATGCCAGAAGGGACAAGTACTCAGGATTAAATCTTTTCAGAGACACTGATATTGATAAATATCTCTTCTGTGCTTTGATGAGACTAAGTCCATAAATCACATCACTCAGGAATAAAATGAACTCTGAGTGAAAAATAGGTAAAGTTTGCCTGAAAAGTCCCTGTTTGCTCTCTATGAGAGTGGAGCCAATCTTGTGTCAAGGCTCAAATCAATCAATATTTAATTAAATACTTAAGAGTAACTTAAGAGTACTAGGAAGTTCAAGTTCATAAACTGGATATGTTTATTGTTTTTGTTAATTTTATTTTTCAAAAATAATAATTAAATTAATAACCTTTATTAATTTGCCAAGAGAGTGGCTCCTGGACTCTGCTGCCACTTTTTTTATTGTTAATATGCATTTTGTTAATCAGAGGCATCCCAGGGAGTGCAAGAAACAAGAAAACTTGTACTGCAAGTTCAAGAAGGTACAACCACAAAATAAAATGGAGTCTAGTAAATGAAAACCCTTGACAGAGATATGCAGGAAGGGGATCCCCTCATTACCTACAGTTGCCACAGAAATGTGGGTGCCAGGGCTGCACTACCATCCTGGCAATGTCAGGTCATGAGATGACAGAGCAAACTTGAACCTACGATCAGTGACTCCTTGCACTGGTTTCTTGTCATTACTTGGGGAAACCGAGGCAGCGTATAAGCTGGGTTAACAGCTGCATTCCTACTTTGTCAGACTTTTAGATTGAGAGCAGTCATATAACATCACTTATTACTCTCACCAAGTAGTCACTGTGCTGAGTGGTGCAAGTCACATAAATCAACATGGACATGATGAAGGGCAGGGGTGGGGAATGAGGGGCTAAGACACCACTCAGAGAGTAAAGGAGGTTCAGGAGATGCTGCTCTGAGGAAACTGAGATCAAAAGAACAGGTGCCAAATGGCAAGAGGAGTATGTGCATGTGGGTGGGGCTGCAGACACAGAAACGGTCAGGAAGGAGCTGGGCAGGGTCAAGGAGCTGCCTGTGATGAGGTGACAGGTTGTCACCTGTGCCTGGTGACAATCAGGGGAGATGGTGTAGAGTGGACCAGGGAGTATGATCCCCCTGGAGCAGAGAGCTGATCCTTATCTTCAGATGCCAAGTAGCAGTGAAGGTTCCTCTGCAGGACAGGGAAAGATGAGACATTTTGTAAAGATCCCCTAGTTGGAGACATGACCTTGAACTTAATCCTCTCATATCTCACGTCCTAAACACTTGGGATGAAGAGGACAGTCAGAGTCTCATAGAAAGTCCACTTAACTCATAGAAAGTCCACTTAACTCCAACAAGAGGCAAAAGAACATTCTCCAATCCACTGTTGAATTCCACCCACCTGTAATTCTGGTTTCTCTTGCTACTCTGCACACTCATGTAAACCTCTTGTCTAAAAATAGCCACTCCTGAACAATGAAAGACATTTTTTCCTGGATTAGTAAATCTGGGGGTTCTCTTCTCCAAGGTATTTAAATTACATTCTTTTCACTTTCAAGTACTTTCTTCATAAAACCAACTATTTCTGCTAAGTCATCCCTAATACCTTTGAGGAACAGATAAATGTGTAAGAAATATACTTGATCTCAAGCTCAGTGAAAAAAAAAAACTGAATATATTTACCAGTGTTTTAACTTAGTTTTTTAATTTGTACTTGTACATATTCTGGATAATTTGAGGGGCAATGTCACCTCCCCCAACACAGGACTCACATTTTAGAGGTTCTCGATTCTTCTCCCAGGAAATTCTGGAAAGAAAACGGCTATAAAAATTTAGCCTACACTCTGCTCAAACAAACTCTTAAGCCAAGGAAAACAAGGGAGGAGGTGCCTCAGAGGCGCCTTGGAGGGATTCAGGACAGTATGTAAAATGTCAGACATATCCAAATGGGAAGAGCAAGCCCTACTTGAATCTGCACACAACACCCCAAGGAAGATTCCAAAAATCATTCTCATGTTGGCGTCAGCCATGCAGGCCAGGCCTGAAGCTCGTGGGTCCCCTGTGTCAGCCAAGCTGTGCTCTCCTCCCACTGCCTGTGGGTGGAACGTGTGTTCCATTGTCAGTTTGCAGCAAGTCCTATGACAACTCATTGGTTCAACTTTCAGAGCACAAATGATGTCAACACAGAGATAATCATAAAGGAAAACACTATCAGGCTCCAGGATCACAGTCTAATTATTGGGGGACATTCCTAGCCCCCTCCCACTCCTGTCCACATCTGTACCCCCTTCCTACCTTCCCCAAGACAGATGCCATCAGAGCCCATGGGCCACTGTCTAGTCAGTGGGGCCGCTGTATGTCCAAGGTCCCTATTTATGAATGGTGGGGACCTCTCAATCCCTCCTTCTGTGAGCCTCACAGTGTAAGGGGAGCCAGGGCTCCTCCTGGTGACTGAACATCCCTTATCTCCTAATGTCTTAGTTTCCCCTCTTACACTCCTCACAATTGCCCAAGTGTGCTGGCCCCAAGATTTCAGAGACAGTAGGGACACATTTAGGCCTTAAATCAAATTGAAATGTTTAAACCTAACTTTTGCAAGAGTCCTAAGGGCTAGTCCTGCCATTAACTGAAGGTTATATGATGATTATTTACTCTGCCTGTGACTACAACTCACTCATGAGCAGGAAGTGAGACTGTGAGGACAAGTTGCGTCCTTAGGAAGGTACGATGGTAGCCAGAATAAAACTCCCCCAAGATGTCCACATCTTAGTCCCCAGAATCTGTGACTATGTTAAGTTATATGGCCAAGGGAAATCAAAGTTTCAGAGGGAATTCAGGCTGCTAATCAGCCCTTCTCGAGATGGGGAAATTATCCTGGGTTTTTAAGAGTCTAACATCATTGTAAGTGTGCTGTAGACTGTCAGGGGAGGCAGAAGAAAGAGAAGCATCATGCAAAGAGGCAATATATCAAGGCTGACCCTACAGCCTGGCCAAACATGAATCCCAACTCTGCATGTACTGGTTAAGTGAACAGAGACAAATTATTTTGTCTGAATTTCCTCATGATGTAAAATGAGAACAGTAGTATTCTTTTGAGAGGATTTAATAAGCCATCACTAGCAAAGTAATTAGAACAGTGTTTGGTACAGAATAATAAATGCTCAGTAGATGTTAGCTGCTATTATTATTACCTCACACCTGAACACCATCCTGATTTCCAGCAGTTACACTGAGAAGTAGGGTGAACACAAAGTGGGAGGGAGCACAATGGGAACTCTGGTGGTGAGAGAGCTAAGGTGACATCACCTGAAGTGGAGAATCCTATACTTCCAAGATACAAACAATGCCGTCGATCAATATTAGCTCAATTTAAAAATAGAGGCGCAAACTCTAGCTAGCCCTTGGCCACCCTTGTTGCAAACTTCAAGTTTTTACCCAAGCCCTGTGTACCTTTGATCAGAACGTAAACCTTGTCCAGCAGGGTGCAGATAACACAACACACAGGAACCCCCCCCCAACTCTTCTCCTGTCTCTACTGCCCTACTCTTCTTCCCACCCTCTCAGGAGAAAAACATTTCTTGCCTACAGTTCCTCAAATACTGTTGTACCCCATTCCCCTGGGTGCATGTTTATCTCCAACAAAATAGCCCTGACCAAAAAAATGCCACCAAATGAACCTCGACAGGATGGATTATGAAGTCCTTTTCTAACCTTCACATGGCTATGTCCATGTGGGCTTGGTTTTCTGATGAGTTCAAAAGGTCGTCATCTGGAAATCCCATATAAAAAGGCCTACACTGCATTACTCTTTTTTTTTATGATTTATTTATTTTTTTATACAAGAGAGGGGGTACAGGCCAGAGGTGCGGGAGGGTGAGAGGATTCACGAGAGGCAGAGCTGAGAGCAGAACAGGCAGACGACAGAAATACACTGCTGAGGGGAGCAGCGGGCACGATAGGAGAGGTCTTAAGAAGCAAGAACTGAAAAAATTCCATGTCTCCATCAAGATAACAATAAATATTAAGTTGTGTATATTCAGATGATGGAATAATCTCTGGAACTGTAAATTAATAACATCAGTCACACACAACTGCACAGGTGGATCTCAGACATAATACACTGAGTGAAAAGATACACACTGGATGATTCATTTATATACAGTTCAAAAACAGGCAGAATTGATCTCTGGGGTCAGAAATCAGGACAGCAGCTCCTTTAGTGGGGCGGAGGGGAGGACGGAGAACAGGGGGCTCTGTGGGGCTGGTGGTGCTCTGCTCCCTGACAGGGAGGGTGCTCATGTAGGACAATCGCCAGGTTGTGCACACTTTGGATTCGTGTATTTTTCTGTGTGAAATTTCATTTTAATGTCGATTTATTAATGTAAAATAGACATGCCTAAAATGATAAAAGCAGTCACTAACTCAAGATTTAATTCTCACCCCTTCTTCGGGTGTCATGAAATGAACATTAAAATCCTAACATTCGGGGGCCTCCCTGGTGGCACAGTGGGTTGAGCAGTGTTGTGAAGCTGCCCTCAGCCTCTGCAGCGTGGGTTCGATTCCCACATGGCACGGCAGACCTCTCCTGCCTCGCCGCTGCTCCCCTCAGCAGTTTCTTTGCTCCGTCTGCCTGTTCTGCTCCCTGCCCTGTCTCTGGTGAATTCTCTCACCCTCCTGCACCTCTGACCTGTACCCCAGCTATTGTATAAATAAAATATATATATAAAATATTTTTAAAAAATCTAACATTTGGGTCCTTTTCTTCAACTTTCTAATGTTTTGCTTTTTTCTACATCATAAAGTAGGAATAAATACCTTCATCTCTTAAACTTGGTGACCAAATTAAATATGGTAAGAAATGCAAAGTACTGTGCAAAATGCTCAGAGCTTTAGAAAAAGGTAACTTCTACAAGATGAGACATTCATGGAAGAATCCCTGTACAGGTACTTAGACATTCTTACTACTTTATTCTCCCAGCAAAAAGAAAAAAAAAAAGTGTATTAAGCCAGTATTTAGTGCAGCCCTTCTGTGTACCTGCGTGAAGACATGAAAGACTAATGAGTGTTGGTGGTCAGTACAGGGAAGCACATACACCTGGGGGAAGGTCAGTACAGTGAGGTCTGGGGGGTGACACTGAGCAAGGTCTCCCCTGTAGACTGAGAGATCCTCAGGGGAAATTGTCTATTTGAGTACTGACCATTTCCTTGGCTTCTTTGATAAATTCAGACAAGATCCCACATCAATAATTAGAGCTACAAAAACCTGTTGATAGGTTTATAATAAATTTTTATCCTTTAAGGGAAGTATGAAAAGTCCAAATCAAAGAAATAAGCTTATGTTTAGTTATCAGTGCTGTAAAATTCGGAGGGCAGAATACTTCAAGGAACATGTGTGGTCCCCCATCCTCGTAGATGTCACAGGACACAGGTTTATTAAGACTCACCACCACAGTGACAGGAAGCCAGAACTGGGCAGAGATAAAGGACAGCACAGCCATCACTCAGCACAGCTTCCTAGCAGGCACCCCGCAGTCAATGTGCAGTTTTCATTTCCCAAGGACCTTTAAAGTGGAACCCACCATCTGAATGTGGGTTTTAAAGGCTTTCCCCTATGTTTAGAAAATATCTGGCATACTGTACTTTCACTTGCTAAATGTAGAATGCATTTGAATTATTCCTGTCTTCAAAAGAACATTTCCTACTCTGCTTTGCCTCTCTCACCACATCCCTGGGAAGATGACAGAAAAGGGACAGTCAATACTATTAAATAAACATAGTCCACTCAGCCGCTAGAGCAGAACAAAACTGATTTTTCCAGAGAAACTAACCACCACCCTTTGCAACATCAAGACACCATAAGATGATAAAAACAGCCTTCACCAGGGAGGAAGACTGGATGCACATGAGCTCTCGAGAAGGATTTGACATCCGTGTCCTGAGTAACACCAGGCTTCCTTCTCAGGCTCCCAGAGGGGACACTGGGCACTCTGTGCCCTGCTAAAGTGCTTCTTCCTTGAACAGCCCAGATAACAGCACCCACTTGCCAAAGCAGAGGTCGCTCATACCAACATTCTCTGAACAACCAAGAGACACAAGCAGCCGAGGATACCCCTGGGGCTCCCATGTGATGGTTCCTGGTCAGAGCCTGTGACACCCACTGTGAGCAGCCGTTCCCCACAAGGACAGACAGGGTGTTGAGCAGCACTGAGGTGGAAAACCAATGACGGGGAATCTCAACAGAGGTGTGAATGATGACACCAGCAGGTGATGCTAAAGCTCTGGGAAGCTGATGCACTGAATGTTGCTCCACTCTGGAGCCTCTGGTCACAGCTCTGTGCATGAACACCTCTGAATATAAGACTAAAGACAGGCACTGGGGTGCAGCTGCAACCAGACAGAGGCAATTCTTCAATGCTCAAACTAAACAACATCCCTAGGATGCCATCATGAGAATGACTTACAGATTTAATATGGACTTTCTAAGGAATCCAGGATTGTAAAGTGAAGTAAAAGTTCAAAGAATCAGAAAAATGACTGCCAAAATTTATGCACAAGAAGATGAGGCAAGAGTTGGTCTCTCCTCAAGCTCATGGATGATGCATGAAGTGGCCAAGAAAACTAGAAAAAGGAATACTGTAAATAAGCATCAATGAAAAGCAAGAATGAAATTGCCAACTATGGCAATGCCCACTGCAAGGATGCCCTGGTCAGAATCTTCCCAAACCAACACCTGACCATGCCATGTATTGTTCATGTCCGTGGTCCCCACTTTTTAGTCTCCAGAGGCGAACAGGAGATTATCCTGGCTATTCAGATGCAAATCTCTGTGGGAGCCTGTCCATTCATTGAGCACCAAGGTCACCTGCAGCACCCTTGGAGACTCATGTATTACTAAAGCAACCTTCACTGAGAGTAGACCAGAAAGACACACACACACACACACACACACACACACACACACACACACACACACACACACACACACACACTGCCTTTCCCCACAGGCCCAATTCTGGACCACACTTGCTTCCTCTTTCCCTTTGCCTCTCACATTCAATTAGGTGCCCAGGTTTTCTCCCAAGTTCAAATCCTCTATGTTCCCACCACCACCTCACCTTTTACACCGCATCCTCCAACTGGCATGAGTTCTAATCCATTTTAGATACAACAGCCAGATTAATCTTACAAGACCGAAAAAAAATGCATACTTTTTAATTTGTTATTCTTCGTTAAGAGAACTTCAAATATATATGAAGAACTGTAATCAAATCTCTGACATCATAAAATTTCACCTGTAAATACTTTTACATGAGTCTACTCCTTACTAACTACTATGCCACCCTTACAGCCCCCCAATCAGTAATAATTCTTTGTATCATTCAATTTCCAAGCAATGCCAACATTTTCATGACTGTCTTATCAATCATCATGGTCATTTTTTTTCTTTAATTTACAGTATGCTTGTTGGGATCAGGACAGACCCAATTATGTGATTGGTAAATATATTTCCTCAGCCTCCATCCATGGTTTATTTCCTAGCTTGTTCTATGTTTTGGGAACTGTTTTCATTCAAATGCTTATATTTAACTTGATTTTAACCAACCTTTACAACCTTTTATCCCACCAGTCTTCATTTATATCAAGTTTCAAATAAATCATATGCTATATGTGATCATTTTTAAAGACATCCATAAACTCTTTGATATTTCTCTCTGCAAGCTGTGCAGCTGAATTCTACTCCCGTTGACTCAGTTCTAATGAATAAAATAAGCAGAAATGAAGAAGTGTCATTTTCAAGACAAAAATACTAAAAAGACATTGAGGCTTTCCCCCTGCTCTCTCTGCTTTGGGGAACAAAACGTCTTGTTATTCTAGGTATCATTAGGCCTACGAGCATTTTAAGAAGGCTTAATCAATCCTTCCTTTGCTGTATGAAGACAAAAGAAAATCCTGAAACACTAAGTACTCAATTTTTAAAAAAAGATAACTTAAGAACTGTCAAATCTGGAAGATCCCTGGTGGCACAGGGATTAAAATCTCAGCACTATCAAGCTATCCCAGCCACTGCAAGACGAGTTCAATCCATGGCCAGGGAGCTACCCACATGGTGCAGCAGACCTCTTCTTACTCGCCCACTGCTCCCCTCAGCAGTGTATTTCAGTAGATCTGCTTGTTCTGCTCCCCACTCAGTCTTGGTGAATCCTCTGACCCCGCACCTCTGGCCTATACCCCACTTCTTGTACACATAAATAAGTTAAATCTTTTTTTAAAAAAAGTCAAATTTCACTAATGTAGTCCAAATACCCCATCCTATGTGGCTCCTTGTCAGTTCGATTGGGGGGGTTGCAATTGTATGGGGAATATAAAAATAAAATTTATTATTTAAAAAAAAATGTTAGATTTCAACAGGTTGGATTTGGACTATAATCAATGTATAAATTGTAGCCTACAAACTTAATATTAATATAAACATGTCTATTAAAATTATAAAAAAAAATAAAGAACATCTTCCTGGTTAAAAAAAAAAAAAGTAGATTTCAGGTGATCCTGCCATGACCTAAATTCATAGATGGGCTAAAGGCACCCCTACCTTACCATTTCTCTCAAGTTGTAGCTCATGGATCACTTCAAAATCTCCTAAAAGGCAGACTGGAATCTTGTATACCTTAATACTCCCTGAGTGCCCAGATAACAGGGCAACCTATAAAATTTTATTAAGGAAATACCAGAATTGATAACATCTGAGGCCAGCTCCTCTCCTCACCCTGCACCAGCAGCAGGCACACCCATACAAATATCCTGTAACAATGCTCCATAAAAAGCCTCCTCATTCAGTAGATGAAGTCTCTGAGGCAAATTACCTGATGACTTATTTTCCCAAAGCCCAGTCAGGGCTGAAACATTAGCCTCCTTTTTGACTCACAACATTCTGGTGTCCCTTCCACTGCTGCTACCAAAAAGAGAGAGAGAGAGAGAGAGAGAGAGAGAGAGAGAGAGAGAGAGAGAGGTTGCTCCTTTATTGACATGACATATGGTTCTTAATAACCATCCGTATATACACATCATAAAGAGTGCAAATCGAATAGTGGATGGTGATATTAAGATGAATGAGGTCGCTTACAAATTACTTCACAGTTTATGTAAGTAATAAAGCTAGAAAAAATAATCACGATGCACAGTAATCTGACTCTTGAGAGCAAGGCATAGTTCAACACAGAATTAGTCTTTGTTTTTGTTTTGTTTTTTTTTTTTACAATGCAGAACAATGCTGGAAGAGAGATGTCTGGCTGTGATATAATCAAAGCTTTATGTCTTTCAAGGACACACTGCACATTCGTTTCTGGCACAAAAAGCATGCGTTCTTTCAGAGGAGGGGTCAGCAAACTGCAGCTCACGGGCCAAAGCTGGCCACAGCCTGTGCATCTATGACCCACAAGCTATGAATGAGTTTCCCACTTGATTTCTTTTAATTGAGTTGACAAGAGTTTACAACATTGCCTATGATTTAGGGGTTGCAACCAAAACCAGATCTCTCAAAAGCTGAAATGATTTGCAACTTCCTTGGGTTCTTTACATAAAAGTCTGCCACCCTCTACTTTGAGGCATGAAGGGTGGATCCAGACTGCCTTGATTTAACTCAACACTGTCACTATGAACCATTCAACCTTTGGTTACCTAACCACTGTATGCCTCGGGTTTTTCTTTTTTAAAAATTTATTTATTTATTTTATACAAGAACCAGGGTACAGGCCAGATGCGCGGGAGGGTGAGAGGATTCACCAGAGTCAGAGCGGGGAACAGAACAGGCAGACTGACGAAATACACTGCTGAGGGGAGCAACAGGCGGCAGAGAGGTCTGTTTCGCCATGTGGGACCCTCACCAGCTGGCGGGGATGGAACCCACAGTGCAGAGGCTGCAGACAGCTTCACAGGGCAGCGCTCAACCGCCTGTGCCACCAGGGGAGGCCCTGCCTGGAGTTTTTCATCTGCAAAATGGGGTAAATGCCTAATAACCTACCTGGTAGGATCACTGTACATTGTAAATTAATAGTAAACACACCACATATAAAACAGAACCTGGCATCCAGGACGCCATTACTAAGATTCAGTTAGAACAACCATTTCTTCTTGTCAAAGGTCAACTGATGTGTTTTCCAACTGAAATTCCAGAACAGTGGTTAGATTTCAAACTAGCCCCAAATCTATTTAGCAAGGCAGAACTAAAGAGACAAGAAGAAATGGAGGAAAATAAAAGACTGAGGAGGGAATTAGAAAGGTATACAGACCTGCTTACTAGGGACAGTAGGTGGCCTATTGAAAGAGGAAGTATAAATTAGGATAATTTCATTTATACTAACAGATTAAATAACATCTATGAGATGACTGGGTACTAATCACCATGTGGAAGCTTTCTGTGAGGGGGCACAGGGAGAAACCTAAGAAATTCCAAACAAGTGACTTACAATTGAACTACTGGGTCAAGTCCATTTTAAAGTTGATAATTTCCTGTATTTTACATTCCTAGACAAACGACAAGTGATAGTTGCAGTAAATTCTGTATTTTGTTATCCATGTAAAGTAGTTAATTAAATGGGAAACCATTTGGGTAAGGACCTTGTGTTCTCAGAGGAAGACAGGGGCCACATCCTCATTCAGTTCTTTTGTCCAGAATATCGCTTATTTACTAAGGCTAAGAAAAAAAAATTCCCATAAATACAATGCAAACTAATTCACCAAAAATGGACTAGCAGGGCAACTGGGAGATAGACACCATCTTAACAGAAAATACACTGGACCTGTTATGAGTTTGAGAAATTCTCTTTCCAAAGACTGTATTTCCTTGAAATGACCTTCTCTGTGCAAGCTGAGTTCCTACCTTCTCCATGCATCTTTTAAAATCGTACTATTTTTTAAATTATTATTTTCAAAACTCTATGGCACCTCGGCACACAACCCCACCCCCAGAAAAACTCACCAAAAAAACTCACAACTCTACCACAAACAATCTTCATGACTCCCTTCCAACCTTAATCCCTATAATCCTCATCACTCCAGTTTATGCTAATGGTAAGTCTTACCTGCAGAGCTAAACACACATATCAAATATTTTTAAGAGACTTGATGGGAAAGCATAACATGTGAAATCTTAAAGAAAGAAAAACATTATCTAAGCGATTTCAAAAAGTTATGCAAGAAAAGAGATTTCAAGCAATGCGTGAAAGAGAGAAATTTAGATGCTCCTGAGCTGGAAGCAAGCTCCAAACACTTACTGTGAATGCATCTTCTGAGAGAGTCCTCCTGGAGGCTTGGGCTTGAGGGTCAAGGTCATCTGGGCCACAGGACTGATTCTTGGTAGTGTGTCTGCTTTCTTAGAGGACGTGTGCTTTCCAGCTTGCTCAGGGGGAACCCAAGAAGCAGCCCCGGGACTCTGCCCGGGACTCTGCCCTCCAAGCACTGCTGATGGGGTGTCCTGGGCAGTCGTTGTCTCGCAGGCTTTGCCCTTGGTCCCTGGTTTACACACGCAGAGTTGAGGCCGGAGACACAACCCTCCATTCTGGCAGGGAGGGACACAGCTCGCTGCAGAGACAGCAGAAGACACAACTTTGAAAAAGAGCATCATAGATTTCACTAATTCTTGCTGTGGTTTAACAGCAGCATCAAGACATTCCCCATAAAATAAAACCTTGTTTCAAGACATGACAGTGGTGATGGCTGTCCTCATCAGGAGATAATCACTAGCAAATATTTCGTCACGACTTCCTATGTGCTGGGCGCTCATCTAATATGTCAACCCATTTAAACCCAGCAACCATTTCAAGTAATATTTTATTTTGCCCATTTCATGGATGAAGAAATAGACAAAGCGTTATGAAATTTGCAAAGGTCACAATTATTGACCACTTTACTATAGCTGCCTCTCAGAAGTGCATCGGAAACACAGGAAAAACTTGAAAGTATGTTTTGTTTTTTTTTTTTAATCATGTTCTCAGGCTTAAGTTTAAATTGTAGGTATGAAAACAACACTTAGCAAAAAAAAAAAAAATGAAAAGTCCACACCCTAGCGCAAACCCTAAAGAGCACTCTCCTGCAGACTTTACCACACATAAACTATCAGACCTTGGACAGACTTCCATAAATTTGATCCAACCCACTTTTTTCATAGGAGAGACAGCCAGGGCTTGAACAGACACCTAACAGCACCTGCTGGTTTGTACAGAAAGCCAGCGTGCCAGGAACCCCCTTAATCTTACAGTGAAAGGCAGTCGAGAGGCACCTCCTCTCCTATTTGCTAGGATCACAGCCTTGAATCACAGACTTGTGGCAAAGCAGAGTTTAAAGTCAGCATGGCTAGGGGGCATGGGTATGTAAGTGGATTTATCATAAGCAAGGTCCTAAGGGGATTTAGAATCCACCGACCTAGATTTTAGTAGGTTAATATTAAGCCAGGGAAAAAATTCCTTCAGCCCCTTCTTTATTTGTCCAATTAATACAGGGAATTAACCCTCTAACCCTAACCCTAAGGAGGACCCCAGGGCAGCAGCGTGATGGTCTCCTGAGCTGATACAGGAGCTGAGCAGCTAGAATCTGCAGAGGACGCTGGAGAGAAGGGACCTGCACACATGGAGAGCTGCAATGGTGGCCCTGGAGGCTTCCCCGGCACCAGACTACACACTCAGAATCAGACCATCTGCCAAGACTGCCAGTGCCCAGTCCTGACCCACCAGACTCGGGACATTCAGTAGAGGCCCCAGAATGAACCTCCTTTTATAATAGGATAATGAAACTTAAATATCAAAATCAGGCATTTTTGTTTTCACAAAAGAGAAGCAATAACAGCTAAGGATATAGATACAAAAATATCTAAATAAAATATTAGTAAATCAAATACAGTAGGGTTTCAAGAACATAAAAAACAGTATAATTAAGTCCAAAAATGTAAGGATGACTTTAACATTAAAAAAAATAATCTAACAATGGATTTATTGAAAAATTAGAAGAAAATTTATGTCAATGTCAAAATTTATGTCTAATAATTTGTCTAATTTATGTCAAAATTTATGTCTAATACGATTAATCATTAACTCATGACAATTAACAAAAACTCTTAGTCAACTAGAAATACAAATGCATTTCCTTGTGATGGTCAACAGTACCTACGGCAAATCCTGCCACAAACAACTTAACCAAAATCTACCAAAATATTACAGAAAACTGTAGAAGCCTACGTCACGTCACTGGGTGCTTTCCCTTACAAAAAAGAATAATGGGTAGCAAATATGATATGCAGGCCTGTATTAACTGTGGATGATAGGTACATAGGTGTTTGCTATTGTATTCTTTTTGTACTTATCTGTATATTTTTCAACAAGCAATTGAGAATAGAATATAGTTAACACCTGCTCCTTTATCACAAGGGGATGGAGTGAGGATCAGGCTGAGATCTGTCAAATGTGGCAGAAATTGGCACTGGGACAACGATGAACTCAGGACACAAATATCAGGCTTGCAGAAAGCTGACATCAAGACCTGGAAGAGCAGGACAGCCCACAAAACCATAGTCCATCCTGGCCACCACACGCTGAGCTTCTGAAAACACTCTTTCATCACATGAAACAGACAAATTCTCCATCTTTGCATCAAACAGAAAATATCCTCAGGTTTCTTCCACATTTAACTCCTACTCTAGTTTTACATCTGATCCTAATGGTCTCTAAAAGGTCAGCGGTTGCCTTTTTAGGAAGTACCTCATGGCCTGAAGCTTAGCCTGTATTGCTTTTAATTCTAAAAAAGTGACTCTTGGTTATATTTAAACCTCGTCCCAGCCCGCACAGGGCCAACAGCGGGACTCTGAGCCTGGCCTTTCTCGCCCAACAAGTTGCAGCATGTCTACCGCATGTGTCCCAGGAGAAATGTTGAGTGTAACTGTGTCTTCTGTGAGCAGAGACAGCAGGTGAGAAATTGCTTTGCTGTGTGGGTCTTCACAGAAATGCCCAGCTGCCCTTTGAAGTTATTCAATAACACTAAGTGATATCAGATCACAAGAAACAGAGCATGAGGTCATCCGGTTCAGTCTACTCCACTCTGTCTGCTGCTGCACCCAACCCAAATAAAAACTGCACTTTCTGAGCAAGCGTCCCTGGGTCAGCTTCCTCCAAAATCCCTAAGCAGAAAAAAAGAAAGCTTTATTGGTTATAATAACCCAATAGTAGTTTTTCCATCCAGTCTTATAGGATAATTAATAACTCCACATAACTGAATATTCTAGACAGCTGAATCAAGCACCAGCACATTTAATAACTCGTATGGTTTGATGGCTATGAAAATCTGTGTAAAATTCTTCAGGGGGGTTGTGCTTTCCTTGTTTTCTCCCTCCCAAGTCAGACTGTCAAGCAGCACAGGTTTTTTTCTCCACCCTTTCCCACCCCATGTGCCATTTCATCTCCTCTGAAGTGACAACTTAACCAAGCAGAGTCACAGCTGGAGCACAGTACAAATTAAAGGGAAGTTAAAGGCTGTGTGCAGAATATCTTAACTTTATTAAGAAGTTGAAAGTTTTGTGTCTAATAATGTGCCTTCAACTGCTTAATCCCCAGGAGCTGTGTTCCTGGAAGGCTGAGGGTCTCCAAGCCCACGCTTGTTACCTTAGGGCATTGGGCCCCCTCCCTCTTTTGCTCCCATTCCCATCCTCTCTCCCTCTCAATTCTACAGTCCTATTTCTAGGATTTGTTTTGGTTTAATATTGTCAGTTCTCTTTTTCTTTCTCACTATATTCCACATGAGAAAAATCATACAGGATTTGTCTTTCTCCTTCTGACTTATTTCACTGAGCATAATTCCCTGCAATTCCATCTATGTTGTCCCAAATGGCAAGAGTTCATCTTTTTTATAGCTGAGTAATATTCCACTGTGTACATGTACCACATCTTAATCCAGTGCTCTGACAATGAGCATTCAGATTCTTCTTAATTTGTGGACCTTATATATAGAGCTGCAATGAACATAGGAGTGCACAAATCCCTTCAAATAAGTGATTTTGTATTCCTCAGGTAGAGATCTAGGAGTGGAGCTGCTGGATCATATAGATCTATTTATAATATCTGGAGGAAACTCTAAACTGTGTGAACTCTATAATGAGTAAACTCTGTGGAACAGCATACATTCCCACCCACAATACAGGAGAGCTCTGTTTTCTCCACACCCTCTGCAACATCTACTGTTTCTGGATTTTTTTGTTTCCTTTTTGGTTTTTTTCATATGGACCATTCTGAATGAAATAAGGTGGTATCTCATTGTGATTTTCATTTACATTTCCCTGAGGACAAGTGATGATGAGCACTTTTTTCATGTGCCTGCCTACAATCTGAGGGAGACCGAGACCATACACTTCTAAATAATCAATCTGTCTTTGTTTTAAATCTATTATACCATCTCTCTTAATTGTTCAAACATGGAATCGCTCTCCTTTCTACACTAGCACTGTGGACAAAAAGAATGGCAGACAAAAAGATGAAAGAGACCAACATTTTGCCTTCAGGGAGATCAGAGTCCATGCAGGAAAACAACAACAGGGGGAAAAAAATCACCATATAGGTCTCTGTTGGAATAATAAAATCTAGAAGGAGTGAGAATGAGGGCCCCTAATGGACCCATTGACCAAATATTTATGAATTATTATACTCAAAGTAACAAACAGGAAACCAAAAATTCTCCAAAGGGTTGGTATCCTTGAGTAGATGTAAAACACTCCCCACCCAAGCTCATTACTGACAAAAGTAGTCAGTGGGATGAGCTGGAACTCAGCTTCTGAACCCTCCAACCCCTGGCCCACTGTGTGCCCTTAAGATAGTTGCCGGGTTTGACCGGCACCTCAGGCCTTCACACAACACAACATCTGCTCCATGTGCCCTGGCACTGTCACAGCCCTGGGCCCAGAACTGCAGACAAGAGACCCCCAGCTGTGCCCACGGAACTCACAGCCCAGGCAGAAAACAGTCAAGAGCAGTGATAACCATCACAGCAAACATTTGGGGGAGAGCAGAAGGGCGTGCAGTGGCCATCCCTGTGGGGTTCAGGGTATCAGGAAAGCCCTCCCTGGGTTCATGAACTTAAGATCAGAGCTGAAAGCTGAGACATAAATAACACAACGGCCTGGCCCAAAGGGTGGGGCCAGTAGTGAGTGGTGACACCTGCCTGGAAGTCAAGGAAGTAAAATGCAAAGAGCCTCTCCTGACCTGGGAGTGACTTTTCATAAGAGATCAGGTTCAAGTTCAGGGGTGGAAGGAAGTAATGACAACATATTCTTTAGGACTAAGCCCTAAAACACTCATGCCCGTTTGTGCTTTATCATTCCTAATCTAGGAAATTGTATATTCAAATAGGTCCCCTGCACTATTACAACCAATATAACAGTAAAAATAGGAATATCTTACCCATAAAACAGCAACTAGATAAAAATCATGGAAGGTAACAGTCATTAAAAGCAATACTTGAAAAGATATTTGTAATGACACAGAATAAAGCTTATAATGTAATGCCACGTTAATAAAATAAAAACCTCCCCTCTAGAACTCACTGCAATCAGCCTGGCAGCTCCAGCTGTCATTGAATTGGATCTTGGCAGAGTCCCCAGTGACCTCCCGCAGCCAACCCAGTGGGCCTGCTCCCTTCCTGACCAAGAGCAGTGCTGCCCCTGGGGTCACTGCAAGGTCACTGCAAGATGGTCCCTCCTTCCTCACCACTTTCTCCCTTGGCTGAGAAGTCACCTCTTCCCACCTCACCACCCTCTCCTGCTCAGTCTCCAGATGTCTGGCTCTTCCTTCTCCTCCTGGTCTCTAAATGCTGACATTTCTCGGGGCTCTCTTGGCCCTTGGATCCGGCTGCTGCTGAGCTCCTTCAGTGCTGTGGCTGTGACTGCGCCCAAAGACCAGGCTCAGGCCTTGTCCTACTCTCTGAGCTCCTGGCTTCCAATTCCAACAGCCTCACCCACATCTCCACGTGGAAATCCAACGGGATCCTCACATTCAGCCACTCTCCTCCCCTCCCCACCCCAAACTCTACCATCTCCTCCTCCTCAGCATCCACCTGCCTGAAAGGCCCCACCCTTCCCCAAGCTGCTCAACAAGGGCATTTGTTTGATAGAACCAGGAACTGGGTGGTTTAAACAACAGAAGGTCATTTTCTGAAGCTTCTGGAAGCTGAGAGAGAGAATCTGCCCTGCTCCTGTCTCCCAGCTCCTGGCCGCCTCGGGCATCCTTGGTCAGTAGAAGGTGCTTCCCCTCTGTCTCCACATCTTCCTTCTCTGCTTGTGTGTGTCCCAAAATCCCCTTTTATAAAGACACCACTCATATTGGATTAGCACCTCCTGCCACTGCAGCACGATCTCTTAGGGATTAATCACATCTGCCAAGACCTATCCCCAAAGAAGGTCACATTCCAAGATGCTGGGGTCAGGACTTCAACACATGCATGGGGCTGGGGCAGTAATTTACCCACATCACCCAGTCATCGTCCTGTCTGGCGTTCTCTCACACCACACATCCAACCCATGTCCCAGTCCTGTTGGTTCCACCCTTAGACACATGAGGAATCTGACCATTTCTACCACCTCCCTCAATCCTCTTCCAGTCACCTTGTCCCCTGCAACCTATTCTCACCAGGACAGCCAGAGAAACGCCATCAGCACCGAGGCCAGATTCCACCACTTCTCTGCTCCACATCCTCCAAAGGCGTCCACCTCACTCCGTGAAACAGCAAACTCTGTCTCCTGTTCGTACAGCCTCCAAGCCTCAGCCTCCAGGTCACTTCTCACCTCCTCAAGCACCACCACCAGCCACAAAGGCTTCCTTGCTAGTCCCTGGTCACCATGCCTGCTTCCTCTGGGCCCTGCAGGCCACTCTCCACCTGGAACCTTCCTCCCCAGACAGTCACTGAGATGCTCTCATCACTCAGCCTCCTGACCAGCACTCCAGATCGGCAGCTCTGGGTCTCCAGTCTCTCACTCTGCCTCGTTTTCTTCAAAATACTTATCCCGACCCAGAATTATACATGCATTCCTTGAGTTTCTTTCACACAATGATTAGATTCACAGTGGGAGAGACTATTTGGGCTGTTGCTTTTTTTCTTGCACCTAGATGGCTGGCTGATAGAATACAATCAATAAATGATAGTTGAATGAATGAGAAAATGAAGACTCAGAGAAAAATATGGTTAAGTGCTAACATGATTATTTACCTGCCAGTGGTAAAATTAGACAAGTTATTATTTTTGTTTTTATCATATTATACCATCCAGATTTTCTTAAATAGTGAGTATAGTACAGCAAAAAACTATACTGAAAATAAATATTAATTCATTAAAGGCTAATTTAAACACACTTAAATTTTTAAGAGCTATAATATCTACAATCTAAACAGTACATGAGACAGTATATACACTCAACTGTATGACAACTGTACAATATTGGAACTTACGTAACTTTTACCCTGAAATGTATTCTTAACATACTATGATTGGTTAATATGTCTAGATTAGTATTAACACATTTAATCTATTTGGAAAGCTGACTTCTTTCATTTTCATCAACAAAAATATTAGACAAGACAAAATTTTTGAAAATCAGAGCAATGAAAAATAAGATTTATAAGGCCAAACTGCCAACTTGAGACTCAAGTATCAGAAACTTGGATTTAAAAAAAAGACTGAGCCCAAACATCACTTTGATTAGGGAATGTCACCATGGAAACCTGCAGCCCAAAGCTAGCCCAGCTCAGACCCCGACTGGCCATGTGCCCCTGGGTATATTCCTATTACCTTTTTTGCATCTCAGTCATCCAGTCTGTAAAATGGGAATGATCCAAATGTTTTCTGTGTACAGGAAGTGAATATATGCAAAGCACTGAGGACAGTGCCTGGTTCAGTTAGCACCAGACAGGTGCTGGTTATTATTATTATCTCAAGCAACAAGTTCATCCCACACATGCTCCAAAATAGCCTTTAAAGAAGAGGAAGCTTTTGAAAAGCAGTTCCCATCCCTATCTGGGGTAGAATTTTACTTCAATCACTAGAATTTTACATATGCTCAAACAGTCTTTTGCACTGAATCAGATGAAAGCTACTTTTTTCCCCTTTCTTTCCCACACTTAAATATCCAGAATAAAACTGTGATGGTAACAAAGTGACAGCTAAACTAAAATATATGATTAAAAAATAAATAAATAAATAAATAAATAAATAAAATATATGATTGTTCTCATGCTCAAGACTCATATTTCCAGACTAATTTTCTTAACTGAATGAAGAATAATAACTACATGAAAAACATACAAGGCTTTTAAAAATTACCATTCGATTTATTTTGACAGCATTCTTTAGGTAAATTAAGAGTATTGTGTGACCAAGGACCACATGGAACAAGGACATCCTGGAAGACATACACTGCTAGTGCCAAAATCTTTCCTTGCTAACATGAAAAAATGCCTGCCAACCTCACTGATGCCCGAGCACCTCTGTAGAACACACCTTCAAGAGGCTGTGGACACAGCTACAGAGACCATAGTAATCAGGCTCCTGCACTCCAAAGGGGGAAAAACAGTCAAAGCCTCACTGTGAAATACCAGGCATTCCCCTAGATGGAAGGAAGCCAAGGATCAAGTGATGCTATTTGCAAACAATTAGTCCTCTGGCTACCAGCTCTCCTATTGTGAAATGGATACAACCATTTTCAGAACTGAAACTGAAGTAGACCCGTGGTCATCAAAGGCCCATCAGCAAGCAGTTGAAAGGAACAAAGTTCTATGTTCAAAATATTAACATTTAAAATTGAAACTGTTTAAATATTTTGTGTTATTTCTGACATCCTTCTGCATGGAGAAATTATTCTAGTGAAAACTGCGAAGTTAAAATGTTCCTTTTCTCCATATACTGGACCCAGCTTTACATGTGCATTTAAACTATTTTTAATTCATCTCTAAGATCCCTTTCATAATCTGATTAACTCAAAAGTAAAAAATGTGTGATCAGCAAACAAAAAGGTATTAAATAATAAGGTGGAAAAATTAATATGGATCATCTTTTTGTTGAAAGCTGCCTACTTCAAAATAAATTATTTCCTTCTAAAACACTATGTCATATTTGTTATTGAATAATGGATAATGATGATAATCAGGCTACTATTCCAAAATCTCAGTATTTTTGTTTTCCAACAAAATTAATGGTTATAGAAGTCTTCAGAGATTTGATCCAAGTAATTATTTTTGTTATTATCCAAGTAAATCTTTTCAAAATAAGATGTGAATGACCATTTTATTAATAGCAATTTTGTCTCCATTTTCTTAGTGCATAACTGTTAAATTTTGTTAATTAATTCTATAAAAACAACTAAGAGAGAAAATAAGGAAACTTTATATAACAGTTCTGCAAGTAGAGATTTTAATAAGATTTTTGAAAATACAATAATCACAATCATCTCACAATTGTATGCTTAATATATTTTTTCTGAAGTCATTTACTACAAGTCACAATCCCATAAATAGCATGTTTTCCTGGAACACTGTTTTTCCTTACATTTCTTTTCATCATTTGTCATCACCAACTCAGTTAGACCAAGACTAAGGGCAGCTTTCAGTGGATTATGAAAGACAAAGAGAAAAAAAGGAAAAAAAAAAAAAAAAAACTATGGTGATTCTTAGCAGTAGCTAGTCTTACAATGGCACCAAATTACTCCTCCATATCAATACACACTGCTCTTCCCATCAAAAGTGAAGCTAATACCCCTCCACCTTGAACATGAGTTGGGTCCCTAACTACTATATCAAGGAAATGCTGAAGTACTATTCTGAAACGTCTTAGCCCAGGCATTAAAAAGGCCAGAAAGCAGCAATTCTCTGCTCTTGGAACCTGGCTGCCATGTTATGGAGAAGCCCAAGCAACCACATGGATAAGCCAATACAGAAGTGAGGCCCTCAACCAGCAGCACCCACCAAGCTCCTAACCAACAACTATCAGTGTCATCGCCACAATTACATGAGTTTCTTATCTTGGAAGTAAATCCACTCTCAGGACACCCAAGTTGATGTCACATAGGATAGAGACAAGTCATGCCTAATGAGCCCTGCCAATTGCAAAACCTGAGGTCATAAGTGATGGCATTTGTTTTAGGTCACCAAGTATTAGAGTAATTTGTCTTGAAGCAATAGAGAGATAAGACAGACTTTCTAGAGGAGAGTCACCATATCTCATTCTGCTGATTCTACTATACTCAACTACCTGCATTAACTTTTAAAACTGCAGTTGTATGACCAAGTTTTCAAAATAAAAAATATGATTAGCCTTATGAATCCTATGAAGCAGAAAGAAGCCCCAGCACAGGCCTCCACAGTGATGTATTCTTAAACACTGAACATGATCAAAAACAAAGTCAACCTTCCAATGATTTTGTTGCCAAGTTACCAAGTTTAGAAAAAATATTTTTTAAAATAGTAGCCAGAGTGGAATATTTTATATATACACATATATGAATATTATAGATACTTACCTATGAATACTATAGATATGAATATTATAGATATTATCTATGAATATATCAATTATCTATGAATATTATAATTTTATTTTTTTATAGAGGCATGTTTTTATTTATTTATTTGTTTGTTTGTTTTGTTTGTTTATACATGCACTGGGTACAGTCAGAAGCGTGGGAGGGTGAGAGAATTCACCAGAGCCAGAGCGGGGAGCAGAGCAGGCAGAAGGACCGAAGTACACTGCTGAGGGGAGCAGCGGGCGGCAGGAGAGGTCTGCGCGCCATGTGGGACCCTCCTCCAGTGGCCGGGGAGCAGCTGGGGATCGAACTGGCACCACAGAGGCCGTGGGCAGCTTCGCAACCTAGCGCTCAAATGCTGCGCCACCAGGGAGGCCCGAATATTATAATTTTAAAAATAACGTTATGTGAAAAGAATAATACTGAATGGTACAATTCAAATGGTTGAGTTATAGGTGAAATGTGTCTCAATAAAGCTGTTTAAAACAAAAGCATCCTACACCTTTGTAAGGCAACTCCATCAAACAGCTTATGGTAAAGCAAAAGGAGAACAGATACAAATAAACTTTGGCCATGTCTGGGTCAGTTTAAGTCACAGACTCAAAGGAATAAGCAGGATCTCTTCCAAGGGTTAAAATTCCCCTACAATTTCTCTGCCTAACTCAAGCACCTCCCATAAGGATTTCTGCTTGCAGAAAGCCCAGGTCATCATTAATTAGCTCTACTTTAGACTTTTCCTTGTGTTGATTTACAGTCTGTCTGCCCATTGTGCCATGGCTTCATTCATTGACTCCCATTTCCACAGTTTCAGAAGAGAGCTCTCCCACCCTGCAGGTGACTCTTTTCCCTCCAGGCTCAGCATCCCCATCCTGCAGGTGCACCTCCATCCCCTGGCTCACAGCTCTGAGTCTATTACATATATCCTGGTGTTGGTGAAGAGCATTGGCTTCATGCTGGAATCTGAGTGTTATCGTATTTATAAGAAGAGGTTCTGAAAATAGTATTTCAATGTTTTCAATTTTCTTCTACTTCCTTCAGTGAGCAGGATCAAGAAGGCTAGAAAACCCAGGTCAATAGCACTGTGTATAAAAGACCTTGGCCCTACTCCTCCACGATACCCCCACAGTGCTATCAGCAGCTGTGTTCACTCACCTGCAAGGACTTAGTCTACCCTAATAAAAGGGGAAAAAATGGTTTGGCCTGACCCTACCTCACCAAACACTAAACACACACATTTGTTTTCCACCATCCACTGAGGTCTGCCCATCACCTGCACAAATATGACCTTATTAACTAAGCCTTTTCATTTGTTCAAACATAGTTAGTGAGGTCACCCAGGTGTTCTGTGAAAACTGAAATTAAATCCAGTAAGTCCTCACTTAATGTTGTCCACAGCCTCTTGGAAACCCACTTGAAGCAAAACAATATATAATGAAGCCAACTCAGCCACTGGTTAACTTGAAGCTCTGGTCACAAAACCACCACCAAATTTCTAACAATGATCCAAACTAAGCATCATCTGTATTCATTCTCCAACCCACTTGTTCGGGGTCAGGGGTGGCGCGAGTCCATCCCAGCAGCTCACAGGATGAGAGCCAACCCCAATAGGACTCCTTCCAGCACAGGTGCCCCTCCTACCCCCTTTCTCACTAGGTGGCTCTTAAGTGCATCAGGTGAGAGAACCACTGCAGCCTGAGGTCAGACAATTGATTCCACCCTCCCTTTTCCACACTCCACACAAAATAGTGTTGTCTGTCCACCCCCTTCTCGCTCTTGACCTCTCTCCATCTCTCACTCTCCCATCTGAAAATGTGAAGACAGCTATGCCTCCTCCCTTTCCTGAGGCCAGGAGTCCTCAGACACCTGCTGAGCCTCCACTCCCCGAGCCTGAGAGTCCAGTCACATTCTGAGAAGCAGGAGGACCAGGAAGGAGGCCTACTTGGGGATCCTGACTCCTTTTCACAGTCTTGCCCCTTCAGGATGAGGGGGCACCACAGCCCCGGGGGTCTCCACATGGCGTGTTCCATCAGAATCACCCAAGGAACTTTAAAAACTAGGCAGATGTCTAGGATCTGCCCAACCCCACAGATTCTACCTTAGTGGCCTTGGATGGAGACAGTGCACTGGCCTTTTTCCAAGGCCTCATGGATCACAGTGTCCAAGGAGGGAGGAAACCGCCATCATAGGAGGGCCTCTCAAACATCTGCATGCATGGATCTTGTTAAAATGAAGATTCTGACTCAGTCAAGTGAGGTGGAAACTGAGGCGTGCATTTCTCACAGCTCCCAGACATCCTTGAAATGCTGGGCCTTGGATCACATTTCAAGTACCAAGAATCTCATGGTAAAAACCCTTAGACTCACCCCAAGAGCCTGTTAAAACACAGATTACTGGGCCCACCCCTCATTTCTAATTCAATATGTCTGGTGCAGGGCCCCCAAATTTGCTTTTCTCACCATCTCAGGTGAGGTGCATGCTGACAGTCAGGGACCACACCTTAGGCCCCTTGGAGGTTTTTTTAAAATATTAGTGTTAACATGGTAACATTAAAAATAATTTCAGGTAAAAAAAAAAAATTCAGGTATTAAAACAGTTGAGGGAGCTTTCAAACACAGAAGTCATCAGGACTGATCCTTTTGACCCCTGGGCCAGGGAAGAGCCCAAGCATTATACCACAACAAGCCTCTCGCAGAACCAGTGTTGCCTAAAATTTGCATCTGGCAGGTGCAGTGAACATTTCTGGCATGAACAGCAAATTTTATTTCCAACAGAACCTGCGTATCATCAGTGTACTTCATCAAGTGCAGCATGTAGTCTGGAAACTGGGATTTTTCAGTCTTTCCAAGATATTCTAACAAGCAGCAAAGGCTGAGAAGAAGCGTGCAGGTTCTGGGCTCGAATGGGGGGGGTCTAATTCTGGTCCTGCCATGCCCTGGCTGTAGCACGCTGGGCAGGCTGCCGAAAGCCCTCTACCTCAGTGTCCGTATCTGTATCATCAGTATAATAATCATACCCAACTCCAAAAGACTCCAACTACAAGGGTGGATTGAGTCATGCTCCCTAGAAAACACACAGCACTGTGTCCTGTGTCCTTGGGGCTGTTACCTATGGTTAACTTGAACAGGTGGCTATGTACCTTCTATGTGAAGGCTTCCAGTACGAGGAGTTCATGCTTTGTGTTTCAACACTTCCCCCTGTGGATCGCTTGTTAGAAAGTTCTTTTGACAATCATGAGGGCATCACAATAACCGCTCCGGTCAGTCCACTGCTCTCTCCCACAGTCAAGCTCTCAAACTGTAGTTGGATGGTGCCTGGACAACCCCCCACACCTGCACACCCCCACCACATACCCCCCTCAGTGCTGCAGACCCTGGGAATGTGGCCCTAACGCAGCCTGGGGTAAACGGGTCACTTTAAGCAGCAGGACAAGTGCATCAATCACAGACTCTGCCTCGAATGAGCTGGCTGGCCCCTGGCCAGCCAAAGCTCGGGCCTCAGTTTCCTCATCCAGTCCATGAGGAGGTCAGGTCAGGTCATCCCTTCCAGAGCCACCCATTTGGGGTTCCCTAGGGTCACGGTGCCAGGAAGAAGTTCGCACAAAGGATTGAGTCATGTTTTCACCTCAAGGTCTTCAGCAGAACAAAAAAGGCAGCGTCCTTCCCACTGCTCCATCCAGTCCACTGTGATTTACATTTCTCCAGTCTCTTAGCGATTAACCAGTAAACTAAAAATTTAACAATAGGCTTTCTCTAGAAACCTTCTAAATATAGACACATTCTCTGGGAGAGCAGAGGATTTCCTGAAGGGTTTTTCTGAGGAAACTAACAGGCCTAAGTAATAGATGGTGTTTGGATTGAACTTGCATATATGAATGGGAGAGAGAGGGAGAATGTGTGTGTGTGTGTGTATGTGTGTGTGTGTGTGTGTGTGTGTGTGTACAATGTCATGATTGTGCTGGGTTTTCTCCCTGTGAACTTGGATGCCAGGAATCATTTGTCAGATTGTCCCCACCATTTTTCCTTTCACTATTCTCCTGAATTAATTTCTTTCTTTGCTTTTAAATAAGACCTTCTTTGGTTTCTGCTCTTCATGTACATCCAGGCTGAACTGCATGCTCCTAGCAATTGGTCTCCTATGCCCAGGGCTAATGCCTGCATGCCTGGCATACTTCCTGGAGGTGGTGACCAAGCGTTCACTGAGTTTCCTACTCCAAGCTCACTCTTCAGGCCCAGTATCTCTCTCCAACTGCGGGGTTATCTGTTCCTACCAACATCAAGCTTGCCATTCTCATCTTCTCTTCTTTCCCCACAAAAATCTGAAATGACCTTGCTTTTACTCTTCCTCTGTCCCAAACATTAAATCTACTCCTACCTCCTACATGAATGTCTCTGCCTCTCTTTCACATTCCCTGCTGTCACCACTGTCATGTACACCTTCCTTTTGACCTACGGTGGTTTTCCTCTAGAGAGTGTACTGTACCCCCCTACAAGATCTCCTCAAGTCACTTCTCAGCTTCTGTGAGACTATTCAATTCAGAAATCGTACCAACTGTCATTTACCAAATCCCTGATACATGCCAGCCAGGTGCTGGGTTCTTCACTTACAAACCCCGTAGTGCTTATAACAGGCACGAGTCTCCTTTTTCAAACTGGAAAGCTGATGCTCCATGCCAATACCTGCACTCACACCCAGGTCTGTGCTCTTGTACCAGAACCATGTGTTGAGGAGGGAAATCAGGCCTCTCTGAGATCTATGCTCAAAGTGGTGGGCTCTGCCACTTCATGCCTGTTGCCTGCCTTTCCCTAAAAGCACTCCATAAGCTGAGCCAATAGGACTCATCTCCCCATTAGGATGTAAATCACAATTTCCATGCCTGCACTTCTGTTCACACTGGCTTCTCTGCCACAAATGCCCTTCTCCCCAATCTCAACTTATAAAAACATCCCACCCTGGGGTCTCCCTGGTGGCGGAGGTGGTTGAGCACCGCACTGCGATGCTGTCTGCAGCCTCTGCAGTGTGGGTTCAATCCCAGCCGGCTGGCGAGAATCCCACATGGCGCGGCAGACCTCTCCTGACTCACCCGCTGCTCCCCTCAGCAGTATATTTCGTCAGTCTGCCTGTTCTGTTCCCTACTCTGTCTCTGGTGAATCCTCTCACCCTCCTGCGCATCTGGCCTGTACCCCGGCTCTTGTATAAAAATGAATAAATCTTTAAAATAAATAAATAAATAAATATCCCACTCACCCATCTCAATTCCCTGCAGACCCTGCCCTGGAACTTTCTGAACACACCTGCATTTGATATGGATCACTCGCCTTTGAACCCCAGTGACACCTGGTTCTCCCTTGTGTCAATCTACGAGATGTTCTAATCCATCTGCCACTGCAGCATGATGTTGGATGACAGGAACCAAGTCATCTTTGTGCCCCATGTTTTCCACCCAAGCACTGAGGAGAGAGCCTCCTGAAGAACTGATACTCATCAAATATTTGCAGAATTGAGAAAAGGCTGTAATATGCTATCAAGAAAAGCACACTGAAAAGACACAAATTATAAACTGACCTCAACCCATATTTTACAGAATTCCTGTTGAACATGGGGACTCCTTTTGCCAAATCAATGGAAGTTATAAGACATTTAAGTTCTACAAAATCAATTTTGTTTTTCACAATTAAAAGAAGGGAACTGGCCATGAGAGAGTGAGTTTCTTGGCTCTAGAAGGATTCAAGGGCAGACTAAATTGCCTGCACCCGTGGAGGTGCCTGTGGGTTTTCTGGATTAGATGAGTGACTTCCTAGATCATTTCCAAAGAGGTCTCTAGCTAGCCCTCTCCTGTTGTGACACAAGACAACTGCACCTCTGTCATGTTCGCATGCCTTTCCCCTAAAAGCACCCCATAAGCTGAGCCAATAGGAAAACTTAGCCCATGTCACTCAGCCAAGCATCAATGTGCACTTAACCTGAAGTTGTGTCACGAAGTCAAAAAACACCATGACCTCATCCTCTGATCCCAAATCCTTGGTTTGATCACTTGTCTACACACAATTTTATAACATTTTCCAAACCAGCCAAAAGTCACCTTAACATTTAGGTAAAGTGGTGATTATTTCGCAAACTTTAGTGAAAAAAATTATACAACTCTAAGACAAGAACAAAATACTAGAATCATGCAATTTTGCAGGTAATAATAGTGTGTGATGAACCAAAGAGTGATTAATGCAATTCTGGACACCTGAGGTTAAAAAAAAAAAAAAAGTGTTGCCTTCAGTCCTCTGTAGTGGTGGTTATTTATGCAGGAGGTTATTAAAAGAGAAAGATAAGCTAATATGAGATCATATTTTGTTTTGTAACTTTTAGCAACAAGTTCTATGACATGAGATAAAAAAATGAAACCGGGAACAAACTCAAGCAAAAGAAAACAAGGACTTTTTTCTTCTCAAGTCAAAAGTTTGTCATCACACTTTCAAAAATCTGCTACAGCTATCTATTAACTGCATGATCCTACTTTGAGCCAGGGATAGCAGCTATTATCATCTCTGCAAGTAAACTGTTTATCTGTGAAAATGAACAAATGCCACTGCTTCCTAGGAGAAAGGAGGGTACTCGCTGCCTTAAACAGCTCAAAGGGTGACGCATTTCTTCATGGAAAACTGACATCCACCTTTATGTGTCACCCAAAAGCTTAATTTACTTTTTCTCCCACCCAGACGAAAACTCTGTACAGACAGGCAGAATCGTAATACCAAACTGAGTCATACAAATTGCTAATGAAAAGTAAGTTTTCCCCACACAGCTGCTTTGCAATGTTGAGCTAGCTATGAATCAGACAAGGTAATCTGAAGATCACTCCCCCCACACAGAGTCATTTATTTGTTTTTAAAACAGCCATCAAAAAGTATATTCAAGAAACCTGTATGAAAAGCGTCCAAATTCATGAAAATGTGGTTAATGACCCACATACCAATCTCTACGTAAGTAACAAATAGTAAAGAATACTATGACTCCACTCAACAGTCTTAAGTTTTGGGAAACTCACTCCATGTCTAAGTGAATTTTTTTAAAGGAACTTCTAAAACTTTTTAGAACTTTTTAGAAACATTACTGAAACTAAAATGACATATTTTTCAATGTTTTTTATATATTCGATGACTCTGTCTCCATATGATCTGATAGAAACATCATCACTGGGTTGAAATTTAAACATTAAATAGGGCTGTCCTGGTGGCCTAGGGGTTATGTCTCAGGGCTATTCACTGCTTTGGGCTGAGTTCGATCCCCAGCCAGGGAGCTGACCCACTTACGGCACAGCAGACATCCCCTGTCTCGCCCACTGTTCCCCTTAGCAGTGTATTTCAGTAAGTCTACCTGTTCTGCTCCCCACTCTGTCTCTGGTGAATCCTCTCAATCCCCCACACCTCTGGCCTACTCCCCAGTTTGCCTATGCTCAAAAATAAATAGAATAAATGGGAGATCTGAAAGTATGCCGGTGCTGCTGATACCAAGAGATCATAATAAAACCCAGCAGACAGAGAATGTGAGCTCACTGGCCAAACACGTCTGTCACCTGCACAGGTACAGAGTATCAGTGGGCAGGGTAAGAGTCAAATCACTAAGGCAGCTGCCAAAATGATTGAACTCAGGACTCACATTTGGTTACTATTATTCTTCCTTAAAATTAATAACAGGTAACACTTACCTAGTGCTAGATGTTTTTTTAGCAGGTTTTTCCAAACTTTCATTTTGCACTTGTCCCTGCAGAGTAAGTAGCTGGTTTGGGCCCAATACAACCAAACTTCACACTTGTGGGTCCAGTGAAGCCTGAAACAGCATTAGCTTCCCAGTTACTTGGCAACAAAGAGCCTCTGTTCCTTTGGCCAGTCTGTGTATCTTTCACCTACAACCGAAGCATCCTGCCCAAGCCAGTCCCTCCAAGCCCTGCCAACACCAGCTCCACTGGGCCTTGGCTGCCCTGCCCAGGGCTCCAGTCAATCTATTTTCCTCACCAGCATCGCCCTAAAAGCCCCAGCTGATTCTCTGCACTGGCTGCTGAGAGTTAGAATTTCCCTCAGAAATAAAGATACATTGATCTCAATCTTCTATGCTTACAAGACTCACCTCACTGACCCAATAGCTTAGAAAGATTCATTCATTAATCAAGTCAAAAAAATATTTGCGTCTTTACCATGTACTAGGCACAGGAGAGATTTTAAAAGGAACTCCTGTGCGTCAGCAATTGATAGCAGGAAACACGCTTAGAAAGTTTCAAATGAAGTCCTCCCTGGTGGCACAAGGGGTTAAGCCCAGCACTGTGAAGCTATCCACAGCCTCTGCAGCATGAGTTCAATCCCTGGCCAGGGAGGTAACCCACATAGTGCAGCAGACCTCTCCTGTCTCCCACTGCTCCCCTCAGCAGTGTATTTCAGTAGACACGCCTGTTCTGCTCCCCACTCTGTCTCTGGTGAATCCTCTCACTCCCGCACCTCTGGCCTGTACCCCAGTTCTTGTATGCATAAATAAATCTTTTTTTAAAAAGTTTCAAATGAGCTATGCTCTTTCCACAGAAATAAACACAGAAGGTTGAAAAAAATGGAAAGGGACAGAATGTCAGCTATGGAAGGGATGGAAAAGAAAATCCTCAGGTCTTCCCTGAAGTTTCCAGAAGAAGCCAAGAACTGCCATGGAGATACACAAGGGCCACCCAGCCCTGAGACTCTCCATCCCCACACCCACGTGCAGAACCCCGCCCTCCCCACCAGAGCCTGGTGAGAAAGAGGGGCCAACCCCGAACAAGAATGCCAGAGTCAAAATAAGGGAGGGTGCAATTTATGGGGAATATAACCAAAATGAAAATGCATACATTGTGCAAAGATGAAAAATGATGTAAGAAATATATAAAATATTTTTTAAAAAATAAAAATAAAAAATAAAATAAAATACTGGACACTCCTTTAGCTGAAGTAAATGGCCACTTGAGGCCTCAGTGACTATTTTTCCTTGTTTGTTAAATAAACCCATATTGTTGTTTTCTGGGAAAAAAAAAAAAGAATGCCAGAGCCTCCTCGTGTTTCTGACAGGCACTGGGCTCAAGGAAGGAAGTCTTGCTCACTTCCATGAGGGCTGAAGGACAGGTAACACTGCGACCCCAAGTACAAGCTGAAGTTCCCATTCCCAAGGACACAACTCTAGGTACGGCAGCTGGAGGCCGAGCACCATCCTTGGTCTTTGGGCTGAGTGCCCTAAGAGGGAAAATGCAGAGATGAGGAGACACTGGATCGGCATCTGAAAACTGGTGTGAGAACTGAGCCCCTCTAAGCCTCCATTTCTCAGCTAGGAGATGGAGGTTAAAATGGTAGCTAATCATGGGCTTGTCATGGGGATTAACTAAAGTAACCCACGTGGGGCTGTTACTACCACCTGGAACATCAGGATGGGGCCCTGGACAGGCAAACCCCAAATCCCCAACCGCCAGCCTATCAGGATGCTTTCAAGAACCCCCTCCCTGCACTGAAGTAGAAGGAGCTCCCACATTCCAGCTGGAAACAGCTCAGCCTAAGGTCAATGCTTAGACTAAGATCAATGCTTATCCTCTCCGAAATACGTGACAGATTATAGTATTTACACAGCACTTTTCTTTTGAGTCAGCTGGAAATATGTCTTCCACATTATTGTCAAACACTGGGGAATAATGGGCAGAGTTTTCTAAAACTCTTTGTAGACAGAAAATCAGGAACCACAGAGCCACTATCCCCGCCTCCTCTATAAAATGGCAGGTGGAGAAAACATGACTCCAAAGGATGGTCTGTCCTCTCACCCTGGCCCCACATCTCCACACACCCTTGTTACAGGGGCAGCTCAGGTCCAAAGGCCAGAGAAACAACTCTCCAGTTTTGAAAAACCATCAGGAGAGGAGATTCCACAAGATCACAAGATCAGAGGCATGCTTTCAAAGCCAGATTTTCCCACTAGCAAGCCGAGTGATGAGAATCGTCGGGAGACATGAAAGGAGAAGCTAAAATGCATTCAGATCCAGAAAAGGAGACATGGCCAAAAAACCTTGCAATATCTTCTGTAGACTGAAATGACCGTTTGCAGCAAAGCAGAAGCAGGAAGGCTGGCGCTTGGCTGGCTACATAGGACAATAGATATTGGGCCTCTGTGGACGAGCAGACTGAGGAACCCTTGGGACCCCCTGCCACTGCCTGTAACATGGCTAGGACTTTGTGCAAACAGCACACTTGGAGGGGGGCCCTCCCGTGGCCCTCCCTCAGTTAAAAGCTAAAACCCTAGCATACCTAAGACGCGATCTTCATCTCGAAAACCCCCAAATTGGGGAAAATACCATAAAAATGTATTAAAAGAAAATTATTCAGGACTATTTTAACAATCTGGCTTTATGGTTCAACTTATGACCTGCACAGAAGGGAGGCCTTTTCAGAGGGGTTATAATTGGTCATGTAAGTCTTCTTAAAATAAAATGTAATGTCCATTTGGACCACAGGGCTTACCACTTTAACCCTTGGGGGTGCCTTTTATTCTACTGAAATGGTATTCTTCTTTCTTCAATAAATATTTTTGGTTAAAGCAAATCTATACCCTCCAAACTAACTGGAGAACACCTTTGCTAGCCAAACTATAAAGAACCATCTACTTCCTGAATGTAGGACCTTCCCACCAAACAGACTCCTCAAGTCTAAATCCTCTCACTCCTCAAAACCCATTTCAGAAAATTCCTGCTACAGTTTTCCTCCAAGGAAGAGCAATGTCCTTCCCTCAAACCCGACTACTTCATTCAGGGGCCACTTAAAGAGATGACACATTTTATTCATTTTTGACTTTCCAGTGCTGGAAATGGAGCTGACACACAGAAAGTGTCCAACAGGCATGTGTGAGACAGATGAGCCTGGTCTGGGCCATTCTTCTGGCATTGAACACACTTCCTCATGTCAGCTTTCTCTTGGCACCTCACAGAGTATCACCATCGCAACATCTTAGAATAAGACGTCTATTATCTCGCAGTTTCTAGGAGTCAGGAGTCTGAGCACAGAGTAAGCGAGTCCTCTGTCTCAGGGTCTCGCGAGGTTGTGATGGAATAATTGGGTGAGCCAAAGTCCCCTCTGAGGCTCACCTGGGAAAGTTTATTCAGGTGTTGGCAGAATTCATTTCCTGGGTGCTATAGGGCCGGGGGTCCCAACTTCATACTGACCGTCCAGTCACATGGCCCTCTCCACAGGCAAGTCACAAGCTTACTTTTTCCAAGCCAGCAGGAAAGTTCCTCACCCGGCCAGCTAAGACCAATTTGAACATAACACAATCAAAGAGGTGTCACCCTATCACCTCTGCTATATTCTACTGACTGAGAAGTAAGTCACAGGCTCTACCCACACTCAAAGGAAGGAAATCACACGACAGAGGACCCATTGGGGGTTTCCTTAGGTTGTGTCTGCCAAATTCCTAGTGTGAAGGTCACCTTCGCCCTCCCACTGCACTGTGCGTACACATCTAATTTGTGTGCTCAACCCACAGCAAAACTATATTGCAGGCACTTCATAAAGAGTTCGTGAAGGAAAGGGGAAAGGTTGAAGCTGACTCTCAGGAGAGACACACAGAGCTAACTCAGCTACACAAAGGTTAGCAATTGGTTACTTTTTTAGATAAGTGTCCATACTAAGTGAAAAAGAACTAACTTTAAATCCCTATTTTCAAGGATTTTCTCAAATATGGATCTTTTCAAAAATGGGCAGCATTTTTTAAGATTGTAGCCTAAAGCTGGAGATATTTAAACACTTGGATGCTTCGCCGAAAGTAATATGCAGACATGTAGAAATGATAGTATCAGAAATGCTAGCCCTGGGAAGAAAAGATTGAATTATTGACTTTTAACCAGGTTAAAATTTCTGATAGAAATTTCTGTTAGAATTTCTGATGATTTAAATAACTTTGCAACCCCACCCCCACCCCCCACCCCTGCTGAGAAAAATTTGTCTGCTTGAAGAATCAGTATTTTTTTAAATGCCTAATTGCATCATGTATTTTGCAGAAAGAAAACACTTTAGGAAAATGATAGGAAAAACAGTTTCTTATTTCACAAGGACAAGCAAACCAGTAATTTCAGCTCTTTCTACACAGGCTCCCAGTCTCTAACAGGGCCATCCTTTCCCAAATGCACACTTAATAAGAGTGGTTGTCTTTGCAGAAACTCCTAACTGGACTGGTTCCAACCATCTGATGCCATCCTCCAGCCACTTCTTGCATTGAAGCAGCAGGACCCCCAGGAATGGTCAAATGGCGCTGCCAAGTCCCCGCTCTGTCTCAACTTCCTCATATTCACGTAAGAAAACTTCATCCCTGCCAACACTGATGGCATGTTCTAGACAAGAACTGGCTCTTCATTTCACTTTTAAACTATTTTGGAAACAAGTAATGGCACCTGCCTTCAAAACAAAATGTCACATTTGCTCTGTTATATTAATTTTGTAATACCTTCCTCATCATTCCCTGCCTTTGACATCATTTATTCCAGTACAGGAATGCCTCATTTAATTTTGCTTTGCTTTGCTGCACTTCATAGATACTGGTTTTGTTGTTGTTGTTTTTTTTTTTTAAACAAAGGGAAGGTTGATGGTGACCCTGCATGGACCAAGTCTCTGGGCGCCATTTTTAGAACAGCATGTGCTCACCTCACACCTGTGTCATGTTTTATTAAGGTATGCACCTGGTTTTTTAGACATGATACTATGGCAAACTTAATAGACCACTGACGAGTATAAATATAACTTTCAATATGCACTGGCAAACAAGAAATTCATGGGACTTGCTTTCCTGCAGAGGTCAGGTACCAAACCTGCAAAATCTCCCGTGTGTACCCATAAGCCCCCTCACCAGAACAAGGGTGTTTGTAAAAATGAGGGTCAAATGGTTACCTCTTGGGGCTCCAATTTGGTAGGTCTGGAGTGGGAACCCCATCATCTGCATTTAATATACAAGGTGAAAAAATGATTTAAGCCTCTTCTGTGTTTTAATAGATTTTTATTTATTTATGCATACAAGAACTGGGGTGTAGGACAGAGATGCAGGGGATGAGAGGATTCACCAGAGACAGAATGGTGAATCCTGTTCTCTAGCAGATTGACTGAAAAACACTGCTGAGGGGAGCAGCAGGCAAGAGAGGAGAGGTCTGCTGCGCCATGTGGGTCACCTCCCTGGCTGGGGATCGAGCTCATGCCACAGTGGCTGGTGATAGCTTGATAGTGCTGAGACTTTAACCCCCACACCATCAGGGAGGCCCTAAGCCTCATCCATGTTAAGACAAGAACTGGGAAGTCCCAGAGTCCAGTCACTAAGCAACACAATGGCTTATCTGCATCTTCTCAGCCAGTGTGCAGAAGAGAAATGCGTGTGTGTGAACCTGCACAGATGCACCTGCTCAGATTCCAAGGCTCACATCTGGGACTGAAGAGCCACACCACACTGTTAGGAAGGAGAAGGCAGAAGCTTCTAGTCCCCAAGACCGGGGCACAAAGGTGCCTCTTTCCCTGAAGCCTCCTGCCCACACCCAGGCTCAATGGACCTGAGTCAGCGGGTCTAGGGAAGGGGCCAAGAAACTCCATTTCCAGCAAGTTCCCATGTGACACTGATACCCCTGGTCCAGGGACCGTGCTGTGAGCACCACCAGGGCTGTGAAAAGGTATTCAAGCTGTCTGGATGGCGCCAGGCACGTCCATCAGAAGAGCCTCTAACACTTGGAACTGAGCAGCAAAAGCTCAGGCCCCCACCAGGGGCCTCCCTGGTGGTGCAGCGGGTTGAGTGCCGTGCTGTAAAGCTGTCCGCAGCCTCTGCAGCGCGGGTTCGATTCCCGGTCAGCGAGAAAGAAACCCACATGGCGAGCAGACCTCTCCTGTCTCGCCCGCTGCTCCCCTCAGCAGTGTATTTTGTTAGTCTGCCTGTTCTGCTCCCCACTCTGTCTCTGGTGAATCCTCTCACCCTCCAGTGCCTCTGACTGTACCTCAGTTCTTGTATAAATAAATAAATCTTTTAAAAAAAAAAAAAAAAGCTGCTACTCAGGAGGTTTGCTATAATACACATTCCCTGACAGCAAAAGGAACGGCTTCTATCACATCATCTTGGGAGCCACTGGCTTAAATGAATTTCAGCTGGTCTTTCACGCAGAAACAAAGTGACTAGTAATGCTTATTAATCAAGAAACTTTACTGAGGGTCTATTGTATACACAGAACTGCCGCCTCGGCCAACTTCCTAATGGAAAAGAAGTAAAACAAAAACAGGGTCCCTGTCTTTAATTTACTTATCATCTGTATTATTTCTTCTCCAATTACTAAGAAATTTTGGACCAACTTAACATAAGCTTTTCACTATCACAAGAAAGGAACAGAGCACTCTTGAAAGAAAGATTGTTGTCCTTGCCTGCACTCTCTTTTAGGAGAATAAAGCAAATCATTATGGGGAGAAGGGGGCATTAAGTTGGGTTTCAGGTTTTTTGCTTATTTTCAAACCCTCTTCAGGACGTGCCCCACCAACTACGAACCGTCAATAAGCTGGAGGATGGCTATAAGGACCTGAGGCAAGATCGGGATTATCAGATGGGGGGCGGGGGGTATGAACAACCCCCTCACTGCAACACATCTTAACCCTTTGTATTTTCTACGATCACCAATCTGGGATTCTCATCTTTAGTTTTATAGGATGCAACATTTTAGTTTTTATTTAGCGCCACATGAGGGTGGTAATCATCTGCCTTTTCACACAGCAGGGACCAGGGACTTTCCTTCTTTAATCTTCACTTTCACTCTGAGTCTCAGCTTTGTGGCTCTGTCTCTTTCTTCCAGACCTCAGGGTGGCGGAGCAGGGCTGAGGGCCGGTTCTGGCCATCTGGGCACAATGCAGGCAGTCAGGCTATGACAATCATGTGTGGGTGGCCTTTGGTGCTTTACTGTTCTAAACACAGTTTTTCTCATCCATAAAAAATAACAATGAAGGTGACTGAATGAATTTTCAATTTAAAACATTCTTTTTCCATGACTTCAAAGAAGGGCTGGAAAATACAAAACCCTGTATTGTGCTTTTTTCCTTAATAATAAAATCCATTTGTATTTATAAGTCCCCTTTATTATCTTATTTATGGTCTTGCACAGCACTCAAGCCCCGACTGTGGCTCCACCCTTGACTCCCTGTCTAGGACATTGCTGAAAACCCGAGACGCCCAGCAATGTCCTTTTCTGAGTCGCTGTACCTGGCCAAGCTTATTCCCTCCCTGGAGCCTTGTCCTGGCTGATCTCTAGGCCTAAAAGACTCTCCCTCTAGACCCCTCTGGATTTTGATGGCACTTCCTTACACAGACTTTCCCCACTATCTGAAAGTGGAACGTTCCGGGGTATGATGTGGTAGGTTATTTGTGGAGTTTGGGGGTGCTATAATGGTTAGCTGATACAGAAAAAAAAATTAGCATTCCCAGACCCCAACTATAACCTATCAAATCCTACCAAACAGGAATGCTCTACTAACAGGCAGTGAGCAACCTGTGGAGACCCTCCAGCAACATCCTGCCTCCTCCCCCACTCCAGTCACTCTCAAGCTCACGACTATCACCTAGTTGTAGTTTCTTCGTAGTACTTAACACCTTGTGTGGCCCAGTACTGGGTACGCAGGGGCTCAATGAAAGTGCAACAAACCCACTGATTCATTCAACCATTCAATCATTCATTCCACGAAGGTCTAACATGTGTGCCGGGTTCCGAGGCTGTAAAAACAGTGATGGTGTGGGATCCCTGCCCCCCAGGAACTCGAGTCCAGCTGGGAAGTCAAACACACAAATGACTGGAAACAGCATGAGAATTATAGAGAGACCATTTACATGTCTGATATGCACAAAGATGACGTGGAGTAAGTTGGTGACGAAGGGTAGTGTGCCTGTTCGCTCATTTCCTTCAGGTTGAAAAGTCTCAGAGGAGTTAACTAACTGATCTGCTTGAACCTTCAGAGCCAAAGGCAGAGGCAGAAATGCCCTGCTCCTGGCACAATGTAGTATCAGGAAAAGTGGTCTGGGTGTATTAAAATAATTTTTACAGGGCCTCCCTGGTGGTGCAAGGGGTTAAGCACCGCATTATGAAGCAATCTGCAGCCTCTGCAGCACGGTTTCGATCCCCGGCCAGCCAGGGAGAAACCCACATGGCGAGCAGACCTCTCCTGTCTCGCCTGCTGCTCCCCTCAGCAGTGTATTTCAGTCTGCCTGTTCTGCTCCCCACTCTGTCTCTGGTGGATCCTCTCACCTCCACATCTCTGGCCTGAACCCCAGCTCTTGTATGCATCAATAAATAAATCTTAAAAAATAAAACAAAATAATTTTTACAATAATTATTTTGAAGTTAATTGTTAATTATCCACTAGATGTGGTGTTAAAATGAAGCACATATAGGTGAAAGGGTGCCTAACTTATAATAATTAAAAAAACTAAGTTCCTGAAAGATTGAAAGCCAGACTGAAATTGTTTGGTAACGCTGTAAGAAATAAGCATTTTTCAGGCTACCAAGAGGAAAGATCTATACTATATTTTCCTTATTTTATGATCCTATTTTCCCCTGCTGACTTTTTGGTGATTATAATCTATCTTCTCTGGGAAGAGTTCCCCTTAATTCACCACCAAGGTACCCCAGACGGTTCCCCTCTAGTCTCTGGGTCCTCATGTCTGAATAACTGACTAAATCAGTTCAGTAAAACTGACCACATCAACTTTGTGCAGCAACCAACACCTTCCCCCAGTGTGACTTCCCACCTAGTCAAAAATCATCTTTCCTCTGACCCAGCAACACCAGGAGTATATATTCAGGGCCTCCCTGGTGGCTCAAGGGTTAAGACACATCCTATGAGGCAATCTCAGCTTCTGCAGCACGAGTTCAATTCCCCGCCAGGGAGCTACCCACATGGCACAGCAGACGTCTCCTGACTTGCCCACTGCTCCCCTCAGCAGTGTACTTTGGTCAATGTGCCGATTCTGTTCCCCATTCTGTCTCTGGTGAATCCTCTCACCCCCACACCTCTAGCCTGTACCCCAGCTCTTTTATGCAAACATAAATAAATCTTTTAAAAAAAAGTGTATATTCAAAACCATCATCTTCCTAATTTACAAAACACAGCATTTCGCAAACTGTTTACTCACGCCTGGGCCAACAATATTACTCAAACGTGGTGGAGTGAAAAAGCCACAGGGAATACTGCAGTTGGCCAACAGCAGTGTTTGGGGATCTAAAATTACAGGGGAAAAATCACACAACATTCATTTTACGTAGTCCCAAATCTCTATCAGATGATGTTGAGCAGCATGATTCTAAAATTGGCAGGAAGAAAGGAAAGGCTGTCTTGAAGTTCAGGCCATGCCAGGCAGCCTTCAGAGGGAGAGCAAAAGGAAACAGAGTAAGATGGTGTGCCCTTGATAAGCTGTCATAATAAGCGGTATCTGTGGGGCAAAGATAAGCACGCAGGAAAAATATGGGAAACAAAACCGAATGGAAATTATTGCCAAGAGGTGAGAGTAAACAAAAGAGGAAGCAGAATACTTCATGCAGTGTTTAGATGACATTATTTACAACACACCAAAATCAGAGAAGCTACTTCAACTCCATTTGATTCAATTCAGTTTGCACTTGTACCACGGCAAAGAAGGGAACCTGGTATTTAAGGGGCGCAGAGAACATTCTGCTCCCCAAGACCTCCAGACACAAAATGAGAAGACAGCTGCCTCTCCCACCTGATCCAGCCTCAGCCACAGCGTAAATTCAGAGTGATCCAGGAGAAGGGGAGAGAGAGCCATGATTTCCACCAAGGGATCTGAAAAGCAGGATGAGGGGGTGTAAAAGGCAGGGGCACCCAGCAAGGGATGGCCCTACGCAGGAAACAGGAGCCACCGAGAGCTCACATTTGGGGACTATGGTTGAGCAGGGCCCACTCTCAGTTCCTTTATGTGGTCACAGAACAGGCCTCTGAACTACAACCCCGGGCCGTCGTTGTATCTGTGGATGGGATGTTTAGCCCACCCCAGGTCACACAGGCCAACGCCACGTAGTAAGGAGAGCTGACAAAGTGTTAACGTCATAGGAGCCCTGCATTCTAACTCCAAAGATGGAACTCCAGCCACCGAGCAACACTGCCTCAGGTTCCTGACAAGCAAAACCCAGACCTAGGAAGGAGAGAACCAAGAGAAAGGTGAGAAGGGCAGGTGACAGGCTGGGGGGAGTAAGATAGCATTTCCTTCCTGTAACCACGTGGTCTTGAGCCTAAATGACACTGTGTGCTACGTGTCAGTATCCAGTGGATTGTGTCTGCACGAAATGCTCAGTCCTTAATAAGAAGCAAGGAAAATCAGTAGGTGCACACAAGCATGGGCAAACACACAGCTCCGATGGATTTTTCCATAAGTACCACAACCAACTTTGTGTCCAACCAATAAATTATGGACTATTTTCTCTACATTGTCAAGGCAGAAAACATCATTAGTAAAACATGCATTTAGAGCAAGATAAGACCATAGTCTCTCCTTTATAAACCATTGGGCTTAATTGCTACATCACTGATTCTTTACAAAAAAAAAAAAAAAAAAAAACTACGTTCCTGATTGGGGGGAGGCTTATCTTATTTTCTCAATTTTTGTGTATTTAAAGTGCTTATAATGAAAAATAGATTATTTAGTGGGGGAGGAGAATACACAATGTGTTCTACAGTGTCTAAATCTTTATAAAAACCACATATATATGAGTAACAATTTTGCAAATTCCCAATTCTTACTCTATATAGGCATGTGTATGTGTTTATACATGAGTGTGTATATATATATCTTTTCAACTAACTAAAGAAAAACTGGATGAAGTAGCTCTACATGCAGAATTCTTTCTACTATTCAAATTGGAATTCAGAGGTTTCCCCACCTTAAAAAGTTTCTAAATGAACTGTTGGGCTTGGCCTTTGACTTACCACACAAAGGGTTATAAATATTGCCCGAAGAGTGGTTGCTTCTGGACATTGTTTTTCAAAATGTGGGCCACCTCATCAGCATCACCTGGGATGCATATTAAAAGCCTAGAGGATCTGAGCCAATAACACAGTTTAACAAACCCCTCCAGTGATCATTGTACATCCATGTTTAAGAACCACAATCTAGAAACTTGTTAAAATAGACCAGGTGAAAATGGCCAGAGGTATAAGCAACACTGCCAGGGAGTCAATTCTATCCCTGAAGCAACCAGAGTTCCTGCTGAGGGAAGCACCTTGGATCCACAGTCAGACTGCATGGGAAGGGCCAGGCCAGGCCTCTGCCCAGCGCTTGTGTGGTTGCCAAGGGGCCCACCTGAGCAACCCACCTCTCAAGACCATGCACGCAGCATCTCTAAGCTTGTGTTATGAGCTCAATTGTAAACCACCCACCCCCAACAAAAAAAAATGGATATGTTGGGGTCCTGACCCATAGTTCCTCACCATATGTGACCTTATTTGGACCTTATTTGAACTGGATCTTGGGGCCTCCTTGGTGGCGCAAGGGGTTAAGACACAACCTATGAAGCTGTCTGCAGCCACTGCAGCACGAGTTCAATCCCCAGCCAAGGAGCCACCCACGTGGTGCAGCAGACCTCTCCTGTCTCGCCCGCTGCTCCCCTCAGCAGTGTATTTCAGTCGATCGGCCTGTTCTGTTCCCCACTCTGTCTCTGATGAATACTCTTACCCCCCCACACCTCTGGCCTGTACCCCAGCTCTTGTATGCATAAATAAATAAATCTTAAAGAAAAAGAAAACTGGGTCTTTACAGAGACAATCCAGTTAAAAATGAGGTCATTGCAATGAGTCCTAACCCGACATGACTGATGTCCTTACATAAAAGGGAAGCTAAGCCACAGGCACACTACAGGGAAGCGAATGTAAGAAAGCAGACATCCGTGTGCAAGCCGAGGAGAGAGGGGTCTGAAAAGGTTCCTTCCCTCAGAAGGAACCAACCCTGGGGAGACCTTAATTTTGAATTTCTAGGCTCCAGAGCTCTGAGACCATAAATTTCTGTTAAGTCACCCAGTTTGTGGGACTTTGTTACCGCAGTCTTAGCAAATGAATCCAGCTTGGGGACTCACAAAGCAAATTCAAACTTCGTGAAAGTCCGTCCATATCAGGGCTGTCAAAACAGTTAAAAGACCAAGGCCACAAGAGAGAATGTGGTGGTGCTAGGAAGCCTCAGGCTGCAGAAAGAACAACAAACTAAGAGCCACAGACCTGGGCTGGGGTCTGAGCACCGGCCCTGTTTGGAAAGGGAACCATAAACCACGCTCGCCTGGCCTAGCCACATGGCCTGGGAAGCTCTGGAAAATGCCCTCTGCAGGCTCTGCAGCACCAGGCGATGACCATCGCCCCCTCAACAGCATTGACCATGGGCAGTGTCACAAGCATGACAACAGTCCTGTTCGCTGCTAGGAAAGACTTGCAAGCAAAATTTGCATTTTCGGAAAATCTAATGCAAGCTCCCAAACATGTTTGAGTATATTTGGAATATCCAAGACAACAAGTAACAGGGTCAGAAACAGCGAAATCCTGAGGTTGCCAAAGGTCCTATCACGGAGTCAGGCTTCCTAAGGGCCAAGGGCTCTCTGGGCAGTGGAAACGCTCCACTCAAGCAGGCCAGGCCAGGCCCTGGGCTGCAGCACAGCTTCACAATGAAGGTTTAAGTACTCTCACAACACAGAATTTATGGTTCCTAAATGTTTGTTTTAACTAGTGTTGAGAACACATATTTGACCCAGTGTGAACTTGACCTCTGGGTCCCTCTCCCTTCTCGGGCTGTCTGTGCCGCAAGACAAGATTTTCCAGCTGACCCTCCTGCCAGGGCTCCCTGCACTGGTGCTGGGCCGGCCCTCCCACAGCTGCGTGGGGAGCCTCACGGCAGGTCTGCTGGCACAGAGCTGTCAATGGCCATAGCAGGCACATGAAAAATGTGTGATCACTCTAGGCCTGACGACTGAGCTCAGCTAGTTCCACGTCGAGCCAAAAAGCACAGGAGACAGCCTGAAAGCCCGCTGCCCCACCTGGAACTCCAAACTCATCACACCCTCCTGGAGGACGCCACCTACTGCAGCACCTCTGAGCACCAAGGGCCTATGTGACCATGTCCCCTCTACAGGCAATTAAGGAAAATTTCTAGGGTCGGCTTATTTTTCTTCTCCCAAGCAATGTGGGCTAAAGGCCAATGGAAAAGCAATGGAATATCGATTTTCTGCTTCTTGCTAGGGAGAGACCAAGTCATGTGATGTGCCATGAGTTAAGTGAGTAAAAACAGACCCTGTACTCCCTACAGCTGGCTGCATTTCTCCTCTTCATGGAACCTGGCACATGGTAAAAGCTAAACAGATATCCGTTAAATAAATGAAAGAACCATCCGGGCATTTATGGAGGCCCTGCAACGTGCCAGGCACTCGCTTTGGATGCAAATCTGCCATCTTTCTTCTTCCATCCACCTCACCCAGCCTGGCCTCACCCTCATCTCTCCTGTATTCTTTCATGTTGTCTCTTCCCAAGTCCAAAGCTGAGCTCACTGGCAATGTCTCTCTCTTGCCGGCTCTTACCCTGCAAAGGGGACAAAAAAGATCAGAAGTACCTATAGGGAGTGGGTTCAGTTTGGACAGAGGGGGGAACCACCAAGATAGAGAGAGGCAAAAATGTTACAGATCAAGGATTTAGTGGCCCACTAGGAAACTCCAAAGTCTCTAAGACACAAATCCCTCCTATAAAAGTTAATTTTTCAGAAAGAGAACAAACGTCCTATCATCTCTTTTGATCAACAGGGATGTCACTATTCACAGTCACTCCAGAATAATAACTAAAATGACACATCCTGTGTCATAACGTCCACTCCTAGAGTCCCCCACACAAAGGGCGTCTGGAAAAGCAGCATTAACATGCAAGTGGGCACCTCGACACAGGCACCAGGCGGCTCGGGCCCCACCACCCCGTGGCCGCACACACACAGCCTCTGCCCGGCGTGTCTGCGCTGCCTGTTTAAAACCCTTTGCACTCCGAACCATTCTGGACATTGGCTACCAATGTCCCCTGAGAGGGGACAGCGGAATGCAAAGGGTTAACAACTCTCTGGTTTGCAAGTTCATGTTCACTAAATCTTCCATCTTCAGAAGCCTTTGCCCACGGCCCATTTAAATTAAATCTCAATCAACTGAAAATAATCCAGTCTGGCCAGAAGGGGCACCTTATTTTCTTGACTGGATTAAGCAAACGGAACCTCATCGACACAACCCGTCTCTCAGGCAGAAATTTCTTCCTCAATTGCTCATGACCGATATACTGAAAATCTTCTGCCACCCTCAAAAGAAGACCGTTAGGCGGCCTCCTGGCAATACGGTGAGAGGAGCACACCGGTTTGAAGAACACTGCTGTCTTCTGGGGGAACTCCCTGCGGCTGTGTGCCTGGTGTCTGGGTTCCTAAGTGTCATAAACTATGCACACCTAAGTGCACCTGTTCAATCTCAGAAGAATGAGGAAGTGTAAGAGGAGGGAGACCACAAATCAATTTCTCTGGCAATCTAAATTTCACTACTACTTACTGAAGTAGCTACAGCCACAAAAATGGTGTCAGGATTTTTCCACTCAATTTATGACAATCTCAAGGGGGTGTTTTCCGCCTAGACAGCAAGCTTCCACTCAGAGAGAGCTAGAGACACAGGAATTTAGTCTCTCCTTTGAAGTTCTTTCTTTAAATCACTGGACAACCCAAACTAATTTCTCTCTCTTTCCCTCCTTCTTTCCTTCTTTTTTCTTTTTGCAACCAAAGCCAGGATTGTTGTTTTTTTGTATTTATTTATTCTTTTTCTTCACCTTAGCTGAGGTATAATTAACAAATTAAAATTGTATCTATTGGACCTCCCTGGTGCTACAGGGGTTAAAGTCTCAGCACTGGGCCTTCCTCCCGTGACGCAGCAATTGGGCATTGAGCTACAAAGCTGCCCGCAGCCTCTGCTGCACCGGTTCAATCCCCAGCAGCCAGCGAGTGTCCCACATGGCGTACAGACCTCTCCTGCCACGCCTGCTGCTCCCCTCAGCAGAGTATTTCGTCAGTCTGCCTGTTCTGTTCCCTGCTCTGGCTCTGGTGAATTCTCTCACCCTCCCACACTTCTTACTGTACCCACTGCTTGTATAAATAAATAAAATAAATCTTTAAAAAATAAATAAAGTCTCAGCACTATCAAGCTATTGCCAGCCACTGTGGCATGAGTTCGATCCCCAGTCAGGGAGCTAGCCTCTGCTGTCTCACCCACTGCTCCCCTCAGCAGTGTATTTTAGTAGAGCTGCCTGTTCTACTCCCCACTGTGTCTCTGATGAGTTCTCTCATCTCCTGCACCTCTGGCCTATACCCCAGTTCTCATATGCACAAATAAAATAAATCTTTAAAAATAAATAAAAGTGTACCTATTTATGGTATATGATGATATTTTGATATAGATGTACATTATGAAATAAGCACCACAATCAAGCTAATCTACATACCTTCACACAGTTATTAATGCATGCATGTGTGCTCACCTTAACACACAGGCTCTGAAGTTTCAAGCTAGCCACACAATACTGTCACACTGTTGCACATCAGATCTCCAGAGTTTATTCATCTGGCATAATTGAAACTTTGTAGCCCTTAAAAGCAGTCTCAAGCTTCCCATGCTCCCCCCAACTACTCTAAAGCTGTAATACAAAAGGGAGGGTCCACATATACATTAATTTTTTAAAAATTGATGGCAGCAGCTGGGAGGGAAGCATCAATTAAAGGAGAAAATGTGACAGAATTTACCTGATTTGATCCAGTAATTAAAATCTTTCTGGCTTCATCACACCCATTCTCTTTCACTTTGATATCTGCAATAAGCCCACAAACTAGGCCAAGTTTTAGCACAGTCACTTCCAGATAGAAAACTGTACCATCAGAGAGGTCAAGTAAGTTCCCCAAGGCCACACAACCAGTAAAGGCTTTAGGATTTGAAGGAAAGTCTTTTGATATCCAGTCTTTTGAACTTCCCTGGTGTCACACTGCTCAGTCATAGATACAAGTTTCACAGCATCAGTGATAGCCTCTGTTGTCACTAACAACTCTGCCTCTGCCAGCCACACACAAAACAAGTTGCCATGAAAACATCTCCATCTGGGAGATACACTATTTTGGACTGAGCACTACCCTACCCCAGCATTACTTTTTAAAACAATTACTACCGTGCTTGCTTTGGCAGCACATAAACTAAAACAATTATTCCTGAAAGGAGATGTGATATAGGTATCTAGCATTTAGGCCTGAATTGTTTTGTCAGATTGCTTAGCATTGGACTGACTGACAATCTTTTGAAAGCTGAAAACCATGGAAAAGGAATGTGATGTTGCTTTGCTTAGATCCTGGTGCTGTCCAAAGGCTACCTTCTAGGAGTTGGAAGGATCACTTGAACGAAAAGCCTAAAGTATTTGCTCTGGGTCTTGGGAAGACTATCAATGTAGCAACTTCCTCTGGAAGCCAGTAGTAACTTTCACAGAGCTTTTCTGACCCAAGCCTCCTGCAGCCTCTCTCTTTCTGAATCACCAGAGGGCAAACACAGCTAAACTCAGCCACATTCACAATCTTCTCTCCCTGCAGGACTAGCTACCAGGCGAGTCCTTCAGATCAGGATGCTGTCATTCTAGAGGAAACTTTGGATCTTCTACATCTTTGCATCCCATATCCTCAGCTACCTAAAGACAGAAGAAAATTCTCTTTTCAGAGAGAGCATTCAATTGCATCATTTACCAAGTAAATTCCTTAAAGTCTTAGTGGTTTTTCTCTAACAGGCATCAAGAAGTGCATGCCCATTGTCTATAAAATTCTGCTCTGTATTTTTAATCTTTACTCAGCAATATCTCACCACAGTGAGCTGCCAAGCATGGGTTATCTCCATGAGATAGGAAAACCTTATCATATCAGGTTCTAGCAGGAGTTATTGAAGGGAAGAAAGTGAATGTAATTTGACCTGAGCAATTGTAACTTCAGGAAAATGCTGATGCACTATTGTCAAGTGTAATCTAAGAAGTAAAAAAAAAAAGTAAAATAAAAAAATACAATTTAATCTAAAATGCCTACAACCCTGAGCATTTCTGATCTCATGGTTTGAGTTCAACAATCAGGAGGCGGACAGTGAGCTCACATCTGTCATCATTGCTTCCTTGATCACAGCCAAATCATAACCCATCTGGACATTCCTCTTTACAAAATTACAGCCACTGGGCCAAAGTCCTTCTGTTTCTTTCAAGGATTTTTTAACAAGCAAGCTCACCAGAATGACTGCACTTAAATTAAGAATATTTAATTCACCCGATATTTTAAAATCCAAGCCATATATATATATATATATATCATATATAAATGATAAATCGCTAAATTTGACTTGCTCTACAGAATACTAATAAGCAGCAGAAATTGTGGGCGAGCCCAGTTCACATGGTCTCTATGCAGAGAAGACTCAGGAATCCTTCACTTTTTCTAAGTGGAAGTACGCTTTCTTTGTTCTAATTAACACTAGGCAGAATCAACCTGTCAACATACAATTAAACTTAGTGCTTAACTTCGCAATGCATACGGGCAACATTTTCTGATGTTCTGAAATTTATTATGCATCATTAATACATTTTTCTACCACAGGGCTAAGCGTGGGCACCACTGGAGAGGCAGTGCAGGAAACCCCAGTCATCAGTTCTGCAGCAGAGTGATTCCCTCCTGGGAAGCAGGCCTCTACGTTGAAGGATTCTGGTTGCTATTTTCACAAAGCCTTGAAAATTACTGATGTTTTACTCCAGAATAGAGTCTCTTATTTCCCATTCCCCTCCTGTCATCTCAAAGAATGCTTTCATTTGGTGGTGCCCATGTTTGAATGAATGGCATTGGTTCTGCCCCATGGCTCAGCCACCAATGGGAATTCTCCTCCTGGCTGGGGATTCGCAGGCCTGACGGAGTGATTAATACCTCAGTTGAGTCCAAGGAAACTTGGATACCCAACATGGTTCTGTACCACATGTTGCTGCTGGCATCAACATCATTACTCCGGTCCAGTGCTTTCTGGGTGGTAATAAAGTTTGCAGATAACAGAGTGGATTTCATTTCACACATCAACTTCTCCAGGGCAGCATTCACCCCTTCAAGTGACTCCGATGTCTCCCCATGTAAACAGCCCCATTCTGCCCCCCACGAGGGGCCAGGAGAACATAGACACTTACGTTTGGTGCACCTCTGGGAGCCGGGAGCCTTACTCCAGCCATGACAGCACTGCCCTCCACAGACATTGACCCTAAAACAAAGCAATACCCCTGAATCCAGCCGTACAACATCTCCTCCCCAAGAACCACAGTTTCCAGGGGTTTCCTGAAAGTCCTGCCTCAGGCTTCCACTCCCTCTGAGTTCCAGAAAGTCCTAACAGGACACTACAAATGTCGGACCCAACCAACCCACAGCTGGGTAGGCAGAGGAGTTAAGGACCATGCACCACGGGTGGGCAGACAACCAAGGGCAGCATAACCCAGAGATTTACAGGAGGAAGGAGGTACAAATATATGGCTTGTGTAACCCCAAAAGCAAAGCAAGATGAACTTTATTTCCTATACAGTCTGCATCCACATTTTTAATTGAATCTCAGTTGCAGAGAGAAGTGTCCCAACAGGGGTAACATAACAACGCCTGGAACTACCCCTTAAGGAAAAAAAAAAATAAACAAAACAAGTTTTCCTCCCACATCCCTAATCTGTGATTAATGAAGGAGGGGGGGCGGCAAGAGGATGTTTATGAGCGCCCAGTAACAGAAACTTCCCAGCCCAATATTGTGCCAATGCTAAGACACCCCGCCAGAGAAAGGCAGAGTCCACAGGTGCAGGGTAGCCCGAACCCACAATTTCTAGAAAGCTAAGAAGTTCTAGGCCATAAAACAGGGAGCTGAGCCTTTACAAGCAGCCCTCCCAAAACTTTTTTTTCCATTAGTTGGAATAAAATTAAAACTGAGCTGTAAAGAGTTTAATTGATGCTATGGGATTAAACGGTAGTGACTTCATGGTGACGCCCTTCTTCCAGGAGTAGCTGGGTGCGCAGGAGGTTACGCCCCAGGCAGAAATGCCTTTTGTGTTTACCCGCAGCTCAGCAACAATGCACCCGGCGTTTATTCCCAGTAAAAGCTCCCGGGCTCCCCGCGCGCTGCGGTTCCCACCGCACTCGAGGCTGGCAGCGCCCGGGAGGAGCAGCAGACCCACCGCGGGGCTCCGCGCGCCCCGACCCCGCGGGGGCGGCGCGCAGAAGGAGGGTGTGGGCTTACCCCTGCAGCGGCTGCTTCTGGTGAACCTGCAGCCTCGGGCCCCCGCCGCTCTGGGTCTCCTGCGGCACTTTGGAGCGCACGACTTGCCTGCCTTGTTTGGCGAACGGGGCGGCCGCCGGGCGCCCGCCCGGCTTGGGGTGGAGCTGCCCGCCGGGGCCCCCAGAACGCGCCAGCTCGGGCGCAGGCGGCGGTGGCCCGAGCCCCTGCAGGGCCGCGCTGCCGGGCGGGCTCGTGCGCCGCGTCCGCTCCGAGAGGGCCCCCGAGGCGGCGCCGCTGGGGGCCCCGGCTCCCGCCGAGCTGCTGCGGCTGTACCTGGCGTTGAGCGCGACGTTGAAGGTCCGGGGGCGCGGGGGCCCCCCAGGGGCAGCGCGCCCGCCGCGAGGCTGGGGCCGGGGCGCACCACGTACGTGATCCTGCGCACCCGGCCGAGCGCCGACGCCGCGAGCAGCCCCGCGCAGAGCAGGAGCCCCCACCTGAGCCAGGCCCCGGCCATCGCGGGCCCCCGCCCCCGGCCGTGCGGCTCGCCGGGTGCGGCCGCCGGAGCGCGCGCCGGGCTCCCCGAGAAGGGCCGAGCGCCCGGGAAGGCGGGAGGGAAGCGCGTTGGCACGAGAGGAAGTTCTGCGGGCGGCGCGGAGCGGCCCGGACCCCAGCTGGAAGCGGCGGGAGGAGGGGGCGGGGTGGGGGTGGGGAGCCCGGAGCCGGGGAGGGAGGGGCGAGGGGCGCGGGCTGCGCAAGGTGAGGGTGGGCTCGCCCCGCTGGGGGGTGCAGCGGCCCCGCGCCCCGACCCGGCGAGAGGGGGCGAAGGCGGGCGCGAGCGTGCGGGGCGCTCGGAGGCAGCCCCGGCTGCAAAGTCTTTAAAAAGTTTCTCTCGCCGTGGAAGCGAGTGTCAGATCGGAGCAGCCAATCTCCAGCAGACGTGACGTCAGGCAGTAAATCCTAATTGGGGAAAGCGTGAGAGGAGCCGGGCGCGCGCGCCACCCTCCACGCCACGGAGAGCCTCAGTGCGGAGCTGCAGGCAGCGGCCCCCGCTCCCGACTCGGGTCCCAGCGGAGCACAAAGGCCTCGGCGCAGTCCCCGAACCGTCCTTGCACTTCTAGGCGCCTGGCAGGATCCGTGTGATGTTGCTTTTTTGGAAACCCAGCGTTTTCTTGCCCGTGTTTGTTCGGATACTTGGGGTGCGCACTGGATTCAAATGCCAGCTCGGACCCCAGAAAGGACCGCCCGCAGGGCGCCGAGCAGTCCGCAGGAAACCATTTAGCTGGTTCTATGTTGGGGTGTACATTCCGCGCAGCTCTTTTGGGGTCTGCGACCGCGGGGACCCGAACTCCGCGCTCGGTGTGCGCGAAGCGCAGGGTGGGCAGCAGGGGGCGCCCGCAGGAGCAGGGAAACCGCAGCTGGAATCCAGCCCGGAGGCTGCCCGGCTCCTCCCGAGAACGCCTTTAGGACTGGAAGACAGCGCTTAAGGTCCTTCACTGCCCGAAATCATTAATATTTTTTTTAAAGTGGTGGACCCCTCAGTTCCGTGGACCCCTATCCAAAAGGAAAGGATCATCCTGGAGATGCCCCCAATTCGCACTAAAGGGGCTGCAGCAGGTTGCAAGGGACAGAGTGGCTGGGGGTCATAGTGCTGTTGGAGGGAAAACCATGAAATAATGAACTGAAAACTATGTCACCCCCAGAATGCCTGGTAGTATATGAATGCAGAAGAAAAGCTGCGGCCCTAATAGTCTTTTTTTGGTGGGGCGGGGGGAACAAAACTAAGGATGATGGTCTGTTTCCCAGATTTTGGTTGTCCTTCTTCCTATTTGTTTGAATATGGCTTATTCTTTCATTTTGTTGTCTGCCTGAATTTGCTAGTAGACAGTTGGTGGCAAGTGATGATGATTTAAGAAAAAGTAATGGAAGGAAAGTTGAGCAAACAACCCATTAATATATTTTTCTGTGCATTAGAGAAAAACCTCCAATACTTGCTTTGACAGGAGAGGGCCTCAGAGCATCTTTCTGAGCACCAGTTTCTTCTGAGAACACACTCCAGGAGTCATTTTTTGCAGAAAAAATAGCATTTAGCTCAAGGGAGGTACCTCGGTTCTGTCTTCACACTGCCAGTCATTAGCTTAAAGAGCAAAGGCTGTTGTCCTCTCCTCTCCTACCCTCAACTGCCTCCTCTGTAACAGAGAAGTTGTATTATAAATCTCTGCCGGTCCTAGTGGTCTGTGGCTTGAAGAACATCCAGGGTCCCTGTGAAAAGGATTGGTGGGGTCACTCCAGGTCAACCTTTGAGCCAGGCCAAAGGGACCAAAGACTGAGGAAGGAGACGGGGTCAAGAAGCTGCCTCCCAGCATCAGCTTCTGTAGGGAGGTCACGACACAAGCTACTCGATACCCACCAAGTGCCTGCACTAAGGAAGACGGTGGCTGATCCCCCAAGTGTGCAAAACATCATCAGGAACAACCCCTTTGTCTGGGAGAAACTTCCTATCCAGTTAGGAAGTCAAGATGTAAATTAATGAAAGCTTTCAAAAAAGATAAACAACCATGAAGTAAGCAACACTTTGAGTTAATAACAGAATTCTACAAGGCAGGACCTAATTTGTACGTTGCCAGTATCATAGTATAACCCATAATTCTTTGTCATCGCATAGAAATTTCACAAGTAGGGAAAACATTTCCTACCTGTAACTCAAGTCACTTTACAGAGATTGTTCCTTTCAGATAGGCACTCAATAGCAGCAGTAGAAATGTATGTGGGGACCAGGTGTCTAGAAGCACCAGCTCCATTCGGAAGAGCCAGGAGAGAACTTCAGACAGCTGAAGACTCAGGAAACAGTAAAGGACAGCATCGCACAGAATCACACTTTTAGTGGGATGGACAGGATGGACGGGATACACCAAGTCCTCCTATGCTCGATGAGGCAGGTGCCCTACATGGACCAGAGCCCGGGCAGGGAGCCAGAGGGTTGGGCTCCAGTGTGGCAACCGCACTTCCCAGAGAAACCGAAACAGGTCATTTTGCCTCTCTGTGTCTCATTTTCCAGAGAACCTCGGGATGGATCCAAGGTCCTTGTATTTGTGGAGAACAATGAACTTTACCATAATCTGTGGGCTACAGAAAAGTGTTTCCTACTATTGAAAAGATACAATGCAACCTTTCTTCCTCTTGACCTATAGTAATGCAGTGGTGGGTATTTCACCCCAATCTCCAACCTGATTACAACTTGCCTTGTGACAAATTTGGATTTATCCGTCAGATCACCTCTGTAACATAACCACAGGAAGAATCTCTAGAGTGAATGATAATTTCACCCCTAAAGGACAAACATGCATCACATCCTCAAATAATACTGTTTGTTTCAGTGTTGTTTCATTATGCCTTAGATGAGAAAACAAAATCCTAGTCACCCTTAGTAAGTATAATGTTATACGAGGAACTGGTTTTGTTCTGTATCTGTTTAAGGTCATAGTGTCCAAGAACCTACAGAAGAGGTTAGCAGAGATCTCACCATATGGGTCTGTATGTTCGTGGGTAGACGCAAGCATTAATGTAGTAGTGTACAGGACAGCCAAGTAAACAGCCCCCCTCGGGTTGGGGAACTCCAAACAAGTCAATTTTCCACCTAAGTCTCTTGCTGTTTACATAACTAGCAAGACAGCCTTAAAGAGTGTGTTCTGCACCCTCTGTGCTATCACATGAGGTGGTTGCTCATCAAAAGCCCTGAACTCGTGCTCACTCTGAAAGTGAAAGCCCAGTTTCTGTCAGAATAGGGGACAGGCCTTTGCCAAGTCTAGACCCATTTTAATGCCACGGATTCTGGATCCAAGCCCCCTCGGGTTCAAGGTCCATTTATATTGGCAACATACAACTTCCTGGTTCAAAAAACGAGCCTTTAAGATCTCATAAAACTTCTTGGACTTCAGATGGTTTTCACAAAACAATACTCAGATGAGCTAAGTGTAAATGAATCAGAAAAGAGGATTATGTTTCTCATAAAAACTCATGGGCTTGAGGATTAGGGAGAAGAAAGGCAGGCTGGCAAATGCCAAATATTTGAAACCATTAGTCAAACTCAAAGCGCGGCCAGGTTCCCTCATCCTTATACTTTACGAGTTTTGTAATTGAAAATCTTTTCCTACATTTAAGATGAGCGACAAATCAAAGTTAGTGGCTGCCTGTGATCAGAACTCCTTCCAGCCATGTTTTCTTCCAGACAAGGATTCCATGGAGCCCCCTTTCGTCTTTAGTTTCATCAAGAAATTCTTAGAAAAAGAGGGGAGAATGGGGAAGCCAGTGAGTGGTAGTTGAGAAAGGAGAGAGATTGAGGGATGGAAAAGGAGAAAACAGAGGGGAAGATGGGAGGATAAAAAGGAAGGGAGGTAGCAGGAGGAGGGAGCAGAAAGAAATGGATGGACCTAGGAAGAGGCAGGCATTGGAGATGTGAGAAATCAATAAATAAGAAAGGGAGCAGAGAGATAGGAGTAGGGGGAAGAGAACCATTGACAAGGAAAACCAGAGAAAGAAGAACTCTACCCAGAAGCTGGGGTTAATTTTCTCAGGCTGCTCACTAGGATTCTGGAGCCATGTCCAAACATTGGCTAATTCTGAGCTGGGCATCAACTTGTCCAGGTTTGGGATAAATCAAACCTGTGAATTTAGAAGGTGCTAGCACAAGACAGCTGGCCCAAAACCTCATGCAAAGCAGGAAGGACAGGAAATTTCATGTTCTCCCACGCAAACAGGTAGCCAAAGGCAGCAGCTTCAGCTGGAGACGGCTGCAAATAGGCACTTCATTTACTCGCGTCGTCTTCTCCCCTGTTCTTCCATCATCTCATTCAAAAAGCAGAGGTAACACATCAAAAAGCTTGTGTGACCTCCTCTACCTTTAAGTCCTCTTCCTGAAAAAATCACCTGAAGCTTTACAAATGAATTAAAGCAGAGAGTAGAGTCACGCCATGAAGATGTCAGTGTGTCTGCCGAGCTGTGTTGAGCAAGATGGAGACAGGGTTGATTTGCAGAGAAAGATGGGGTGCCCCCTGGAATTGAACTAGAACTGAGGTTTGTGCCAGTTTCCTTTCCCTTCAAAGCTTCCAGCTTGAAAATTAAGCATCCTTAGTTGTCTTTCAGCAAATATGTACCGAACAACCAAGAGTCCTACAGTAATCTACGTAGAAACTTAGAGCAAAATCAAAACAGACTTCTAGTTCAGGTGAAGTTAAAATAATCCCTGGTCGGACTGCAACTCAAAGTTGTCACTGAGCCAGCTCCTGTCCCTGTTCTGGCCCTGGGTGCCGAACCCCCACACGGAACCTGCCATCTAATGGGGTAAACAAACAATTACATGGGTGGCAAATGTTAGCAAGGGGTTGTGGGAGTAAGAAAGGAGACTCCGGGAAGAAAAAAAAGTGCCAGGCGCACAGGCTACCTTCCTACAAATTAAGACAAACTAATCAACAAAAAGTAAACTCACTAAAAATAATTTTGGCACACCCAATCACCACTTCTGATAATGCTTCTTCCCCCTCCCCTGCCTCATATATATTCAAGGATCAGTCACACAACGGGAGCAGCTCCAGACAATGCAATGCATCTACAGCCAACCAGAATCTGTTTGTTCATTTAGCTTTCACTGAGGTTTTCTCATACTCACATATTCAGAACTTTTGAATATGAAACCTGAAACTAAGATACATAATAATGAAATAGCCATCAAAGTCACTTTATTCACTCTTGTCATGCACACGTTCAAAGGGACATAAAGGAATGGAGCTCTTGCTCTCAAGGAATTTGCATCTTGGAAGACACTAGGATGTATGCCAAACAGAGATGCACCTAGCAAAGCCATCCATGAGATAGGTGCCTCTGATCACAAGAGGGCCCCCCAAATTACTTACATTTCACTTTGGTATCTCAGCTCCAGTCAATCAATGACACTTCTAGGATTCCTACTTGAAGTTCAAAGGTGCCCACACACCTGCAAGGCTTTCAAGAGCCAGGTGGGTAAGCAGGCCAACATTGTCTCCTCTCAAGACGCCGCTACTTGTAAATCACGATCCACTTTATGAAGGAGCCTCTGGTTTTGTTTAAGCTTTAGTGTCTCCCAGGTTGTTGAGTTGTTGGGATTGCATCTTTACTAAAATTTAGGACATGAGTCATTATTCTTGTCTTTTGTCTACATTAGAATTTTCACCCAGGCACAACTAGAACATGATGTTACCTGAGTATAACACCTGACCTTAATTATATTTTTCTCAAAATAGTCTTTGTGTCTCTCATCAAATGGATGACGATACCATCATGGAGTGAGGTTAGCAGCCTGGAAAAAGGAAGAAGCTGCATGAAAGTACTAGTCCACCTCTATAGGTCAACCCCCGGCCAACCCTTCTGATTTTCTGGGGCCCAAAGCCCTTCATAGACGGCCTCCTTCTCACCTGTTTAACCTCACCTTGGACTGCTCCCGCAAATGAACCTTCTGTTCCAACTATACTTACCTGCCTATTCCTCATCCTCCTTGAATGAGGAAAAAAAAAGAAAGATGACTCAGTTTGGTCACCAGCCTGCAGAAAAAGGACCCTCATTTTACTACCTCTAGCCTCCCCTCACATTGTCCTCCTGAAATACCCTCATCCCTTGAACTAAGTCCTCCTCTTCCCCCGAAATATTAATAGAACTCAGTGTCCTTTATTTGCATGAAGGTCCTGGGAGCACCCACTCCTCTCTTCCTAACCCCTGGAGCACTAACTGGCCACCCAGGCCCTCAGCACGGAACACAAGCTTTGTTGCACACATCAAAAATTTCCTGCGGATGAAACTTTTTTTTCCCCTTCTTGATTCTAGTAAGATAAGCCAGAATTAAGGCAAGTTGTGGTTAATAATAGTTAAGGTTTGGTTACCAGATAGTGACTTGTCTAGAGGTTTGTAGGCTGCATTCTGCTTTGCCCAAAGTTCCCCAAACCTACATTAAGTTGCTTAAACTTTTTTTTTTGAACTGAAATAGGCAGCGGTCCTCTGCAGAGAGAGGAAAAAAAAACTCCTACCTCTGAATTAATGGTTTGGAAAACTCTGTAGAAAGAATTTTGCCATATTTGTATCTGAAAACTGTTACACTGACTGAGCTATAACACTAAAATAGTCAATGCTTTTATAACATCTTTTTTGTTACCCCCTCGACATACCCTATTATTAGAGATCAGGACATATTTCTGAGAATGCAACTAGTAAAAATTCACATAATGTGGATGAACTGAGCAATACACAGAGGTTACTCATGCTGCCAAAGAACACCAGCTATTCCAGGAGAGGCCTGGCTTTCTGCACTGTGAGGGGAGACCAGTAAAACCTGCTCAGTGTCTGTGATTCCTCTAGATTTCCCACTTTTAAAGCTCAAGCTACTGCAGAGATGGATCAGGTTACATCTGCCAACTGCCCAGGAACTTACACTTAACCCTTCCCAGTCCACAACCTGGATGTTACACTTCCAGCTCGCTAATGAGAAAGCATCTTCCATCACTTTACTTCCCCTGGCTTTCTTCCCTATATATAATTGGTGAAAGCCTTGGGAAGGCTGCCTGCACCCACACTGACTTCCATGCCTTCACCTCATCCTGGAGGCCTATGCTGAGGACAGGGATCTCAAGCGCCCTATTTGTAATGCCTCACACTGTGTACAATTCACAATAAATGCTGTGATGGTTGAGAATGCCCCTTCGGATGCTTCATTGCAGATGCCACAAAGAACAAACCTTTTACCTTCTGATTTTGTCATCATAAGCACAAACCTTGCTCAAGATCCTTAAGTTTCAGGAATCTGGAGACTCAGTCATTCATTCATTTAAAGACTCATTCAGTCTCTCACTATCCATTTGTGAAGGCCAGTTATTTTTTAATTAATAAAAATGGAGAAAAGAGTTTAGGAATTTTTTGCTTAGGGATCTAATGCTCCTCACAAGATCCATGGATTTTGTCTGAAAGCTGGGGAAATTTTAGACAGCATGAGATAAAGAGATGAATAGGTGAAATCTCTTTCTACAGTTATTTCATAGCTAATTGCTAGAAAGTCACTGGCGGAAAACCTACATGAACACCTGTAGCAGTAGAATGTAAGTTTGTAATTCCTGGATGTTCCTGTGTTGGGATGGAATAGAATGTATGGTTAAAATCACAAACATTTTGTATCAAATAACCCCGGCTCCATTCTTAGTTCTGCTCTTAATTTGGGAGTGAACTCGAGGGCACAGGCCCATTTTCTGAATCATTCTAGGAAGCAGCTGGCTGGGCATTAAGCAACTGAAGTCCTGAATCCCCTTTGAACAATTGCTTTTATGAGGGATGTTTTTGAGTTACTCAGTGCTGTCCTGGGAACCACTTCTCAGCTGGAGGCTGAAATAGATCATCTCAGCCTTAGATTCTAAAGGATCGGTCAAGGCTGCTGTTTTACTTTATGGTTCAGCACATACAACAATTTCTTCGAGATCACAATTTTTTTTTCTAATAGCCATCTCAGCCTCTGCATATTTACTGCCCTAACTCTGGAAAAATGGAGGTTCTTTCAGAAGCTTAAGTCAAGGACACCAACCACTGATGAGTCTCTTCCTAGAGCTGTTAGAGAGAGGTCACAAGGTCACTGTATTAGGTGCTCTTGCCTATCTATGGAGGACAGAGTCAGGCTGGGAAGGGTTTAAGAGCAGAGAAGGAAGAGGGGACCTCAGTTTTATAACCTCCCACCCAGTGGGAAAAAGACAAAGGAAGAAGATCATTCACATGCACCCACTGAGCACACACAAAGGCCCAGTATGAGTTCTGTATATGCTGCTACAGAAGGGACCATTTCCTGATAAACCAGACACCTCTCCACATTTCTATTTTTTTATCTATAAAATGGGAACAGCGCCTAACACAGGGTTCAGCAAGAAGAACTTGCTAAGAAGAGTTAGAAAATGTTTTCAACTTTGCAGGCCACACGGTCTGCCACAACCATTCAACTTGGCCATTGTATTAATAACATGAATGTAGCCACAGACCACAAAGGAATGGACTGAGGCCGATCTGATCTGTAAGTCACAGCTCATCAACCCCTGGTCTAAACCCTGGCCTAGTACAGAAGGTGTTGAGAGGATTCAGTGAGTTAATCCAAATCATGTATTGCAGCACAGCACACAGCAGGTCAGTGCTCAATAATATTCACTGTTATTATAGCTCGATTTTAGACTTGTTAGGTTGTAGATGCTGCCTGGACTCACTTTACTGAGTGACTTCATCCTCAGTGCTCCTCAGGAGGCATTTGCAATCCTCTCTCACTTGAGTTCAATGGGGGTTATCCCAATATGGGTTTTCAAAGACAAACCCTGACACGTTTGGTGTACAGGATATTCATTAAGAAGTTTCCTTGGGAGCAACCCTGTAGAAGGTTGGGGAAGGAGGCAGGGTTAGACAGAAGGAGAAGTTGAGGTGCCCAACAACAGGCTGAGCCAGAGCCATCAGGATCTCTGGAGCTAAAATGTCCAAAGTTGTCTCACTATGTGGGACATATCCCACTATGTGGGATATATCCCACACACTATGTGGGATATATCACAAAGTGGCTGGGCCTGGGTAAGCATCAGCTGGGGCAGATCCTGCATGTGGGTGGCCCTGGTAAGGGTGTGGTCTTGAATTAGGCAGCTGTGCAATTCAGACTCTCCTGACGGGGCTGGCAGGTGAAGTCTCTGCTGACAGCATGCCCAGGAACAGGGATGAGGATGGGAGGCAAAGACGGGGGTCAATCCTGATCATTAATTGTGCATAAAAGGGACTGGGATTACTTGCAGAACAAACTGCAAACCCCTCAGAGCTCATTCCCCTTGCAGTGATAAGAGATTTTGTGATGGTGACTGCTCCATTCACCTATCCCAGAAGGCCAAGTGAGCAGTCTCCTCTCAACCTCAGATGGGAACATGATGTGAGCAAGACTTAAATCTGAGTTCTTTAAAGCCACTGAGATTTCGAGGATTTTGTTGCTATAGTATGGTCTGCTTTCTCTTATGAGTCCTCAGGAACAGCTGAGGAAGCACACTAGACATATAGAATGCTTTAAGTGAAGACACTCTGCTAATCTTTAAAAAGCTGACCTACTAAACATAGAGCTTCCATATGATCCAGCAATTCCACTCCTAGGTATTTACCCAAAGGACACAGAAACATCAATTCCAAAGAGCACCTGCACCCCTATGTTTATAGCAGCACTGTTTACAATAGCTAAGCTTTGGAAACAGCCCAAATGCCCAAAAATAGATGACTGGATCAAGAAGAGGTGGTACATATATACCATGGAATATTACTCAGCATTCAAAAAAGATAAACACATGCAATTTGCAGCAACATGGATGGCGCTGGAAGGGATCATGCTCAGCGAAATAAGCCAAAAAGAAAAAGAAAAATACCGGATGGTCTCACTCATAGCAGGAATCTAGAAAACTCAAATAAGGGACCAGGAAAATGAATAACTATAAGAAAGTGAAAATCATAATCAAGAAACAACTATGAACCAGACACACTTTATGAGGGGAGGGGGGTGAGGGGGAGGGATTGGGGTCAAAATAAAGGGGTTGCAATTGTTTGGGGAATATAAAAATAAAATTAAAAAAATTAAAAATAAAGAAAATTACAATAAATAAAGATACAGAATCCATCATATACCATTTGAATAAAAGGAATCAAACTTCTACTTCACAGCTTGCAAAATTAATTATACAATGGATTGTTGAAATAAAGAATAAAGAAGTAAAATTTTAATGATAAAAAAAAAGCTGGGAACTGACTTGAAGCCATCCTCAACATTTCTAGTATCACTGTAGTTAACACAAGCATGCACAGGATTTTGCTAACTTAATATTTGTAACAACTTGTTCAAAACTGGTATTATTATCCTCATTTCGGAGTTGAGAAAATTGATGCTTATAAAGGTTCATTAACTTTCACAGGCCAGAGTTGAGCAACCATAGCACACAGGTCAAATGCGGCTCACTGCCTGTTTTTGTAAATAAAGTTTTATTGGAACACAGCCATACCCATTTATTATATAGTATATAATTGTGGTTGTTTTCATGATAGTGTAGCTGAGTTGGGTAGGGCATTTTCAGCAAAGATGAAAATACTTGCCAACAGATCCTTGACAGAAGATGTTTAGCCATTCCCTCCCCCATGCTCCTCCCTATGCAAATCCTAGTTGCCAACCCAGGTTGTCTGATTCCAGCGACGATTCTCCTAATTCAGATACAAGTGAATTCTTGGTGGGCTTGAAGCCTACAAGAATATAAAACTTTCCCATTTCCATTTTCCTAAATGTACATTGTTTGAATTTAAAATTGTCATGACAATTTTATTTCCAATAGTACAATAGAATCCATATTCTGAAAATCCTCCCCTACAAATATCTATGATTGCTGGCTACAATGAATAGGTGACTCAGCAAGAAATTAAAATTAAATCCTCAGAAGCCAAAAATGAAGTCGAAACTAGAATCCAGAATGAGTGTGATAAATGCTCGCCAGAGCAGACAACAGACCCCATAAGACATTTGCCAGGGGGGAGGCAAGTATCTCAGCAGCAAAGTGTCAACTAAGAGACTTTGGAATTAGTCTCCAAATACCTACATATCCAGTGAAAGAGTAGATTAGAAAGTATTTTCCTTGTACAAGAAGACAGTACAGAAAATTTTGTATCTCTACTTTGATTAGGTTGGTTGGCAAAAATAAATACAAATCGAAGAGATATTAACTCAAGTTAAGTCTCATAAAATTCTCACAGACAATACTCCAACAAAAATGAGCTTACAGTAACAAAATAGAATCACAGGACTACTAACAGAACAAGGACAAGTAATAGAACAAGACTTCATGAGATAGAACTAGCAGAATCATCAAGCAGAATCAGACATACAAGGTCTTCAGATGTTAGAATTATCACTTATAGCAGGGATGGGCAAATTTTTTCTTTAGAGAGCCAGGTAATATACATTTTAGGCTTTGCAAGTCATAGAATCTCCATCAAAAATCTCCAGCTTGCCATTCTAGTATAAAAGCAGACTCAGGTGGTATATAAATTAATGGGTTTCACTGTGTTTCCAATGAACTTTATTTATAAAAATAGGGAGTGTGCAAGATATGACCATAGTTTATAAAATAAGTATGTTTTCAATATATAAGGAATTTAAAACATGAGCAAGAAATAAAATACTATCATAAATATCCAGGCAGATTCTTAACTTCTGGGAGTTAAACCTATCATTGAAATTTTAATATTGAACATGAGTTAACTAGAAGATAGAATTGAAAAACACAATTAGCTGAATATGACAAAATTTCTTAGACTAGATACAGAGAGACAAACAGAAAATTATGAGAGGTTCATAGAGAGTGAAGTTTGAATGAGAATTTCTAGCATTCATCTAATCAGAACTCCAAAAGAAGCCATAGAGCATGTAAGAGACCATATTCAAGGATTTCCAGGGATCCTTATATTTTAGAAGTACAATAAAGTATTTATCCCAGGCTCATCTTTGTGAAACTACAGAACATTAAGAATAAATTGAATAGCTTAAAAACAGTCTGAGAAAAGACAGATTACCAGCATATCTGACTTCTTATGAACAATGACAGAGAAGAAAAGACAGTAAAATAACATCATCAAAACGCTGAAAGAATGTCAGTATCATTGTGTATTGTACACCCAGCAAAATGTTTCAAAAATGAAGATGAAAATAGAGATGTTTGGGGGGGCCTCCTCTGGTGGCAGTTGAGAGCAGCGCTGTGAAGCTGTCCGCAGCTTCTGCAGCACAGGTTCCATTCCCAGCCGGCCAGGAAGAAAACCACATGGCGAGCCAGACCTCTCCCCTCTCATCCGCTGCTCCCCTCAGCAGTGTATTTCACTCAGTCTGCCTGTTCTGTTCCCCACTCTGTCTCTGGTGAATCCTCTCACCCTCCTGCACCTCTGGCCTGTGCCCAGGTTCTTGTATGCATAAATAAATAAATCTTAAAAAAAAAGAAGTAAAATACTCAACAGCAATGCACTACAAACTGGAAAACTTAAAGCATTCTTTCAGGACAAGGATAAATATAATTAATAACTTGAACCATTAAAAAATAGATATAGAAGTTTCAAACTACTAGAGAAGAAAACGAAGGTGGAATTAGAAAGGCTCATGGAAAAGTCACTTGCGCTCACATCTCATTTGGGCTGAGCCTCAGCCAGCCTTCTTTTCTAGGCTGTATCTTCTCATTTTATGGTCAAGGAAATTAAGGTTTACACCTCAGTGAATAGGCAAGGTGGGGCTTGAACCCAAGTCTTTGACTTCAAAATCACTCAGTCTTTTACTTGCTTCCACTCAACAATGCTCCACCTCCTCGCCTCGTGGGCATGAGCTGGTCCATTGTCTGCCTGTAAGTGTGGACATCACACAGGGTTCTTGCTTCCTCTTCCCATGGTTATCTGGCAGCACCAAGAAGTGGGAGGGAAGGTCGTTGGCTTTGAGATAAAGTCACCACTATAAGCAACTAAGCAACTGAATATTTTCGTTATGAAAGTAATTTTGGCAGGGGCCTCCCTGGTGGTGCAAGGGGTTGAGATGCAACCAATGAGGCAATCCTCAGCCACTGCAGCAATGATTCAATCCCCAGCCAGGGAGCTACCCACACGGTGCAACAGACCTCTTCTGGCTCACCCACTGCTCCCCTCAGCAGTGTTTTTCAGTCGATCTGCCTGTTTCCCGCTCTGTCTCTGGTGAATCCTCTCACTCCCGCACCTCTGGCCTGTACCCCAGTTCTTATATGCATAAATAAATCTTTAAAAAAAAAAGAAAGAAATCATAAGACATTATTAACACACAAAAAAAGTATTTTTGGCAGAACCTGGCTGTATTTTGCAGACAATCGAAGCAACTAAAATAAGGACAGCAAGTGGATTTCCAAGTAAGTGAAAGCTGCCTCTGCTGAGCTGGGCTCTCCCTGCCCTCTAGCAAGTGGAAAATTTACAACAAAAGTAATTCCCTTCATCTTTCCATCCTCTTCACCATGCAACCTCTGACCTTCGGGGCCTCTACTGAGAGCCAGAGCAGAGATGACTAAATAGAAGAAAAAATGTAAACCATAAGAAATAAAGAGCTAGACATTCAAAGAGTTACATTCAAGCCATTGCCTCAGATGCTTCGGAGGACTCTACTTTTTAGTTTGGGAAAGAAAATCTGAACCAGAACAATTACATCACAAATGGAACATTTATATCATTACTGGGATAGAAAAGCGCTGGGCGAAGGGAAAGGCTGCACAATGTCAATGAGATCCAGGTGGAATAGCCCTTTCAGCAAATGTCTACACCCCAGCCCATAAAAATGATGGAAAAGGCACCAGGCAGGAATAAAAGCAACGAAGTGCCAGGTGCTCATCCTGACTAAACCCACTTCCTCTCTGAACTCGTCCTACCCTCCCACCCGAGGCCTCGAGTCTCTCTCTCTCTCTTCTGCCTCCCTGGGTCCTCTGCTCATGGTCCTCCTCAGGCCCTGCCCGACCAGTGACCAAAGTTTCTCCCGGCCCAAGACTGGGGAGGACCACAGGAAGAACTAAATAACCAGTTCAAGTAGCGATAGTAACAACACCTGCCGAAGCCCTTGCTGAGCACCAAGGCCTGGGTTGAACAGACTCATGGATTATCTTTTAATCATGACAGCCCTTCAAGTTGTTTACATTTTATAGCCAGGGGAAATGAGGCTTAGAAAGGTTAAGTGACATGCCCAACATCACACAGCTAGTTGGAGGCAAAAGCAGCTCTGCTCTCAAACGTACTCTAACCCAAAGTTACTCACCTAACCAATAGCCTACATTTCTCCTCACGGAAGTTACTGTCACATGTTAGTCTAAGGACTATTTAATATACTCATTTATCTTCCCTCAAAATAAATGCAAAATGTTGATGCTATTTCACCCATTTCACAGTTTAAGGAATCAACATTTATCATTTACTGAGCATATACTACATGCCAGGAAGTGCATATGTGCACAGGAGGATACGAAACATGTGTGTGTATTGAGGTTTATTGTGCATATTTTGCACATAAGGACCCTGACACTCAGAATACTTCCTGTCTGGAAAGTGCCAAAATGTGTCCTGGAACCCAAGTCCGCTGGTATCTAGTTGCAACAGCGCATACCACATGGCCTACAAATAGGCCTTTCAATAAACCTTCAACCGCAACCCATAGGCCCATGCACACGTACCTACGTCACCAGGTGCAGAGTATGAGGTCAGGTGGAACAAGCGGGGATACAGAGAGAAGTCCTGGGGGAGCAAGGAGATTGGAAGGGAGAGTCATAAGGAAAGGTTATGGACCTGGACAACTTGGAGATGAAGCAGTCTGCATTGGGAGGTCCCAGGGCAAAGTTGGTGTGGCAGGTAGTATATGAAAGGGGGGTCATACAGCTGGGGCATAATCCTACAGGGGGAGGGGAGACCATGTGGGAACAGGACAGGAAGGATATTCCTCCCAGCCCCATGGGAAGGGCAGGACAGGAGCAGACACACCCTGCAGGTCACTCCCTTCCCCAAAGTTCACTTTCCCCCTTCCAATCACAGCTCCTCCTCTTCACCCAGTGACCCAGGAAAAGCTTCCAGGTGTACCAGAGTACCAGGGCCACATGACAGTCCATGTGAGCCATTTCTAAAGCTGTGCTCCTGATTCCATCCTTCTCCCATGGGTCAAAATCACACTGTCAGTGACATGAAGAAGACCCTGTGGTCTGTGCAACGTGTATTCTGTGTTTGCCCCTTGGGTGATCATCAGTCATTTTGGTTGAGACTAAAGGAACAGGCCAAGTCCTAGAAGAATACCTTTCCATACACAAGATCATTAAAAAACAATGAAAGAGTTTTTAACAAGGAAGGTAGTTAGAGGGACAGTCTTCTAGGGATGAAGGAGAATGAGAATCAGGCCAATAGGAATGGGACAATCTGGAGAAATTGCTGGGCCACTGTAGCTGAGACCACACACCTACTTCCTAGGTGAAAAAAAAAAAAAAAAAAAAACTCATGAGAAAAAAAAAGGCAACTCATATACTAAAATATCTCTGACTTTGGTTTGCAGAGGGTGTGATGCAAAGACCTGGAATGTTCCGATAGCAGGGCCATTCTCAAACAGGTGAGACAGGACATCTGCTCGAAATGCAGCTATAGCAGGAAGCAGTCAGTCTTAAGGAAACAGGAAGAAGTAACTTTCTACATGAGAAGGGGCGGCAAAAAAGATGGCTTGGGTCCTGCACAAAAACACATTCCACAAGAGCGGAAGCAGGATAGAATTATGGGAGAAACATAAATAAGTGCTTCTAGGGTGAGAGTTTACCATGGATGGCTCAGGCAAAAATGAGGCACTCCAAAAGCAAACCACATAACTACAAGCAGGCAGGGACTCGAACTCTCTTTATGTCTGCTGGAAGTCACATTTTGCTAAAATAGGGTAGCTTATGAAAATTTTTAACATTCCTAGCTAACAATTTCAGCTCCCAGATAAAAGGAGAAACTGCCATTCTGGATATAAGTTTAACCAATGAAAAAAGAGCTGGTTTCTATAGAGAAATTACAGGGACCTTGGGAGAACTTGACCATGTATTTTGGGAGTTCATAATAACAAGGAAGGAGAGCCTCACATCAACTCTAAGGCAATGTAATAATGAACGATTCCAGGGGAAAGGGAAAGTAAGTAAACTTGTCAGCCAGTGTGGTCACACGGACAACTTTCTCATGAACTGGTATTTGGGAAGGCTGTGTCCACTGGAGCGAATGAGGGACATTCACTCACGAACGAATACAGAAAAATGAGGCCTTCAGGATAGTGAATGGGAAATCCAAGCATCACAAGAGATGAATAAGGTGCCCCACAAAACATTCAATCGAGAGAGAGAGAGGGAAGGAGAGAGAGAGAGAGAGAGAGAGAGAGAGAGAGAGAGAGAGAGAGAGGTGTGTGCAGGAGAGGAGGGAGGAGGGAAGATGGAAGTGGACAAAGAAAAGATGGAGGGAGAAAGGAAGGAGGACGTAAGAGAAAGCAGAAGGGAGGGACAGAAGAGAGAATAAAAGAAGCAAGGTAAGAAGAAGGGGAGTCGAAGATGAGAACAGGAGAACAAGGAAATGACTGTCCAAGAAGTGGCATAATTTTATTTATTTATTTATTTTTTTATTTAAAGATTTATTTGTTTATTTATACATGCACTGGGTACAGTCAGAAGCGCGGGAGGGTGAGAGAATTCACCAGAGCCAGAGCGGGGAGTAGAGCAGGCAGAAGGACCGAAGTACACTGCTGAGGGGAGCAGCGGGCGGCAGGAGAGGTCTGCGCGCCATGCGGGACCCTCCTCCGGTGGCCGGGGAGCAGCCGGGGATGGAACCGGCGCTGCAGAGGCTGCAGGCAGCTTCGCACCCCAGCGCTCAACCACTGCAGAAGTGGCATAATTTTAAAGGGCAGCAATGAGTCCAAACTATCAAATACTCCAGTTCCATCTCCTGAGCAAGGAGAATAGGTTCTGCATTCTATATGTGCAGCAAAGGACGTCAGAAGAAGTGGAAAGTGGAGCCCACAACAACAGTGAAAAATGCATAATCAATGATTTCGAGCCTCTAGGTCTAGACAAATTACTCCAGTATGGAAAGAATTTGCAGAGAGCATTTCACAGGCACTGGCAGTGAGTTTGAGAGATCTTGGAGAATGGGAAAGATGCCAGGAATCTTGAGGAAAGTTCTACTTTTAACTACTGGGGGGAAACAACAGATTCTGGAAACTGAAGACCCATAGATTGGTAAGATCTTCATGGAGGAAGGCGAGTCCTATTGGACAGTAGGGTGGGCAGAATATCTCTGATTTTTTAAGAGAGACACTGATAAACTAGTCTTCTAAGAGAGAATGATCACTGTGATAAGAAAATTGGAGGTCTAATTCCCACTGCAGGTCTACATCCAAGAAAGCTCCAGAAAACAGACTTTCATTTTACCATTCTGAAACTACAACCAGTTATAAATTTTTCCCACAAGCACCAGTAAGTTGTTTCTATAGAAAGTTAGAGTACTCCTAGGAAAACAGTAAAAATATCATGAACTTGTCAATACACCTTGTTCTGTGTGTGTGTGTGTGTGTGCCATGCAAACATATAAGGTTGTGGACCTTTGCTCAAAGCCTAAAATATAGAGGGAACCCATGCTTTTAGGACATATAATTGACATTCATACCCAACAGACACAAATACTACAAATTTTACTAAAGAGAGCACAGCATTCTCATCTTGCTACATCATCAGGAGAAACTACCTCTTGAAAAGCAAGGCCTATGAAATTTAATAACCTGAAGACTTTTCCTGTCAGAATGGATTCCCAAAACGAATCCTCTCGTGCCCATTTCACTCCCAATAATCTCACCTTCCACCTACAGAAAAATTCCTACTTTCAAGTATCATAAATATTGGGTACTAAAGGCTGTGCACATGAGAAATTCACTGTGGTCAGGATTCTCCATTGGAGTACATCAATCTTACAAAAGGTGACCGGACCCAAACCACAGATAACCGTTGAGATGAAATCTGGTGTGTTGTCTGCCATTTACACTGCACTCATCTGGCAACAATTAAGCATCCAGGTTGAAACTCCACCTCAAAAAGAGCTCAACTTTCGTCATACCACTCAAGGGGCCTGAGCAGGCCACCTAAAATCTCAATGACTAAATTAAGCTTATATGGGAGCCTCATCCTGAGCCCTTTTCTCAACATTAATTTTATATTGAATTTCCTTGGTTGGAAAAGAGAGGAAAGACAAGGAAAACACAGGCAGCAATGCGACTTTGCTTGTTTCTTATTCAAGGGCCTAGTTGGAGATTCCGGGCCAGTGGGGAGTTTTGTCCAGCTGTCTGGATGTTATGTGTGTCCTACTACACTTCATCACACTGTGAACGTTGCCTACTTAGGGACAGGGATAGCACACACCATCTGGCAAATGTGCTGCCCTTGTCAATTATCATCCTCAGTGGCAGGTCATTGGTTAGACTGGACAACACGAACTCGTCAGAATTCTGCCTACGGAGCGCTGGGTGATAACGTCTGCCAGGCCAAGCCAGCCTACAGGACACACCTTCTAAAACCACAAAGTATAACCAGCTAAAGAACCTTCACACAGCAGCACCTTTTGGAGGGTGCTTAGGAGAAAACAGTGTTTGAAAAGATGTTGCTACCAGAGGCAGATTCTGGCAGAGAATGATACTAGGCTAGTCCTTAACATCTACTTTTGTTTTGTTTTTCCATCGACATGTGTCCAGCTGTACTGGAGAGACATCTTTATAAAAAAGTGCAAGATTTATGCAAGCTGACAATAGATCTGAGGCATACAACAGCGGAGGGGTCAAGACAGGGTTGGGAAGAACACAAGGGCTGATGGAGATCGATCATGGGTACTATGGTTGTGGGAGAACTACAGGAGCTACACCTGAGGGGAGAAATCCAATACTGTCCAAAAACTAACAATGATGTAAGAAAATAAATATGAAAACAAAAAAAAACAACACAAGATTTAAAGAATAATGGAGTCGGCCTGCTGGACAAAACATCGCAAAGCAGCGCAGTGCCCAGGAAGCCAGCTCTCCTAGCAAACTCAGACAAGGGCAGACGTGTGAGGAGCTTCTCTTTTTAAAAATCACCCTGCTGGCATGCTACTCATTTTCACCTGTAAGAGAATTATAATCATGGGTCTTTCAGTAAATGTGAGGGAGAAGCTCAGGCAAGAGTGTGGGCCCACCAAGATGGAGAAGCTGTAGAGGTTGGGTGGTGGGGTCAGGGGGGAGGCTAAGGTAGGGGCGAGAGGGAGGCCAGAAAGAGAAGGCTGGATATGTACAGGACCCATTGAGAAATTTTAAAAAATAACCAAAAAGAGTCAGGGAACCGAAACGGAAGACTGGAAGAAAAACAGCCTGGGGTCCCTGTGGGAGCGCCCTTTTCCTGAGTCATAAAACCCTTCTGGTTCCCCCTTGTCTGGAATCAGTGTCCAGAGTGCTGGCAGAATGTGTTGTTGCCAGTCTTGAAATGACCAAAACATAAAAAACCCACAAAAAATGATTTTAGGGTCATGTTAGTACATAGGAGAGAAAACGTTCTCTGTATCACATTATTAGGATATTGGCAAAAATGGACAAACACTACAGGGAGGGAAACGAGCAGTGACAATGGCACCCAAGCGCTCCACCCCATGACTGGCTTTCAGTCATGGCCTCCTGGACACTAGCGTTCATCTTCCATGCAAGGGGTTAAGAATATACTTGCTTTAAGTTGATTCAGTTGAACAAATCTGTTTTGAATATTTATGACAGCCATCCTGCAGACTAGGAGAACTCCATGGCCTAGGCAGATTTTCTAAGGCAGCGCCGTCACTTTGATCTTCTGGGGGCTCTGACATCTGTTCTTGTCATGTGCACATTTGTATGCTCCTAGCAATACTCATAGCAAGACCACAGAACGGCAATCTGAGGCCCCAAAACTTGTCCAGAGCTAATAGAGCTGAGATTTACTCTTATTGAGATAATAGCAAATCACTAACACAAGCCAAGAGGTGATCAGCCCATTTGGATTATAAAATAGTCTATGTGCTGCGGAACAGAGAATATTGCTTTAGAAATGAATCCTAAGTTTCCCAGGTTTTCTGGCCCCATAAATGCAGTGCATATGATCCAAGTTATGATAGTTCACGCCCCACCTAGGACCTTAGCCACCACCTCCTTAAAGGTTCTCCACAGTTAATAAAGGGGGACCAAAGTAGCAGCATCTCAAGGCATGCAGGCATAAGCCCACCTCGCTCACGAGCTCCAGTCTCAAGCCACTGTGAGGTGCTGGTGTCCACTCTGGGAGCCTGCCCTGCTGTCTTCTGATAGTGGCTTCTCTGAACCCTTAAATGGGAGAGCATCCAATGGCTAATGAGGTCGGCGTGGCCTACACACCATCTGACAGCCTGGGCCCAGAAGCCACTTACTTGACTCCAGTCCTTAAGGTCTCTCATGAACAGATCTCTTGAAGCTTCTGTCCTGAGTTCTATCCCATAGAGATGTGCTTTCCAGCTCCCCAATTCAGCCTGTTCCACTACCATCTGGGTTCCACAGGTCTTTCTATTTCTGAGCCCTTCCTGAAGCAGAGGATTGACTACTACGAAATTGAGGAGGCAGGGGAAGCCTACTCACTTCTTAGAGCCCTCGGAGGATTTGTCTTCTCCTTGAGAGCATTTCCCTTCCGGATTCTTGCAAGCCTGATGCTCACTCCGGGTCAGACTCAGTGGGTTTAAGTTTTCACGAAGGGGCCTAAGAGTCGGGAGACGTGCCTCTGGGCCTGTACTCATCACCCACTGGCTGTCTAACTTGATCAATTTCTACTCTCCCTTCTCCCAATTGACTCTACTTCTTCTTCTTAAAATACAAACACATCTTCCACTTTCTCACTTTAATTTCACTCCTCTATCTCCAAGGTCTTGTACAATACTTCTCTTTGTAAAACCTAGACTCCCTGTCCATATAAACATGGTAAAAGACACCTTTTTTATCCTCTTCCTGCCAATGTCATACGTTCTGGGCAAATTCTATGAGGATTCTAAAAGGCTGGAGCCCCTTGGAGTCTGTATTTCTCAGAAAGAACCATTTTAGGCCTTTGATCAATTATTTCCATTCGAGGTTAATGTGTATAAGAAGTTTAACTCTTTCTAGAGAACAAAAGCAGTTACAAAGTGAAAGCACTTTTCACTTACAGGTGGAACACAGGAAAAATGAAGAAAGCTTTCGGGAAATAGACAAAACTTGCAAACTGACCATAAATTTGAGGCAAACAGCAAGGGAGGGGGAGGGAGAAAGACTAAACGGGGGGACAGAAGAGCACAAGGGACTATGAGGATCATTCATGGGTGCTGTGGAGATGAGAGAGCTACCGGGACTACACCAGAGGGGCGAAAAAGTAAGAAAATAAGCAAAAAGAAAACGGGGCACTTTCTATTTAAAGAATCCGAGGTAACATCCATTTCTGAAAATAAATTAGATGCTTCTTTTTTCTTTTTTTTAAGATTTATTTATTTATTTTTATTTATACAAGCACTGGGTCCAGTCAGAAGTGTGGGAGGGTGAGAGAATTCACCAGAGCCAGAGCGGGGAGCAGAACAGGCAGAATGACGAAGTACACCGCTGAGGGGAGCAGCGGGCTCGGCAGGAGAGGTCTGCGCGCCATGTGGGACCCTCGCCCGGCAGCCAGGGATCGAACCGGCGCTGCAGAGGCTGTGGGCAGCCTCTCAACCAGCGCTCAACCACTGCGCCAGCGGGGAGGCCCTTCTTTTTTCTTTATATTCAAAAACAAAAAGAAGACTCTTAAACTATCTAGTTCTCACAGAAAAAATGTGAATGTCCATAGACTTTAAAAACGATTGTATATTTGACACAGGCGCTTTGCAAAATACGAAAAAGCAGAAATGTGTATCTTTCTGCACTGTTCTTTCAGTCAATGCTCAGTCCTTCTTGTTTCTAATCAATATATTTCATTAAACAAAATCTAAACATGGGCTTTCCATAGTGTTACCCCCCCAAAAAGCTTAAGGCAGCAGGGCTGACCTGCTACAGGGGCACAGGGCTGCTCTCTGAAAGCTGTAAATTTAACAGCCACATCGGGGGCAATAGAGCTGGTTCTCAGGGCTTTTTCTGCTTTAAATGGCTTTCTCCGAATGCACTGCAAGACCCTGGGAAGAGCAGCCACACAGGAACAGAACGCCAGCCCAGGCAAACCTGCTGCTGCCACTGCTCCCTTACTCCTTCCACCTTGCCTGACAACTTCTCCTCCATAAAAGGAAGAAATCAAGTTCTGGATGTAAGGCCTGCATTTATTTATTTATTTATTTATTTATTTATTTATTTATTTTTATAATAAATTTTATTTTTATATTCCCCCTACAATTTCAACACCCCCATTTTGACCCCAATCCCTCCCCTCCCTCCACCCACCCCCCCAAAAGTGTCTCTGGTTCATAGATTTTTGTTGATTTTGATTTTCACTTTCTTATAGTTATTCATTTTCCTGGTCCCTTATTTAAGTTTTCTAGATTCCTGCTATGAGTGAGACCATCCGGTATTTTTCTTTTTCTTTCTGGCTTATTTCGCTGAGCATGATCCCTTCCAGCGTAAGGCCTGCATTTAAAGGGGCACTGACTCCGGGCAGCTGTGAATCCTGAATCCTTTCCCCTTTTATCCTCCATAGAAGAAACAGCTCTCGAGAAATTCTCAGAGATAAAAATAAACTCAGCTGAGGACCTTGAATTTGGAGAGACAGGATGTTTCCAGTTTAAGACAGAAAATACTGTGAGATACCACACATCTATAATGGGATGATGGGGTGGGCTAAAAAGGACACCTTTTAATTTAGAAATATATTCTCCAAATGCTAGGCCAAATGCAAACAGACTAGCATCAGATGGGGAATTTAATATTATTATCTAAGCTTTGCAAGTGAAAAAATAGGCCACAATGTTATAGTTGTGACCTCAGTTGAAAGATGAGGACTTAGAGGAAGAAAAAGTATATTTTTAGGTTCCATTTCATAGGATAGCCAATAATATGCAAACATTGGGATTAGATTTGATGACAAATAGTGGTGACCAGGAGAAACAGCAGGTGGTGTGATGCTAAACATGTTTTGGGTGTGTCTAATTTTAAAATATTCTAGAATAGCAAGAGAGGTCAATAGAGGTAGTGACCACACACTATTTCATATGAACTGTGCAGACCTTGGGTCCGCTGCTCTGTGTCCCTTGGAACTTTTCTGCCTGAATTTTAAGATGCTCTTTCTTCCTCTCAACTTTTTTTTTTTTAAAGATTGATTTATTTACACATACAAGAACTGAGGTGTAGGCCAGAGGTGTGGGGTTGGGGTGAGAGGGTTCACCAGAGACAGCGTGAGGAGCAGAACAGGAGGATCCTGTAATCCACTAAGGGGAGAAGCAGATGAGACAGGAGAGGTCTGCTGCTCCATGTGGGGCAGCTCCGTGGTTGACCGGGGATCAAACTCGTGCTGTAGTGACTGGCAATAACTTGATAGCGCTGTCTTTAACCCCTGTGCCCTCTTCCTCTCAACTTTGACCAGAGTACAGCATTTCCTTCAGCTCAGAGACAGAACCTCCATCTTCCCATCCACTTCCCTACTCAGCCTAACTTTGGTCCATGACATTTTTCCTAAGGAAATTTTCCTTTATCCCTTTGAAAAATCATATACCTGAAAACAAGTTCAAAGGAGCATGACCCCATGACTCCTGCCTGCTTGAGAATGACCTTCAACCATAGATGGCAATAGAATAGAACCCAAAATAGATTATTCTTTATCTCTACAGGGGAACATAGTCTGAAGGGGACGAATACCACAGGAAAATTTTAAGTTCCAACAGCCTTGTACTAACCACTATGGAATTGCTCTAATGTTACACCAACAGTTTCTAGAACTTCTCTCCAAACCACTGACATGTGATAATGAAGCCTATGAGGTTTAGCTACAGGTCAGTTAAAACACACGGACACTCTAGGGATGCACTGTCCAACAGGGAACCACTCCCCATGGGGCTGTAGAACCTTTGAAATGTGGCCTCTGTGACTGAGGCATTGAATTTTAAATTTCACTGCAAATTTTTAAATGGAAGCTGTGTAAAATAATTTTCTGTCAGACACACTTTATAGTTTTGGTTGGATTACACGATGTCAACTGCAGTAAAAAATATGGATGGCGTGGCGTGCCATCCACATGTGTATTAGATCTAGTATTTATTAATCATCTTTAAAACATGATGACATGCTGAAATGTTATTTTAGATATATTGGGTTAAGTCAAGTATATTGCTAAAATTAATTTCACCTCTTTCTTCTTGCTTTCTTAATATGGCTGTAGAAATCTTCACATTACATAATAAAATTCGCATTGATGATGTTTCCCTGGATGGTGCTGGTCTACAGGGCAACTGAAGCTCTTCCAGTACTGGAGTAAGAACCGTGGCCCACCTGAGCAGGAGGAGAGGTTGGGAGAAGGGATTCCCTACACTGTTACTTCTTTGGTTTGTAGCCAAGGACCTAATTTCTTTCAAACTGGGGAAACTGAAAATGTTTCAAGTTTTAAGTTTTTCTTGCCTAACAAGGTTTGAAAAATACTCATATTGACAACTGGTCTTCTGCCTCTAAGATAAATTCTTAAACCAAGTAACAGGATGACTTTTGTGTACAGGATCTGACCTAGAACCCCAGACTCTTGAGAGAACTTGGAGGTATGTCCAAGGGTCACAAATTCATGAGCAGCACCATCTGCAGGAGGAATAACTAACCTCTGGCTCAGGCTGGCACTCCACGTGTTCAAGATGTAAATGCTGCAGGGATTACTAAGATGTATGTTCATACAGGTATGTACTGAATTCAGAGCAGTGAAGGGGCCATTTCTTATGTTCTCAATGAAAACGATTTAAGTAAGCCACTCCAATCATTTCTCAAATAAGTTAGAAAAAATAAAGTCAGCTCTTCACATGTGGGATCTGTGAAGTATTGGATTTTTCTTAGGTCACTTGATGCCTTTGCACAATTTAGAGCAAGGCATGCCAGGGATTTCAGCCCTGACTCATCCCCAAGGGTGTGACCTACATAACAATATGCCACTGCCTTGATATTTTTGATATTTAAAAAGTTCTTCATACTTGAAAAGGCGTAATTGTACTTTGAAGAATATCCAGCAACTAACAAATGAGAAATGGATGCTCCACCTCCAAACACCCCGCCTCTGTCATCCTCATCCTGGATGGGTATTCACGCTTCTGACCTAGGGGTGCGTGAAGCATGATCTTGAGGACTTGGCCTAGCTCAGGACATTCACATCATCTATCCCCAATATGTAGAAAGACTTTTTAATTTTTAAAGGCTGTTTTATGTTTAAATCCTTAGATTAAAAAAATTAGCAAATAATGTGGGGTTCATTACCTATGTAGAATAAACTCATGGCAAAGTAGTACTAAGGAATGAAAGGGGGTAAAATGGAATTATACTGTTTCAAGGCTATTACTTTGTCCCTGAAATGCTATAATATTTTTTCAACATAGACTGTGATATCTTAAGTTTGTATGTTGAAATCACCAGCACAGCCACTAAAAAAATAGACGTTGCTAAGGTCCAGTAGGAAGGTCAAAATAGTCATCTAAGAGAAAACAGGAAAGAAATAACAGACGCAAAGAACACAGGTGACAAATAAAAAACAAACCCAGATGATTCATAAACCCAACCTCTCAGAAATTATGTCAAGTAAGAAACTAAACATTTTAATTAAATGTCAATATTTTTAGATTGGGTAAAAAACAGTAACAGCCATCTATATGCCGTTTATAGAATGTACTTTATTCCACTCTTTGGGGTAAGAATGTTGGTAGTTTTATTCAAGTTCCTCTATGTTTATTCTGATTTTCATTTTCTAAGTAGAAAACATTATCAAGTACTGAGAGAACAATATTTAAACACCCAGATAAAACTGTTTCTCTAATCTTCTTTCAGTTCTATCAACTTTCGTTTTATCTATCTCAAAGCACTGTTACTAGTGTCAGCTCGGCTCATTAAGGGTTTTTACATCCTCTGGATGAACTGATCCCTTTTATCATTATGAAACATTCCTTTTGTCCCTGGTAATAGTTCCTCTTATGAGCCTGAATTTGTCAAATATTAATATATCTCTTCCAGCTTTCCCTTGTTTAGTGCGCAGTTGCCTTGCCTTCTAATTTTAATCTATATCTCTAAAGCGATTTCTTAAATACGCAGCATATATTGGATCTTGCTTTTAAAAAAAAAATCCCATCTGACAATATTTGGCTTTTAATTGGAGTATTTTAACCAATTATATTAACATAACTATCTAGATGATTGGGTATAAATTCATCATCTTGCCATTTTTTATTTGTCCTATCCTTTCTTCTTTGCACTTTTTTTTTTTAAGATTTATTTATCCATTCATACAAGAACCAGGGTATAGGCCAGATGTGCAGGAGGGTGAGAGGATTCACCAGAGACAGAGGGGGAAACAGAATAGGCAGACGGACCAAAGATACTGCTGAGGGGAGCAGCGGGCGAGACAGGAGAGGTCTGCTGTGATTTGCACCTTTTTTTAAGTTACCATTTTCCTATTGGCATAATTGTTTTATTTTTATCAAATTTAAATTTTCAATAGTAGTTTTAGATTTCTGGAAAAGTTGCAAGATACTACAGAAAGTTTTTACCTGACTTCCAATTTCCCTTTTCATTAAATCTTATATTTGTATGATGTATTTATCGTGATTAATGAACCGATATTGATAACAATATCTCCAGTTTATTTTGATTTCTTTAGTTTTAGCCTGATGTCACTCTTCTATTCCAGGAACTTCTTGGGGATGCTACATTTTGTTTTTATGCCTTCTTAGGCTCCTTTTGGCCATGACAGTTTCTCAGATTTCCTCGTTTTTTGATGATCTTGACAGTTTTGAAGAGTACTAGTTAGGTTTTTTATAGAATGTGATTTAATTTCGACTTACCTAATGCTTTTCTCATAGCTATACTGGGATTATGGTTTTTGGAAGGTAGACCATAAAGTGCCATCTCAAGGCCTCTTATCAAGGGCACACACATGAAGGTGACATTGCTGATGTTAACCTTGACCACCTGGCTGAGGTTGTGTTAATCAAACTTCTGCTCCATGAAGTTACTCTTTCCCCACTTCACCCTAGGTTCTTTGGAAGGAAGCCATTATACACACCCCACATTCTGTCTCCTTGAAAAGGGAGTATCTGTACAATTTTTTTGGAAAATTTTATTTATATATTTGTTTATTTATATTAGTATGATGCACAGATATTTTAGGTTATAGTCTAGTACCTACATTATGTTATTGCTCAAATAGTTCCAGTGTTGGTCATTGACTCATGTTCCCCATCTCTTTTTTTTTTTAGCGCTTCCTTACTTTCTGGCACTATAGGCTCCTCTTCTATGTTAACTGTTCAGTGCTAGAATCATCCATTTCTCCAGGGAGTTTTGTTCCTTTTATTGCAGAAAGATTTTAGAAACAAAAGTTCTAAGTGCTGGTTGTGTTACTACTGGGATGTTGTTGCTCTGAGCCTTCCAGCTAAGAGAGCAGGGAGCAGTATGTGGTATGTGAACTCAGTCATGTATACAAAACAGCACAACCTCTGTATGTAACCACCGTGCTTGTGCAGGTGGACAGGATGTCACTGCCCTCCCCAGCTCTAATCCTACACCACGCAACTGCTCTAACTTCCCTCCCTAAGAGCGCCTTTATTGAATATTTCCTACCTGGTGACTTTCTCCCTCCTTTCCCTAAACTACTCCACTTAGAAATGTTTCAACTTCACCTAAGACTTTCACCTCTGTGTTTACATTACACATCTGCTCAAAAAAGCTCCTCTTCAGCCCTGAGAAGTCTTTGCTTAAATACTGAAGGAGTGGAGATCTGCACTGTCAACCTCGGGCTCTGCCATTTGTCTGTAAGATCCTAAGAAGCTCTTTTCATTGGATGGTACCTCAGTTTCCTCACTTACAGAAGAAACAGAATTGACATGTTCTCTCTAGTTTCTAGTGGTGGCCAAATCTATTGTGGGGGTAAAAATAACTTTGTGAAATAAAAGACACTGAGAATAGATTTGGGATCACAGTGCGCTGGGGTCAGGCTCCTGATACATGCCTGATGTCATGAGGAAGGAACACTTAATCCTCAGAATGGGGAAGCTTCTATTAACTCCACTTTACAAATGAGGAAACTGACTTCCAGAAGAACTTAGAGATGACTGTAATGATAATAGTCAGCACTTCCTGAGGACTGTGGGCCTGGCACTGTTCTAAGCATTTTCCATGTATTAATTCATTTAATTTTTACAACAACCTGATGACACAGCTTTCTATTATCTGCATTTTACAGAAGAGGAAATTGAAGCACAAATAAGAGAGTCCATAACTGATAAATGACACAGCTGGCACTGAACAGAGGTGTTTCCCACCCCCCTCTTGTGTCTTAAATAGTAGATTAAATTGGGCCTCCCCGGTGGCGCAGCAGTTGAGCGCCGGGTTGTGAAGCTGCCCACAGCCTCGGCTGCGCCGGTTCGATCCCCAGCTGCTCCCCGGCCACCGGAGGAGGGTCCCACATGGCACGCAGACCACTCCTGCCGCCCGCTGCCCCTCTGCCTGCTCTGCTCCCCGCTCTGGCTCTGGTGAATTCTCTCACCCTCCCGCGTTTCTGACTGTACCCAGTGCTTGTATAAATAAATAAAAATAAATCTTTAAAAAAATAGTAGATTAAATTGCTTCTCCCTTTACTACCATTATTTTGGCAAAAATTTACTGCAGGCCTACTATGTGCTGTTCAGTGGTCTAGGTGCTCTGGGTTCAATAGAGAATAAAACTTAAATCTTGTTCTCATGATGGTTATATTACACAAACATAAGCAGGATAACACAGAAAATTATAGCTCTACCAGACAGTAGCCTCATTCATTTAAGATTTTTGTCCTTAAGACATTATACCAGCAATTATCTATAGAACACAAGGTCGATGTATTTGATTTGCTGGTTGTTTGTATCAGAAATCAGAAAATAGTGACTGAAGGTGGGTCTAAAGAACTGAACTCCAGATCTGTTCACAATTACACATTGCTTTCTTAGTTTCATAGCATCTCTCATGAGTATCAATCTCAGCTACTATCAATGGTAGCTGATTCCAGCACCTCCTCACTGAGAAGAGTTCCAAGGACTCCTAAGAGAAGTCAAGTCAAGGATGGAGCTAAAAACCCCACCAGACACTATTATTAATCAATATGAAGCTTGGAGCTGCTTCGGGAGGAGGACACACTCAGAAAGCCACAGAAAAATAGAGCTAGTGCCCTGGGCAGAGCAGGCCTACTTTAGGATTTGTTATAGAAGACATACAACCCTCATGGCTTAATGCATCCTGAGTTGGGTCTGCCATTACTTGCAGCTAAAAGCATTCTCGCCATTAGAACATCCCAACGACCTCTTTATTAACAAGATGTATGCCTGGGAATCTTTTGTTAGAAAACACTCCATTTCCCAGAGGTTCTAGCCAAGGAATTCTTCTACAAACCAATGAAATCCCCAGTCTTTGTGGTCAAATGCCCTCTGTCTGCCCTTTTCTTTTTCTTACTGTTATCCTTTTAGACAACTACTCAAAGAGTCTTGGCACAGTGAACTCAGTCTAGCATTCCCCAAAATTATGTGATGCTGACTGGAGACACTCGAAGAGAAATAATTCTTTGAACTAAAACATGTTTCCTAGTGTTATTGAAAAGCATAAAGATAGGACCCACTTACCCATATGCCCCCACTGTGTTATTCATTGTCTGGCTGCTTTGGTGACTGCCAAAGTGCTTTGGGGGAGCACTCCTTGCCTTTCCACTCCTTTCCTTGATTGCATTCAAACGAAAACCAAACAAGTCATGTTAATTACTAGGGCTTATTCATTATTTGGTTCAAAGCCTCGAAGCTCTGAAGCATCAGAACAATTTTTCTGAATTCACTCACCAGTTTTCTAACCAGCTAACATAGGGACAATCATTAGTATTTGTTGAAAATGTTCTTTCACCATAGCTGTAGGGCTCCTGGAGCAACATTATAAGATGGCCCTGTGGGCTGGATGCAGCAATTAGGTCTTTCTTCAAAAGATGTGCAGATAAGACTGCTCCAGACATTGGAAGCAACTTCATTGTAGAAAGCTCACTCAATTCCAAATTAAAATATTTTTGAAACTTGCCTTGCTACCCCAAAAGAACGAAGTACCCTGCTTTGTCCATTCTATAAACTTCATGTATTTTGTCATAGTATGTCCAAAAAAATGCAAAGAACAGTGACGCTGACACCCATTTAATAGCTATATAATTGAACAAATGCTAACAATTTGCCATGTTTCTGTCACATATTATTATAATGATGGTTCTATTTATGAAATAGATTAAGTTAAACCAATAATCCCATTTCCATTTCTCTCATTTTTTCCCCCAAACAGAGACCCCATAGCTTCTATTCCGGTTTTAGCCATCAACACAGGTAGACACCTACTGGCAATGTTAAAGGCTGTTAATAACAGCCTGAATTTTTAAAGCATTTGTCCTACTTTCCTTCAGTCTCTGTGAGTAATATTTATATGTCAGACCAATTAGATTTACAACTTTAAAGAGTAGAAGGAAAAAACTAAGTTTTATCCTAAAAGCTTTGAGACAATTGGTAATTATTTTCTTTTTTCCCCAAAGCTGCTTTAGCTATTTAGGGTCTATTATGTTTCTATACAAGTTTTCGAATTTTTGTTGTTTCCTTGAAAAATATACTGGAATTTTGGTAAGGATTACACTGAATCTCTATTTTGCTTTGGGCAGTATGGTCATTTTACTCTTAATTCTCCCCATTCATTAACATGGGCTATCGCCCCAACTCTTTGTCTCTTGTTTTATATCTTTTATCAGTGTCTTACAGCGTTTGTTGTATAGTTCTCTCAGCTCCTTTGTTAAATTCATTCCTAGGTACCTAATTCTTTTGAATGTGGTTATAAGTAGGATTTTCCCTTAATTTTTCTTCTTGCTCATTATTTGCATACAGGAATGTAATGGTATTTTGTATAGCAATTGTGTGGGCAAGAGGTTGCTACTAGAGAGTGTGATGATTTGAGCCATGGCTCTTTACTCCTCTAAATCCTATAATTTTCCAGAAGTAGGCCCTTCCATTTTCTATATCTGATTGTGTGTACACAACCCCAACCCCCTCAATAAATTCCCCAGGTCCTGAAATCCTCAATGTGGATATGAGTCCTTCCCACATCAACAACAAAAAAAATCCTCCATATCACAGTCATCCATCCCTCTCCTGGGCTGGGCTGCCCTAGTTGCTTGCAAGCAAAAATTATATTGCAATTTTTCCTACCCTCTTCTGTATTGTTTTTCATTATAAAAATGATAGTGTTCCAGTCATCCCTCAGAGACTGTTGTCTGTTTATTTTACTATACATGTGGGGAGGAGGTGAACCTGTGTCTTAACTCTCCTGCCATCTTGTTGGAACTTCCTCCATTTTTCTCTTTAAAGGACATTTACAATTAAATCTTTCAGTTCTGAACCTCCTGCAACCATGATTTCAAAACAGAAGAGAGGTTCACAAATAGACCATGAATATTCCAAACAAGAATTCAACAGGGCTTCGCTGTTCCTTTGAGATGAGCTATGGCTGGTACAATGGCCTATCTGCACAGGACATTAACATGGGACATTTAGGAGACACACCAACATGGCTAGATCTGAAGACTAGGAAACGTCTAAAGTTACTTAAGTTTATGTTTTGCTGATTTCCTTTAATAACACATAGTCTTTTGTCATTTCTCAAGCATCTTCATTTTAAGTAACATCCACACAATTTGAATAGAAGCTTAGAAACTAAACTCTTATTTGTCCTCCATTTAATTATTGCATGTGATTACATCTCACCACTGTGGGTCTTAAAGGACTTTCCTTTCTTCCATATATGAACATAATAAAGTTCCCCTCAGCTCCCATAGCAGTCATATAGTCCTGCTGAAATTTCTTTTTAGGGCATTTATAGACATTTTTAGTTTTCCCTTGGTTTACAACCACTCGAATAAAAGGAGAGTTCGAAAAAGGGTTAAGCAAAATATGTTGACAGAGACATGTCTAATAGCAGCATCTCAGTAATAGTCTCTATTCCCAGGCAGGAAAAAAGCAAATGAACCACCACTTACTGACCTCATTGTGCAGTAGAATCATGTATTTTTCCCTCTTTATACGTAAGTATTAGAAAAAAATTAGATGTCACGTTCTGGGGCTAGATGGTGGTGATGGCTACATAAAATTATGAAGATAATTAATGCCCCTGCATTGTACACTTAAAAAGTACTAAAATGGCAAATTTTATGTCTTGCATATTTTACTACAATAACAAGTTTTTTAATTAAATGTTAAAAAAATATTTAAAGAATAGATGAGTAATAGATCCGATGAAAAATCTAAAAGCTAGCATTTTATCATGTCTTCTGGGGGAAAAGATTGCACTTTTAGAGCTGGCAAGATGCAAGGTAGGTGTGGCTCTATTCTGTGAATTGAGGTCACCTCACTTCATGGTTTTGCCTCCTAAACCAGGAAAAGGATAGGCTATCTGAGGGTTAAAACTATAAGCTATTCCAAACTTAAAATATGGTTTTACTCTGTTCTGGATGCAACACTATCTGCTGTTTTCTCCTATGTGGACATGTCCAGGCACTGCCAAGTCAACAAGGCATTATTTGATATTTAAAAAATATAATTTTAATCTGCATTAGGTCATACTTGTTTACTTTGATATGCTTTTTCTGCTGGCACATGGTGTAGATCAGGTTACTGTGAAAAGCCTTCACAAAGCTGTATACAGCTCTCATTAAACATTAAGCATCTGTTTCCCAAAATTCACTAGTAAAAGACTTTAAAAAGGTAACAAGGTGATCCAGTTCATTTTGCTATAATGACCTGTCACCTGGGAAATACATGCCTCCTGTACCCCCAGAAATACCTGACTCCAACCAAATAGAAAACAAGCCATTAGAATTTCTTCCTGAGATGGTCTTAGTTTACAACCAGGCCATATATGATGAAGGTTTATGCTCCTTTTTCCACGTAAGTTATTTTTCCAACCAAAAATTGCTCCCAGCTGTTCTGACCCAGATGTGTTGGCAGCCGATGCTGCGAGAGCCATTTTACAGGTGATGAAGTCCTCAGACAATAAAGTTTACACGACTTGTATACAGCTGGTCCAATAGGACTTTGAACTGCCTCGTAATATTGCCTCCTCAAAATAGATAAATAAAAGCAGTGGTTTCTTGACTGTGCTGGGTGCACAGTTAAAAGGGGATTTCAGTTCACAAGATGCAAACTCCCCGTAGGCCCTGGATTTAAGAAGAAAGTGCGAAGTTTAATTACTCAGTTTTCTGTTAAGAATCCAGCCTGCTTTAACTGAAAATATTTTCAAATCAGTAAGAATATGATCAGAAATTGCCCCCGGAATTTGACTTCCAGGACAAATAATTTGTAAGATATCTAAACGTGCCCATTAAGTTGCCATTCCTCTTTAAATTTTACATTGTCACTTTCTAGACTATACCAACTCCACTCTCCCTTTCACCTTTAAAGGAAAGGCCATTATTATGATGTAGAAGTTGCTCATAAAATTAAGACAATACTATGTTTCATCAGGTAGTCATAGGAAAACCAAACCCATGGATGATCATCAGAACGACTATACATCCAGGTTTTTCCAGGACAGTCCAGGAAATTTAACATATATCAGATGTTCCACTTAAAAGAAAACATTATTAGAACAGAGGAATTAAAACAAGCTGCATTGAGCTTAGACCTACACTTGGCATTCCCAACCTCCACCAGTTTTGAACAGCAAAGCTGAGACACATGTGCGGTAAGCTAAGTTCTCTCTTTTTCTCCTGGTAAAAGTTGATGGATGAGGGCCTCCCTGGTGGCACAAGGGGTTAAGCACCACACTTTGAAGCAGTGCACAGCCTCTGCAGCACGAGTTCGATCCCCAGCCAGCCAGCGAGCAACCCACATGGCAAGGCAGACCTCTCCTGTCTTGCCCGCTACTCCCCTCAGCAGTGTATTTCAGTCAATCTGCCTGTTCTGTTCTCTGGTGAATCCTCTCTGTCTCTGGTGAATCCTCTCACCACCCGCATCTCTGGCCTGTACCCCAGCTCTTATGATAAATATATAAACATTTAAAAAAAAGTTGACTGATGACCAGCAATAATTCTCTTTTCCCAACTATGCCCTGATACGGTACAGCCAACACCCCCCTTTGGAGGAGAACATGGTAAGATATAGCATGCCCACCCACCGGTTCCTAGCGCCCAGGGGCTGGTGGGAGACCCTGGTGCCCACTGGCTCTCACAGGGCCTGCTGTTACCTGGGAGGTTCAGGAAGCTGCCTGGCTAGATGTCAGCAGGGTCAGCGGGAAATGTGAGAAAGTGTAGGGAGAGCGCAAGTGAAACATGTGCAGGAAATGGGGGCTGAGCAGCCCCTTCACAGAAGGTACAGACTGCAGTTTCAATGCTCTTGCTTATAATGGTTTTGTCACTTACAGTATAATTACAGTACAGCTATTATTTATTGCATGGTCAGGGGACATTTTTCTTTTGCAATAAACCTTTTTGGCAGCATTCAGCTTAAAAAGGTCAAAGTACATTTTAGGGAAAATTAAAATATCAGAGTTTAGATGAATATATAACTTGCATAAAGTATTTGATGACATCTGACAACCTCCATGGGGATAACATACTAGTACCCGCCACAAAAAAACCAGAAAACACAAATTAACTGAAGAATCATCAGCATTTGTTTAAAACCTTTGTTACTCAAGTAGACCAGGCTCAAAGACTAAATTTAGCACAAGAATCACTCTAGGAAACTTATATTTCCACTGAGATGCAATGAGTAGTTTTCTAAACTAGTATCACTCATTTTAAAGAGCAAAATTTTTTGTGCATGACTGAAAAATGAAATATTAGCTGCTAATGAGCCCCCTGTAGTACAAGGAGAACTATATAAACAGTTAAATGATACCAACTTTATATATCAGGGTCAAATATTTCAAATGAGGATTGTTTTAATTCTAATAAAAGTTATTTAAAAAAAAAACTTAATGCATACCATAAAATGAAACCTTTGTGAAGTTTATTCTGTCAAAGGAGAAAAAAATTCTGACATTATTCTGATTGCTATTATAAATCCATTTTAAAAATTCATCATTGAAGAGAAATTTTGTTTTGGGGGAGATAAATGTTGGTGGCTAGAATCCTGGTAGAAACAATGTTTGTACTAAATTAAAAACCTGTAGAGCAGAAATACACTTTTATTGAATAGTGGTATGTATGTAATTAGTACTTTTCGTCCAAATAAGCTCTGGTCTACGGATTAAAATGAAAACCAAGTTGTCAAATTACACACACATACACACACACATGCACACACAACTGAGAGAATAACTGAATCACAAAATTTTCCTTCCTGCATACCAATTGACTTAGAATTTCTGAGTCTTTGTAATAAACAGCTTTGTTAAAATCAATCTACACTTCCTATAAAGTTCTGAATTTTGGTTGCATTTTGTTCAAAAGCATTTGGAAGTCTTCAAAGGATTGAGTAAATGGAGTTTGTTTTTAATTCACTTTTTGAACTGGAAATTTTTAGAAAAATACAATTATTGAAAACTGAATTGACAAACAGGCAGGACCAGCTACATCATTTGCAGGGCCCAGTGCAAAGTAAAAATGCAGGTCCCTTGTTTAAAAAATTAAGGATATCAAGATGGTAACAGTAGAGCAGTCAGCTGAGCCCCAACTTCCAGAGACTTAAGCCAACTCTCCAAACAGAAAGACACTGAGGTGCATCCTGCAAAAGTGGGGGCTGGGAGGCTGTGGCTGGGAGGTCAGGGGCAGGTGACAATGAACACTCTAATGAAGGATAAGATTTAATTCTGAAATTCTATAATTGTGGCTTGAATGATCTCAACTCATGAGGAGAATATTTTGATGGCGCTCCTATTTTTATTTGGATAAATTTAGATTCTCTCCCAGAATAGTATGTAATTGAGAAGGTCTACAATTTTGAATCATCTAAATTTGGTGAACCATTCAAAAGAATCACAAATAGAGACAACTTACACGCAAAATTGCATCATTAAAAAATGAAATTTGTCAAAGAAAGTTACTCCGAATAGAGACCAAAATTACCTGAGAAAATATTTGGACTGAGTTATTTACATATTTCAATATTTTAAAAAGCAGAATTGAGAATAGCTCTTATTTAGCAGAATTGCTGTCAGCATCCCAGGTGCTGTCAGCACCTGTAGAGTATTTTCTCAACTAAGCATAATGTGGTCTATAGAGAAATCAATGGAACTACCAGCAATTTCAAATTTAATAAGCCCAAATGCAGGGAGTTTTGTAGAAAAAGTTAAAATTATATAAAAATTATTTTACAGAAATATATCATGATAGATAGGCTAAGAAACTAAATAAAGTACACATGTATCAAGAATAATTTTTGTCTAAAATTTTTTAATGTTGAGATCATATTTAGGAAATATATTCAAGTAAATAATGTTTGGATATATTTATGAAAAGTTAAATAAATTCATTTCATTTCATTATTATTATATACAGTGAGTGGTAAAAAAAAAAAAAGGCAAATCATTGCTTGGATAATTAGCCAACAAATTTACTCCAAAGAAACCTAACAAGTCAGGAAAACTTAATTCAATTGTTCACCCCAAAACTCATGAGGTGGCACAGAATAGATGTGTTTTACCTTAACATATATGATCTTGTCCTTTTAAAGGGGGCATCATGATGTTCATAGACCAAACTACACTAATCAGGCTTAGATATGAACCCACAGCATCTTAATCTATATCCACTGAGTACTCAGTACCCTACTATGCAACTTAGACTGGTGTTTGCAAAATTCTATTATTTATTTTAGCTCAGAGTGGCTGTGCAGAGACACAAGACAAAAAATGGCAACTTTCTAGCTGGCGACTTGTCTCCTCCTTGGCCCCCACCCACTGTGGGCCTCATCTGAGATTCAGACTTCTGGTAAGTTTCCAGCTATTACTAAATGCAATTACATTATGATATCACTGATACCATCTCCTTGGCAGGCTGAGAAGGGATTTCTTGGGGAAAAAAAAAAATCAATAAAAGTGTGCGCCCCCAAAGTTACCACAAGACAGTCCACACAGGGCAGGACTGTACAAGGTGGGGATCCTTCATGGGGCTGGTGAAGAAAATTTCTGGAAATCTTCAGCAGCTGTAAGAACAGTAAGACTTCTCTACCTCCCTCCCTACCTCCCTCCTTCCCTCCAAATTAGCTCTTCCTAAAGATGTAAACAGATTCTCTTGAAAGAGAAAAGGAAACAGTTTTTCTGGGAGTTCTCAAGCCATTCACATATGCCTGGGTTTACTCTTGTTAACATGTGGGAAGGATGAAAAACCTCTGGTAGTCTCCCCTTTCTATGTTCCCCTTCAGTCATATCACAGACGTGACTACAGCGGGGCTGGACATGTGGCCCAGACTCCCCGGCATGCAGAGACAACACTCCCAGCACCCCAGAGCCCCCTCGGCCCGGCTCTGTCCCAGTGCTGGGAACATGAGCAGCCTCTGGTTCTCGGGTGAGTCTCTCCTCAGGCCTTGCATTTGGCTTAAGGAACATATCTGACAAGGTCACACATCTCCCTAAAAACAGTCCCCACACAGGACTGGTCAGTGCAGGGGTACATAGGCCTGAACAACTCTGAGGGCCATCCTAGCTCCCCGTGGCATCATCTGATGGCCTTTTCATAACTGCTTCATAGTTCTACTTCTGTCTCTGGCCTATCTTGTGTCCTGAATAGCTCATAGACATTGGTCCCACGAGCACTTTCTCATTAGCTAACATCATTCCTGCCTGTGCATCTCCAGCTTGCACTTGGCTTCTTGGGTGACCTGACTTAAGAAACTGACCACGGACAGAGGTCCCATGGGGGACATGCCAGGCACTTCACATGCTTCATGTCTAACCTGCGCAACATCTCTAGCAAGCACCTATTACTCCTTTCCTGTTAGAGGTGATAATACCAAGGCCCAGAGAGGTTGTTTTCCTTGTCTAAAATCACACAGCAAGTGAGCCACAAGTGAACATTCAGAGCTAGACCTTCAAGTTTAAATTCCACACAATTCACTATATACATGATGCTATGCCAGGCTCCAGTGATTCTAGTCACAGATACTTTTATGAAGTATAGCTTTCATTAAATAAAACTACACTTTTAAGATGAATGGAGTATAACTATAAAGGAGCAGCACAAGAGAGTTCTTTGTGGCACCAGAATAAATAAAATTTTCAGCCAATAGCATTGCACTACTCATGTTAGTTTCCTGGTTTTGATAATGTACCCCCATTATGTAAGATGTTGTCATTGGGGGGAAGTACAGTGACAGCAATAAAGGAACTTATTTACTATTTGTGTACCTGGAGTTTAAAATTATTTCAAAATGATAGATTTAAAATTTTCTAAGAAAAAAATGAGACAGATTTTAATATCTTAAGAAAACAATTCTCAAAGGGAAATTTAAAAGGTATTTCACAATCACTGCTAGAATAATATTAATCAGCTGTCAATGAGAACCTCATGTACTTTTCTATGACTCACTCGGGTTGAGAGAGTCTTTTCCCTTTAAACGAATGGTGTGATTATGCTAGGCCCTAAGTTTCCTTTCTAACTGCGGTTTCAAATAAAACAACACGCTGGACCATAAGCCCTCGGCCCCCCAAAAGTGGAAGAGACAGCTCCCATTACATCCTCTTTTCACAACTGCTTCCCAACATGGATTTCTAGATAGAAGAATGTGAGCACAAGAGCCTGTCCAAATGTTCTCTTAGCGAGCCACCCAGGGCCTGCCTCTTTACACTGAGCTGGTTTTAGCCTCCTGTCATTAGAATCAAATCCCTCCTGGACCCCTAAACTAGGGATTACCCAACCAGCAGGTATTGTCTCCCCAGAGCTGTGGTCCACAGGCAGCCATCTGGGAAGTCAGCCCCACTCCATCTCCCTGCTGAATAGTCTGCCAAATGCACAGTGGTTCTCAGATGTGGGAGGGAAGCACCAGCCAGTTGCCAGGAGGATGGGTCAGTATTGGGAGCAGGGCTGCCCCGAAGCAGACAGGGAGTCCATAGAGAAAGGGACAGACAGATTCTGGCCCAGCCCCAATCATGAATCTCTCTTCCCATCTCATCAGAAAAGGCTTTTCGCAGTGGGAAGCTGTTACGCTCCTGGTGGCATTACTGGTGATATGAACTTCTAATTTTTTTTTTAAAGATTTATTTATTTATTTATACAAGCACTGGGCAAAGTCAGAAGCGCGAGAGGGTGAGAGAATTCACCAGAGCCAGAGCGGGCAGCAGAACAGGCAGACTGACAAAGTACACTGCTGAGGGGAGCAGTGGGCGGCAGGAGAGGTCTGCGCGCCATGCGGGACCCTCCTCCGGTGGCCGGGGAGCAGCCGGGGATCGAACTGGCGCTGCAGAGGCTGCGGGCAGCTTCGCAACCCAGCGCTCAACTGCTGCGCCACCGGGGAGGCCCTGAAGTTCTAATTTTTACTTGAAAGTTCAAGTTTTACCAAACAAAAACAAACAGACAATTATAAACCAGAGACACCCTGCAGGGGAGGAGGCGGGAGAGGGATTGGAGGGAGGGAGGGAGGAGCAGAGGGGACTGAGGTGATGGTGCACAGGTGCACTGGTGAAGGAAACTCTATGGGAACTACACCTGACGACGGCAGAGGGGAAGCAAACATTGTTTAAAAATGAACAATGATGTAAAATACATATAAACTTAAAAAAATATGGAAAAAAAGATCAAGTTTCATCATTGGCAACAAGTACCAGTGGTTATTTTCTCTGATGTTAGAGGCTCTCTTTGTTCATGTTCAAGAAAATGTCTGCTAACCACAGTCTGTCACTCATTCCTTCAAGGAAAAGTGGCCTTCCCAGCCTTTTCTGCTTGCACGTCACCCGCACAAGTGCTTTTCCTCGAGGCCTCTTCAGTGTGCTGAAGGGGACCCTCACGCATGCTCCCCGTTTGGTCACAGGAATTTAAAAATGCAGGTGAGGATGGGTCAGTGTCAGCCATTTTCACTGCTTCATCACAAGCAGTCTTTACTGAAGCTGGGCTTTGTCTGTGTGTTAGGGGTACATGCAGATGAGGAATCCAGCGCCTCACAGTGGAGTTTGGCGTCACTGCCTTGGTGCAGGATAAAGACCTACAGTTTCACTCGCCACCACGTCGTGCCATCAGGGCAAATGGCAGCACAGTGGGAAAGACAAATCATGCCTTAGGACCTCTCCCAGGGGGTTGCAGACCGCACGGAGCTGGCATTGTACTATGATGGACAACGCATGAGGATGGCATTTTATTTGAATGAAGAGGGCACTAGACCTTTTGGGCTGAGACATGAAAGAGGCATGCAAGCTTCCCGTGGAAATGCAAGGAGGGGGACAGGTCAGAGCATGTGCAAAGGCTCAGGGTCGTACAGAAATACAGGTAGAGAGAGCCTCAGGTAATACCCGTTCCTGCTGCAGGCATCGTGTGGCCCCACGGCCCTCACCTTTGTAGCTCACCATCTAAGGACACTCACCTGTTAGCATTCGGCATGTGCCTGGCATGCTTCAAAGTTTTGATTACTCTTTTAACACCCCTGTGGGACGGACAGTTATTATTATCCCCTTTTAAAGATGAGGAAATGAAGGGGCTGCGTAACTCAAATCAGATCCCACAGCCAGTGCCACAGCTGATGAGCACAGATGACTTGACGCCAGAGACCGCAACGACAAACCACAGGTCATGAGCAAGAGAGACGGTATCTGCTTCGAATGTGGGAAGCCTCAACAGTGGACCTAGGGCAGGCACCCCTCCCTGAGCCGGTGCTGGCAGGGACACAAGCCGCTGTCTCCATCACCAAGGATCACGCAGAGAACCAACGACCTACACTGCTCGCCAGCGTGGATGCTCCTTAACTTGATGTTGGACAAAGGCAGACCCCAAAGAGCGTGTCCTGCCTGATCCGTTTATACAAAGCTCAAAACCAAGCAGACCCACCTGTGTTGTTTGGAGACAGGATGGTGCTTGCTGCTCCAGGGGTGGTTCGTGATGAGAAGGGACGGAGGAGACAGCAAAGCCCTTTCTTGGTTGCCTGCGTTCGCTTTGTAACAATTCATTCAGTCACACACTGATGGCATTTCCCGCAAGTCTACTATTCATTTTTATTAACTTTTAAATTGTTACTGTCTTTAGTGTAAAGAGAATTAAAACTGGGAACAAAGATCCATGAAGGATTTTTTTTTTTTAAGCCAGGGTGGCAAGTGGACTTTTCCAAATGAATAAAGGATGGATGCCCCCCCCCACCCCAGGATGACTAGGGCAACAACAGTGAAAATGCAAGGATGAAGGGTGTCATGTTTCAAATGGTTTTAATGAACAATTGTTCAAGTTTGGCTCATTAGTATTATAAAGCAAAAAGAAAGGTCCAGAACACAGAGTGTCCTGGGCATGTGCCAGCATTTTCCAGTGAGGGCTGGAGGAGGGCATGGGGCACCCCCAGCCTGGGAGCGTGTCTGACAAGGAGGAGAGGCGAGCGCTGGGCCTCCCTGTAACTCATGTGCATGTTATTGATGGTTTCTCAAATTTTTAAAGCCATGCCCCCTTCTTTAATAGATGCAAATATCTCACACTTTCCTTTAATGCTATTTGAAATTTCAAAATTAATTAACTATTATGACGCAAAGCAAAGTCACAGGACAAAGTGCTGCTTTGTTTCCAAGCTGCCTGCACAGTCCCCACAAAGCCCCAGAGTGCAGGCTCAGCCTGCCCCTTCCCCCCCTCCGCCCCCAGAGGAGCCTGGGTTTATAAATTATAGGCCTTTTCATTTCCTCCAAGGTTTTTTGATGGGAGATGTGGGGATGCGGCTACCAGGTGGACGCTGGGCTCAGCATTTATGAGCTTGGGGTCTGGCTTCCCAGAGGGACGAGGGTCTAAGCAGCAGACATACCTACCTTGTTCCTAATAAAACCCACTCCTCCTGACTTATTAAATAATCATTTAATGGTAATAGCTAATATTTATTGGGTGCTCCCTATGGGCCACACACAGTGTGAATGGTCCCCGGTGTCTGTCACTGTCACTCAATTCAGAGGCAGCCCCGGGAGAGGGGGCGCATCATCACTGCTGCTTTACAGCAGAAGAGCCCTGGGTGCAGCGTGACCCCTGACCTGCCCGAGGTCTGGCAAAGGAAGATGAGGGCTTAGAACATAGACCCAGCTGAGCTGGCCCCCGCGGGCAAACCCTGGCTGGGCAGGTCATATGACCATTTGATGGAACTCGGATTTGAACTCTTGCTGTTCAATTCCAGAGCCTTCATGTGTGCATCTATCATTATTAGAGTAACTGATAATTTCTTGCACCCACTCCTGGTCAATGAGAGAAAATGACAGTATGGAAGTCCCCAACAGGAAGGAACTCATTATGAGAGAGTGGAAGACTCTGACCCGGTTCTATGTCAAGACCTCAACTGTCCAGGATCAACTTGGGGTCTCTGTGCACTGGGGTCTCAGAGCAGTGCAGCTGACCTCCGACACCAAGGACCCATGTGAGTGAAAACCAATGTCTGGAACAGCACTGGGCCCAGGTCCGCCTTCTGGCTCTTCCTCTCTTCTCCCTGAGGAAATGCCACTGTCCAGCACGATCACCCTGTGGAAAGTCAGGGGCTTCTGCAAAAATCCTCCAAAACAGTGAGGCTGACACCAATGCTCCCTGCCTGATGGTGCTGAGAACTTGGCAGATGAGTAGGCCAGACACTGAGCTGGGCAACACGCAAGGACTGCAGGCCCCACTGCCCCGTCCTACAGCCCCCTGGGCCCAGCTGTAGCTCTGACTTCAGAGGTGAGAACAGGAGGTTGTCCTAGGAATGGGAAGAAGGACCTACTGAATTGGAATGAGTTAGTGGATGGTGGTTCAGAATCCTACTAACTTGATTGTTACAAGAAGTATGACCTCTATTGTGGCCTAAGGTAATGAAGGGAGGTAAATAGTTACCCTGCATTTAAAATGGGTTGTTCACCAAATGCCCAAAAATAGATGACTGGATCAAGAAGATGTGGTACATATATACCATGGAATATTACTCAGCATTCAAAAAAGATAAACACATGCAATTTGCAGCAACATGGATGGCGCTGGAAGGGATCATGCTCAGCGAAATAAGCCAAAAAGAAAAAGAAAAATACCGGATGGTCTCACTCATAGCAGGAATCTAGAAAACTTAAATAAGGGACCAGGAAAATGAATATAAGAAAGTGAAAATCAAAATCAACAAAAAACTATGAACCAGAGACACTTTTTGGGGGTGGGGGGCGGGAGGGGAAGGATTGGGGTCAGAATGGGGCGTTTGCAATTGTATGGGGGAATATAAAAATAAAATTTAATATTTAAAAAAAAAAATAAAAAAAATAAAATGGGTTGTTCAAAACACAGTAATGGGCATGTCCACCCCTTGTCCAGCTCCATACAGGAGAAACTCAAGCCAGCTCTACCAATTTGCAGAGACCAGGGCTCTCCCCTGAAGTTGCAGGTGGTCTCCCCATAAATGAAGGGCCTCAAACAGTCATAGGGGACAAGCAGCAACAGATCCAAAGAAAGGGAGGCCCTCCACCACAGGGACCCCTCCCAAAGGCAGCCTGGCCTGCTTTCCTGCTGAGATTTTGGTCAGTGACTCATAGCCATGCCATCTCCAGGTCTGCCCCAGTCCCTTCCAGGCAACAATATGAGTCCAGAACACTGGATCAGGATGACTCCTTCCTGAACTTCTACTCCTATAGACTCCAAACACAAAGGGAGGCTATGAGAACAGTGGAGGGGTCCACCTTTTGAATATAGGGCAGCCACGTGGATTGTCTCCAAGGCCATTCACAAGCCAGTGGATTCTCCTTTGTGATTTCTACACTCAGAACGCCTGTTCACACACCCTCCTGAGGAGAGAGTCACAGTTTGTATGGCTCCAGCTAGGACCTAAATCTCAACACAGTCCATGTGCCAGCTTCTTGCCACATTAAGAGTGAAATTTGAAGAAATAAACACACTTAGAAACAATTGGGTCATTTTCTCGGATTTTCAGCTGTTAGAGTAAAACCTTTAGCCAGCAGATGCAAGCTCCATGCTTCTCAGCAGGCGCTCCGTGGCCCAACAGCACACTGACCACACAGTCAGATGCCAGGGAACCTCCATCACAGGCACCGTGTGGTGACATGTTTCCATGACGGCATCACACAGGGGCCTGATACTGCCTGCATCCCAGGGAGAGTGACTCCAGCCTTCCAAGTTCCCTGCTTTTCTCTTGTCTCCCCTTACATCCTCCCTTCCCCCATTCTACTCATGCCACCCTACTAGCCTGTGTGATCATGGCCCTCACCTTCATATTCAGTCACCCAGTCCTTGCTGCCTTCTAAAGATGCCCAATCTGCCTGGCCTGAGGTTTACTGATCCATTTATCATTCCCCCTTCATGGTGGCACTCCCTCCCATGCCCTGAGTGCCATAACCCTTCTTTGCAGATTTCTGCACTCACATTTAGCCTACAGCACACCTGTGCCAGCCCAGTTTGGTGCCCTCAACACTGGCTGGAGTGCATTCCCTGGAGGGCTTCCCCAGCCTAACATAATCAGCTCTGAAGTCATACCTGTCCCTTTCCACCTTCTTTTAGTGTTTGATTGAACACTCCTGTCCCTGCTACAGTGTCAGGAGTCATGCCTTCTGCATCTCTGGTCCTAATAAAGATGAGAACACGTGGCTGAGGCAGCCAGATAGCCAAGCCACACACGTGAAACACATAATTCAATCCCCCTTAGTTTTCCTAATTGGTACATTTATAAGAACCTCAAATAGTTAAGATCATGTTGAATATAGTTAATATTTACCTTTGTGGAAAATATCAACATCTCTTTCAACAGGGCTGTCTTGGCCAATCTAGACTATCTGATCCCTGGATAGACAGTGAATAAATGGCTGCTGAATAGAGAGGGAATGTTTTTCCTCAGTATAATGGTGTGTTAATCCTCGGGGCTCCCATCTATGTAAGCTAAACATTGAATTCTGAGACAAGACAAGCAATGTAGCTTAAGACTAATGGCCTGATGAAAGCAGGAATTAAGAAGTTTCTACTCAAGGAAACCGTGTGACATGACTGAAGCCATGATGCCGATTCCCTGCGTGGTTGGCGGAATCCTTCTGTTGCTCTGTAGTCACATATTTTCCCATCAGACCTCAGAAGTGAATGTGCTGACCGAAGACTCCTTTCCAGACCCACTAAAGCTCCGCCAACATCTAAGGGGCCGCTGAAAGCTAAGACAATGTGCAAGCAATGGAAGGTGTTCTTACCAAAGAAGGGGCAACACCAATCAGATTCGGCTAAGGTGGGCATGGGAGGTAGTAAAGATGCTGGAAGCACAATTATGAAGTGCTCCGATTTGGGCTCCATTTGCCTTTGCTGTTTCAAAGTAATAATATATTACCGTGACCCTGCAGAGGGAAGGGTTGTCCGGGGCTCTTTGGCATAGAGTAACCTGTGCAGGGGCGGGTGGGGAGGCAGCTTCTAGACCGGCCTATAGCAGGCACAGCTGGACTCAAATCTGTTCCTCAGAACTGGACTGAGTCCAGTTCCTGGCCTTGGGAAGTGACTAAGTGAAACGGACCATTGTCCATGCCTGCAATACTTAGGAACACCAGGCTGCCTGATCAGCTTGAATGCTCCTGTGGGAAACTTAACAAAACCACAATCAGTCCATGAGAGCACACAAAAATACCTGATTTTTAAAATCACTAAAGGCGTAATAAAATAATAAAGGGCAAAGTGTTTGCTTTATCCCCCTTTTTTAAATAAAGAAGACTGTTTGGATGCTAACTTCTCTTTTCAGTGTTGTAAAGCTGTGCTCTTATCTTAGGGGCAGATCTCCTGGGAAGAGGCAATAAACAAAACGCCTTCGATATTTTGTCATTGGAAATTCAGCTAGAAAAACAAAACTCAAGCAGTTTTACGTTTGGTCACTGAGTAGACTCTGGTTTTGATTATAAACACTAGCAGTTTCAAAGATCTGCTTCTAGATGCCAGACACAGCCAGAGCTGGGGCCAGGCACCCTCAGAGTTTGCTGTGAGAAGCGTTGATTAGTGAGCCTCCATGCACATCCTACCTGCAACCAGCTACTGCAAAAGGAGGTTCTGGTTAATTAGTGAGGAATTGTTTCCATTAAAACCTTAATGGGATTCAAATCAGCTAAATTAACAGCCAGAGAAACAGCCACAACTAAATTACATTCCACTGTTTCCAATTAAGTTGGAAGCCTTGGGTGCGGTAACCACCAACATTACAAATTAGGAATCTTTGCCAAAAAAGAACTCCTTCAATTTCTCCTAGACCATCAACAGCCCTTGCTAATAGAATTAGCTCACTGAATGTGTGCAGAAAAAATGGAATGAAGCAAACCACTTAAAAGCATTAATTTATTCACTGAAACATACTATGCCAAAGGCTGTGCTAGCTCCAGGTAAGTCTTGCAGCACAGACTGGGATGGTAGCCCGCCAGAGGAGGAAAGCAATGTCTCTTGTTTATGGTTTCCAGTCCCAACACACTTAAGGAATCGCTGACCACCTGTAATCAAAGAAGAGAACAATCTAACTGACCGATTGTATTGAACTCTTTGGCGCCTCTCACATTGCTGGTAGCTTTGGGTCACTGAGGCCAAAATAACTATGATGTCAATATTTATAAAGCAGTTTCCAAAGACTCTTATGTCCTCCAATCTCTAAGAGAAGCATAATGTTTAGGGGAAAGGATAAAATCTTTGTTCTGTAGTAAGTGCAGCTTGAGTGTCCATTAAGAGGCCAGACCACACCATACAGCTCATTTGTGATTTTAAGGGGCTCTGAGAAGGTTATGGTGCCCCAAATCCAATCTGTTCCTGCTGTGCTATTATAACACAAAATTGTGCTTATAATTTCATGGCTTTGATGGAGATTCCTAGTAAAGACCACCTCCAGGAGAGCTACTTGACTTTTATTATCTATGAAGCAGGCCTGGTACTATGAAAACTTTAAAAATGAGTGAGTAGGTTGCTGGCTATGGCTGTACAATCCAACCTATCCCACCCATTCTTTATTTCCACCTTACATCCCAAGCCTTTGAAATATCTCCTTTTATCACATCATTAAAGATATTACCACTAGTCCTTGGCTTGTATTCACATGCAACTAGCATATACATCCAGGGATTTTTCATTTTCTAAGATTCAAAGCTTAACCACCATGGCAACACCCAGGAAAGGGCTCGGCTAGGACGGATCAGTAGTTGGGGAATAAATGTCTTGGTCGAGAAGGGAGATCTGGGTGATGCACAACAGCTTCCATTACAGACCTTACTCATTTCACAACCTGGATACAAATCCCACTCTTTTTAGTCCAAAAGTCCTGGTCATCTCCACTGCATGTCCCTGTTAATGTCACTGGCAGGTTGGTGATCCATTCTGGGAAAGCTAAGACACTGCTGCTGTGTCCAAATTCTACTGCAAATATGCTTCCATCACACTCAGAGATAGAGTTCGTTGCTGGAAGATGTATTCCCAACTAGAAAGATGTAGCTGCTACTGATAAATACATTTCACATTACCCAGGTAGCCTATTAAGAAAGGGTTCATGTTGGGTAGCAATTTACAGGCAAAATGAGGGCAAAAAAAAAAAAACCTTCATAGGAATCTTTCCAACTATACCAAGCACAAATAAACAGAAAGTGTTTTTACACTTTGCCAACCAGCTCAGACAGAATTTAAGAAGGAAAAGTTATTCATTAAGGTTGAAAGGAAACTGGCAAGAAATGTATATGGCCTAGGGCACCTGTGTTCAAGAATAGAACTGAATATCCTTCCAATTAGCATACTTATGCTACAGAATGACCCTTTCCCTGCTTTCCCAGCCCTACCCTGACATTCTATTTCTCTTGCCCTCTTTTCTCTCCCTGTTTATGCATACTTAGAATATGAGATCGTGCTTGGTGCCAGGCTGCACATCTATGGTTCTGTCTGCTCAGCCCTTCTTCCTGGGATCTGCTCCTCCCTCCACTTCTATCACACGGTTCCAGTGAGGGCCTTGGTTGCCTGCTTTCAGAGATACACCCTTGACCTAGACATTCTCTAGAACATTCTCTAGAAGGCTTTGGCATGCAACCAAGGAGAGTGGGGCAGCTCCTCTTGAAGAGTCAGATGTGACAGTAAGCTCTCAGGGCTTATGTTTTCTGCTGTGTGAAAAATAAAAACAAAAATCTGAAACTAATACTCAACTCATGGAAAGGAAGAGGTGAAATGGTGTGGGTGCCACACCCTCCTTGGTTCCAGAGTTCCCCACACTTATGACACTTTTGCCCCAAGGGAGATTGGTTATGTGTGCCTGACATCTGCCCCCATACACCCCACCCCAGTGCCCAAACTAGCCAGAACTGGATTTCTCTCCCAGAATTCTAAGACATCATAAAGATAGGAGGAGAGATAGCTGATATAATCCTGTCCCCAGGCAAGAGAAGCTAAGTAGACACTTCTCCAAAGACATACAGATGACCAACAGGCACTTGAAAAAATGCTTATCTTCATCATCAGGGAAATGCAAATCAAAACCACAGTGAGATAACATCTCACACCTGTGAGAATGGCCCAAAAAGTTTGGAAACAGTTAAGTGTTGGTGAGGATGTGGAGAAAAAATGAGCCCTAAAACACTCTTAGTGGGAATGTAGACTGGTCCAGTCCCTGTGGACTGGAAAACAGCATGGAGTTTTCTCAAAATAATAGATGTACCATACAACCCAGCAATTCCACTCATAAGTCTCTACCTAAAGAATGCAAAAACACTAATTTGAGGAGATCCATGCAGTCCCGTGTTCACTGCAGCACTATTTACAATAGCCAAGTCATAGAAACAACCCAAGCGCTCAAGTCCAGATGAGTGAATTAGGAAGATATGGTAGGTGTACATGATGGAATACAGCTCAGCTAATAAAAATGAACTCTTGCCATTTACAGCATGGATAATGGTAAGCAAAACAAGTCAGAGGGGAAAAGACTTCAATGTGGAATATAAAGAGACAAAAACCAAACCAATAACAAACCCTAGAAAGTAAGTCTGTAGCATTGAGGCTACCAGAGAGGCAGACGGAGAACGAAGAGCAAACAGGGGAGAGATGAGCACAAGGATTTATGGTGATGGTTTACAGGTGAACTGGTGGTGGGAATTTTATGGTAAATACACAAAGATGCAAAATTTTAAGAAGTATGGAGGGGGCCCAATGAACTACCCTGAATGGCTATGGGTGCCTTGGTGAGTGTAATATGGTAACACACATCTGAAGAGGTGTAATCCTATACCTCGAATAACAGAGTGTTGTAAACCATTAACTCAATTTAAAAAAATAGGTGATTCCCCTAACACAAAAAGATTGTTTACACACATATGTGTGTATTTTTACAGAACAAAAAGGTTATGTTAAGAAGTCCTTTTCAGAAGTCATATACATGTAAGCTACAATTTTGAGGGCTTTGCAAACATTTAAATTATGTATAAATGAAAACTGAAATTCATGACAACCTCTACAAATTAAGCTTTTTGCAAACTGTCCCTGAATTGGGGAAAGAGGAAGAAATAACTGAATGAAAAGATGGTCTCTAATTTGAGATGGATGAGCAACAGCTAAGAAATACAATAAAGACAATGTCATGGTGCTGAGTAAAAAAAAAAAAAAAAAAAAAATAGGTGACTATTATCCTTAAGATTCCCCAAGGGGAAAAAAAACTTTTTTAGCTTTACTCAATACTTAATTAACTTTAAAATTATGTGGGTTTTTTCCCTTTAAGTCACCATGTCTTTAACCTTCGTCTCTAGAATGGAACCCTGATTTTCCATGAACAGAGGTAGCCAGGTAAGGTCAGGGAGTACCACTGAAAACTGACAGGCCTTTGTTTGCAGGGGGCCCCGGGAGGGAGGTGACTGAACTCTCAGGGTCTCCCCTTAGAAGATGTTCTTATTCAGGGCCTACACTGCCCAAGACAGAACCCATAGGAGACAGAAAAAAATCACTTAATTAGCTGATAATAGAAAACAGATCCACACTGTATACCCAAACTTCTTTTAAACCCAGATTTCACTGTGCTGTGGCTTTCTTCCCAACACATTTAAACAATCTGCATAAGATCAAATTTCCATTCTTTTTTGTCATACTGCCTTTTTCCTTCTTCTTGGGCGCTCTTTGGATACTTTAATCTTTCCCGAAATGTAGGACCTAAATTTTACATCGATGCATGGGTAAAGCCTTAGCAGTGGCAAGGGTGCTGGGAGTTATTTCTCAATTCGTATACACCAGGCCATGAATAATCCAAGTATCAAGTTTGAGTTTAAAATAACACGGTGACCTTTCCTTCCTCTCTCCTAGGTTTTCTGAGGGCGCAGGATGCCCCAGCAGTCTCGGAGATGAGTGCCACCTTTCATGAACTGGATATCATAGTCACTAACCTATACACAATCCAGTTCTCAAGTCTCTCAGGCTGTGCCAAGCCTGGAAAATACTGCCATTCCAGAGGTCCACCTTGAGAGCCTCTGGAGATTTTTGAAGAGATATACAGGAAGCTTCTGATGCATCCCTCATTCTTTGAGAACTAACCAGAGTTGGAGCAGACTGTTGGGGCAGTTACGATTGGGGACATACATTTATAATTTTCACTTGTTAGGCATTTTTGACATCTTTATGAAACATTTTTGTCCCAAGACTAGGCCCTTTCTTGCTTCACAGAAAGCAGGTTTGGTGAGCATTAAAAAGAAGGTTCCCACAATTCTCCCATCTCCTGCACCTTAGCAGGTTTCCTCCACCCCTGGGGATGAGAAGGCTCACGGCTGTCAAGAAGCTAAAGATGGTTCAGCTGAGAAAGTTGGGTGTAGCCCTTGGCTTAGGCAACAACCTGATAACTATTGCAACTAATCTTGGTAAAACTAGTCAGAAAAGAATCAAGGGTGGTTTTCATTTTGTTTGTTTAAAAGAACTATCAGCAAGTTAAAAATGCCTGAGACCTGGTTTATTTGACAACCATTTCCAGACCTGAAACAGCAACCCTTTTCAAGAGAAAAGAACAAAGTGCTCAGTGACTTTCTCTGCCTCCCAAACATCCCTAGTTCAGAGGGGGCTGAGAAAAATGCTATTGATTTTAGGGACTTTGTCAGTGGCCTGAAAAGTAATACATTTTGTTACCCACTTAGATGATGTTGCTAAAGAGCCCCTGTGCAGATGCAGATTTGAATACGTTGGCAGCACAGTAGCCTGAAGACAGTGTGGGATGCAGGGCCACAGGAACTGGGAATCCTGCTCCTTCCTTATTCTGACCCCAGCTCCAGCTCCCGCCAAATTTTACGAGCCCTCGCCATTTATTATGTGGCTTTCTAAATTTGGAAATACTTTGGAGGAAAATTTTCCACACTTAGAAAGTCATTAACCCTCAGTCTAATACGTACACTCTTCCATGCCCTCACTTTACACATCGAAAGATTTATTGTTGAGAAGGCTCATTTTGGATGACGGTGACTGAGGGATCCCAAGGACCATTCCCCCCTCCCAGACACTCTGAGGAACACGCAGACCCAGGGGAATTCTTAAGCTCTGCTGTGAGGGAACCGCTCCTCCCCTCTTGCAGGCCATTTATTGCAACCCTTGGAGGGACCCACCAAGATGGAGAAGGAGGGAGTTGCGTGTGCACAGGTGGAGGGAGTTCACATAACTCAGGTTTGGCTCAGGCTCTGCAAGACTTCTCTTTCCTTCCCTCATGCTGGGAATAAGCGTCAGAGAACACATCAAGATGGGTTTTTTTAAGTGTCTCGCTTATTTCTCATGACAAAAGCAAGACATGCTACTTTCAGGAAAACACAAGTAAGAAAAAGCACCGCGTCTCGAATTCCTTCATCCAGCGCAATGACTACTGATGCCTGTGACGGAGCACACGGCCCACCCTTCACCTGGGAGGGAAAACAAGGAAAGTTGCCACTTACTGCAGACACTGGTGCCGGCCCCCTGGGTACATCGGTCGTTCCACGTCCGCCCACAGGTCAGGCGCTGCCTCCATGTGCCCCATGCCGCCAGGGCCGCGTGTGGGCTCCGGAGCTGGGCCTCCAGGTGCCAGGCCTGCCGTGCTGCTCCCCACCAGCAAGTCCAAGGCCGTGAGGCCTCTGTACCTCGGGGTCCTCACTTGTCAGTGTGGGAAGCAACACCAGGGTGTGGTGTTCTGTACCCATCGCAGGCTGGGCAGGTTCATTGTCCGTTCAGGCAGCTTGAAAGAGAAGCTTGGAGGCCTTGGCATCATCCCCACAGGTGAGAGGACAACAAGCCGCAGAGAGACAGCCACTTGGGCCCCCTGTGAACCTCTACACGCTCTTTCCTCTCATAGCATTATCCACTACTCTCCACAGCAGGCCACCGCCACGGTCGTCTGCAGCCCCTCTCCGCTCTGACGCCGCCCTTGTAGTGAAGCTCAGTCTCCCAGCTCAGCTGTGCCCTCTTACGCACGCCCACACCATACTCCAGGTGCCGGCCATCAGGCATGCATGCCCCGAGCCCGCGCTCCCCAGAGCCTCCTGCATTCAAGACCGCAGGTGAGAGGCACAGAGGCCAACGGCACCAAAGCCTTAGCAATCTTCATTTACCCTGCACTACCTTTCCCTTGTTTACTACTTGTTGCCCGTGAGCGCCCAGCTCAGCAAAGCCATGGATAACTTTCTTTTTAGCCATCTGGAAGCATGTTCAGAGAAGTCAGTGATGACTGGGCCAAGGCTCCACAATATTAAGCGACCAGGCCAGGTTTGAGGCTTAAATCTCTTCTATGTCCTTTATGATAACGTGTGTGTGTGTGTGTGTGTGTGTGTGTGTGTGTGTGTATGAGAGAGAGAGAGAGAGAGAGAGAGAGAGAGAGAGAATTTCCCCCCACCCCAGTCAACTCTACTGTAAACACCTGCAGGTTACCGTGTAATAAGCAGCCCAGGACAGGGTGAGCTCTGCACCCAGTCTTAATAGGTGGGTAAAGTGTTGCTGAGACCGCAAATGCCTGGTTTCCTTCAGCGCTGTGCTGCTCAAGCTGTTACTGCACAGGCATCCTCTCTGTTCTCATCAACGTGCAGGTGCTGAGTCTGGAGGTTGGGGTGCGGCCAGAGGCTACATTTCTAACAAGTCCCCAAGTGCTGCTGCTGGTGGTCTAGGAACCACACGCAGCAAGAGGGATTTGGGGAACTTTGGCCAGCAAATCAGCTTTAGCCTGCATCTTTGTAGGGTAAGGTAAAAAATCAGGCTTTTCTGCCCTCCCGCCATCAGGATAGATGAGGGAACCCTGTGATCCTGAATGCATGCCTGATGGCGGGCACCTGAAGTGGGTACACCTGGGCTAAGACTGTGCTTTTAAGGGCGGTCACGGGGACGCCAGGAGAAGCTGAAAGAGAAGCCAAGAAGCAGCAGAAGCCGAAGGAGAAGCTGAGAGAAGGCCGGAGAGCCCACAGAGTGAAGACCGGCTGGGGGCTGGGAGGCCTCCCAGCCCCCCAGCACCCCTGCCTGCCATATGCCTGGTGAATCTCAATAAAAGACCTGCAAAAAACCACTGACGACTCTGACTCCTCCTTTACCCAGTCTGCATGGGATCAGAAAACCTGCACTGTGGCCTGTCCTGCCCTTACAATCTTTCTGCTGCTGCTGCTTTTGTTCATACAAGCTGCTTCCAGTCTTCCCTCCTGAGTTTGACATTCTGAGTGTATCTACATTGCTGATCTCACCAGAGCTCCTAAGGTGGGCTCACCTGTGCTCCAGCCCAGGCAAGTGCTGAGACCCACTGTTCCCAGTCGCTTGACTCTGCTCCAGTGGCGGCGCTCTACACACTGCTGACCCCTGTAGTCTGAAGTACTTCGGGGCATACTGGGCTTAAGGGTTCCAAAGAAAGCACATTTCTATTCTGGAGCCAGGCATGGGGAGGCAGGGGGCTTGGGGAGGCAGGGGGCTTGGGGAGGCATGGGCCAATAGGCCCTGGGGAATCGGGCCCTTGCGTTGGAAACCCTCTGTGGTCCTGATGTCATCTCACACCTACTGCAAAAGAAATCACTACTCTCCCGAGTTTGCTGGCTGGTGCCATCGGGAAGCCCATCCCTGAGACAGGACATCCTCCAGACCATGAAGAGGAAGTTACATTTCACAACCACCATGGAAACCCCAGGTAGTGGTCACACAAGACAAACTAAGCTCTTGCCAGTCCTGCACGGCTCTCTGTTCACATGAGAAACAACCTGGCTCTTCCAAACCCCAGACCTGAAGGGAAATTCTTTTTTAAAAAAGGTCTTTTGTCATTATTTTTCCATCATGTTACCAGTTTTTCACTCGGTTGTTTATTCCAGCAGAAAACCAGGTAGGCCCTAACAAAACCAGAAGTGTGGGAGCGACCCCTAGGAAATTAGGGATTCTGTTTTCCGTTCTTTCTCCCTCTCCACAGCAGACCCTATCTGTGGGGCACTGGTTGAGTTTGCTGCTATTCTTGCCATTTTAGAACTAGTTCCTTCCCTACTGAGGATTTTCCATGGTGACATAAATCTCTAAGCCTCATGCTAGCACAGTATACTCACCGTCACCTCAATTAGAACAAGTGAAGTATTTGGAAATTCCCATGGCCCTGGCCAAGACCTTAGTGGAGGAGGTTTAAAAAAGTTTGATTCCCTTCTTTCCGTGCCAGCCAAGAGCACATTTCCCTGGCACAGCATCACATCCCCCTCAAAAAATAACTACCCCCCCACCCTTGGAGGCCCCTGTAAGCCTGTCTATTTAGACCCTGAACTTAACATGAGAACACTCAATGTATAAAAATAAGCAGAGCGGGAAGGACATTTATTAAGCTGTGCCTGCCAGCCTTGGGGAAACTTCCTGTTATCAGATATCTGAGAACAGGGTCAGCCCTGGGGCCTGGAACACTAGTGATGGGGACAATGACCAGAGCAGAATTCTGACCTGAGGGGCGGTGTCCACGGAGGTGGGTGGCAGCCATGAGTCACGCTTAGGCTTCAGTTAGGTCTGCTCTCCTGCCTCATGTTCTCTGGACCAATGTTTCTTTACAACAGGGAAGACACCTGACTTGAAAGTAGTAATTATTTTCTTATTAAATTATTTTTTATTGAAATAGGTTGGTTTACGACACTGCATATGCTTTAGGGGTATGAGTATATTACCACACCATGCCCACCACCAGAGCACCCACAAGCCTCTAGCACAGTCCTTCGGGCTCCTCTCTCCTTTGCTGCTGTTCCCCCATCTGCCCATCTGAGAGCCTCAGTTCTGCAGTCAGATTTCTAGGGTGCGTTTTGATTTAGTTTTGTCTGTTTCTTTATTTTTTATACTCCACATGAGTGAAGTCATCCTGTACTTGCCATACTCCATCCGACCTATTTCACTTCGCATCATCCCCTCCAGTTCCGTTCATGTTGTCACAAATGACAAGATTTCATCTCTTTTTGTAGCTCAGTAGTTTTCTGTTGTGTATCTGCTCCACATCTTCCTAAGCCATTCATCTGTCCTTGGACATTTAGGTTGTTCTACAGCTTGACTATTATGAATAGTGCTGCCATGAACCTAAGAGTGCAGCTATCCCTTTGCATTAGTGGTTTTGCCTTCCTTGAATAGATACCTAGGCGTGGGATGGCTGGATAATATGGTAGATCTATTTTTAATATTTTGGGAAACCTCTGTACTGTTTTCTATAAGGGCTGGGCCAGTCTACATTCCTACCAATGGCGTACAAGTTTCCTTTTTCTCCACACCCTTGCCAACAGAAAGCTATAAAGTACTATTCCATGCACAAAACCTGAGTTTATTATGATCACATTAAATGGGAGTGTGTGCTTTTACACGCGCATGAGCGCATGCACGCACACACACACACACACACACAGTGGTGTTCCAGTAAATGTTTATTTAACAAACAATTTTCTAGAGAAGAAAATGCCCTGATTTTTAGCATCTGCCAATTTCCATGATGCAAATATTTTCACCACGGCTGATCTGAAAGCACCAGGGTGATGCCACTGAATGGCAGATTGAGAAGACACATGCGTAAGTGGTGCCATAAGCTGGGATGAGCCTGCTCAAGCATACTGCCCTTTACCTACTTCACCCCACAAAGATGGGGTACTTAGGACAGTGACCGCCCCCTCCTCCTGCCCTTATTAATTCTCTAGCCAGGTCTTTGTCAGGTGGGGAAACAACATGCTGCCCTGAGTCACTGAATCAGGATCAACGATGGAGTATGTTCTAAAGCTCCTCGGTTGCTTCCGAAACACAACGCAGGCTGTCACCAGACACCACTACCGCCGCCACTGCCCTGCAGGGTTTCTCCGCACTCCCCGCAAGTCAACCTGTCACACGACATTTCTCCTGGAAGAGCCACCCATGTGCCCCCATCCACACCATCCATCACGGTTCTGATTCTCCTTTTGGTCCTGCAGCATTCATTCACCCCGTGGGGTCTGCTCCCACTCACTCTCCTTCTCTGAGTCACCCACTGCAGGCCTTTCCCTGCTCCCTGTGCTGAGAGCCCCCCGGGCAGGAGTGAGGGTGTGCACACATGTCTGCATCTCCACCACCTTCTGGACTGTCTGCTCTGTCTGGTAACTGTCCTTAGGACAGTTATGTCCAATTCAGGCCGCCAGTAAAAGCTCTTTGAATAAAGAAAAACAAGTTAGTTGGCGGAACTACAGGAAGGGAGGAGAGGAAGGCATTTCAGGTGAATTAATTACTCTAGGAAAGACCTACTAAAGCAATTAGCGTTTCCTTGGCCTGAGTACAATAGCAAAGGAAAACTGATTTTTAAGCCAAAAAATATTCACATCGTCATCTCGCACTGAGTATATGTTCCAGTGATCTTTATGGCCTCTCTCAATCCTGCATGCCAATGTTTCCCCCACTATCTAAGAGCATTCTATGAAAACTTTCCTAAGCCAAATGGTATAAAGCAAAGAAGCAACTACCATTAATTTGTACAGAAAAATGTGTTTGCATTCCCAGACTTGAAAAATAACCTACCAAATCATACCAAACAACCAGAAGCCCTAAAATAACACTAACATGTGGAAAAACAGAAATGATTTGATAAACATGTCTGTAAAAAGCAGCGTCCAGGCAAGGCGCTGGACACTGCCTCTCTGCTCAGGTTGCGATTGCCTCTAGAACAGCTGCTATAAAACAAAGGCTGAATGTCATTTTTGCTTTAAAGGCAAAAATCCTCTTTAGTGAAAACAAGTATTAATGGAGGCCTTTCGTAAAAGCAAAATGGCATAACTCAAAGCTTCAAAAAGTGGGTGACACCTATATAAACTGCCAACTTCCTTGTCTTTCTCGAGGTAACCAAGAAAAATGAGGTGGCGTTCTCCCACAATGGAACAAAAATATCCAAATCACCTGTTGCAGGTACAAATACAATAACCAGATTTCCTCAACCCAAATAGTATAGGCTTGCATTTATGGGGGCAGGAAGCAGCCCTCTCATAACCAGAAACACAGTAGAAAAATCCAGCCTTAAATGTAAGTGGCTTGATAGTTGAGTTCCTGAATTGAAATTTCCAGGTTCTCACACACTCAGAACATGTGTGACTTCCCTGATTTAAAGAAAAAGAGGGAGGGGATTTGCTTTTATGCGACATCTGATACAGTCTTCATGAGGACTATGGTCAGCACATGAGTACACATAGCTCTGTGAAGTCCATCTCCTCACTGCATTTTAGAGATGAAGTAAACACACACAGAGCCTTCGTAAATGCTCCCAATAAATTAGCCAGGGAATCAAAACTACTCAGGTCTCCTGGACTGCAGCAAGGACACAGACTCCAGAATTAGCTACTACTATCATTTCACCCTGGGTCCTTCAGAATGAATCCCAGGAAGAGAGTCATCAAGACCACAAAGAGCCAGCACGCCTCCTTTTCCTTCCTTCCAATGGCCCCTTCATAGGAACAAAGCATAAGAGAAGGGAGGAGCACAGTTTAAGGCTGGGAGGACGTGATCAGTGACCTGATAGAAATTCTTAAAATTCATAGCATTTGGACCTTTGGTTCTATAGACTTCAGACACCCAAAGGAGTGATGAGATTCGAGGCAAGCATGATTGTGTAAGTTAAAATGGAAGGTATGACCTATACTGGTAATTTATAATGCTGTCCTTGGATTCTCTAGTCCCCATTAATCATTCCCAATCAGCCTCTTCTGACCTTTGCCCTGCCACCCCCAGCTAAGGTTCTGGAAGGAAGGGGAGTAGCCTCATTCATCTTAGAAACTTTAGGACTTAGAAGAGTTGCTGGAAGAGTGTTAAAAAAACAAATCTGTTGAATTGGACTTTTTTTTTTTTCCATATTTATTCCCAGGGTAACTTTTCAGGGAACTCTCATCCTAGTCCTCCCTTCAAATGCCTCCACCGCCCCCCCTACTTATCTACCCCTGTATATTGGGGGTTAGCATTGACTGAGTAATATTAAGACAATCTGCTTATGTTCTAAGCCAAGAGTATATAGAAAGTTTGTATCTAAGCACACAGAAAATGCATCTTAAACATCCATTAAATAAGATGAATCCAGCAAAAGTTGGTGAAAAGTGAGTTTCTAACATCTGAAATCTCTAAGTACTATTTCTGCAGCTTTGAGCAAAGTCCCATGAAGACAAGAGTCAAGTCAAACAGGAGATCAAACACGGTTCTGAACAGTCTAGGTGGCTTAGTTCCCAAAATTAGGGTTTTTATATTTTTAGGAATTAGTATCCTCTCAAAACACCATGGAATGAAATTGTTCTGAAATCATCTGCAACAAAACTAGGGGAATAAATATGGACTATTTAGCATGATAAACACAACCTTACCAAGCGAGAAATCAGCATGCTGCATCCGCTGTGAAGTGAGCAGGGACCAGGATGCCTGTCTAGGTGGAGCCACAGGACATTGTGGTGCCAAATCACAGAGGAATGAGCCACCCATTTCTGTATTGCAGGACTTCTTAGGGACTTCCATCATTTTTTTTAAAGATTCATTTATTTATGTATACAAAAACTGGGGTACAGGCCAGAGATGTTGGGGGGAAGGAGGTTAGAGGATTCACCAGAGACAGAGTGGGGAGTAGAACAGGCAGACTGACTGAAATACACTGCTGAGGGGAGCAGCAGGCGAGTGAGGAGAGGTCTGCTGCGCCATGTGGGTCACCTCCCTGGCCAGCCAGGGAATCAAACTCATGCTGCAGTGGCTGCACACAGCTTCATAGGTTGGGTCTTAACCCCTTGTGCCACCAGGGACTTTCATCATTTAATGTATATGGGAGCTCTTTGTGGAGGGACAGGGAACACCTTGTTTCCTAAACTTCTTGGGCCAGCAGAAGTTCTTTTAGTAGAATTTCTGCTAATGTCCTCTGGGTACTGCTTTACCACATCTATCTGCCCTTCATTACATTCAGTTGCATTCACATAGATGGCCACCTCTTCACTATGTCCCAGGTGATGTTCTGTGTGTGGGTAGGGCTATCAAGAGGATGATGGACAGTCACTGATTTGTGGAATTTGGTCTCACATGGGAGATCAGAGAAGACAGACTCAGAAGCAGGACAGAATGCAAACCAGGATGAAGGTTTGCACATGGCAAGTACTCTAAGGAAGCCAAAGGTGGTGAGGAGACAGAGCACCTGGCTTAGGGCTGGACTCAGCTATGGGAGAAGCCTCACAGGAGAAGTAGACTTTCCATAAGCAGACATGAGGTTGTGCAGGGAGGATGGGGGGACACTATGAAGGGCAGGAGAGAAGACAGGCTTGGAGAGAGATAAACTATAGTGAGGGCGGGTTGTGGGGGAGGGGGAGATGACAAGAAGCCTGGGAAGGTGGTTTGAGGTCATCTAATGAATGTCCCAGCAAAGAGGATGAATTCATGGGTAACTAAGGAAGGGTCACTAAGCAGAAGGGCGTAACAAGAGCTACACATTTTAGAGGCGTCTTAATGCTTGCCCTTATATGATTTGATTGTCAAATAACACTCTAAAAGAGATGACTGATTTTGATACAATATGGTACACAGTGAAAGTATATTGGGTTTAATTTTTATGTTAGTTCATCATCTTAGAAATAATAGTGTAAAAACATTCTAGAGAAGATATATTTTGATTATTAGCAAATAATGATTTATGTAAAGGTAACATGGAAACTAGTGTATTATCTATTGCTTTATAACAAATTGCAAAGATAAACTTAGCAACTTACAACATATACTATCTCAGTTTTTGTGAGATAGGAGACCAGATAGATGAGCCAGTTCCTATATTCAGGGTTTCTCATCAAAATGAAATCAAGGAGTTGACTAATGCTGAGGTGTCATCTGAAGGTTCAGCTGAGGATCTGCTTGTAAGTACAGCTTTTGGGAGGAGAATTTTTTTCTTGAAGGTTGTTGGACTGAGAGACTTCCTTAGATCATTGCTTCCTTTACTATTGGCTATCAGCCCATAATCCCTCTCAATTCCTGATCACTTGGGCATTTCCAACATGGTGGTCTTCTTTATCAAAACCAGCATGGGAGAAAGTCTGTCAGTGAGAGAGAGCCACTATCCTATATAACCATGGAAGTAGCATCCCTTCAGTGTTGCCATAGTCTACCAGTTAGAAACACGTTACTCAAGGGGGAAGAATTAGACAAGGCCATGAATACCAGGAGGCACACATACTTGGACAATCTAAGAGGCTGTCTGCCACATTATCATCCACAAAATTCCTAGCATAGAATACACTTATGAGAAACTTACATTTTAATAATTACATAACAAATGATCCTATAGCTCCTATAGATGTCTGCTTATAGAAAGTCTACTTTTTCCATGACCTCTGCGATCAGTGAGGGCAGCAGGTTATTTTGGTGGAATGTTATAGTTAAGGATAAATAATTTTGTGTCAACCACTCTTCCCCTTTGCAAGTTGATTTGTAACAGCAATGGTGGAGGGAATGATGCCCCCTCAGTGGACCCCTCTCCCTTACCAGGCCTGTCTGTCCTCAGGACTAAGCTTTAGAAGTCAGTCTGCTCCCATTCAAATCCTCAGACTTGCCCGAGGACTCGGAAAGGAAAGACCCGCTTTTGTTCTATGCAGATGAAACAAGATACTTTTCATACTATGTGATTCATACCCCTTCCTAGGATTGACTCTTTCGCATAAAGAATGTACCAGCTACATTCCTGAAGATGAGAAACCAAATGCTGTCAGGGCTGATTTGTGATTCTTGTGATTTTCAGAGGAAGAAAGGAAAGACGGGGGAGAGTCTGTCTCGATGTGTGTAGCAGTTAGAGAAGGACAGTAAGACTGGCTGGGTCAAGAGACGGCTGATAAAATAGAGTGTCTTTGATCTGTAGGTCACAAATTTATTCAGGGTTGCCTGAGACAGTCCCTTGAAATATGTGTTTTGGAATTCTTCCAGAAAAAGCTTAAAATCTTAGGGTGAATTTTTTTTTGCAGAGTGCTACATATTTTTTTTTTGATTTATCATTCCCTATGAAGTTGTGAGGTATTCACCTTTATTTTTCAAAAACCGTCGAGGCACACATAAGTGCTCACTCTGAAAGTGGGGTGTGAGGACCCTGCATATGTCTATCAGGATTCCTATTACAACTCGGAGGGAAACTGACACTCCAGCCAGAGCTGTGTAGTGGAGGGTCTCAAGGTCTTGCTATTCAATGTGCTCATCAAACATCAACAGGGACTTTTTTCCATCAGACTACGGAGCCCAGAGGAAATGCCACAGGATATTAAACATGTCAACACCATGCTTTTCAAAAAAGAAATGTGAGATGCTGGCTTTGGTCACCAAAATGGCCACACTCTATCAATGAATAAATGCTGGCCAGGAGCTCTTAGCTTAGCACCCTACTAGTCATCCAGAGAGAATTGTGGAAAGGCACAGGAAGTTAACTGTGTCAGCCATAAGAAATAAAGAATTTAGAGAACAATGTCAAAATACCCACATTTTTGTCTTAGGGTAAAATGTAAAATGTTATATTTTGTTTAAGAATGTTAAACATGCAGGGAGTGAGTGGGGTGGTTGGAGAGTTAAAATTAAAAGGGGTTAAATTTGGGTTTGTGATACCAAGTTTCACTTCAAAAAGCGGTATGCTTTCCCAAAAGCCAGTTTCATGAATTACAAGAAAATTTACTTCAAGTCCAGTCTCCTCAAAAAGAAGAAAAGTCAAAGAGGTAGAAAAGAGAAAGATCCAGAAGGGGAAAGCAGACACCCAGGCTTACACTGAGTGACTGTTGCTAATATTTTTAAGCTTTTTACTGTGAAATATAACACACATTCAGAAAAATGTACAAAACAATGTATAAGTCAATGATTTGGCAGAACCACGTTAACGATGACCCAAGCTAATAAATGACTGTCAATTCCCAAAAGCCCTCACACAAGCATCCCCCTTTGTACCCACAAGCAAGCACTGCCCTGTGGTAATCCTTTCCTAGCTTTCCTTTAGTTTAACCCTCAACCATGCATCACTAAGTAATAGAGTTTAATTTCATCTGCCTTTTGTTTTTTTTTTTTTAGTAGAATTTTATTTTATTATTTTTTTTTTAAATATAAATTTTATTTTTATATTCCCCATACAATTGCAAACGCCCATTCTGACCCCAATCCTTCCCCTCCCGCCCCCACCCCCCAAAAAGTGTCTCTGGTTCATAGTTTTTGTTGATTTTGATTTTCACTTTCTTATATTCATTTCCTGGTCCCTTATTTAAGTTTTCTAGATTCCTGCTATGAGTGAGACCATCCGGTATTTTTCTTTTTTTTTGGCTTATTTCGCTGAGCATGATCCCTTCCAGTGCCATCCATGTTGCTGCAAATTGCATGTGTTTATCTTTTTTGAATGCTGAGTAATATTCCATGGTATATATGTACCACATCTTCTTGATCCAGTCATCTATTTTTGGGCATTTGGTTGTTTCCAAAGCTTAGCTATTGTAAACAGTGCTGCTAAAACATAGGAGTGCAGGTGTCTTTGGAATTGATGTTTCTGTGTCCTTTGGGTAAATACCTAGGAGTGGAATTGCTGGATCATATGGAAGCTCTATGTTTAGTAGGTCCAGAAATCTCCACACAGCTCTCCATAGTGGTTGGACCAGTTTGCACTCCCACCAACAGTGCACAAGAGTTCCTTTTTCTCCACATCCTCGCCAACATTTGTTGTTGCTAGTTTTTTTAATATGTGCCATTCTCACTGGTGTGAGATGTATCTCATGGTAGTTTTGATTTGCATTTCCCTGATTACAAGTGATGTTGAACATTTTTTCATATGTCTGTTGGCCATTTGCATTCCTCTTCAGAGAAGTTTCTTTTTAGCTCTTCTGCCCATTTTTTGACTGGATTATTTTCTTTGTTGTTGCTGAGTCTCATCAGCTCTTTGCAGATTTTTGATCAGTCCTTTATCATTAGTGTTGGGTGCAAAAATGTTCTCCCAGTTGGTGGTTTCTCTTTGTTTTTGTTATTGTCTCTTTTGCTGTGCAGAAGCTCTTTAATTTGATGTAGTCCCAGCTGTTTATCTTTCTCTTCACTATCACTGCTTTGGGTGATGTGTCTGTAAAGATGTCTTTGATGTGCAATCCCGCAGTGTTTCGCCTATATTTCCTTCTATGTATTTTATGGTTTCAGGTCTTATGTCTAGTTCTTTAATCCATTTTGAGTTGATTTTTGTGTATGGTGTGAGGTAGTGTCAAGCTTCATTCTTTTGCATGTAGCGACCCAGTTTTCCCAGCACCATTTATTGAACAAACTTTCTTTGCTCCAATGCATAGTCTTCGCTCCTTTGTCAAAGATTAGTTGACCATAAATCTGTGGGTTTATTTCTGGATTTTCTATTCGATTCCATTGGTCTGTATGTCTGTTCTTGTGCCAATACCATGCAGTTTTGATGATTATGGCTTTGTAGTATAGTTTGAAGTCTGGGAGTGTGATGCCTCCATTTTCTTCTTTTTTTTTCAGTAGAGCTTTGGCTATTCGGGGTTTTGGTGATTCCATATGAATTTCATCAATAATTGTTCTATTTCTTTGAAGAATGCCATTGAGATTTTGATTGGAATAGCATTGAATCTGTATATTGCTTTTGGTAGGATGGCCATTTTAATAATGTTTATTCTTCCAATCCACGAGCAGGATCTCTCCATTTCTTTGTGTCTTCTTCTATTTCTTTTAACAGTGTTTTATAGTTTCTTTGTATAGGTCCTTTACCTCTTTTGTTAGATTTATTCCCAAATATTTGATTTTTTTTGTTTCGATAATAAAAGGGGTGGTTTTTTTGATTTCTTCTTCTTCAGATTTATTGTTTGTGTATAGGAAGGCTACTGACTTTTGCGTGTTGATTTGTATCCTGCCACTTTACTGAATTGATTGATGAGTTGAATTAGTTTTTCTGTGGAGATTTGGGGTTCTCTATGTATATTATCATATCATCTGCAAATAGTGATAGTTTGACTTCTTCTTTTCCTATTTGGATTCCTTGGATGTCTTTCTCTTGTCTTATTGCTCTGGCTAGGACTTCCAGTATTATATTGAAAAGCAGAGGTGAGAGTGGACATCCTTGTCTTGTTCCAGATCTTAATGGAATTGCTTTCAGGTTTTCACCATTGAGAATGATACTGGCTGTTGGCTTGTCATAGATGCCTTTATGATGTTGAGGTATGTTCCTTGTATCCCAAGAATTTCAAGGCTTTTATCATGAATGGTGTTGCACTTTGTCGAAAGCTTTCTCAGCATCTATTGATATTATCATATGGTTTTATATTTCTTTTTGTTGATGTGTTGGATAACGTTGATTGATTTTCGGATGTTAAACCATCCTTGTGCCCCTGGAATGAATCAACTTGGTCGTGGTGAATTATCTTATGGATACATTGTTGGATTCTGATAGCTAAAATTTTATTGAGGATTTTTGCATCAGTGTTCATTAGGGAGATTGGCCTATAGTTTTCCTTTTTGTGTTGTCCTTATTCGGTTTTGGTATTAGTGTAATATTGGCTTCATAGAACGTGTTTGGTATTGTCCCTTCCTTCTCAATTTTTTGAAGAGTTTGTGAAGGATAGGCACTAATTCGTCTCTGAATGTTGGTAGAATTCATTTGTAAATCCATCAGGTCCTGGGCTTTTGTTTTTGGAGGTTTTTAATTACCATTTCAATTTCGCTGCTTGTAATTGGTCTGTTTAGGTGTTCTATTTCTTCTTTATCTAGCTTTGGGTGATTGTAGAGTTGTAGGAATTTGTCCATCTCCTCTAGATTGTTGAACTTGTTTCCATACAACTGTTCATAGTAGTTACTGATTATTCTTTTGATTTCTGCTGTGCCGTTGTGATTTCTCCTCTTTCATTTATGATTCTGTGTATTTGTGCTTTCTCCCTTTTTTCCTTTGTGAGCCTGGCTAGGGTTTGTCTATTTTATATTTTTTCAAAGAACCAGCTCTTGGTTTCATTGATCTTTTGGATTGTTTTTAGTTTCAATTTCATTTATTTCTGCTTTGGTTTTTATTATTTCTTTCTTCTACTGTTCTGGGGTTTTTTTGTTGTTCTTTTTCTAGATCTTTGAGCTTCGAGATTAGGTTGTTTCTTTGAGTTCTTTCTTGTTTTTTGATGTGAGCTTCTATTGCTATATATTTTCCTCTTATTACTGCTTTTGCTGCATCCCATACATTTAGGATATTGGTGTCCTCCTTGTCATTCAATTCAAAGAATTTTTAATTTCTTCTTTGATCTCCTCGTTAGTCCAGTGGTCTTCCAGTAGTGTGGCTTTTAATCTCCATGAGGTAGGATAGTTCCTTGCCTTCTTTTTATGGTTTATTTCTAGTTTGATGCCTTCGTGGTCAGAAAAGATGGTTGGTATGATTTCAATCTTGGTGTATCTGTTGATGTTTGTCTTGTGCCCCAGTATGTGATCGATCCTGGAGAATGATCCGTGTGCGCTTGAGAAAAATGTGTACTCCGTTTTTTTTGGTTTAGTGTTCTATAGATGGCTGTTAAGCCCAAATGCTCTAGGTCCTTATTTAGAGCTTTAGTTTCTTTACTTATTTTTTGTCTTGTTGATCTATCCATTGTTGATAGGTGTGTTGAAGTCTCCCACTACATATGTGTTTTCTCTGATGTCTGTTTTCAGAGAGGACAACAGTTGTCTGATATATTTTGGTGCTCTTTCGTTTGGTGAGTATATGTTAATGAGTGTTATTTCTTCTTGAAGTATTGTCCCCTTAATCATAATGTAGTGACCACTGGGGTCTCTTTTTATTTTTTTTGAGTTTGAAGTCTGTTTTATCTGATATAAGTATAGCTGTTCCTGCTTTCTTTTTTGGCCCATTTGCTTGTAGGATTGTTTTCCATCCTTTGACTTTGAGCCTATTTTTATCTTTTGTAGCTAAATGTGTTTCCTGGAGACAGCAAAAGGTTGGGTTTTGTTTCTTAATCCAGGCTGCAACTCTGTGTCTTTTTATTGAAGAGTTTAGTCCATTTACATTTAGAGTTAATATTGATATGTTAGCATCTGTATTTGCCATTATGTTTGTCTTTCCTTTGATTTTATTTATTTATTCTTTTAATTACTTTTTTTTTTTTTTTGGTCTTCTTTTGTTGTTATTCGTCCCTCTGAGGTTCTGGCTTTAGGATTCCTTGTAGTATTTTTTGGAGTGGGGGTTTAGTCGCAATGAAATTCCGGAGTTTCTCTTTGTCTGGAAGGTCCATATTCTTTCTTCATGGAGGAAAGAGAGCTTTGCGGGATAGAGTATTCTTGGTTGGCATCTTTTTCTTGGAGTCTGTTGACTATGTCCCTCCACTCTCTCCTTGCCCGTAGTGTTTCTTCAGAGAAGTCTGATGTCAGCCTGATTGGTTTTCCTTTGAATGTTATCTGTTTCTTCCCTCTTGTCAGCTTCATTATTTTTTCCTTGTCCTGGATTCTTGGGAGCTTTACTATTATGTGTCTTGCTGTGTTTTTCCTTTCGTCGTGGAAGTTTGGTGTTCTTCTTGCTTCTTGTATATCAATTTTCAGCTCCTTCTTCTCATTTGGGAAGTTCTCTTCAATTATATCCATGAATATTTTCTCTGTTCCTACATCTCTCTCCTCTCCTTCTGGAATTCCTATAACTCTTATATTTCCTTTCCTCATGGAGTCAGATAGTTCCCGAAGTCTTTCTTCATTCTTTTTCCTTCGTACTTCTCTTTCCTTTTCTGTTTGGTTCTTTTTATTTCTGTGTCTTCAAGAGTAGTTATTCGTTCTTCCATTTCATCTATTCTGCTTTCATTGCTTTCCCAGAGTTCTTTAGTTCCTCCATTAATTCTTTGATCTCCTGCATTTCTCTTACTTCCCTCTTTAGGGACTCAATTTCCTTCTTCTGATCTATCACTTTTTTAATCATGGCAATTTTAAATTCTCTTTCTGGAAGGCTCAGAAGTTCTTCCAAGTTGCTGTCGTTGCAATCTGGGGAGTGGTTTTCTTTTTGTGGTGTGCTTCTTTCCTGAGGAGTTTTTAGGTTGCGTGTGGTTCTTCTACTCCCTACTGTCTGTTTTCTAATTTGTCGTATGCATTGGGACACTGTGTTGCTCGGACTGACTGACATCTTGGGTGAACTTCTCCGCTCCCCTCTGGCTCTTCCAGGAGCCATCTCTGTCTTCTGGGGGAGCTTTCTGCTGGTTTTAGGCAGTTTTTACTGAAGAAATGTCCCTGTTCTCAAATGGCGAAGCGGGATGCAGTCCCTGCGCCTCGGTTTCAGGCACACTCTTCTGCGCACCCGGTCTGCCCCGGACGTGGGTGCCTGCTCCCTCTGTGGGCTCAGACTGCTGGTCGGAAGGGGCCTGGCGTGGAATAACTTCCCGGCTGGCCACTGGGTCCTCCAGAAACCTTCTGCCCTTTTCAAGCAGTCTTAAGAAATGTCCGGCAGCCCGGGCTGTGTGCGCGTCTCCCGGGTCTTTTTCTTCTCTAATGGTGCCAGAGCCGTTCGCTCACCGCTGCGGCGGATCCTGCAGGGTTCGCCTCAGCTCCCGTTCACGGGGTGTGGCTGCAATAGTTCCTTTCCACTCACCTCATCTGCCTTTTGAACTTTACTGAAAATACAGGGAACCCAGCATGATGCTTTTTTCTTCTTCCATATCTGGCTTCCTTTGCCTCAACACAATCAACGACTTACTCATATTGTTTCTGCAGAAAACTCATTTTCATTGATGCATGTTATTCCATTGCATGGCTGTCCCACCTACTTATGTATGTACAAGTGTTGGTAGACACTTGGATTGAGTCCCTTCAGGAGTTCGTATAGGTAAAGCTGCCTTGCACATTCTTGTGAATTTGAGTGTATGTGTGCATGCATTTGTGTGTTCATGTAAGTGTGAAACTGTTGGGCCAAAGGGCATGTTGCACATCTTCAAAGTTAGCTATTACACAAGTGTTTTCCAGTGTTTGTACACTCCTATCAGCACTGTTTAAAGACTGCCATTAATGCACATCCTCCTGACACTTGGAAAGCTTTCATGTCTCTACTAGTCATTCTCTTGAGTATATGGTCATCGCACTGTGACTTTAATTTGCATTTCTCTTTATGACTGAGTCTCAGCATTTTTTGTAACTCTATTGGCAATTTGGTAATCTTTTGGTGAAATATCCAGTTTCCAGATGGTGTTTTTCTTACTGATTTACAGTTATTTTTTAAATGTTTTGATTATATACTATTTTCCCCACATCTTTAGCTTTCATTCTCCTGCCCTATCTTTTGGTGAACACAAGCTCCTAATTTTAATGTAAATTCATTTTAAAGATGCTTCCCATCCCCACCAGGTTAGTGCTTTGATTCCATTCAAGAGACCTTTTAACAACTCCAAGGTCACATAGTTGTTCTCCTATATTATCTTCCAAAAGTTTCACTGTTGCACATTTAGGTCTTTAGTTCACTTAGAACTGACTTTTCTGCAGGTGGTGGGGGAGGGGGTGGGAGTCAAGACTCGGCTTTCTGGATGGATATCTAAACAGCCCATCAGCATTTACTGAATAGATCATCCTCTCTCCGGAACTTTGGCAATGCCATCACTGCTCTAAGTCAAGAGTCTTGCAACTATACTGGCCTCTACAGTCTGTTCCACTGGTCTGTCTGTCCTGTCTTAATTACTGTCACTTTACAGCAAGTCTTGATAACTGGTAGCATAAATCTTCACCTTTGTTCTTAAAGATTGCTGTGGCATTCTCAACCCTTGAATTTCTATATGCATTTTTAGAATCAATTTTAATTTTCAAAAGTACTGGAATTTTTAAATAATGTATTCAAACATTTCGCATTTTTCAGCTACATTTGAACATTATGTATTTAAATCTTGTTATTTTCTTTTTTTAATTAACATTGGCTTGCATTATTGTTTGCATTTTGCAAGTATAGGATTCCACCCCCACTTGCACCCCTCCCTCATATAGAGACCACAGTGCACCTGCAGGCAAATTACCCATAGTCCACCAACAGCCCATTGTGCTCCCTTCCCTCTTTGTCTTCACCCACCCCCCACCTTCTCCCTTTCTGGATGCTTCTATATTCTACTAGAATTCTGATTAAGATTATATTGATCATAAGGTCCCTGCAGAGCAAGAGTAGCTGAGGGACGACCAACTCTCCCTGAACCATCCTCTTCTGGTCTGAAATTCTGGGACTTTGAGAATTTTCAATTAAAATAGTCTCCCAAGGCAATATAATAGACTATTTGTCAAGATCAAAATATTAATCTAATTTTATTTTACAGTTTCTTAGCTTGACTTACTTTTAGATGCATGGTATGTGGGCTTCCATTTGTAAACTGGCTCTGAGCCCTTCCCTCCCCACCATGTTAAAGGAAGGCTTACTATCCTGAGCTTGTTTAGAAAGCTTAAGTTAAATTTTAAAAAGCTTCATGCTGTCTTAGGTGTGTGTAAGAAATAGATCAGGAGGACAGAAAGAAAAATGTTAATATGATTATCTATAGGGATAACACATGATTTGGAATTATTTCATTTTTTTCCCCTCTTGCCTATTTGTATATTCTAATTCTTTGACAATGAAGATGAAATGGAACAGTTGTATAATTTATTAGAGGGAGAAGATGGACATTAATTGGGCATATCTCCCCCCAAAAATAATCATGTGTCCTGGTTATGGTCAGGAGAACCAATTTAGTACATGCAACACACTCTGGTTCTGTTGCTAAAATATATTCTTTTGTGTGCAAAGAACTGCTGAGGCATATGCAGGGTTTTCAGCTGTAAAAATACCACAACTTCTATCAACCCTGGTACCAGACATGCTATAGGCTGAACTGATTTCAGTAAGCAAAGTGATGAAGGGCACTCGGAAGACTGGGAGAAAATCTGCAGCTTTGTTTCTCAAACCACAGGGTTATGATCTCCAAGGGGATTATGGAACCTGGAACCAAGTTGCTGGATGTCCCCATCCAGGGGCTTCACCAGACCCTGGGACCCAAAAGACCATCATCTCACAAAGCCCCTTTCTCTTGATTATAATAAGAACTAATTGTGCGGTTACTCATAAAATACCTCCCATACCTCATCTGGCATGACCTCCACAGCAACTGTCTGGTCTGTAGAATGGCTATCTGCATTTTTACAGTTGAGGAAATTGAGGTCTCAAGAGCCTCAGAGACTCAGGTGTGGTCACAGCAAAGATAGAATTTGAATCCAGATCTGAATTCATCCTACCAGTCAAAATTCACATTTTATTATTTTTCCACCAACTCTTCCTTATTGTTATTTCTTGTTCCCTTTCCAAGCACTCATCTGAGAAATCCTGGATCATAGGAACTGGGCTTCTTTCTCCTTCCCTTCACAAACACCTGCCACATTCTTTCCTCCATCTCCTCCTGGATCAGCCCTTGTGGCCCAGAGACAGGGGGAGGTGATTGCAGAATGAAAATGGTGACCATCAAAATGAAGCCATGGCACCATTGGCTCCACTAGCACTGATATCAAGTTCCTAAGTGAGCAACAGAAAAGGTTGTGCCAGTGCTTATTATTAAGAGGTTTCTAAGACACTCTTACTTTCATGGTGTTTCTATTAAACTTTTTTTGTTTGCAAACACTTCTACAGTCACCCTCCTGACTGATCTTGCTGTGACATCTCTGTCATAAGGATCACTAGCAGGTTACAGAGGTTGAAGTCTGCCTCAAGAAGCACTACACATCTTCAAGAAGCATTTCTCTGGGCTCAGCACTGTGTAGTGATTTCTATGTGCTAGTAGAGATGTTCATTTGAGCCTCTGACTGGAAAAAGCGCCTTAATGATATTAACCTGATTTTACTCTCTTCCACCCCTTGCTGGCAGTAGCACCACAAAGACTCAAAAATGGCTAATACTTACCCATCAGAAGAACACTTTCTTAATATGTTTTCAGCCTCACACTCTTTGGCAGGACTCTCTTTTTGGAGGTCACAGTGTTGGCACAGGGCCAAAAGATGGTGTGGCTGACTCACAGATCACTGCAGTTTATAAGTCAGGATAATAAAAAGGCAGGCAGATCTGACATCACTGGCAAGGAAAAAATATTGGTGTCATCCTAAGCAAACTAACTACAGCTAGCTTGGAATGTAGTACTGCATAGAGCCAAGTCCAAGGAAGTCCAAGGCCCACATAAAAAGTTCAACCACTCTGCTAAGAGTTTGCAACTCTTCTCAAAATTGATGCTAATTTGTCATTCATCCTAAAGTCAAACAACAAATTTGTCCAAGTTTATCCTAAAGTCAACAGAATTTGCCCCAGCAAAAACTTATTCACCACGTTATCAGTGTAAAAGAGGTGCTTTATATCACACACACACACACACACACACACACACACACAAGTACATACACGACTGGTTTCTAATTTGACTTTGCTGCAAGCTGTTTCTAAATTAACTAAACCACAATTTTAAAAATAAGAAAAATTTTCAAGATAAGCTCAGCTTTACAGTTCACTAGGTGAAAATTGAATGCAGTTACAACTATTATTAGGCTTCGACTATAGAAGACTCTAAGAGTTAAAAGCAAGCCAGCATTACCTTTAGTCCATAAGGGATTATTCTTTTATTAGTATAGTCTTGGGATTAGTGGAAATGTCTGTCTAATGAATGCAGCTACTATATTTGAGCACATGCCTGAATAAGCTACTTGTTGATTGAAACCTATCTATTTATAAGCACCTCGGCGTGTTGTGAAAAATCCATCTGTATCACCACAGCATGGTGCCCACCATTTGAATAAAGCTTCTTTGCTTTTTCACCATAGGGCCTGTTCAATGAACAGCAGAAAGGAAGTGTGTTGCGTCCACTTAACAGGTTTTATTCCTCACTCTTGGCCAGTAAAGTTACCTTATCTAAACAGCGATTTAGATTGATGTGGATGTTATATAAACAGAAATGGAAAAAAAAATGAATACTTTTCATCATACTCACCCAGGGTTTTAACCTTGCAGACTTACCATAATTTGGATAAATAATCACAAATAGCCCAAACAAGCCATACCGCTTTTTATATTCCAATTTTTGAATTTAGTCTGGAAAGTAGGTGGACTTACTACACATATTCTTGATACTATTTCTTCACATTTCTGCTGTTAATAGCAAACTGATATTGTATCCAACATTAACAAGTACAACATGAAGAGAATCGTCTTGTTACACAAATAAGTCAACGTTTTCAATGTTTGGAGTCATCATTACCACATTGTGGATCCAGCTGATGTAAGGCCAAGCTCCATCCCTAAATGGGCACCTCAAATTCCATTCTGGTTTTGGTAGTTCTGAATCCCACCACTCTACTCAACACTCCTCGATACACACCCCATGGCTCTGCCTTTCAGACTCAGCACCAAGGCTCTATGTTTCCTGAGTTGGGGTTTCAGTGTGGAAAGGGATTCTTTATCCACTGGGGTTTAATTCCTCTACAGCTAAAGTTCCCACTTACCATGCTGCCTCTCTGGAAAAAGAATGATGAAGAACTTATTAAAATTTATTTTAAAAGACTAATCTTAACAGACCACGGGCTATTATTAACTAAGACCCCACAGAGTTTCTCTCCTTGCAGAACTATATAAACAAATGACAGGCAAACTTTCTAAATAATTAGTTGTTAGAAAGAGAAAACAGAAACCAGTGGGAAATGTTGAAAGATTTTTTTAGCCTTAGCAAGAACGAAGAACGCAGGCTTTAGCAGTCTTTGAATTCTGGTTATTTCTCTTTCTAGAATTTGCAAACTTTTGTCTCCCAGTGATACCACAAACCTACTTAGTTTATAGTGAGAACTCAATAACTTGTCTCTATTAGCATTATCGTTCACACTGTGAGAATTCAAGAATGATGAGAGGATCACGTCTTTTACATTTTTCTAATTGACAAAGCAAAACAGTAATTCTGAACAATCATAATATCAGAGTTGAAACTTATAAAAGGAATTTGCAAACAAGAGGAACGTAAGTCATATTTTATCTATGGGAAGAACCAGAGACCCTACAGTAAATGAAATATAGCTGTTATACAGATACCATGTTACAGACTCTGCAGCTAGATAAATGATCTATAAGAGACATTAAGAACCTGACAGAGGGTCTCCCCTGGTGGCGCAGCGGTTGAGCGCTGGTCTGTGAAGCTGCCTGCAGCCTCTGCAGCGCTGGTTTGATCCCCGGCTGCCGGCTAGGGTCCCACATGGCGCGACAGACCTCTCCTGCTGAACCCGCTGCTCCCCTAAGCAGTGTATTTCGTCGGTCTGCCTGTTTTGTTCCCCACTCTGTCTCTGGTGAATTCTCTCACCCTCCCACTTCTGACTGTACCCAGTGCTTGTATAAATAAATAAATAAATAAATCTTTTTTTTTGAAAAAAAAAAGAACCTCACAGAATGTACTATCACCATACTTATTTCACAGATGAAGAAATCAAGAACCTGAGTATTAAGTGTTAAGAAGTGGTAGAGATGAGGTTTTCATAAAATTCATGCTTTTCTCACTTTACCATACTACCTCACACACATTTCCTTCAAGTATGTTAAACATTCACATAAGATTATTAACTGTAACTAATAGGTTCATGCCTTAAAAAGAAGACACCTAACAGTGCCCTCTTTTGTGACAGCATTCCAAGTAGAAGAGGGTAGAGGGTGGTGCCCTGGTGACTGCCCAGCATAGCACTTCAGGGTTGGTCCTGTTGTGACTTGGCTTGTGACTCTTTACATTCATTGATGCCATTCTACCTTGCACCCAAACAAAGAACTAAAAACTTATAAAAAATGTAGAAACTTTTCAATCTTCCCTTTGATTCCTGAAATGCTTGCCCTTTTCAGAATAATCTACCCATTGTCTCTTGATTTTCAGTGAGGTGCTGACAAAGAATTAATCTTGAAATCTTGCTTGTTCTTTCCTTCCAACCATCCATCCACCCAGCTATTCCCCAATGGCTTCCATAAAAGATGAGTGGGCACTTTGTATTAACTCATGTTATTACCTCATTTTATTGGTCTTCTCATAGTTATTGTTGGTCCTGCAGGAGAAAATCAACTTTTTTTCTTTAAGGCTGATACTAGAAAAGAAAACAAGTGGTTAAGGAAAAAAAGCACTGGTAAGTATTCATTACCAAAATCCACTGACAAAAGTTCCTAAAGGCTGTTTTTCAATGTTCAGAATACTTACCCTGGAGTATGTATTTTTAAATTTCCAACAGCAGTTGAAACTCACAAGGAAGAAAGGAATAGAAAATACATTTTATAAATAAGAACATGGAGAAAATCAAGGATCAAATGACTGAAACATGGGACCCAAAATTCAGCAACCAAGCCAGGCCTTAGAATTACTCACTGTGCCTTTTGTAGTAAGATTATTAAGCTCAGCTGCTGCCTTCAATATTTGTTTCCACAGACATTACTAAGAAGGCATTTTACTTTGGCATTTTTGTAATATGGCACCATTTATAGCTGTCTTCACCCATAATAATATTATTAAACAACCATCTCTAGGGCTGGCAGGAAACACAATAAGGAGGGCCAGTCTGGTTACTAGTGGCTAATGGTGGAGTCAATATTTGGGTTATGTCATATATTTTCTTGCATTTTCCTGGTTTAGTAACTAAACCATGCCCACATTTCTAATTTAGCCAGGCCTATATCTTTCTGACAAAAATATAAAATCTCAGTGTCAAGGTTTCTGTCACCAAATCTACCTTTTTATCACTTTTGGATAATAAAGCAGCTGATCTAATAAGTCCACAATCTTGTAGTGTGTGTATTTTTTTCCTATTTAGACTGAGGTTTTCCAAAGAATGATCTAATTCACATTAGGCTGAGAGACTAAACCCTATGCTAAAAAGAAAAATAAAATTTTCTTGCTTTGTCCTGAGATACCTCAAGAATAATAAAAATACTGAATTCAACTGTAACTAAGTCTAATGTACTTCAGAAAGTTCGAACATTGGGAAATTCACAAAAATCAAGAATGTAAGCCATAAAAAAGAAATTTATTTAAAAATTTAATATTTTCTATTTCAGATGTACAGGTATAAGGTATATTCCAGAGAGCAAAAGCACTTTTTCCAGAAACTGTTCCCAAGATGGTCAATATTGATTTCGAAATTGGTTGCTCAGATCTTGGAGCTCCATTACCAGAGAATCCATAGTTGCTATTTCATCAGCTATCTCTCCAGAAATTTCTCCACTTGCCACATCTGTAAAAAGTTGCTGCAACATACAGAACAAAGCAGAACTATCAAAACAATGAAAATTTAATTAAAATAAAAGATACCAAGTATAGAATTAAAATCCCTCTGTGTAATAATACCACGAGTATAAAGCAATGGTAGTATTTGTTCTATTTGCTATTCTGGTAATGTACAAACTGCAATAATTAACAAAAAATCAAAACAACATGCTTAAATCTGTAAATCCAAATGAACTCTACTTTTCAAAGTGGGTTGAAAACGATTATTCATTTCAGTGACATCGGATGGTTTTGGATGAACAGACATTACTTAGACAAAACAGATTTATTCACTGTGTATACATATCAAAATAAACATATTTTATAGTCAAAAATTTGTATAAATCTTGCCCATTTTATTAGTTACTTAAAAACTAATTATGGTTTAAGACTCAGAGGCCACAAAGATATCAAGATTTGGTAAAAACAAAAAAGCCCAGCAAAATAAAAATAAATGCACCTTCTTCCCTTCTTCCTATAAAAGGAACTGCCTTGGGAGGCATACTGCCAGATACTTCAATACAGTAGACCTTTGAACAACATGGGTTTCAATTGCATGGGCCCAATCACATATGGATTTTTCCCAATATATTTACTGGAAATTTTATTAGTAATACAAATAATATCCATAGTGTTTTGTATCATATAAAACAATATTGATGCATGTACTGACAGGCGATTCATCAAGCAAACTTACGAGACTGATAAATACAGTTCACTATTGTAAATGGATTTTTTTCTTCCTTATGAGTTTTCTGAATAACAGTTCCTTTTCTCTGGCTTGCTTTATTTTAAGTATACAGTAGGCAACACATAAAACATACAAAATATGTGTTAATTGGCTGTTTATGTTATCAGCAAGGCTCCGGTCAACAGCCACTGTCAAGTTTTGTGGGCAATCAAAAGTTATTACACACAAAGTGTTCAGTGGGCCGGTGCCCCTAATCCCTGGGTTGTTCAAGGACCAACTATAATGCTACCATTGCTGAAACATTTTGGAATGCCTCTCGAGGAACTGCCCACTGAGCCACACCCAAGAAAATCAGCTTCAGGATTTTATGACTACTCTGTGTGTGTGCGCATAATCAGAAACGTACATTACTCACCTTTCCTTATATACTTCTCAGATTTGACTACAAGATCAACTTATAAAAATCAAATTTGCCATTAAAATGCTATCACTACCACAAATGAGAGAATGTGGCAATTGTTCTGACAGCTATTATAAAAGGAAGTACGAAAGGTATTCTGAGTGATGGTATCATCAGTAGGATAAGCTTAGAGTCCTGCATAGTGATTTTTGGAGCAAAGAGGATTCATTTGAGTGAAGAAGTCCAAACATGTTTAATAAACATTTGTCACGTTACTGTGTACTCATACTTCGTTCAACATTTTATAACAGAATGACATAAGAAATGCTGCAATGGCCCACTGTAAATGCACAGGATGCAAAGGGCCAAGGAGTCACTCTTCCCTGGGAGCACTGACCAGATGCATTTGGGTGAAAATCTAGGGCTTATTTCCATGAAGTTCCTGTTATGCCAAGAAAGGCAAGAGATTCTCATAAACCAAGCATCTGCAACCAATGTAATAGTTAATTTTCACCTTTTCTACTTGTTTTTTTTTTTAAGATTTATTTATTTATCTATTTATTTATTTATTTATAGAAGCACTGGGTACAGTCAGAAGCGTGGGAGGGTGAGAGAATTCACCAGAGTCAGAGCAGGGAGCAGAACAGGCAGAAGGACCAAAGTACACTGCTGAGGGGAGCAGCGGGTGGCAGGAGAGGTCTGCGTGCCATGTGGGACCCTCCTCCGGTGGCCGGGGAGCAGCCAGGGGATCAAACCGACGCTGCAGAGGCTGCGGGCAGCTTCGCAACCCAGTGCTCAACCGCTGCACCACCGGGGAGGCCCCTTTTCTACTTGTTTTAAGAAAGCTTTATTTTTTAAATGCAATTCATTTTAGCAAACCAATTTTTTTAAAGAGCTATTTTAATCAATTTTTTAAAAAGATTTATTTATTCATGCATACAAGAACTGGGGTACAGGCGAGATGTGCAGGAGGGGTGAGAAGATTCACCAGAGACAGAGCAGGGAACAGAACAGGCAGACTGACTGAAATACACTGCTGAGGGGAGCAGTGGGTGAGATGGGAGAGGTCTGCCACACCATGTGGGATTCTCCCAGCCGGCCAGGATCGAACCCACGCTGCAGAGGCTGTGGACAGCTTCACAGCGCTGCACTCATCTGCCTGCACCACCAGGGAGGCCCAGCAAACCCAATTTTTTTAAATTAAATATTTTAATTTATATAATTCTTACATCTTTTTTCATCTTTGCACAATGTATGCATTTTCATTTTGGTTATATTCCCCATACAATTGCACCCCCCTTATTTTGAATCTAGTCCTTCCTTTCCTCGCCCCTCCCTTCCCCGCCCCCCGCCCCTGTAGTGTGTCTCTGGTTTTCAGTTGCTTGTTGATTTTGATTTTTACTTTGTATTGATTAGTCTTTTTCCTGGTCTCTTATTTAGGTTTTCTAAATTCCTAATATGAGTGAGACCATCCGGTATTTTTCTTTTTCTTTCTGGCTTATTTCGCTGAGCATGATCCCTTCCAGCGCCATCCATGTTGCTGCAAACTGCATGTGTTTATCTTTTTTGAATGCTGAGTAATATTCCATGGTGTATATGTACCACATCTTCTTGATCCAGTCATCTATTTTTGGGCATTTGGCAAACCCAATTTTTTTTTAAAAAAATTCAGTTTTATAAATAAACAGAAAAGGCATATGAGCTACTACAAAATGGGAGAGTCCTAAATATCATATGCAAAAAGATGCTTTCAAAGAAGATGTTGGGAGGCTGTTTTTTCCCCATTTTGAATGTCCTGGATTTAATGAGAACAAAATATAAATGTTCTGAGGTCTCATTTTCAATGTTTGTGAATTTACCAAAATATTGAAGGACAGACAGTAAGCTATACAGTCAAAATTATTTAAGTCATATAAGTACCCTTTATATGAAATTTGTTACTTATAAGAAAAAGCTTTGCACAGAGATAAGGGAACCAACCAAGCACATCTGAAAAAAAGGAAAAAAAAAATAGCAAAAACCCATGGGCAGGTTAATGATCTGACTAAAACTAGGAAGGCCTAAGTAGGCTTTCTCTGAGAAGGTTCTTGTAGCTTCCTGAGACACATCATCCTCAAGTTGTGCTGCCAACCTGGGAGGAAATATGGTTCTTCCAGGCAGATTATGGAAACCTGTAGATTATAGAAACCTCACATGTACACTAAGAAGAGAAGTAAAGCAAGTTAATAATCTGAAGAGCCAAAGATGATATCCTGATCTGAAAAGATCAAGCAATTATTAAAAAGGCATATTTTGGGCCTCCCCAGTGGCGCAGTGGTTGAGCACTGGGCTGCAAAACCTCTGCAGTGCCGCTTCCATCCCCAGCTACCGGCGAGGGTCCCACATGGCACGCAGACCTCTCCTGCCGCGCCCGCTGCTCCTCTCAGCAGTGTACTTCATCAGTCTGCCTGTTCTGCTCCCCGCTCTGGCTCTGGTGAATTCTCTTACCCTCCCATGCTTTGACTGTACCCAGTGTTTGTATAAATAAATAAATAGATAGATAGATAGATAGATAGATAGATAGATAGATAGATAGATAGATAGATAGATAGATCTATCCTCAAAAAATAAATAAATAAATAAAATAAAAAGACATATTCTGGAAAGGGCTTTATCTTTGTCTAGAAGAAATCTTCACTTGTTATAAACTTGCCCTCAGTAGTGAGTTAAAATTTAAAATTCGTCTGCAACCCACAATAAAATTATGATGGCAAATAAAGATTAAAAAAGTACTAAATTGTGCCTGGAGTCATACTGCTTCAAATTTTGCTTTAAGAAGTATAATGTAAACCTGAATGCAGAATAGATGCACCTACAAAATTTAACACAGATTTCCCAGACTGTATCCCAGATTTAACCTGTCGCAGGTAGAGACTTGGAAAGAAGTCTTACAAGAGAGCATTCTCAAGCATGCCCATCCACAGACAGGATTTGTAAACTGATGGTATATGCCTTACTTTCCAAAACTGAGATACCCAACTACTTTAAAATTTTATCAAATCCATATACCAACTACGTAGTATTTTTCTCTAGATCAATTTTTCACTTAAATAAGTCTGCTAAAGAAAATATTAAATGGAAAACAAGCAATATTATTCATTAAAGCGTAGGTTTGATATGCTAGCTATACTTTTCCTAATATGCACTGAAATAAATGTATATTAAAGTTTACCTAATTGCTACCAGTGTGTGTAAATTTACCTAAGTGCTACCCAAAGTATATGCCAAACTTTGGGAAAAGATAGTAACTGGAAAAGCACCATTTTCATTTAAATTAAAGAAAGCATTAAGGCTTTGATTATAAATGTTAATTTCAGACTCCTAACTTATCCACGTGATCTAACGACTAGGCCCATAACATCCTCACCAGAAGAACTAAGCAGCTGGGGGCTGATATCTGAAATATATAACGAGCTCAAAATTGCCAGTGATATAAACAAAGACTTAAAAGCAGTCAATTGATACCAAAGACAATACAACAATTCTAATTAATTAACCTTTGACTCTCACCTTTGCTTTAGATAACAAGCCCCGTATGTTGAGTCGAACAGAAGAAAGCACTTGCACAGCCTCTTGGGGGCTAGATTTGGTTTTACTGCATTTTATAGCCACTGGAAGACAAATATGGAGAAAACATCCATTAAAACCAGCAATGGTGATTTAAAGGTTAAAAAAACAAACAATTATTTAATTAGGATTTTATAGTGACAAATTTTAGAAATATTTCTACATATAAAGTTTTTTATTTTGGAAAAAGGATTATTAAGTATGTACATAATTCTCCCCCTTAGTCTTCCTTTTTTATTGCTAACTGGAGGATTTTGAGAAAAATAGGTGATTTTTGCTAAATTACACATTGTTGGGAAGACCCTGGACACACACACGTGCACACACAAACATGCACACACACATGCACACACACAAATGCACACACACGCAAATGCATAGACTAAAGAAACTAGGCAAGGAAACAAAATCTTACAGAAAACAAGGTGCCCACAAAGGACAAAACAGATGCAGCACCTCTCAGTGTGGCCTCCCACTCCACCAGGTCCTTAAAGGTGAGAGAATGAAGTCACTTATTCCTGACACCTTTGCCTCTAGCATTCTGAGGAACTCATTTTCCAGAACTTTAATATTTGAAGGTAGCATAATCCATGCTGGTGGAAAACCCAGCTACCAAGGTTTCTTAAGAATAAGTGAAGAGGGCCTCCCCGGTGGCGCAGCGGTTGAGCGCTGGGTTGCGAACCTGCCCGCGGCCTCTACGGCGCTGGTTCGATCCCCGGCTGCTCCCCGGCCACCGGAGGAGGGTCCCACATGGCGCGCAGACCTCTCCTGCCGCCCGCTGCTCCCCTCAGCAGTGTACTTCAGTCCTTCTGCCTGCTCTGCTCCCCACTCTGGCTCTGGTGAATTCTCTCACCCTCCCGTGCTTCTGGCTGTACACAGTGCATGTGTAAACAAAACAAACAAACAAACAAATAAATAAATAAATAAACATGCCTCTATAAAATAAAAAAAAAAAAGAATAAGTGAAGATATTTGTAAAAGTATAATGTCTAATATTTCTCCACTGATTTGTTCATGTTTTTGTTCCCTTAAATTATGTTCACCCAAGCAGATCAAAAAGCAGACCCAGATTTAAAACTATACTAAGCCGGCCTCCCTGGTTGCGAAGCTGCCCGCAGCTTCTGCAGTGCCGATTCGATCCCCGGCCACTGGCGAGGGTCCCACATGGCGCGCAGACCTCTCCTGCCGCCCGCTGCTCCCCTCAGCAGTGTACTTCGGTCCTTCTGCCTGCTCTGTTCCCCACTCTGGCTCTGGTGAATTCTCTCACCCTCCCGCGCTTCTGACTATACCCAGTGCTTGCATAAATGAATGAATGAATGAATGAATGAATGAATGAATAAATCTTTTTTTTTTTAAAGTTTTTTTTTTAAAGATTTATTTATTTATTTATACATTTATACAAGCACTGGGTACAGAAGCGCGGGAGGGTGAGAGAATTCACCAGAGCCGGAGAGGGGAACAGAACAGGCAGAGTGACGAAGTACACTGCTGAGGGGAGCAGCGGGCGGCAGGAGAGGTCTGCGCGCCATGTGGGACCCTCGCCCGGTGGCCGGGAATCAAACCGGTGCTGCAGAGGCTGCAGGCAGCCTCGCAACCCAGCGCTCAACCACTGCGCCACGGGGGAGGCCCAATGAATAAATCTTAAAAAAAAAAAAAAAGGGAAGAAAAAAAAATAAAACTATACTAAGCAATGCAACAATGAAAGTTCACTTAGCATCCTAGCTCCTAAACCAGGGACAGAAAAGTCTCTCCTTTTACACAAAAACTCAAATCAATTGGTGGAGGCTGCCTGTGCCTGGCAAAAAACTTTTGTCATTAGTTAATAATATCTTCCATGGCTGGTGAGAATGAGGCATGACATTCCTAGTTCAGAATAATAACTAAGCTTAAGATATCTCAGGGAAGCACTGAGAGAATGCACAGTAATTGGAAATGTTAATCTCATAAGGCATAGTTTACCTGGAAACAATGAGGACTACCATATAGTTATTACTGTCATGCCTGAGGTATTTAAGCTGTTTAAGACTCAGTACCTTATAACAGCTGTGATTTTTTTCTTAATCTTTTATTTTCATTCAAGAAAAACAAAAATAGAACAAAACATACAAACACAGGCTATTGGTCCTTCTCTTCAATTCCATTTCCAAAAGGCATTACAGATTGAGAAAGAAATAGAGAAATAACCTACTATTTCAAATCATCAGAAATCGAAGAAAGCAGTGCTTGCTTCAGGTAGACTATAGTTATTTTTTTTTAAATGCTTAGCTATTATTTTTGAAAGTTCCTGGATGGCAAAAAAGGAATAGACTTTTGCCTAGAAAACAGAATAGCAGAAACAGTACACAACAACCCCCAGACAACACAAACGGTGGTGACAAGTGTCATAAAGGTCTCGAACACGATGTGGAGATTGCAATGTCTTATTAACTTTCTGAAGTACATGGCTACTCTTAAAAATAGCAACCCAACAGGCAGTAAATCAGGCGATTTTTTTTTTAAATGTTATATTTCCTTTTCAGAATTGTGTGCGATGGAGACCAGCATTGGGGGATAAAGATAAAAAAGAAAAAAGAGTAACAGAATGAGCCGGCTCATTCTTCAACTGAGCACTGGTGAACAAAAGCAACAAACAAAAAGGTTAAGACTAATCTTCACAAATCTAAAACACCACCAAAAACTAGAGCTGTGCACCCACACAAACGTGCTGTGTGGTGGAAGGAACATGGGCACGTCCACTGAAGCCAAAGGGAACGTGAATGAATGGGTGCTTGTGTGGCTCTAACTACTGCCATGCTATGAAAAAAATCGGTGCCAAAATTAGTTTAAAACCAAGTTTACAGTGCAAAGTAATGATTTTCTCCAGAGTAGTTCTTTACTCTACATATTTCTACTTGACAGGTTTAATACCGTCACTTGGTAATTACAGAGAGTATCTTGGCTTGGACTGTTACAGAGCCAGCTGTTCACAGAAATGTTCAGGGTTGGCAAGCTGAAGTAGATAAGATAAATTCGTCAAAGTTAATTGCAGCCTACTATAACTATGTATATAATGCACCTTCGCATGGGTTTCCCCAAACCCAGTACTGTATCTCCAAAGGCCAAGGGTATAAGACTTGAACTTTCTCTGAGCCCACTTGCCAGGAGGCTACTAGCACAGGCCACGTGAACACTAGGCCCCTAGAAAACCTTTTCATCACTGGTCTCTTGGCAATCACCCCAACCTTTTCTACACTGAATTTCAGGTATAGAGTTTAACATTTCTACCTTATCTATCACAGAGTAGGTGGTCCAGGAAATAGGGTATTTATATCTTTTTTGTCAACTATATAGTAAAGGCCCTAAGTAGAATTATTAACCACTAAGCCCATTTCTGAATTGTCTGAATGCCGAGTGACTTCTTTAGAGACAAGTTAAATTTTATCTTTGTTCTTTGTTTTTCTCTTTTTAGTTTTGAGTCCCTTATCATATAGCTCAGGCCCCCTCCCCCAGAAGGAACATAAGAAGGTAAAGGATTAACATTAAAACCATGTGTGAGAGATATTGTAAAGTGTATAACATGTTTTTATTTATTTTCTTAACAAATATAGGTAGGTATTATCTCCATTTTACCGATGAGGGAATTAAGGCTCAGAGAAGCTAAGTAGTTTACCCACAGTCACCGAGCAAGTGTGTAGCAGAGTTGGTCCCGAAGTTAGGTCTCTCTGCTTTGAGAGCTATGCCCTTTACATTGTCTCTCACTGGTTCCCTGTTAGTTGCAGAAGTTAGAGGAGGCCTTTAAGATGGGTTCACAGTCCTTGTGATTCAGTTCTGAACATTGTGGCTGCGTTATTCTATTTAAACTGCCTCCCACCCAAATTCAAATATAAATATAAAAATGCAGTATTAAATGTAACTGGTTTATTTCTCATTGATGCAAATAATTAACCATAATTAAATCTGTGTAATAGATTTACCCAACATATAGGCATACAACTTTATATGTAAGGTCACTCGTCTCCTCAAATATCACCCATGAAATTTCCCAAAGGTAAGTATTATATCATAATTTCCTCTTTTGTATTTACCACAGTTCTTTGAATATTGTCATGTACTCTAGAAATCTATGAAAATTTTGTGAATATGCATTAGGAAGGACAGAATGAGTCAGGAAAAGGTTACATTTCAACTATATATCAACACAATAGATGGTGTGAAGGCTAAATGCAGTCATAAAGGCATTTCACATGAAGTTTCTAATACCTGTCACTTATTCCAACAGAGTTTAAGTCTCCTGTTTCTTCTAATTGTGCCAAAGTGTCTATTACACATTAGTTAATCTATAAAGACAATTAAAGACAATTTTGACTGAATTAAAGACAATTTTGACACAATGAAATAATCTAAATTTCTAGATAATGGAATTTTACTTTTGACTAATACTTTTTTAATCAGTAGGAGTACAAAAAATAATGCCATGAATATCAAATGTTACATCAAATACCATGTGCAAGTCCTAGGGCTCTCTGAACCACTTCCTTAAATGATGTAATATCTTTCTCCCAACCATTGGACTGTGTGTCACACTTGTATGCCTTAGAGAGAAACTGGAATGCCTGAGGAAAAAAAAGACCAACATTCAGAATACCAAGTAAAATGCACATTGCAAAACTGTTTCCTGGAAGTCATATGGAACTAATTTCAACTTGAAAAACCAGGATCTGTGTTACAAAGCAGTCTCTATTACTCTCATCAAAGAAGGGGACTAGATGCATGTTCCATAGCAATAAGCAAGTAAAAGAATCAGATGAATGTATCTGCACAGAGACACTTCTCTGTAAACAGAGAGACAAGGTTTTATAGGCTTAGCAATCTATAAAAAGCATACATATTTCCTCAGCATTTGTAACCATGACTTTAAGAGATTACTTTTGAGAATAAAGCACTTGATGAAAACTACAGAATTGCTGATAAGTACAAACTCACAGAGGTTTAAAACACTCTTTCACAACCCATCCTTGCGTGGATTCTTGAAAGAGGAGTCACAGATCAGAGAGTTCACAGTACCCTTCCATTTATGCAAGAAAACACATAAATCAAGAAGAAATGGAAAGTTAGAAAGGAGTATGTGCATGTGTGTGCGTATGTGCAGGTATGTGTTCTCTGGGCTAATAAGGCCATGGCAGAAGCCAGCTAGGTAGACAAAGGGAGGCGAAAACGGCTAAGAATCCTACCGATTTAGCTGTATTGTGGCTAATTCCAAACTCATGCAAGGAGTTCATTTGATTTGTTGTGGATGTTTTGTAAAGAACACAAAACGATTATTTCAACCTTGGAAATAATGTGGGGAAACTCTGGGGCTCCTTTAAGTTCTAAGATAAGAAGCTAAAGGCTTGACTTGAATATAACCCATGTTCACTCACTTGTGAAGAGGGGCAGAGCAACCTTTGAACTTTATGTTTAGACTTTAAAGGCTCTTCTCCAATGTTCTTATCTTGTTCCTTTCTTTTTTTCCCTATCGCAAATCTAAACACTCTTTTGTCCTTGTACCCACCAAATCTACCTTAGTCTTTTAGCAATGAGCCTGCAGAAAGAGGTATCGAGTAAATAAATAACAAGAGCCAGTTGCCTGCTGCAGTTCTGATAGGGGAACAGCTTAGAGGACCTTTTGGAGGAAACAGAATGATTATATAAGAAAAATTAATGGAAATGAATGCCTACAAATCTTAAACTGTCCACAATTCAATGTTAAAGGCTATGAATCAAAATTAAAAGCATATTAACCTTTTCTTTCAAATTATTAAGCAATTCCTCTGACCATTAAAAAAAAAAAAAACACAGATCCACTACATATACATTTAAACAGAAGGGGGACTTACTTTTTCATTTTCATCAGGCTTTTCACTCTGCCCATTTCCATATACCTGGGCATACAGCCTCCAGATTTCGCCATCATTTGTCACTTTTGAAGTGACTCTGCCAAATAACTCCTGTAGCTTCCCCTTGAGGCTGGTTGCGACATCTCCACTTCGATCGGTCATCCCATCGATCACTGCCCGGACCAGAATTGTAAGAACCTTAAAAAACATATAGAAGAGATCAATAAGCTAGAAAGATGTATACAATAAATAAACAGAAGACAAACTAAGAGCAACCATCAACCATTATCAACAAGATGACAATAAACAACCTCATAAGCCTGTTAGAATACCCCACCCTTACACTTTTTAAAAATAGCAGTCAAGTTCTCTGAAGTACCCTCCTTAGCGGTCCACAGACCGCCTCTGCAGGCATCCAGGCTCCTTCAGGCTCTTCTTCCATGGGGTCCTCTCCTCAGTGCTCCTTTCTCTTCACACCAAGTGCTCTGCTCTCTCTGAATGACCTGATACACACCTGTAGATTCAAGTACTCCACCAAGTCTACAGCCAGACACCTCTCCTGAGCCCAGAATTGTAAACCTCAATACCTACCAGACATGTCCCATCAGCATTTCACATTCCATCTTCCCACAGCTGCTACACAGGCCCCTGATCCCTCTTCCTCCCATAGTATTATAGCCAGGAATCTGAGTGCAACCTAGATTCTCTTCTTTCTCATTTTAGCCATGTCTAATTGAATTGACTGAATGTTCCTAATGAGTCCCAAATCCAGCCTCTCTAACTTTAGCTTAGGCCTTATTACTTTCTATCTGGTCTGCTGTGATAACATTTTAATTCTGCTTAAAGAAGTTCCAGCCCTTCCTAAATGGTGAATGGTAAATAGCTAATGCATTTGTATTGGGCATGTAGGGCACCCAAAAAGTATCTCTTCTCCTCTGCTCACCATTTAGCAGATTCTTGGTTTTCATGCTCTCAACAGTCTTTAACATTCTATCCTAGATGCTATGAAATCTGATAGATGATGTACCTAAGGCAGGTACATCATTAGGCACAAATCATGTTTATATGAGCTGGTGTATGTCAAGGCAACTTCCTGTAGACAGAGAAAATGAACCTCAACCATCCACTTCTGTGATGCAGGGACAGCAGAGACAACAGGATCCATCTAAAGCACAGCTAGGAGAGTGCTCAAAGGCCCTGCTCCTCAGTGTGACCCATGGACTGACAGCATCAGCACCACCCAGGAGCTTGTCAGAAATGCAAGATTTTGGATGGAGCTCCCAAGTGATGTTGTTGGTCCTCTGAGCACACCTGGAGCAGCAAACTTCCAAGAGACATCGCTAGGGAGAAAACCAAACTTCATCATTTGTATAAACAGCATCTAATATGGTGCCTGGCACACAGCACTGATGCAATAAAGACTTGTGCTTGAAAGAAAGGCTGAATCAACACACCTCTTTCAGAAGGTATTGCTGAAAGAAATGCAACCAGAGTGACACTGTGCTCTCCCCATCGAGCATTCTGATTCATGCATGAAATGCAGTCAATCAACTGAGGCTCCACTGGGCCCTGAACACTTTTAGGAATAAGTTCAGACTCCTAGTCCTAATTATAAACACTGATAAAAGTGGACAGGATAACATGCAATTGTGCTTTCTCATTCTTGTCTGGACAAGCTACATTACCTTTGCCTGTAAAATCACATTACGATTCCACATGTATAGTTTTAAATCTGAAAGTAATGAAATTCAGATTACTATTCTACTGGTGGCTTTAAATACGTAAGTCAGAATGTTGGGTGACCGTGAATGTGTACTACTTGTTTCAAGTGCTCAAGGATTAACCTGTTTTGAAAGGGATGGTCCATTAACATAGTAACTAATATACAAAGGAAGTATCCTAAATTAATTAAATGCTTTTTTCTAGGATTTCACAGTTGGCCCAGATCCCATCTCACTTTAGCCTACATGAGGTGACAATGGAGAAGAGAAAACCTTTGGCTTTTATGCCAATAAGAATGAAGCACTGTACTGCTGACATCTGAGAGAGGAAACCAGGTGAAGTGTGTATGTCTGGGGGGCAGGGGGTGTGAAGGGAACTGTAGGTAAGTAGATAACAAGCACCTCTACTTAGTACATATGCAGAAACCACAAGAAGAGAGCAGAAGCTTAAAGAGGAGTGGAAGAAGTAACAAAGTTGTTTTTGTATTATCTATTTGTATGTTTAATAGCTGGTAAAATAGCTGGCTCGGGAGCTTAACAGAGTCCAGTCTGGGTGAACAGATAATGGAAGTCATTCATGTTCATGGCAGGTATTTTTATATGTTTTATAAATTTTTATATTTTCCTGTATATATTCTAAAAAGACTATGGTGAGTAAAAATCAGACTAAGGATAGAATCTAAAGGAACACAGCACTGAAGAGGAGGTGATGAAGAGAGGCCTCTGCACTAACAAGACAGAAAAAGAAGTGGTCATAAAAGTAGAAGAAAGTGCTACCATGAAAGAAGCCAGGGGAGGAGAGAGTAAAAGGAGAGCAGCCTACGAAAGAGCAGGACTGGAAGATTCCACTGAACTAGGTAATTGGAAGGGTTAGTGACTGTATCTAGAGTTGAATCAGAAATTACCAGCACTCTCAAGAAAAAGGGGGGAGAGGAGGAAATGCAGGAGGGATCATGATTTTAGACAAGAGGTTTACAAAAGGGCAAGAGAAATGCAAAAACAAACACAACTATTAACATCATAAAAAACAAAAAGTTAACACCCCCCCCCATTATAGCATCCTGTAACACCCACATTTTGAATACTATATGTACAGGTATATAATGTTAACAGTATATTTGTTGAACCAAAAATTTAAATATAGTGGGAAGATAAGAAAGGGAAGTAGAAGAGCTGGTATAAGAGAGTTAAATTAAATATTCGTTTACTATAATAGGAAGTCAATAGATAAAACCTGCATTTGATTAATAAGAAATAGCAGAATATAACTATTATTATGAAGTATAGAAACATGCAAACTGCAAAAAAAATGTCCCCCTACCGGGGAGAAGGATCTTGAGGAGCAGGGGAAATATCACAGGAAGTTGTTTATATTTTGTTGTAAGATTTATATTACTACTGAACTTACAAAAATATATGTAGTATTTTAATAAAATAAAATTTAAAAACAGAGAAAAATCAAGAATGAATACATTAAATACATTTAATCCATGGAAAAGATTAAACATTATAATGGCAGTCACATGAATATTCCTTTATTAGACTTGACTTTACAATGATGTCCTTCAAAAACAATCCAAGCAGCCCTAAAATCTGACTGCAGAACTGAGACTACCAGAAGGGGAGAGTGGTGGGTGAAGAGCAAAGTGGGGGGAACAATGGGATATAGAGGAGGATTATGGGTTCTTTGGTGGTAGCTGTGGTTCAGGAACATATATCTGAAGAGGTATGCTCCTATATCCCTAAAACAAACACGAAGCTGTAAACTGTTAGCTCCATAAATATTATCTCTAGTGATGTGTGAGCGGGGCAGGGGCAGTGACTAAAAGAGGACTTCTGAGGGCTTTGAAAGTGCTGGTAATTTCTGCTTCAACTCTGGGACTGGTTATACAGGCGCATTTCCTTTATGAAAATTCTTACATTTACAAATGATCTGTATATTTTTCTGTATATAGTCTACATTTTAATAAAAAGTTATTTCCTTCAATTACGAAAGTCCTATGAACAGAACAAAAGACTTACTAAAATATATTAATAAATGGAGCTAAAATGTAATCTTAAAAAGTGGTTTTAGAGTGGCAACAGATTTAAAAAACCATTAATTTTTTAACTGACAAATATCACCATTTTCCTCCCACTAATAAGTGAGAAAAATAATATTCTAGTTACCAGACTGACTAAAAAAAAATAACTTCTAACATACATTTAATCCTTCTTGAGAAAACAGACATTTGTAACTTAAAAGGAGCAAAACGGGTGTTGTATTAGTATGTCTTTGATTAAATGAATCACCAAAAAACACAATTTCCTCTTGGGCAGTCTATGAAATTTATCAACATTATACTCCTTTACAATATAAAAAGTAGGGAGGGGGGGAAAGGTGTTTTAAACAGGTAAATTTTTTATCTGCTGTGAACTGGGTAAAAATGGGTAAATTGTTATGATTATTTCACTCATCAGTAACTAATTAAAACTATACTAAATATGCAATAAATGGCTAATGGGTAGCGTATTAAAATTTAAAAATTTGACATGGAACAATTCTTGAGGAAATGGGTTTTTAACTGTATATATATGTATGTTGCATGTTGTGTGTGTGTATACATACATATATATATATACACACACACACATACTAGTAACTTTAATCATTTCATTATCATTTCTTTCTCTCAAATGAAGCCAAACTAGTTTTTGTAGTTTTTTTTCATTAAAATTTCCCCAAGAGAGTTAATAAGAAATAAGAAGGCAAAGGCACTGAGGGTTAGAATGAAATCCTAGTGGTGGTTGATTTTTGGAGGAATAGAATGGCCTCATGTCTCAGGCTAATGATCACACCTATACACCTATAGGGTACGGCTTTATCTACCCAGAGAGAACACTCCTTTTTTATTTTTACCCAAGGAGAACCTTGAATGTCTTCATGGAAGTGTCTAAAGAAACACAGAACTGACATTCAACGAGTATACTGAATAGATTTTTATGAACTGTTTTTGTTTTGCTCATTAATAATCTTGTCTGATCAATATTGTCTTCCGTAGCTTGTAATAAACACATCCATACATAAACAGAAAACAAAATCCCCAACACAAGCACCACTAACATTACTGTGAATGTCTTTTTAAAGTCTTACTATATGCACATTTTAAAGTATAATATTATATATAACTGTTTTATGTTGTCCATTGTGCTTAAGAATTTTTCATATTCCTATATACTCTCTTTATAGATTCAAAATATTCCCCTCAGTTGATACATGACCTTCTATTTTACAATTCTCCTGCATTAATAAGACTGTTTTCATGTGTTGTCACTGTTATTATTACCATAAATTACACTTCAATATGTTTTTGTACTGAAGATTTTTTTTCAAACTGAAGTTTTCCTTAGGTTAGAATCCCAAGAATAGAATTATAGAATCAAGGAAATAAACATTAAAAGACTCAAGGGAAGTTTGATACTTTCATAAAAGCTAAAATCAAATTAGATGTCCACCTGTAGTATTAAAAAATGCACTTCACTGCATAGTACCAGCACAGTACGTAGTTCTTAAAAAAATCTTTGGTATTTTCTTCTACTAAAGGTGTATGTTCTGAATTTTTGGACTTCTTAAAGTCTCCAGAACTAAATGAAGAATGTAAGTTTCTGCTGTTTTAAGGCACCAAATTGTGGTAATTTGTTACCACAGCCCCAGGAAACAAACCCACCCATCTTAAGTAAAAAGACTATGATAACATTGAAACACTAGCATAAACTCTCCCAAGGTACTTACCTGGCTTCTATAAGCATCTATATTAATCATCCATAAGAATGTCAGCGTCACAGCCTATCCCTACTCAGGATGACACCTCCAGCACCCCAATCATGGATAAGAATCTTCATTTCCTCAGGTGCAGAAGTTTTAAATATAAAGCTCTTCACCTTTTCCTCAGTGGAGTATGGCTTTTACATCATGATTGAAAACATTTCATCTACCTCGAAGTTTATAAAAATATTTACCAAACTGTCTTTTGATCTTTCATAGCTTCACATTTTCAATAATGGTTTAGTGGTAGTGGTGGTGGTGAAGAAAGCAGTTAGCCTTAAAAAGCACTTGCACGTGCCAGGGGCTGTTCCAAGTCCATTACGTACTAACTCACTTAATCCTCACAATAATCCTGTGAGCAGGTACTTTATCAATCCCATTTTGCTAAACTGAAGCACAGAGAGATTAAGTAACTTGCCCAAGATCACAGAACTAGTGATTAGCAGAGGTGGGCTTGAAGCCCAAGGTGTCTAACTCTGGAATTTATATGGACTCTTGCCTATAATGTAATCCTACTTATCAAGGCATTTCAATTTCAGTATTTTATCCACTGAAATTTATTTTGGTGTAAGAGGGAAGTAGAGCTTTAGTTTTTTATTCCAAATGCTTGGCCTGCTATTCCAATACATACTGAATATTCTATTTTTATCTCAGATTTGAAATGCCATCCTTGTCGGGTACTAAATTTTCATACCTACTTGAGTCTGGTTCTGAATTCTCTATTCTATCTATGACATTCCTGTAGCAGATGTTAACTCTTTACATAATAAGGATATTATTAGCTTTTTATCTTTCCTATTTGTTACAAATATTTTGTCACATATTTTTTTAATGTGGTCATAAAAATTCCTTCAAGTTTTCTTTTATTGCTTCAAAGTTCAGGGAGTTTGGTATGTATCCACATTGACTCCTAATTTTGTTATGAGATGAAAATATTTAGCATATATTTAGTCCATTTGGAATTCATTTGGTGTATCAGACAATACTGTACGTATATTTTTTGAGACTGGATGCTTAAAGGAATTTCCTTTTAATCAGTATAAGCAGCCCCATAATCCCTCACATGGTACCCAAACCAATGACCCACCACTGATTCCACGTCATGACCTCTAAATCCCTACTCCACACCCCTCGTTCATTGAGGTGACACAGAACTTTTGTTTCATTCTCTATGCTAACTTAATTCCCGCCTCCATCACAGACCACACTTGGGGTGTAGCAAGCAAAGAGTGATTGTGGGGAACCAGTGACCCCTGAAGTTTTCTCACACAGAGGAGAAGCAACTCTATTGTAAATACTGAAGAATCTTCATAACGAGAAAAACATAACTATCTTCTTCTCCAACACTAACTTTGAAGTCTTTGGCCAAGTCTCACCAGAATCTTGGCCTAAAGTACAAGGCGTTAGCCCTTTGAGCCCTGGAGGTCTTCAGAGAAGGAAGGAACAGGATTGCTTTAGGACCAGTTACAAAAACCTCCAGGCGGGCTCCAGGCCAGGGATGAAGCCATTTCCGCCTCCCCAGCTTGGCTAATTCCCTGCTCCACTTGGAGCTCTCTGAAGAACTTGCTCTGTTTCCTGGTCTGATAACCCTGGCCTGTGGCTTCCCCAAGTCTCAGTTAACAGAAAGGTAGGCATTTAATATTCTTTTCATTCCTGGAGCCAAAAAAAAAAATCTTAAAGTGCTTGGGCTTTAGGTGCCCTTCAGACTGCAAGTTTGAGTTGTCCCTGCTAGCTATGAATCATCAGACTTAATTTATTAGTTCAGCTTGCTGAGCCTCAGATACTTCGAAAACAGTAAAATGGAGATAATACCCTTTTCGCAGAAATAGATTTAAAAATATATATATATATATATTCACTCCCCTCTTTTCTTTTAGGTAATACTCAACCACTGCTTGTTCCAGGACTTCAACAAGGTTGGCAACTTGCCTCACTGCACACTACCTTCCCCTGCCCCAAAGAAAACACCAAAGAGAAATCCACATGAAGAACAACATCAATATAAAAGAATACATATTGTTTAATTCCATTGACATGACAGTCAAGAAGCAGCAAAATTGAATTGTGGTGACAAACCAGAAAAGTAGTTGCCGCTGGGGTTAGGGTGGTGATTCAATTGTCTGCAAAGGAGCACAGGAAAACTTTTGTGGTGATGAAAACGTTTCATGTTTGTGTGGGTGTGGTTTTATAAGAATATATAATAGTCAAAACACACTAAACTAACATTTAAGATATTTGAATTTTAATGTATGTAAATTAAACCCCAATTTAAAGAAGCTCTTTGTTATACAGAGTTTACATGCACATTAATATGAAGTGGAAATGTGTTTCCTTGCAGTATAAATTTATTTAGCTTCTTTATACTTTTATTGAGGTATAATTTATATATAACATTATATTAGTTTCAGGTGTCCAACATAATGATCTGATTCTTGCTTATATTGTGAAATGGTCACCATTGACTGGATATCCTAAGTCTAATTAACATCACAATAGAATCACAAAAAAATTTTTTTTGAGATGAGAATTTTAATATCTACTTCCTTAGCAGCTTTCAAATTGGAATACAGTATTATTAACTGTAAAGTTACCATGCCGCTGTATCACGTATTTGTTTTAAAATTGGGAGTTTATACCTTTTGACTCCATTGGCCCATTTTGCCCACCTCTGGCAACCAACCAATCCATTCTCTGAGTTGGTTTGTTTTTTTTTTTCAACATTCCACACATAAGTAGATCATACAATATTTGTCTTTCTGATTTATTTCATTTAGCAAAATATACTCAAGGGTCCATACATGTTGTCGCAAATGGCAAGATGTCACTAGGTTTTATAACTAAATAATATTCCTTTGTGCGTGTGTGTGTGTCTATGTGTATGTATCTCACATCTTCTTTATCCATTCACCCATCATTGGACATTTAGGTTGTCTCCATATCTTGGCTATTGTGAATATGCTGCAATGAACATATAAGAGTGCATGAATCTTTCTGAATTAGTGTTTTCATTTTCTTTAAATAAATACCTAGAAGTGGAATTGCTGGAGGCTACAGTAGTTCTATTTTGAATTTGGTGAGGAAACTCCATAGAGTTTTCTATAGTGGCTATACCAGTTTACACACCCACCAATAACAGCGCACAAGGGTTTCCTTTCTCCACATCCTTGCTAACGCTTGTTATTTCCTGTCTTTTTGTTAACAGACATCCAGACAGGTAGGAAGTGATATCTCACTGTGGTTTTGAGTTGCAATGTGCTTTTGATTTAGAAATATGCTTTTTAACATAAATCTTCCCACAGACTTCAAGGCATAACACAAAGAAAAGAAACCAGCATGCCTAAATGTGATTCCTAGCTTCAATTCCTACTAGCTCTATTACTGGTCAAGTTATGTAACCTCTCTGGATTTCCTACTCATCTACTTTAAAATGAGGAATATTTATTATCCATCTCAAATACTGCAAGCCCTAAAAAACAATAATCCATGTTAAGTGCCAGAAACACAGTAAGCATTCAATATATGTTAATCCTCTTCCCTTCCTCTTCCATTTATAAACAGCAAATGGGGTGTAATAATGCAATACTTAAATTCTTTTCCCAAAATGAATGTCAAAGTTATCAAAGAAAGAGGAAGAGAGATGCCTGGATATACACAACAATTTTTCTACAAGTATATTCACAGCATTATTCATAATAGTAGAAAATTGGAAAATCAAACAGGAACAAATTAGGCAGGAACATGAAAATAAATAAAAATATGATAGAAAAACATTCCTGAATTGTACTATTCTATGCTTTAGTCAGAATTAGGACATAAAGAGAACAGAGGGGAAGTAGAAAAGGCAGTCTATCCATTCATTGTCTGATTACAAATAGTAAAAAATAAGGAATAATTAGTAGCTTACCCTGTCTGTACTAAATGGGTATAATTTTCACACATGCAATGCAGGAAAAATTAAAATGCCAAAAATGGCATCTGTAAAGAAGTAGAAAAATACATTAAATAATTTAAAGTAAATAAGAATAGAATGGGGTCAGGTAGTGTCAAACATAAGAATATCAGAGTTATTCTGAAAGACACCTGCTATTAATTGCTGAACTTGTAGAGTCAAATAAAGTAAAAAAAATTTTCGTCAAGATAAAAATACTCTAGAAAATTTCCCAATTGTTTTAGGACACATGATGACAGATAGAAAGCTGTATGCCAGGAAGCAAAATTTGACTGTGTCCATCACTAGCCATCAAAACTTTCCTTCAACAATGATTTAGTCACTGTGGAAGTTATTTTAGCCAAGTCAGAGCCTACACATTGCCATCAGCATTTTATGACACTTTCAAAGAGAGTTATTAACAGAGTCTAGAATAAACTAACACATTATCTCACTGTGGCTATTTCTCCATGTGAATACCTGAAAGTGCTCTAGTAAAAATAAGGTGGCCGAGTTGCTAATTCGATCTGAGGAAATCACTGGCTATGGAGTCATTGTGTTCTTAATATTTCTCCAAATCCAAACGTAAAAATTAAGCTAATAGCCCTACCATCTGACATCTTAATATCATTCTGTGCTTTTCAAAGCGCCTAGTTTATAAAGCAACATTTTGCTTAACAGAAACCATTCTGGGTTCTCCTGACCATGGCAGAGGGGCTAGAAGAAGGAAATCTCAAAAATCCAATTGCTGCCCGTGATTGTTTCTAAAGGTAATGAACTCCTATAGACACTAATTTTGAACTCATTGAAATACCCATAAATACCCAGGTAAAATAATATTGTGCAAAAGAAGGTGGCACAGGTGGTTGAGCGCAGTGCTGTGAAGCTGTCCGCAGCCTCTGCAGGGCTGGATTGATCCTGGCCAGCCACTGAGAATCCCACATAGCAAGGCAGACCTCTCCTGTAGCGCCCACTGCTCCCCTCAGCAGTGTCTTTGGTCCATCTGCCTGTTCTGTTCCCCGCTCTCTCTCTAGTGAATCCTCTCACCCTCCCATGCATCTGGCCTGTACCCCAGTTCTTGTATAAATAAAATAAATCTTAAAATAAAAAGGTTTGTTCTTAAATAAGGGACCAGGAAAATGAATAACTATAAGAAAATGAAAATCAGAATCAACAAAAAACTATGAACCAGAGATACTCTATGGGGGGTGGGGGCGGGGAGGGGAGGGATTGGGGTCAAAATAAGGGGGTTGCAATTGTATGGGGAATATAAAAATAAAATTTATTTAAATAAAAAAAGGTTTGTTTTATATTCTGAATTTGAGGAACAAAGAATGAATTAGAGGAGAAAAAAAGACTAAAATATTAGTTGGTTACAATTAAAACTAAATTCTAATAACTGACCTTTTATCTAAGTTCAGAATGATAAAAATTAAAAACTGCTAACAGGTACAGGATTTGGAGATTTTATTTTATTTTTTAATTTATTCATGCATACAAGAACCGGGGTACAGGCCAGATGTGCAAGAGGGTGAGAGGATTCACCAGAGACAGAGTGGGGAAGAGAACAGGCAGACTGACGAAATACACTGCTGAGGGGAGCAGCAGGTGAGACAGGAGAGGTCTGCCACGCCATGTGGGTATCTCCCCAACAGGGACTGAACCCGCACTGCTGCAGAGGCTGCTGACAGCTTCACAGCGCTGCTACACAGCACTGTGCACAACCGCCTGCACCACCAGGGAGGCCCAATTTGTTAATTTAAAATGGAAACCAGAATACAATTTTGCTATGGGTAAAAAAATACCTTATTATTATATTTGCTGGCAAAGCAAGGAACTGAATATGACCACTAAAATAATCTGAAAAATCTAAGATAAAAGTTAAATCAAGGATACCAATCAATGCAAGAAACTTTTTTTTAGGCTTTTTTTCTTTTCTGCAATATATGCTCAAAATATATTTCCATGCATTCAGAACTAAAGCTAGATAAATTGGGGGGGGAAAAGTGATCAAATGAAATAGGATCATTCTTCACACTAATTAAGCTTTTTTTTCTTTTCAACTGTTCATTAAAAATGTAAGAAAAATCTATTTTTAGTTTAAAGTGAACTGTATTAACTGAAAATTTTCCCGAATTCCCCAGAATAAAAATCATTATTTAAGTTCTTTTATTCTTTCTTAGGGAAGGTTTCTGAAAGATTTCTAATGATGTGTTTTTACAATTCCAATGAATCTGACTAGGTACACAACATGCTAAATCAACAACTGAAAGTTTATCTTTAGAATCAACTAACTATATTGCGTTTTATTTTTGCCCACTATCTCCTTGGTATCTACCACTCTGACTACCAATATGTTCTACAAAATGTCACCTCTCTACCCATACATTACATATACTCAAAAACGGCATCATTCTAAACATTTGCAAAACATGTTTTCATCCTAAGATAGAATGAGAGTCCTAATCTGGAAATGGTACAGGAGTTGCAAGGTAGCTTGGAGTACTTAACACACCTATCTAAGTCAACTAAAATCAGCTATAGCTTGATGACTTTACACCTGTTTATGATATAAAAGTAACAGCTTTCAAAACAATCTTTAAACAGTTCTATTGTTTCATATCATGAGTTTCCTTAAAACAAGAAGGAAGATACACACATATGTTCTGGAGTAAACATAATTTATGAAAGCACAAATCTACCCCACAGAGCTGAGGTAAGAATTAAATGAGTAAATACAAGCCAAGTGCTTGTATAGGGGCTGCGACCTAGGCATTTGGATCCTTATATAAAACTAATCCAGAGAGGCAGCTCTCCTGGCCGCCTGTGACTATGCAGGTTCCTCTCTTTTTCTTTCTCCCTTTCCTAATGAGTCTCCCCTTTTAAAACACACACACACACAAATAAAACCAATTCATTTGGGTGCCAAGCATAGAAGGATAATCAGGATAATCTGGAGAAAATAAAAAAAGCCAATCATTAATTGCTACTAGTACTTGATATGGATTACTGTGGGTTAAAATATAGATTTGGAGGAGAAATACCAGTTATATCAGATCTACTAGTAAGAACTTGGAAATATAACATAGAAGATAAATAGGAACAGACTGACAAAGGAAGACATTTTAAGATGATTCTGGAAGAGATGTCACTGCCAGAGGTAGAACCAGTAGTATAGGAAAGCAGGAGGAGAATTCAACGTAGCCCTTTATCAGACTCCTCTGAGGTCCCTCCTTGCTCTGACAGTTTGTAATTCCAAAGAATGCTGGAGTTAAGCCAGCAGTGATGTCTAAATGAGGTGTGTTGGGCATGAGTTTTTTATGCACATTTTTTAAATATGAAAGAATAGAATTTACTTCAAGTGTAAAACGAATACACTGCCAATGTAAATTATTTGCATTCTCCTTGAGATTTTAGGAATGGGCTTCGGAATGCTTTCTTAGGAAAGAAACTCTTTTTTAAAAGTTACTATTGAAATAAACAAGAAATACACTGAGATCTGTTCTGAACCTTATCAGTATTCTTTGCCAAGGGGCCAAATATAGGGAACACACTGGAGAGTTTTAATAAGACAAGTGGTAGACCATCAGGTGACTGACTATGCATATATTTTTACTAAAATTCTGCTTTTCTTCTCTATTCATGTTTGAATTCCTTTTTAAATGGTAAAATTTAAGTCTCTTCAACATAGCTCCCGCAAGTGGGTATATGCTTCTACTTGAAGTCACAGACCTTTCAAGTGAATGGCCCAGAACCTAAGCCTTCAAGCAAGGGCATGCATACAGGTCAAGGGCAGGTGCTATTAAGACAACACTCACATTAGACAAATTTTGGAATGGCTGAGGTATAGACAGTAAGTCATGAGTAATGACGTATTATCATATTTTGTAATTTTTTTATAATTCTAAATCTATCACTACAATCATGGTAAACTTATTAGTATAAATAAAGTTCTATATTTTCACATTCAGACTTTGTAAACTATTAAGCTCCGGGACACACCTTTCTTTGTATATTGTCTAAAATAACAATTAAACCTATAGGGTCTTGTATATTTAATCATACTAGAGTCAAACAATGACTTTAAGTCTCCCAAATTCTCCGAAAGGGTACAATATTTTTTTGTATTATGTTAGAGTTAGCCAATGTTGACTTCATCTCACCAAGAATGGACCACCTCATATACACTGCAAAGAAATGCTGTAGTCTTACATTCTATATCATTCAAATGTGAATATGGTATGTGAATATGGGGTTTGCTCCAGCCATTACAAATCACAGAATACATTGAGATACTGAAAATAATAAATATCACAACATCATCTCATATCTGCCTCACATCTGCCTCCAGAATCATCAACATACCTCATATTTGCAAGCTGTATATACATAAACCACTTACTAGATTTTCATGAATGAGTCATAGTAATATTCAGTCTAGTAATATTCGGTCATAGTAACATTCAGTCATAGTAATATTCAGTCTATGATTACATGAACACAGTTGAGCATGGACTGCCAGGATTTACATTTAGATAAGAATATGAACCAGAGAAAAAAACACTCTTTTTATACATGTGTTTAACATAATTTTCCTGTGTATAGTCAAAGAAACAATTTATATCAGATGATTAAGTATTAATATTGAATGCATAACGAAATAACAAAGTATAAATATCCTACCTGAATATCTTTATATTTGTCTCGTAAGTCCAAGAGCCGATGATAAGCTTTAATGGCTTCTGAAAATTCCCCAACATCAATGCTAGTGAGAATGTAGTTTTCCCAGATCTGCCAGTGTTCATAGTTGCATTTGAGAGCTTCTTGTAAAGTTCTGAAAGCTTTTACTCTATTGAAAGTCACATTTTAAAGAAAATAATAATGAAAAACCATAGATCAGTAAATCATAGCTAAATGCATAAAATGCTAATGTAGATTTTCTGTGAGTCCTTAATTTTTCATGTTAATAAATAGAATTAGAAACCCAAACAATACCAAGACAAATTTCCCTGCAAAGTTTTTAAAATTTTTTAAAATTTAAAGGGAGCAGGAAACTGCAAAACAAAAATAACTAGAAATGAAAAAGAACAGGAATATGAGAATAAAAACCACTGGAAAGTTTGAAATTGAAAGACATTAAAAATTTTTAAATCTTAACATGTAACAAATGCTACACTGCACATAGAGAACAAATGAACTAAAAGAAAATAGGTGAGGAATTCACACAGTATTCATATTTTAAATAAAAAAATAATAGCGAAGAAAGAATGAGAGGTGAGATTTAAACATGCAATTCACAGGCATTCCACAGTAAGCAAATGCAAAAAATGGCAGGACACTGTATTTGAACAGACAATAGCATTTTCCAGAACTGAACAAAAATCTAACTTCTATGATGAAAGTGTATTTTGCTTACTATTATAAGATTAACCAACACCTAGACATATTGTGTGAAATAGAATATAAAGATAATCCTGGGCCTCCCCGGTGGCGCAGTGGTTGAGCGCTGGGTTGTGAAGCTGCCCGCAGCCTCTGCAGCACCTGTTGGATCCCCGGCCACTGGGGGAGGGTCCCACATGGCGCGCAGACCTCTCCTGCTGTCCACTGCTCCCCTCAGCAGTGTATTTCAGTCAGTCTGCCTGTTCTGGTCTCCGCTCTGGCTCTGGAGAATTCTCTCACCCTCCCACGCTTCTGACTGTACCCAGTGCTTGCATAAATAAACAAATAAATAAATCTTTAAAAAAAAAAGATAATCCTAAAACTTACCACAGAATAACTAGAGGACAGCAGATATTTCATTGGCAATAAAAGACACAGCAGAAGACAATAGACTCACCTTTAAAATGATGAGTAAAAATAACTGTCAGCCTAAAATTTTATAGCCAGCTAAATTTAACACTCAAGAATAAATTCAAAAGCAAACATTTTCAGGAGTATGAAGTATAAAAAAATTTGCTACTTACTAGTAACCCTTATCTAGAGGAACTACTAAGGGATTTCCTCTTACAAAAATAAAAGAGAAGTTAAAGAGAAGGAAAGGGATAAATAAAATGGCTAGGGAGCAAAAATTACTTTATTTGTAGTGGTTGTTTTTGTTTATGTATTTGTTTTAAGTGAAGCCAAAAAGCCAATAAATTCTCTGCAATTAAAAAATATATATACACACCTATACACATATTCCTGGAAACTTAAAAATATACTTCTAAAAAAAGGAAGACGAAAATAATCAAGCTAACAAAATATAAAGAAAGAAATGATCAACAAAATGAAAACCTGGGTATTTGAGGGGAAAAAAAATAAAACAAATGCCTAACAAAATTCCATTTAGAATTCTTAAAAGTATAAATAAAACTAGTAATTTTTGTACATCCTAGAAGAAAGCTATAAATGAATTACACAAAAGGAGTTTAGGAAATAGAGCCACAAAATTTTTGCAATGAATTCTCCTTTACAAGGAGTTTCAATTCACAAATCACTTTCTAAGCCCACAACAGCAGTGACACTACACTGTAAAAGTCACAGAGAAAAAGAAAAAACTTCCCAAGGGACAAGTGGGGAAACAATGCCTAGGGGATTCAGATGAAACAGAGATAAAAGTACTTTAGGGAAGAACCTTGTGATGATAAAGGGATATACAGAGAGTTTAAAGAGTGAGCTTAAGGCCTGGACAGGATTCTTACAGAGGAACAGCAATTATTTAACCCTAAAGTAAAAATCTCAAGAGTCAAAAAAAAGCAATGTCTAAAACAGTGGGAAAGAAAGGAAAGAGTAAAAAGGCAAGCAAAAAGGAGTAATTTATCTTTGACCTTACAGCTTTGCCTTTGCACAAAAACCTATTCATGGTGCTACAGGACGACAAGAAAGTATTAACAGAAATTGAGGAGTAATGTGAAAGAACCCCTAAGGTAGAAAGCAGAATACTTAGGATTAATGGCCTTGAAGACAAGGCAGAGTATCAAGAGACCCTCACTATGTACAAGTTATCAGTGTTACTAGAAAAACTCACTGAGATCATTCCACAACTATGACAGGGATTTCCCTCACCCCTTGCTTTAAACTAAAGGGGTCTCTAGGGTGTTTTCACACAATCAGTTCCAATCAAGAACATAATATTATTTTCTGAAGAGAATGGTAGAACAAACAGTACTTTATTTATGTACATTGTCAACCCAGGGCAGTGGAAACATCTCACAATCTCAACGTAATATGTATTTAATGATATCTGCAGAAATATCTTGTGAATCCGCAAAGAAAAATTAAATTAAGTTTGAAAATAAAGTAAAGCAGAAATGGAAATACAGGCATTTTAATTAATTTATTAAAACTCCAGCAACAACAATCATGGTCTCTGCCCTTTCCTTCACTTTCTGCAGTCAGTAAGTGCAGTTGCTTGTCTCAAAGTGCTTGGCATTTGCCCCTTCTTTTTCCACTAGCTATCTCCTCACTGGCTTGTTACAACAGCTATCTCCTAACTGGTTTACCAGCCTCCAGTTTCCTCTCTAGACTGTCTCATGTACTGCCTCTGAATAAATCTTCCCCAAAAGCTTCTTTCTTCATCATTACCTCACTGAAACCTCTTACTTCCTATTGCCAACAAGATTGTCTCAACTTGTTAGTTAGATCATCAGAGCACAGTGCACTGACCTTTCCAACCTTGCCCCTCACTGTAGATCTCACTACAGTTAGAGTCGGGTTATTTTATTTCCTATCTCCTAACGTGCTGTCTTCATTCCTGTCACTCTGCATACGGTTGCTTTCCTCTTGCCTGTTTCCTCTGTGCTCTCTAGCCCTCCTTCAAATTTTAGTCCAGCATCTTCTATAAAGGTTTCTGAACCACAGTTAAACATCAGAGATTCTCTCTTCTGAGATTCACTGGTAAAGCGTAAATGCTTTCTACCTAATACTTAATTACTATTACTAGAACCCTCGTTGTTTTTCTCACTTGATAGTCACTACAGACTACTTATGTTGCTAATTAATTTTAAAAATATGGCATAATATTTTATTTCTTAAACTTACACACCCTAAAGACAATGGTTCATATTTCATTTCTCAATAATGTCTCACACAGAGGAAGTAAACCAGTAAGAATCTATCAAATGAGTTGACCAACATATAATGAAATTGAGAAATAAAAGTTTGATATCAGACAGTTCAAATAATATTCCTTTATTACATATTAAACATTTTAAAGCTACAAAATACATTTAGAATTCAAATGTGTATATGAAGTCAATCTAACTCAAAAGATATGAGTGGGCAAGGAAAGAAGAAAGAGAAAGACACAATGATTCAGGATCAGTTGAAGAAAACTGTGTTCACTTAATTTGAAAGCAAAGTTCTTTGTATTTTCTGATGTACTTACTTTTGTTTTAATCGTATATAGGAAGTTGATAAGTTGTTCCAAGCTTCAGCATTCTGAAATGATCAAGAACCCAGTTACAGTTACAGATTCTCACATAACATAATGACTGCAACCAAAAATACAACATATTTTCCTATTCAGAGATGTACCCTTATATAATCACAATTTTCAATGAGGTATGTTGAAGGGTATATGAGAAAATTAAACTTCATTTCTATAATTTAGAACTAAAAAGTCACAAATGTAGTCAACAAAATGATATGGGTATTATAGTACTAATTTAGAATTAAATTAAGATTTGACTTTCAAATTTAGAATCACAAAATAGTTGAACTACTTCCAATATAATTTATGCAACATGTACATTATAAATCCAAGGCAATGCAAAATATTGCTTTTCCTATCTTAAAAGATTTTGTTATTCCACCATCATTATTTATCAGATAGGAGAATAAAGGAGTATGTGTTCTCCAGTGTTATTCGTCAATATTTCATCAATCAAACATATTCCTCTATGCAAAGTCTATATAAATAAATCAGTCTCTATATAAACCAAATATAACCAAAGTCTCCATATAGATGTTGATTCTGATAAGAACTTTATGAATTATGTATATTCTTCTTTGTTCCATTTCTTAATAAAATTTAGAGTATATAGTTGTCAAGTTCCATACAAATGATTTAAAAATTAAGTAGCAATAGACTTCTGCTTGCAGGCATAAAATTAGTACAAGACTAGTCTTATCACCATAACAAGTTACAAACTGAGAAAAAAATTAGCGATAGGAGCATAGAATTGTGATCTTTGAGTGGATGGCAATAGCTAAGGCGTCTCAACAACCAAAGTGGCACTTTCAGGGCTGCCGCCTGGAGAGTGGGAACCAAACAAAGCAAAGTAGTCTTACTGAGATGAAGAAAAAGAGATCAGAGTGTAGGCCTGAAAAGGTTGCTGGAATTTGTAGAGCAAAATATTAGGGAAGAGAGACCTACACAGAGAATAAACCCCAGAAATCTCAATAAGCATCTCCTTGAGTCCTTGACTAAGCTAACTCATGTGCAGGGCAAAACATTGTCAGATTGACAGAAAGCTGGAAGCTGAATGGAGATTCAGGAGGTCACAAGTTCCAAGCAACCAGAATTAAGAGTTCCTGTTAATCCTCAATGGCATTAATAAGTTTAAACACCAAAAGATTATATCTTAATTAAAAAAAATTAAAATACTATGAGCAATCGTATACTAACAAATAAGACAACCTAGATGAAATGGACAAATTTCTAGACAGACAGAAACTCTCAAAAGTGATACCAATAAGAAATAGAAACTCTGAACAGACCTAGAGTTAGAAAAGAGAATGAACAAGTAATCAAAAACCTTCCCACAAAGAAATCCCCAGGACCAGAAGCTTTCACTGATAGATTCTACAAAATGTTTAATGCAGAATTAACACCAATCCTTTACAAACTCTTACAACTATTACTCTGAAACCAAACTCAAACAAAGACATAATAAGAAAGAAAACAGATCAATATCACTTATGAATACAGACACAAAATACTCAATAAAATACTAGCAAATGAAATCTTGCAGCATATTAACAGAATTATATAATATGATCAAGTGGGATTTATGCCAGCAATGCAGGCTTGGTTCAATAACCAAAAATCATTACATGTAATAAATTACATTAATAGAATAAAAGGATGGAGGAGAACTACATAATCTCTCAACAAAGAAAAAGCATTTGACAAAATCCAATACCCTCTGCTCAACAAAACCTTCAGTAAACAAGTGGCATAAAGATAGACACACAGATCAATGAAATCAAATTAAGGGTCCAAAAATAAACTCTTACATTTAGTTAATTGGCTTTTGCTCAGGATAACAAAATCAATGAGGAAAGGAGTCTTCAGACAATTATTCTGGAAAAACTGCATATCCACATGTAAAAGAATAAAGTTGGGGGCCTCCCCTGGTGGTGCAATAGTTGAGTGCTGGGCTGCAAAGCTGCCCGCAGCCTCTGCAGCGCCGGTTCAATCCCCGGCCACCGGCAAGGGTCCCACATGGCACGACAGACCTCTCCTGCCGTGCCCGCTGCTCCCCTCAGCAGTATATTTCGTCACTCTGCCTGTTCTGTTCCCCCGCTCTGGCTCTGGTGAATTCGCTCACCCTCCCACGCTTCTAATTGTACCCAGTGCTTGTATAAACAAATAAATAAATCTTAAAAAAAAAAAAAAAAGAATAAAGTTGGGCTCTTTCCTCACACTGTACATAAGAAATTAACTTAAAAGGCCCTTGAACCCCTTGAATCTAAATGTAAGAACTAGAACAAAGAAACTTTTGAAGAAAAGATAAGGGATAAAAATCTTCACAGCCTTGGATTTGACAATAGATTCTTAGATATGACACTGACAACAGAAAAAACAGGTAAGTTGGACTTCATCAACATTAAAAAGTACCTCAAAATACATGATCAAGAATGTGGAAAGCTACTTAGAGAATAAGGGAAATATCTGACAAGGGTCTTTAAACTAGGATAAAGAATTCTTACTTCAACAACAAAAATACAAAAAATAATTTATTTTTTTTTTTTTTTTTTTTTTTTGGAGAAGCTGTTTCTTTTATTTTTTTTTTTTTTTTTTTTTTTTTTATAAATTTTATTGTTATATTCCCCATACAATTGCAGCCCCCCATTCTGACCCCAATCCCTCCCCTCCCGCCCCCGTCCCCCTAAAAGTGTCTCTGGTTCATAGTTTTTTGTTGATTTTGATTTTCACTTTCTTATAGTTTTTCATTTTCCTGGTCCATTATTTAAGTTTTCTAGATTCCTGCTATGAGTGAGACCATCCGGTATTTTTCTTTTTCTTTTTGGCTTATTTCGCTGAGCATGATCCCTTCCAGCGCCATCCATGTTGCAGCAAATTGCATGTGTTTATCTTTACAAAAAATAATTTAAAAATGAACAAAGGGTGTAATAAACATTTCTCCTAAGATGACTCACAAATGGCCAATAAGCACATGAAAATATGTTCAACATCATTAGCCATCAAGGAAATGCAAATTGAAACCATGAGATACCACCCAACATAATCGCTATAATCAAAACCAGATAATAACAAATATGGACAAGTATGTGAGAAATAGAAACCCTCATACATTAGTGGGAATGTAAATGGTGCTTTAGAAAATAGTCTGGCAGTTTCTCAAATTTTGAACATAGAACATATGAACCAATAACTCTACTTCCAGTTATATACCAAACATAAATGGAAATATATGTGCACATAAAAGAAATTTGTAAATGAAATGAATGTTCAAAGCAGTGTGATTCATAATAGCCTAAAATTGGAAACAATCTAATTGTCCCTCAAGTGATGGATGGATAAATAATGTGAATTGACCAAACAAGGGAATGTTATATGCCAAAGAAAGTGTTGAATAACAAAGTACTGATAATACATGCTACAACATGGATGAACCAAGGAAACATTAATTTAAGTGAAAGAAGCCAACTACAAAAAACACATACTGTATGATTCTATTTCTATGAAATAGAATAGGCAAATCTACAGAGACAGAGAGAACATCTGTGGTCACTGGCTTGGGGTGAGGAGTAGAGAGTGACTGCTCATGGGTACAGGGGTTTCTTCTGATGATAACGAAAATGTACTACAATTGTTTATGATGACAGTTGCAAATTTTGAATATACTGTCACTTTAAACAGATGAACTATATGGTACCTGAATTATTTAACATCTCAGAAAAGCTGTTAAGTATAAAAAGACTATACACTAGAAGACCTTCCTAATAATGCAATTAACAAGGGCAGCACATGTTAGTGATAACAAAATATATGTGAGAACCTGTTACATACTTCAGTGAAGTGAATTGTTAACCATAACACTTTCATCAAGATTATTTTCTACATGGAACCATGAATAACGTAGCTACTAGAAGAAAGGCTTATTTCTAGATTTATGAATCATACACTAAGATGTGACCTTCCATCAAAGGGATACTTTCCTCCAACACAAAAATAACAGCTGTTCCTTCTTTTTAACATAAAATAGAAAATTTATATTTTTAATATTTTGCCTTCTATTTCTCTCTTTTTATTGCAATAAGAACAGTTAACATAGGGGCCTCCCCAGTGGCACAGTGGGTTGAACACAGTACTGTGAAGCTGTCTGCTGCCTCTGCAGCATAGGTTCAATTCCCGGCCAGCTAGGTCGATTCCCACATGGCATGGCAGACCTCTCCAGTCTTGCCTGCTGCTCCCCTCAGCAGCGCTTTTGGTCCGTCTGCCTGTTCTGTTGCCTGCTGTTTCTCTGGTGAATCCTCTCTCCTCCCGCACAGTTGGCCTGTACCCCAGCTATTGTATAAATTAAAAAAAAAAAATTAAAAAAAAAAAAGCACTCCTTTAAAAACAAAAAAAGAAAAGTTAACGTAAGTGCTACTCTTTTTGCAAAGTTTTAAATGCACAATATAGAATTGTGACTATACATACAATGCTATTCAGCAGCTCTCTAGAACTTACTCATCTTGCCTAACTGAAACTATATGCTCATACAAATTGCTATTCTGGACTACAGTACAATTTAAATAACTTAAGAGAATGTTAAAGAAATGGAATAAAAGGAAAGCCAAACAAACTTACGTCGGGTTCTAGCGTTACACAACGCTGAAACGCCTTCGCTGAACCTCCATAGTCTTCCAAGGCTAAATAGGCACAGCCGAGAGAAAACCACACCCCGAGCTGCAAAAAAACAAAGTCAAAGTCATTCACACAAAGACATTTACAGGATGTCATATAAACTTCACTTAAGGCACTAACAAACACACTACTATAAAGAATCCACAGCTATAGAATAAATATGTGCCTTACATTTTAGATTAGTTTAAATACAGGCAATTTAACAATGAAGATAAATTTTTCCATGCGATTTTCAAAGCTGAACATTAATTTTCAAATTACACTGAAAGCACATGTACTATCAATGTATATTTTTTGCTGAGGAAAAACAAAGTCTTCATATTAACCAAACTCCATGAATACAATGGGGAGTTCCATTTATAAGCCCAGATATAATAACCTGGAATTACTCTAACATTTTTACTAAAAAGCATCAGCTATGTAAAAGCAGTCATGTGCTGCATAATCATGTTTCAGAAGACGGCAGAGCACAAGTAACAGTGGTCCCTATAAACAGCCTTGGTGTGCAGTGGGTTGTACCATCCAGGTTTGTGTAATTATACCCTATGACATCCACACAAGACAGAATCACCCAATGATTGCATATAAAATATCAGCAGACTCAGAGCTGAAGAATACATCATCAACTGAAAAGAACTTCTATTTTCACCTTCAAGTTAGGTCACAAATCTAACCAAGAGTCAAATGGCCCTAACATGTGTCTGTTTAGGCTTTCATGAAATAATTTAGAAAAATAGGTAGACTCAGAATTCAGATTATTAAACAGTCATTCAAAATGGAACTCTATAAACAGAAATTTTAGAACAGGTTAACTGAGAAGAAGCCATTGAAATTACAAGAAAATTCTTTATATCACAGGGTTTCCTTCAAATTCAATAGCTTTCATCAAAAGGAAGATAAAACTGATTTTAAAATTTCAAAGAAAGTCATCAGAAATGCAACGATCACAAGTCAGGCTTGCTTTCCTTGTTTTGAGATAGCCAGTGGGCCGGCAGGAGAAGGCAGCTACTTTCTTTCTTACTGCCAACACAAAGTGAGCAGTGGACTAAGCACTTCAGAGTGGGAAAGGAAATGAGGTGCTCTGTTACCTGTCCACAGTCTTTTGCAAGGCAGGGAGGAGGCTGCTTCTACCTCTCTCCTCCCCTAGCCATTCCCACAAAACTCTCTTCATATGGCTAGTAGGAGCCAGAGAGTTCTTTAAAAAGATAAAGAGGTTTACTCCAAAATTAGAGATAAGCCTTAAGAAAGCAAACTTCCTTGGAAATTTAACACTTTGCCTTGAAGTCACAGAAGGCAATAAGTAATTGTTGCTGGAGACTGGAGAATTTTGGTAGACAAACAGGTAATAGGTGAAAAGTGATTCAGAATGTGTGTTTGGTGGTGGTAGAAGCAGAGTATTAGATTGAAATAAAAAGTTAGGAGTCACTTTTCTGACTTGCAGAAACTTGCACATGATCTCATGAAGGTGTGCTTTCGTTTGGCCCTATACAGAATCAAGAGTTCCGTGAACCAAGCCACGCTCACTAAATATGATACAATATGAGAGAACCCAGAAGTCCAATGCTAATTTACAAAACAAGCTCTCTAACTTGGACCATGTTAAAATCTATTTCACTACCATTTAACAGCTCTGAAACAGATGCAATTTAAATCAAGAGGTTGTCAGCTTTTTATTGGCAGCATTTTCTTTTCTAACAAAAGTGCTCAAAGTAAATATGTCTCTTACAACTGACGGCATTTTAGATTCAATGAGTTTACTTGGCAGGAGGGAATCTCATTCTTGGACTAACTCAAGAACAATGACAACTGCCCTCAAGGATCTTCAAGTTTGCACCCTGCAGCTTTCAGCAAAGAACAAAGGTTCCCACAATATTATTTTACATGTGTTGTTCTAAAAATCAGCCAACGAAAGATGTAAATAAAGAACTTTGTTTTTTCATCCACCTGAAAAGACAAAAGTGACAAATATCCAAAATTAGTAATGATGTAACTCTAAAACAAGCTGATGAGATTACTAATTAGTTTTAAGTTTCTGAAATAAGTAGTGTTTTGTAACCAGGATCTTCAAACCAAAATAAGCTTAATAAAAATCAGGCAGATGACTTAATTTAATATATAGAATTATGGCTCTCTCTTTTTCCACTCTTAGTCACTTGTTTTAATTTACATTTCAAGGGAAAACTTTAATAATTGTTTTAGTAATTTACATGTTTTAGTAAGTGTAAATTAAATTATTAAATATTATTAACAATTGTTTTAATAATTACTGTTTTAATAATTTACATGTCAAGGGAAATTCAAAGATTATTAACTGCTAGATTGTTGCCTGCTGGTAAGATATAATTACGAAGAGATGACTTTTGCACATACTCTATTCTTTGAAATCATTAAATTGCTTAAAAAAAAAAATCCAAACCCTAGCATCTTCTAATTGCTTGTGGCTAGCCCATTAAAGCAAAAACAGTGGTCATAAAATAGAAAAGCAAATTCAATGGAAGTCTTAAAGAAAAAAAAAAACTTCTGGTGTAATTCTCCAAATTAGAGTGTTATATGTTTGAGCACCAAAGACCTCCACCTTCTAGTCCAACGGTATCAGACAGGAAACAATGCTACCTTATGACATTTTCTAGCAGCCACATTTTAAAAAACAAAAAGGAATGGGTGATACTGATTTTAATAACATTTTATTTAACTCTACATATCCAAAATACTCTCATGTCAACATATCATCAATATACAAAACCATAGAGGTATTTTATGTTCTCTTTTTCATGGCAAGTCTTTGAAATCTGATGTGTATCCAGAACTTCGAGCACGTCTCAATTCTGACCAGCCACATTTCAACCGCTCAACCGCCACATGTGGTCAGCGGCTGGCGTGGCAACATCATCTGACATTATTCTCTGAAACACTGACATAGACCCTGGCATCCTTTGCATCTCTTTTCATTTTCTCCAATAAAAAACAAGCTCCCCTGGCTGAGTCTCTTTCTGGGGCCCCGTCTTTTACGTGCCACAGTCACTTCTGTTCCACTCTATTCAACAGCGACCAGAATAACTGGCACTCGATGAGCATCTACTCTGCGCCAGCACTGACACCATGAGTCTTCGGGTTTTACCTCATTTATTCCTCACAACACAGCCAGGGAAGGCAGTAAGCGTTACCCTCACCAGAGCGCTGAGGATGGGTCAGGCAGGGGTAGAGAAGAGATGAGCTCAGTAAGTGTGACTGCAGAACCCACATCTTTTCCATGGGTCCACACTGTCCTCACTATACCACTGTGCCCACACACAGCTGTGATTTTTAGCAATACAACCCTAGCACTGATAAAGAGAGAGGGAAAAAAATGTGCACTTAACATGTGCTAGGAAAACCCAGGAGGTCAATATTTTAAGAAACAGCATATCTATTTCCCCAACTAAAGGCTCTCTTGATTAGGCAGGCAAGTAGGCAAAGATGAAGCAGAAGAAAGGTTAGTAGGAAGAGCTGAAAGGAAAACCTCTTATTAAAGAAAGGGTCTGGGCAAGAATACAGTGAAATAATCATGTGATAAAGTTCTGATTAAGATTTCTGTAGAGATTATTCCGGGGAAAACTGTAAAGATAGGCTGGCTATAGAGAAGGCAGCAATCATTAGACTGACAGTCTAGCTTTGCCTCTAAGGAAGCCATAGGAAACACAAAACAAGTCAACTATTTATTTGGAGTGTGATGATTTATGTACTTAAAGGATAGTTTCAAATTACTTAAAAAAATAATTAACAAAGAACAAGCGTGATTGGGAACACGGTTCCTGACTTCCTCACAAAGTCCTCTGGAGAAATGGTGTCATGATGAGGAAAGCTAGATGACTGGGATTTAAGAGATTCTGAGTTACTGTATGATCTTGGCCATGTCACTTAGCCCCAGAGGTTCAGTTCTCCACCTGAGGAGGCTGGACTAAGTTAAATTCTAAGATTCCTCAGACCCCAAGGTGACAAGGTTCAAAGGTACATTAGTGCCACCTAGTGGCAAAACAAATACACTGATAACAGGATAAAAACTGGCAGGTTCAAAAAGAGGAAGAAAGGAAAAAATTCAATAGACACTTAAGGAGTCCATCATTCAAAAGAGGCTGAGAGGAAAACCAGACCTCAAGAAAGGTACCTAAAACCACACACAATGATTCCTGGTTCTTGGTGTACAGTATGTGTGATGAAGATAGTAACTTGGCACTTACTAAACTCAATAATTAAAACAGACATTGAAGAGTTTGCTAACTCTAAGAGCTAAGACTAAGAGCCACTAAACGATGGCATGGATTACTTTCATAGTTAAAAGATTACTTTTTACACATGTACTAGGTGCCAGTGCTTATCCATCACAATTTTCTCTCTTAAATTATGAGCCTCCTATTCAAATATCTTTCCTCCTCAAGGAAGAAGAACCTGCAGAATGAAAAATCAGTAGCTTCACACTTTTTGCTAAATTTCTTTTTAGGAACAACTGTGTCTATTTTTTCTAATGTCACATATAATAAAGCTGAACATGCTACAACTGAATCGTAAAGCCAAGCTACACTCCGCATTCTCTCTACATCCCTGACTTATTCCCATGACCCCAAATACAGATAAATTGTTGAATGTGGCTTCATGAAACAGGAAGTGACCCAAGCCAAATCTAAGGGTAGTATCAGTGTTGTCTGCTAGTAGTTTTTCCTAAAGTTATGCCTGGAGTTCCTACTTTTTTTTTAAATGAGCACAACCAACTCTTTCATAACCAAATTTCTCATGTACTAAATTCTAAGTTCCCTTCCCTAGGGAAACACAAGTCTGCTCACTCTCTTCCCGCTCAAGTTTCTTCTAATTTAAAGTTTTCCCTTAAGCTACATGATCAAGTAAACTTTACACACACTATTTGCCTTTTATTAGATAGACTATTAATTGTTGAATACCTGCCCCTTCTTCCTGTCCTGGATTTGGTTATCACTCATTCTTATATTTGCCCTTCTTTCCAGAGAATTCACATGGGAAGTAATACAGGGGTATTACAGATATGGGGGCAGCAAAGATTTTTTACCACCATTACTGTTAAACTGCAATAAGCAGGACAGAAAAATGGCGATGTGTAACACCTATTACTGTGAACTTACTATGGGCCAGGAAAATGTCATACAGCTTACAGATATATTGGCTCTAATTTTTTCAGCAGCTAATTGTGATAGGATTATCATCTCCAATTTACAAATGAGGAAACTGAAGCTCAGAAGGATGAGGATTCTTCTATGTTGTGCGCCTTGGGGTTACTGGGATCCAGATCAGGTCTACGGCAACAGAACTTTTGCCCTCCCACTCCACTGCAGCCACAGCTACAGCCCAGATGTTATCACAGTGTTCACATTTCTTGGCACTTATGCAAGTTAAACCTTAGGAGTTTCATTTTTCATTGCTTACCAATATGAAAAAGAAAGAACAAAAAGGAAAGAATCTCTTTTTTCTCTACATATTATCCACATATGTTCATTCTGTCTTCTCCATTGGAATGTAAGCGCCAATATCCTTGAGTCTTCCCACCAGCTAATACAAGTTCACAACAGAAACTCTGGAACTCAGTTTCAAAGAGAAACACTTGCTTCTTTCAAAAAATAAAATGAAGGAGAACGTTAAACCCTACAAGTCAAGGAAGAATACAAGTTCCTGGATAATTAACAATCATAATAGAGTACTATACCCTAGAAACTTTGGTCTTATGTATAGAATGGGCTTATGTATAGAAAGCACTACCTCAGTTCCCCTAAAATTCCCTGTTCTGGCAGACTCACTTGCTGTCATGTGCTGAACTGTCCCCTATCATGTTACAACTTCACTTTGCTCCAGATGAAAGCTCCTGTGATTCTTTATTAAACGAAGAAGAAAGTTCAAAACTGATAGTCTGGTATTCAATATTTTCCATAACTTCATACCTTGACCTCAATCAAATCCACCATTCCTTCCTAATATAAGACACTGTCCTCCAGAGGCAAAACAATGAAGAGGTTAAAAGTGCTCTAGAACCAGAAAGCCAGCTTAACCCATCAGAAACTATGGGATCTGCTGAAAATTATTTTACCCTCTTTTCCCTCATTTGTGAAATGAAGGTGAAAACGTTGTGCTGAGGACTAAAAATTTTTGTAAAATAAAGAGAACAATACCTGGGGCCTAGTGAATGTTAGCTCATATTACTATGACTATTGTTTCTGCTGCTGCTACTACCACTACTAATAATACTATTATTATTATTATAGCTGAATAAAAGAATAAACAGTCAAAAGCTATAATTATCAAGAAACCTTTGCTTGCAATACTACTGGTTTCTGCTTCTGCCAGACTCCGTTCCCAAAACCTCAAGTCTTTCAATTTTTGCCTCCTTCCAAATCTCAACCATTCTTTCTAGTTCACACCAACACTCACTTCTCCTTCAAGCCCTTTCTAACCATTCAGTCTCATTCATAAGGCCATCACTGCATATCGAAGCATGTTGTCTTTTTACCCTGATGCTTGAGTACATAGCCAAATTATTTCTTTCTCTCCCTCCATTTAATCCATATAAAACACAGGGCAAGGGGTCATGTCTTGTCATAAGTCTATTCTATTCTCTCAGTTCACAAAGAAGTCACACTTATATTCTAACTTAGAATGTAGAAGTTAATAAACAGAAATTATTCTTCTAATACTAATGGTCTCATCTTTCTTCCAGTTTCAGTACAAATATTCCTGTTTCCTGAGCAAAAACCCTCCTTTCTTCTCCTTATTCTACTCTTCTCCTAAACAATACCCCCAAGTTATCTTCCCCTTCATCCACTGGACTCATTCTCCCCTTTAACCACCGAAGCCCTTCATTTCTGCACATTCCAACCATATAAAGGTCTCCAGTTATCTTGAAAAGTGTTGACTCTTCTTCCCTGAAGAACTATAGTTCACACTGTTGTTCTCATCTTTTTGACATGCTCCTAAACCAGTCTATTGGGGTTATATCCATTTCCTCACCTGTTACTTTTGCTTTAACCTCCTGAAGTTGGTTTTGAGGGTCATGAGTGAGCTCCAATGGCCTCTTTTTAGTCCTCCTTTGGCTTTATCACTAGCTGTGACATTACTGACACCTATTCTTCCTTCTTCCCCTCTCCTAAGGGGAAGTTTCCATGGATCCCTTCTTTGGGTTTCCTTCTACCCCTCTCCTAAGACTTGGATATATTTTGTTTGAAATATATTTACTGGTGCCATTTCTCCACCTTCCACCAACTGCTGGAGATGTACAAAGTTCAGGACTTGGCCTGATGTTCTCTTGTGGCCTCACCTTCAGTTCAGAGAAGCACCAACCTGCTTCTGCTCTGCCCTCACTACTGGGTTTCAGGCTCTTATGTCCAAAGGATCCTACACTGATATGGAACAATCTCCTCATCTTCAACACTCAAACTCACACCATTTTCTTCTGCAAAAGATATTTTCCCTTCCCCCTGAATTTTCTGTATCTATCAATGAGACATTTTCTTTTTTAATTATGACAACTCAGAATATTTGCCCCCTCTCTGATTCCAAGTTCTTCTTCAATCCTGCCAGTCCAAAGAGTTAAGTCTCAAAAAATTTCCCTTTGTAGTGAAGTTCCACCTACTCCATCTTTGCATCTTCACTGCTAAACCCACTGATCACTCCTCCATGACATTCATTGTATTTAAACTCCTTATAATACCACTTTTGTCATATCACTCTTTTCTTCAAAAGCATCACAGATTTCCATGTCTACTAGAGTTAGATACTTCTGAAAAAGGGCATTTTAGGCCCTTCACAAGCTTGTTCTAGCAATGTCATTTCCCAACAGAAATTCTCCGTTCTCTGCTGATAGGTTGACACAGCCCAGTTCGTTTCCACATCTGTGTCTGGTACACAGCAGATACTTAGTAATGCTTAGTTAAGCAACCACATATTGTAGTGTTCAAACGACTTCATTTTGGAAAGTGAAACAGGGCATTAAAAATTAAAATTACATGACTTTTAAAAAAATCTCATTTATTGGCCAACAAATTGTACTCAGAGTTGATCAAAAATTGGTTTATTCTATCAGGGGACCTATCAGATCATTCTATACAAAAACCATTTTCAAAAGTAAAATTATTTATCAAAAAAATTTTAAACTGTTCAAATGCTGCTTATCTGGACATTTGAAAAGAAAAGGAACATTAATCAAGCTATACATTTATTTCCATGTTTCTATAGTATGTTACAGATAAAAATTACTTCAATTTTTCTTAGTAGATACTAATAATTTAATCAGTTCCTTAGTAATATCAAATGTTAATATATAACAGATAATTAACTGATAAATTTATTTTTTCAACATGATTTTAGTACTTTATATTTTTTCATAAATCATAAAAAAAGTTGTTCTTTATTGTTATCAAATTTATAGTTAATACATTTTAAATTCTGGGGACATTTCATTGACTCTTCTCTGTAGGTCATAATAATTTTAGTTGAGGAAACAGTCCTTCTAAATGTACTGAGCAAAAAATTAAAAATAAAACTCTATATGATGCAGCAATCCTACCTCTGGATACATAAAGGAAGAAAATGAAATTATCTCAAAGATGTATCCGCATCTTCATGTTCGCTGCAGCATTATTTACAATCACTAAGACATGCAAATAACCTAAGTGCCCATTATGGATGAATGGATAAAGAAAATGTAGTGTGTGTATACACACAAATGTTATTTGGCCATTAAAAAGGAGGAAATCCTGCCTTTTGTAACAACATATGTGGACTAAGGCCATTACAAAAGTAAAGTCAAGCCAGAGAAAGACAAACACTATTATGTTCTCACTTATATGTATACAAAATCTAAAAAAGCTAAACTCATAGAAATAGAATGTTACTTATCAGAGTTTTGGGGGTGGGGTAAATGGGGAGATGTTAGTCAAAGAGTATAAATTTCTAGTAATAAATGAATAAGTTCTAGGGATCTAAGACACAGCATGGTAAGTATAGCTAATAATACTACATTATATACTTGAAAGTTGCTAAAAGAGTAAATTTAAATACTGAAATAGTTTAAAATGAAATGAGTCAATGTATTGAGTTGCTTCAAAATAATACAGGGTGGAGTGGAAACAGAAGAAACAAGATTGGCCATGAGGTAGTAGCCAGTGAGGTTAGGTGATGGGCCATGGGAAGGAACTCATTATTCTGATCTTTCTGTTACTAAACATTTTATATACTTGAATTTTTCATAATAAAAGGTTACAAAGAAAACATTCCTCCTAGGTAGATGCTATTGGCTGACCTGTGTCCACCCAAAATTCATGTTGAATCCCCGCTCCCCAAAGTGCCTAATAGGGCTTTCATGGAAACAGTGAAGATTAAATGAGGCCAAATCCAAAAGGACTAGGATCCTTATAAAACGAGGAAAAGAGACCAGAGATCTCTCTCCATGCACACAGACAAAAAGGTCATGTGAGGACACAGTGGAAGGCAGATTTCCCAACCCAGGAAGTGAGGCCTCACCAGAAATCAAGCATGAACGCATCCTGATTCTGGATTTCTAGCCTCCAGCGCTGTGAGAAAGTAAATTCTATAGTTTAAACCATTCAGTCTGTATTTTGTTAGGGCGGCCCTAGCAGACTAACACAGTAGAGATATCCAAAATGGCAATAATACATTTCAAATCAAATCCTGGACATCATTTGAATGCTTATTATTCCACCTTAGGATAAATTCCAATGTATGCCTGGTTGAAAGTATTGCTTTCAATAATTACAGCCTGCTAAAATCTCTATAAGCTAAAGTTTCTTAGAACTCCATTAAATTAAAATACATAAAAGATTTCCTCCTGGTTTTTAATACAAAGTAGCTAAAATGCAACGGGCTCCTTTTTTTTTTTTAAAGATTTATTTTTTATTTATACAAGTGCTGGGGTACAGGCCAGATGTGAGGGAAGGTGAAAGGATTCACCAGAGACAGAGTGGGGAACTGAACAGGCAGATCTACTGAAAATACACTGCTGAGGGGAGCAGCGGGCAAGATAGGAGAGGTCTGCCACACCATGTGGGAATCTCGCCAGCCAGCCAGGATCAAACCTGCACTGCAGAGGCTGCAAACAGCTTCACAGTGCCGCGCTCAACCACCTGCACCACCAGGGAGGCCCAATGGGCTGCTTTTTAAAAAAAAAGTTCAACATCATTGAAGGACACTTTGAGGGACAAATGATTTATGAAAAGGTTCTTCAAAAACTCAAAAAATATTTTTTTAAAGTTTAGTGATGGGGTGCTCGCTTCGGCAGCACATATACTAAAGTTTAGTGATGGGCAGCAAACAGAGAAAGTATTCCCTGTTACAGGAATTTTATTTTAATTCAACATCAGACATGTGACAAAAATTTCATAATTCAATTACCCAAACGATATATTTTAAAAAAATTGTAAATGACAACTAGTTTTAATTTCCAGTAGTAGAAACTTATTTGGCCTACCTTAGTCTAGCACTACCACCAACTCTGAGTAAATTTCTGCTCCAAAGGTTTTCTTGATTCAGAAAGAACATTAAATTTACCATGTTGCCATGTTCTACCAAAAGTACAAAAATACTTTTATATCTTCAATGTTTAAGTTTTTAACTAAATTTCTAATAGATTCAGAATGTCAAATGCTTCACTTTTTTTTTAAAAGATTTATTTATTTATAAAAGAAGCGGGGTACAGGCCAGATGTGTGGAAGGGTGAGAGGATTCACCAGAGACAGAGTGGGGAACAGAACAGGCAGACAGACTGAAATACACTGTTGAGGGGAGCATCAGGTGAGACATGAGAGGTCTACTGCACCATGTGGGTTGCTCCACTGCCAGTGGGGAGCGAACCGGAACTGCAGAGGCTAAGGACAGCTTCACAGCACTGTGCTCAACCACCTGCGCCACCAGGGAGGCCCAAATGTTTCACTTTTAATGGAATGCATTTCCAAAAATTTTTATTTTGAATCTACTAATCAGGTAAAAAAAAAAATCAAACCATCATGAGAACTAAATTACTGAATTTTCTATTTGAAGCAATTGACCTGACTTACAGAAAACTGGCAAATCCAGCTGCTAACAACTGCTTCTACTAAAAGAGCTAGCACATTAACGTACATGTGCAAGAAGATGCAGTATAGACAAACCCCCAGCCTAGCTTTGCTCATTTTCATTTGCTCTAATATGAAAACGCACCTCCTACAACCATATATTTTATTTTTTTAAGATTTATTTATTTATGCATATAAGAGCAGGGGTACAGGCCAGAGATCGGGGGGGGGGGGTAAGAGGATTCACCAGAGACAGAGTGGGGAACAGAACAGGCAGACTGACTGAAATGCACTGCTGACGGGAGCAGCAGGGAGACAGGAGAGGTCTGCCTCGCCATATGGGTTGCTCCCTGGCAAGCCAGGGAACGAACTCAAGCAACAGAGGCCACCAATTGCTTCATAGTGCAGTGCTTAACCCCTTGCGCCACCAGGGAGGCCCCGACCATATATTTTAAATTGTCATCTTTGGATACCTGCCTTCTTACAAAAAGCAACTACTAATTTTTTGATGTAGATGTTAAATGCTTCTTCAGGAGACAGTGTCTTCTGGTTTTCACGTGGCCAGTGATATCACTGTGGCCCCTGATGGAGTGAAAATGAAAACTATATATATTTCCAAAAACCAAGTTCTTAATTATCCTTTAAAAACACACTGTTTTGGTATGTTTGCTCTTTGAAAGTGATTGCTGCCATTAAGTATTTATTATAAACTATATAAGAAGCTGATAAGCAATGTAATAGAAAGATGGTGGTACATTTAGGCCACAAAGTAGGTGATTACACCATGACAACAAGAGAATTCAGATGATTCTTTGTGTGCTTTATTTCTGGCAGGAGTACTCTGCTGACACAGCCCTGACATCTACCCTACAATTTGCCACGTTTCCCTATAATCTTGTAAATTGGTAGCCAAGTACTGTCATGCATGGCGCAGGTGCAGTTTGGCAGGAATGTCTGATATATACCAGGGGCTTCTATAGAAAAGGCTTAAGCATTTCCTGCACCACCTTCCCAAATCTGAAGGAGTTGACTGTCCTCAGCCACTCAGAGCAAGCACAGTACATCCTACATCCTGTCCTTGAAAGGGTGTTGCTAGCTAGGTTGCATCTGGAAAGGATTGGGGAAAAAAAAGAGAGGCTATTACTGGTCACCTTTCTATTTGAGCATATTGTCAAGTGGGAGCTCTGTCCACCGTACATGCACTGAACGACTGTGGCAGACGATGAAAGTACAAAGTGGACACGTGGGTATGCATCGCCAATGGCAAGAGAGGCAAAAGCAAAAATAAACAAGGGACTATGTAAAACTAAAATGCTTTTGTACCTCAAAAGAAGCCATCACAAAAACAAAAAGACAACCTATAGACTAGGAGGAGATATTTGCCCATTACATGTCTGACAAGGAATCTCCAAAATACATAAACTGCTCAGTGACAACTTAAAAACAACAAAAAACAAACAACCCAATCAAAAAAATGGACAAAAGAACTAAATACTTATCCAAAAAAGACATTCAGATGGCCTACAGGCACATGAAAAATGTTCAAAACCACTTATTAAAAGGGAAATGCAAATCAAAACTACAATGAGATTATCAAAAAGACTGGAAACAAATGTTGGCCAGGATGTGGAGACAACAGAACACTCACCCATCACTGGTGGGAATGTAATTTGGTGCAATCTCTATGGAAAAAGTATGGAGCTACCTTAAAAATATGAAAATGAAAATACCATATGATCAAGCAATACCACTTCTGGGCATTTACCCAAAGAATATGAAAACTCTAATATGAGAAGATTTATGCACTCCTCTGTTCACGGCAGCAATATCCACAACAGCCAAGACACGGACCAAACTCAGTGCCCAACAACAGATGACTGGATAAAGAAAGTGTGGAATATGTACTCAGTGGAATACTACTCAGCTATTTAAAAAGATGAAATAGTACCTTTGGGACAAAATAGATAGATTTTGAGGTGATTATGCTAAGTAAAGTCAGAAAGTCAAAGAGAGGGCTTCCCCAGCGGCGCAGGAGGTTGAGTGCAGGACTATGAAGCTGTCCGCAGCCTCTATAGCCCGGGTTCAATTCCAGGCCGGCTAGGGAGATTCCACATGGCGAGGCAGACCTCGCCTGTCTCGCCCGCTGCTCCCCTCAGCAATGTCTTTGGTCCGTCTGCCTGTTCTGCTCCCCGCTCTGTCTCTGGTGAATCCTCTCACCCTTCTGCACTTCTGGCTTGTATCCCAGCTCTTGTATAAAAATAAATAAATCTTTAAAAAAAAAAAAGTCAAAGAGAGATACCGGATGGTTTCACTTATCTGTAGAATATAAATAACAAAGGATATATACTGAAAGCAAAAATAATTCTTAGACAATGAAAAGAATATACTGGTTACCAGCGGGATTAGGAGAAGGACAGGTTAATGGCACAAGAGAATTAGTAGAGGGTGAAAGATGTGCACATGTGGAGGTGTGAAAATGTAACCCCAAAGTTGTATAGACATGCAAATGCCTGACAATTTCAAAATTTTAATTAATTTTAAAAAAGGTGGATGTCTGTGAAAACCCATTCCAACTTCTTTAAATGCAACTGTTAGTGACAGTATTTCATTTAAAAATTTGGGACTAACAAATTAAACTGGATGGGTTACCAGAATAGCAAGCACAACTGGGACATCCACTAGTGCTTAGAAAACTCTCAAATCACAATTTTCTTCATGCTCTTCTCCTACCTGTGAAGCCAGGCCCCACCCCCTCCTCCTGCACAGCCACTCACTTTCATCAGTCAGTAAATACCTAAGCTAATTCCTGTCCCACCTCCTGCAGGAAGCCTTCCAAGCCTTGGCATCCATCCAGAGCAACAGCTTACCTCCTCTCAACTGCAGCCCTCTTGCCTGTATATGCTGGATATACATTCTGCTAGTAATAGCATAAAACCTCACAAACATGAGTGACCAGTAATTGAAGAGGAGAGTTAAGGAAAATAAGTGTTTTTTTTTTAAAGAAAATATTTTTTAAAAATGGGTGCCACCTAAACTAATTTGATATGTGAGCAATTTCTTTGTTGTTACTTTTTGCATAAAAAGTTATTATTCCCATAATAATAACTACTTAAGAGTAGGCCTAAGGACTTATGATTTAATATTGGCTCTTCCTTCTGCTTTCTTCAGTTTCTAACACTCCCATGAACTCCAAAACTCTCAGGTTGAAATTTAGTAGTTTTAGAAGTCACTTGGAAAAGCAAAAATAGGGATGTATAAGCAAATGACAGCCAGCAATCTCAAAAGCATAAATATAAATGGTACAAATGTTCTCCATTCTCTAACAAATCACCATCAACAAAACATTTAATTTTGCAGCCCATCCCTGACATAAAAGCAAACACTCCCACTTTGACATCTATTTGATTTCAGAAAGTCATTACAATGCACAAAAGTCATTCAAATAAACTCCGCCTCTCATTTTGCAATAAATTTTATCATTAAGCCTGACTGAAAATTTTCTAAGAAAAGAGGATAGAGTATTTTAAATTCTGCTTTTCTAATCTCCTGTTATCCCAGATTTAAAGGAAACAATATTCTATAGGAGCTCTCCTTTAGAGATTGCTCAGATTTGGGTCACAAGTTGTTAAGTCTACGACATTCAATTTTGCATTGTGTACTAGTTCTGTATAACTGCAGCATTCAGATGCCTGCATATTTTGGCATGGCTCACAGCCTGCCTGAATTGGATCCATATGACAAACTGCAAAACATCTTCACAAAACATCTGTTTATGCTGTGACTCTGCTTTGAGCAATTGTCATTTCTTTGTCTTGCAAAGTAATTAATTCAAAATTATATAATGAGACCATCAAGCCCTGTCAGGTTCTCCCTACAACATCCCTCATGTCTATTCCTCTTTCCTCCCACCGCCCTGAAGATGGTAAGCTGAAGTAGTGCTAGTCTCCTATCCCTGCCTGCACCTAGTATCGCCACAGCCGTATGCTGCCAAACAACATTCCTCAATTACCTCTATGCACACCACATTCCTTCATTCAAAACCAAACCAAACACAAATCAACTCTTCAACAGCTCCCTACCGCCAAATAAAAAGTCAAAGTGTTTGGCCTCACATTTAAGATCCAGCCGAGGTAAAAAAAATTAACCTGTTCACTAACTCCTTTGTCCCCCTAAACTCACACACATACTTGTTTCCTGGATTTTGCACATACTACTTATCTGCTTGGAGTACCCTCATTCCTCAATACTGCCCTTCCCTTAGTCTGTTCAAGCACTATTTGTCAAATGCAGCATTCTCTCTCCATTGTCCATCAAATCTCTATTTGATCTCTGCATAATGATTTACAAATAACAGCTCACTTAGTATTTCTTGGATGCCTCATATTGTTGGCTAGTTTTGTCTTTGTGTTTTACCAGCCTGTACCACAGGGTACAAACCAGACCAGCTTGTGATCTGCTGCTACTGTTTCATCCTCTGGCTTAATGCTATGCACACAGCAAGCAATTAGTACATATTTAACAGAATAACTGGTTAATGGCATTATCTATCTTTTACTCATTCAACAAATATTTGCTGAATACCCAATATGTGCTAGGCACTGTTACAGGCTCTATGGAAATACAAACTGCAAATAAAAATTTCTGCCTTCAACGGACTTAAACTGGAGGACCTGCTTACTTTTTAAAGTTGTTATACATAATATTAGAAGGTGCTAAGGAGAAAATTAAGCAGAAATGGAAAATAAGTAGTAAGAGATAGGGGTGGAAGGTAGGGATGTGATTTTAAATAAAATGATCATGGAAGGCTTCTCTGAGAAAGTGACATTTGAGCAAAGATGTAGTAGTCTATTATAAATGAGAGTTTTAACTAGAATTATATACCAACTGTGCTTGTCTGCCAGCAACCCTGGTTGATAAATGCTTTTGAGTGGTGAAATAGAAAAGCAGTCATAAAGAAAGTTTGGTTTAAAAAACCAAAACTGATTATCATTAAAAAATAAAGCTAATCTCTTATTTATTTATTTTACACTTAATTTTTTAAAAGATTTATTTATTTATTTATGCAAGACTGTGGTACAGACCAGATGCGTGGGAGGGTAAGAGGATTCACCAGAGACAGAGTGGGGAACAGAACAGGCAGACTGACGAAATACACTGCTGAGGGGAGCAGCGAGCAAGACAGGAGAGGTCTGCCACACCATGTGGGATTCTTGCCGACTGGCCGGGATCAAACCTGCACTGTAGAGGCTGCGGACAGCTTCACAGTGCGGCGCTCAACACCTGTGCCACCAGGGAGGCCCTATCTTACACTTATTGTAAAGGTCCAGTCTTTGTATTATTTTCTTCAAAGTATAAAAAGATTTTAAGTAATAATTAAAATTTTAACTAATAAACAAAAATATTTGGATGTAAATATAGACATCTTTTTCTTAAAGTGATCAACAATCCCTTCTGTGTTACTCTATACAAGTTTTTCTTATTGATTTCAGCAACTATTGGCAGAGGCCTAACATAGTCTCTAATTATGACTCATTTCATTTCTAACTTTCTGCTCAAAATGGAAGCTAACTTTAACAGTTATAGTTGGGTTAAGGACAGTTAACAGAAAGAAATAATGAAATGAAGTAGGAAAGCGAAAGTAACAGAGAGGCATAAGGAGAAATCCAACCTGTCCACTTTGGATGACAAGCAACACTAGAGAGACTGAGTCCTAAGCTCCCAAATACAAGCATGCCAGTCATTAGGACAGAAAATGGATGCTCATTGAGTAAGAATCAAAATCAAAGGAAAACCTAAGAGCTGAGAAGCAGATGGGGTTTTATGAACTGTCTGACCTGCATGGGATTAATCTTCACAGAGCGCTCGAAGCACTGCACACATTCTTTAAACTCCTTGTTTCGCAGATGAAGGAGGCCCTTGGAGCGCTGAGCCCGAGCACTGCGGTGTCCAGACAATTCCCAGGCCTTATCATAATGTGAGTGGTCTCGGAGGACATCTCCCAGCAAACAATATAAACTTGGCGTTTCTTTCTTCTCCAGCTCTTGTCTAAGAATTTCTTCTGCCTAGAAATAACAACAGAAATAACTAAATAGTTTTTTAGCACATATTTACCTTTTATCCCACATGACCCAAAATTGTATTTTCAAAGTTTGAAGTGACAGATATACCTACTTTTTCATTTACCTTTTCCAAATAAGAGGAAAGCAAAAGAAAATGACGATGGTACAAGTACAAAAGAGGAACAAGAGTAAGAACAAAGATGAACACTGCTGTGGTGACACCAGGCTTACTCCATGATATGGTGATGTCCCCTTTGATCAAATATCCAGTGTTGAAAAGTAACTGAGAACTTCAGGTAGATGCAAACAAAAGGGTTATATACTGAAAAACTGCCATAGTGGATTTCATTTACATTTATGATGGCATATTTTCTGCAAGTAATTATATTTGGGAATTTTGAGGTTTGAGGGGAGACCCTACTCTAATGAAGCACCACTAAGATTCCAGGAAGCATCCTGTTATGGATACAACATATCAGGAAAACTATTAATACTTGAGTAAGAGGAATTATCAAAGCAAACTGCCCTTCCTAGCTGGGATTTGTGCCTTGATTTTGTGAATTAGAGGAAGAAGTTAAATTTCTAATGTGTGATATTGCCCTCATCTAACATTACATCTGCTCAGTATGCAGGGATTAGGAATTGACAAATCAACAACTGCAAGTACTCCTGGCAAAGAATGAAAGGGGAAAAAATGAGCCCTAGATTCAGAGGAGATACTAACTATAAGAAACTTTTTTTGAGACTACAGGAATGACAGAATTAGGAGTAACAGCTAGAGACTGTTCCCTGTTCTAAGGGAATGAAAAATCAGCAAACTAAGAATGTAAAGTGACACTAAAAGTCAGATTTGTACACCTGACAACAAAAGATTTACGCTTAAGAAAAAAGTGTGTGCGTGCGCACGCTCGTGTGTGTGTCTGTGTGTGTGTACGCGCGTGTGTGTAAATAAACTTTGAGCATAGTTTAATTCCAGCCTTCTCCTATGAAGTAGAGAGTAAAAGTGGATTCTGATTTTGGCTAATGTATTAACTGGTTCTCAAAGACACGGAGATTGACCAGTGGAAAGATGTTCTACCATCCTGTCACATTGAGTAAGGATGGCAGGGCAGAGAGAAGAGAGCCTCAAAGCACCTTCTACTCAATGCTGACAGGGACAATCTGAGCAGAAGGAAGTTTCTCGTAATCCAAATTCTTGTTCTATGAGCAGCAACTGAGGGTGAAAAGTGCAAGACATCATATCCCACCCAAATAGTCACTCCCTGCTAGACTTCTATGTGGTGGTGCCTAGTCCTATTTACTCTCTCACTGGCCAAAAGTTCACTAATTGCTTCCTACATTTATTTTTGTGACAACACCAAGCACTGGTTTGAACAATGTAAATACTCCAGGTTCAAGATAAAACAATTAAATAAAAAAAAAAAAAAAACCAGGCCTAATTATTCAATCAGCTGATCATCTCTTATCCACACTACCAAATTATAGATTTTGCTATTTTTCCCATTCAAGTGAGGTCTTCAGGTTTTATCTTACAAATGGAACATCTAATTTTTAAGGGATTAACAAAAACCATGATGGGAGGCAGGTGTGGGGAAAGGAATGGGGGTTTTAGAGGAAAGGAAGGTCTGATTTCCAGTTTCAAACTCTGCCACATACTAAAGCTAATCAGTTCACATTCTATCAGGTGTTATAGATATTTATGACAATGACAGAATAATTTTATAGAGAATATAGTACACAACACACTCAAGAATTGCATTACCTATTAACAGCATGTTCACATTGTCTTAAACATCTACTGAGCAAAAACAAAAATTCTTGAAGGCACCTATTTCTATTTCTAAAGCTAAAATGTTAAAATGAGAAAAGGAAGTGCACATAATTAGTTTTTGGAGGAAATACATAGCAGGGGTTAGAGAGATATCTTTCAATACATGTAAAATCCATAAGGAGTGTCTACTTGGGAGATTTGCTTCAATGCAGTAACTATTCCGTGAACACCTACTAGTCATTCATTCAGTAAACATGTCTGAATGCTTACTATGTGCTAGGCCTGTGCTGAGTGTTGGGGAGACAGCTGTACATAACGGATACAAGTCTCGTTCTTAAACAGTTTATAGTTCAGCAGGTGAGATAAGCGAATAAATGAGTTCTGATTATAGTGCTGAATAACACTGGAGACCACCACCAAATCTAGCAGGGAGGTATCAGAGAAAGCTCCTAGTAGAAAGCATGAGCTTCAGGGTCAAGGAGAACCCTGAAGAGCAAAGCAGGCATTAACTGAAGGAGAACAAGTTCTAAACAAATAATGGCATTGACAAACTCCCTGAGGTGAAACAATACTGCCAAGTCAAGCAATTACAAGTAGTTTAGTCCTTTTGGGACTTTGGGTACAACCTGGGTGAACAAGTCCAAATGGGAATGAGGCCAGGATAAAAAAGTAGGATAAAGGGATAAAGTATAAAGCAGCAGGAGCTCCATCATGAAGTGATCTGCGAGCCATTCACACTAACCAGCTCCCACTGAATCTTGGAGACACAGCAAAGTTACAAAAGGGAGGACACAACTCAGACTTGTCTTTGGACACTCTAGCTGGTGTGGGAAAAGAATTTGTAGGAAAACTTTTAAATCATACAGAGAAACTATCGTAGAAGATAAAAGTCAAAACCACAAAACCAAAACATCTGCTAAAAGAACCGCAGTTGCTGTAGAAACGAAGCACTCACCATCTTTTTTTTTTTTTTTGCAATATGCATTTTATTTTTTATTATTTTTTAATATTTTATTTTATATAATTCCTATATCATTTTTCATCTTTGTACAATGTACGCATTTTCATTTTGGTTATATTCCCCATACAAAGGATAATACTATTAGAGTTCGTAGATGCAATGATCTGCAAATGTAGCATAACAAAGTGTGGCATAATCTCAGGTAAGTCTTGTTTCTAGAAACAACAGAAAATAAGACAAGTGCCAGACCTTACTTCACCATTCCCTTTACCCCCACCCACTACAGGTAGCTTTTTAGAGCTCTGTCTTTGTTTTTCATTTAGGGACCAAATTTGCTCAACAAAGTAAAAATTTGTCCTTAGGCTCAAGGAAACTTGTAGAAGTGTGCCAGATAACTTCAAAAAATTAAATGCTAACAGATGAGAACCAGTTCTGACCCCAAGGTCAAGAAAAATTAATCTTAGCTATTTTGCCAATGGTCATTAAATAACAAGAATTTCTGTAGGTAGTGTCTAAATTAGAAAGTCTGAGCCCCTACGATAGAGAGCTTCAAACACAAGCACCAGAATACAATAATTAGAATTAGATACTTTTCCGAATTTGCCTTTTAAAAATAAATTACGCCATTAAGCACTAAAAGCAAGGATTAAAATTTCACAAACTTCTAGTTAAATCAAAATGTGGTGACAACTACTGGCACAAGACCAAATACTAAAAGAATCTCAGCTGTTTTAGAAATAAAACATTTGCTTCCAAATTAAAGCAAAACTTTTTTAGGGCCCACAGTTAAACTGAACAGTAGTATAGCATAAGAAAAACAGGTAAGGGAAATCTTTTATGTGGCAAGTAAAATAGTAAAATGAACCTTTAAAATCAAGATTTTGAGGGGCGTTTGTTTATAACTCACAACAGAATTAAGACAAAGTAAATGACTATGTTCCTAAAAAGCAAAATACATATTTTCTAGAATAAGAATAAACAGGGGGATTTATCATTATTATAAGACAATTCTTACAATGTAATGTGCAAATTGAAAAAATAATGACACCATAACTTGTGGGGCACAATCAAACCCATTCTCTCAAAGGGATGAATCCATTATAATTTTCCTCCTGCAATTATAGAAAGTCTACTTTCTATACTTTCCAAAATTAAAGAATTTTAATATTTCAAATCATGCTGTGGGCACTGGTGACTCACCAACTTGCTTAATTATTCCAAAAGTCAAAATTTTAAAAACCATCATATTTTTATAGCATTACTATTAATTTATTTACTAATTAATTTATGTTTAATATAATTAATATTCATTAATTATTACTTAATATTACTAATTTGTTTACTAAAAGACTAGCACCATGAAGAATGATGCAATTGGAACCACATCAGACTGCAGATTGGGAGTTAAGTTATTCATTTATCTATTCATTCCTCTGTTAAAGAAAACATCTGAATACTACTTAGAGCCAGACAATGGGCACTAAAAAAATATTTAAGTTTCTAAAGAAACATAATACTATGTTTCATCAACTTTGAGATGCCATAAATCATAAAACTAATTCTTAACTAGTAAGGAAAAAATGCTTTCAATTAAATTATGACATATGTCTTGAATGAATCAGTCTCTCACAGCTTCGATGTTTAAATCTATTCAAAATAGTTTGGCAGTTTTTTCCTGCCTTCAGTACAGTGTTTCACATTTCCAGTGGCAACCTTCTTTTTTTTTTACACATCTCAGTGTCTTCTACTTTGGGGTATCTTCCTTCTGTAGCTACCACAAAATACTTAGCAGTTATTTTTAAAGAAAAGTAATAGAATTGTGATGATTTCACCAGTGGCAAATGTGTATTTCACTTATAACCAAATTTAGATCTCTCTACTTTGTTGTTATCCTTTGCTGTATGTTCAATAATTTGTTTCAATACCAAATCATAATGGAATCTCTTTGAAGAGATTTTAAACATTTAAATTCAACATGTAACAAAGCACTGACATGCATGTAACTGGCCTGAAATGATGATACAAAATATAATTCTAGCTAAGCTTGTATAAGCACACACAGTGATAACCTGGCCAGACTGACAACCTGATTGACAGCAATTGGAAGAGGTCATCTATTGTTAGATATAGCACAAATTCAGTGATGTGCCTTAGAAAAGCATCAGCAGTAACAGCAAACACTAACATGGCCCTATGAGGTAAGCACCATTTTGTGTATTTTACATACATGATATCACAAAAACCTGTACATAGGTAATACTGTGATTCGAGATGAGAAAAATGAGGCAAAGGGGATGGGCAGAAGAGGGCTGGTGTTGGAATAACTTGCCTAATATCGAAAAGTTGGCAAGCAGCAAGGCTGACATTTGAATCCAAGCAGCCTGGTCTAGAGGCTGTGGTTTCAACCTCTAAGCCACACAGCCTCTCAGGCTAATGATCAGTAGCTAGCTTTGTGACCTGAAGCAAATCATAAGAGACTCTTTTCCTCATTTGGAAAAGGAGAGAAATGAAATGATTATGAAACTGTTTCCCAGATGAAAATGTTATAATTCTATAATCTACATTAAGTTTTTTTCACATTCTGATTGCTCCTTTCACCAATACAAGGTTAAAGACCCTCACGGCCATTAGCAATTAGTGAAAAGAATGTTATTTTTCTATTAGTTTAAAACAGATGTAGGGGAGTATTTAAAAAACATACATGTACCACTATTTCTGTTTTTGATGATGATGGCAAAAAGTTGACTATGGACATAAATGATCTAATTTGTGGGTTTTACTCTGCTTGTATACTATGCTTATGACAGAAATTTAGTCACGTAAGTTTTCATTCAAAATTAACAAATGATTTCAATATGTCAGTTCTAACAGTTACTCACAATGCAGTCCCTGTGTTGTATTCTCTGATTTGTATTCTTTTTAAAACTGTTCATTTATGAGGGGAAAAAACAAGAAATTAATAACAAATGCAAATATTGCAACATTTTCCCTCTAGACCCAATTTAAGGATGCATTACACACTTGACAACTTTTCTGCCCCAACAAGGGGTCACCTTACCCTTTGGATTTTTATTCTACAGGCTGAGCCAGCCGCTCTCCCTCCTAGGTAACTCCCTTCAAGCCTGAGTCTCTAACTTCAGTGAAGCTTAAATTAATTCCTAACATTTCACTTTGAAGCTGTCCTACAGGGGGAGAGTTAATAAAGGAAAGAGATCAAAATGAAACCTTTAAAGCTTCCATTATTTATACTTAAACATCAAAGACCATATCCATTTTGACCTCCCTTTCTGATTTATATACATACACATGCATATACATACTATAATTTGCCCCAACAGAAATGAGAGAAAACATTAAAATGATTTCTCAGGGGAAAAGAATATAAGTAAACAACTGGCAAAGGTGGGCTAAAAAGAAAAACAGAATAAGTGAAAATATGCTAAAAGATGGAAGTACATAGAATTTTACTGTTACATACCTTGCCATGCTGACCGGCTCTTTCATAACAAATGACAACGTCTTCCCACATTTCCAGCTTCTCAAATATCTGAAGGGCTGAACTGGTACAGCCCAACTCAAAAAGTAAACTTGCAAGTTGGCGCTAGAAAAATCAAGTTAAAATAACAAACATTTCTTGATGTAAAGATATTTCTGTTTCACTTGCAAGTACATCCAAACTGCCTTTTTAGGTTCTGCTCATTGTAAATAAATGCATAATTTCTACAATTCAAGTTTAATTAGGAATTTGTGATGATTCAACTCTAACTGTACTAAAGCAAGTTTCTTTACAAGAGGGAAAGAATTTAAGACAATATAAGCTGTTCAAAATATACAATATATCTTACAATTTTTCCAATGAACTCAAAACTTACAAAGCAAAATCAGTATTTCTTTCTTACAGAGATTTCTACATATGACAATCTCTGATTTGTAACACTGAAATTTAGTAAATCCATTTTCAAAACTCTAATTAGAACAGTTAGCATCAATCATAAGAGGTAATAACTGATGGTAACATGGAGAAAAAGGAAACCCTTGGGCACTGTTTATAGAAATGTAAATTGTACAGTCACTATGGAAAACAGTAGGGCAGGTCCTCAACAATTTAAAAATTGATCTACCATATGATACAGGAAACCTACTTTTGGGTATTTATTAGAAGGAAGGAAAATCACTATCTTAAAGGTACCTATGTGTTCATTACAGCGTTATTTACAATAACCAAGAGATGGAACCTATCTAAGTGTCTGTCAACAGACTGTAGGTCTGTCTGTCTATCTATTGATTGATCAAGGAATAATATTCAGTCATTAAAAAGAAAATCCTGCCTTCTCAAGAACATGGATGAACTTTGAGGTTATTATACTAAGCGAAATAAGTCAGACAAAGAAAAACATTGTATGATCTTACATATATTGAATATACAGAAACAACAGCTTGATGGTTGCTGGGAGTGAGGGTAGCGGAAATAGGTGAATGTCAAAAGAGATAAACTTTCAGTTATAAGACATGTAATGTATAGCATGGTGACTATAGTTAACAGTAGTGTGTTATATATTTGAAAATTGCTAGGAGAATAGATCTTAAAAGTTCTCATCACACAAGAAAAAAACAGTAACTATGAGAGGGAATGGAAGCTAACTAAATTTACTGTAGCAATCATTTCATGTCATATACAAGTATCAAATCATTGCTATATGCCTTAAACTAATGTAATATTATATATATTTCAAACTAAAAGGAAATACAAAAAAGAATAAAATAATTAATTGAGTCACTGAATGGTGAATTAGTGTTTCCAATCTGAAATCTACGTGCATAATCTACAAAAGAAAGAGGTCGGGAAGCTGGTTCTCCTGTTGTTTAATTTCTAGGGTTCTCATCATCTAGTCTTAAATTCTCAATATCATTAATCACAATAGCAATTTGAAGTAATCGGTAATCCCCAGTTAGATACTTCTGATACTCACCCTCATTTCACTGAAATATTTGAAAACACAAGAATAAAAGACTGAAAAAAAATCAATCTTTCTAATGCATTTAACTTTCTGCTGCAAAGTATTTTCCATATTCAATAATAATAATAAAAATACCTGAATAGCCCAGTGAGGTGGTACTTGACAACAATAGAAAATCTTCATACGTTCCAATACAGATGTAGTTTTATCTTCAAATTGGTCTGCAAGAGCCTTAAGAGCACATATCAAAATCAGAGCCCATAAATGTAGTAACTTTTTAATATAAACAGTATTCTTAGCATAAAATTTACACAAATGTACACATAAACAATAAAGAATATGAGTCACTTTCATAAGAATATAAAATGTGTGGATTTTTTTCTTGGAAATTCTTTGACTGTTTTTGTTTTTCACTGTGGTCTCTCACTAAACTCATATAAGTCAATCTACAAACCTACATAAATGGACTGTAGTCTGTTGGGATTTTGCTGAAGCAGCACTAACATTAAAATGTAATTTAAGGTCAGTTTTAAAAACCTTAAAGTTAATCAACATAAACATGTACATTAAACCTTATCAGGAAAATAGTTTTTAAAACCAAGGATTTCCTCTCCTACATTGGTGATGGGAATGTATTGCTACAGTCACTGTGGATAACAGTATGGAGATGTCTCACAAGTTTAAAAATTGAAATACCACATCATCCAGCTATTCCACTTCTGAGTAACTATTCAAAAAACAAAAACACTAGCTCAAAAAGATATATTCACACCAACACACACTGCAGCATTATTCACAATGCCAAGATATGTAAAGAATCTCTGTCGGTGAATGACTTAATAAAGATATGGTTATATATGCTGCACATACACACACACACACACACACAGGAGTACTACTCAGCTATTTAAAAAAAAAAAAGGATGAAATCTTACCATTTGCAACAACATGATGGACCCTGTACTAAGAGCCATACAGAGAAAGACAAACATTATATGATCTCAATCATACATGGACTATAAGGAAACAAGGCATTTGGACCTCCCTGGTGGCGTGAGGGATTAAGGCACAGCACTTTGAAGCTATCCGCAGCCACTGCAGCACCAGTTCAATCCCTGGTCAGGGAGGTGAGCCAATTGGCGCAATAGATCTCTCCTGACTTGCCCGCTGCTCCCCTCAGCAGTGTATTTCAGTCAATCTGCCTGTTCTGCTTCCCACTCTGTCTCTGGTGAATCCTCTCACCACCCACACCTCTGGCCTGCACCCCAGCTCTTGTATGCATAAATAAATAAATCTTTAAAAAAAAAAAAAGAAACAAGGCAAATGAACAAACAAACATAAGCTCTAAGTTACAGAGAACAGATTGGTGGTTACCAGAGGAGGAGTTAGGATGTTGGGCAAAATGGATAAAAGGGGCAAACTGTATGGTGATGGATGAAAACTATATTCTATGATCATGAGGCAGTGTATACAGATGTTCAATCACAATACTATATATCTAAACATATTATTGACCAATGCTACCTCAATAAAAATGCAATTTTTAAAAAACTAAGAACTTCCCGTAATTGTTCTCTCAAGCCTCATTAATCAGCCTTTTTTACTTTTTCTAAGAAAAAGATTTCATAATCACAATGTCACTGTTGACAATGGCACTTTCTAATATAAATCAGAGAACCATGAAGAACTTCACTTAGGACTATCTTCTCAGGAGTAAAGTTAAAGTCAAACTGGATCTATTTGATTGCAGTGAGTTCTCTTACTCTTCAGCAACAGGGCTGGAAGGCTGGACACTTTATGTGAGATCATCTTTAAGGCACGGTGGACAGCTGCAGGCTGCGTGCACTGAAGGATCCCTCTACTGTGCTGAGTAACTGAGCTCCCAGAAGCAACATCTAGAAGCAGACAATAAGACCACAAAGGCTGCAAAGAAAAGGCACCAGGGCCAATTGCAAAGTCAAAGGCCAATGCCCAGTCACCAAAAGAGCTAACATTTTCACTATCAAAGGAACTCAGACACTTTTGGAGTACCTTGGCAAACACAAGCACAGCAGCTCCTGTCCTAAGGTGATCTTCACCTGCCTCTTAATTTACCCTTCAGTTTGAAACAAGTATATACATTATTTTCTCACACGCACTTAGAAAGTGTCTCAAGTGTGAATTGTGACCATTTTTGCAAAATGCAAAACTCAGTTTTCTTTTTATGACAGTTGATGAGTTTTCACAGGTCAGTCTTCTGAAGATTAGATGGCAACAATATGTCAATATTAACTTTCTGATTTTATTGCACATTAAGTAGGAAAATGTCCTTTTATTTGAGGATGAAGAAGTACCATGTTAGCAACTCACTTTCCCACACTTTAGGGTGTAACACACAGTTGTAGTATATTTGCAACTTTTTTATAAGTTTGAGAATGTTTCAAATTTTTACAAAATTAATTTTTCAATAGAAAATTTCTTAAAAGAGAAGTAGCAACGTCCTCAGTAAGTTGAGGAAGAACAAAAACAGTAAGAATCTAGTATATGCCAGTAAAAGCCCAAGACAAAGAGACCAGTTTCTCAACAAGGAAACTGCTCCTAAAATGGGGTTCTCCACAATATACCAGGTGAGAGATATATTTGTTAGCCTAAGAGTACCCTGTAGGATGAGAAAACAGTCATTACATCACTTCCTTGACAATCCAAGATATTTTTCAATCAAGTCAGTCAGAACAAATTGAGACAAAAACGGACTCCTAAACCACCTTGGTCAAAATATATTTAAAGTTTTCTGGCCTTACTTCACAGAAACTTAATAGCAAAAAAGTTGTATGCTTATGCACAAAGCTGTTTAGTGTAGGAGGGAAAAAAGAAAAACTTCTGCTGCAGCCTCTGCAGCGCCGGTTCGTTCCCCGGCTGCTCCCCGGACATCGGAGGAGGGTCCCGCATGGCGCGCAGACCTCTCCTGCCGCCCGCTGCTCCCCTCAGCAGTGTACTTCGGTCCTTCTGCCTGTTCTGCTCCCCGCTCTGGCTCTGGTGAATTCTCTCACCCTCCCGCGCTTCTGCGCTTCTGACTGTACCCAGTGCTTGTATAAATAAATAAATAAATAAATCTTTAAAAAAAAAAAAAAAAAAAAAAAGAAAAACTTCTGACTGAATACATATGGTTACAATACATAAATAGAAGGTTCACTGAATTGCTTCATAAAAGGGGGGGTGAATTTTTAATCAAAAAAATTTTTTTGACAATAAAAAAATAACTAATGCTTATTTAATAAAAACTAAAAAGCCAAATGCAACATCACAAGACTTACTTTTCCAAATTTCTAATTACATGTGAAACATTTTATTTTCAAACAAAACTCATGCTGTGTGCTTCAGTGACTACATCAAACTAAAACTTACTAAGTGCCTAGTAAATATATCCTGAATTACTAATAAAAATCTACTAGATATTTCAGATACAATTAGGTGATCTCAGAATGTCTGTGTTTCTTATACTCTCTAAAATGCCAAAGACCACTGGTGAGAAAGCAGAGAATCAACTTTATTTGAACTCGATACCACATAAAAGGCCCTGTACAAACAGCCACACTTTACAAGAACTTGATTAGGTAATATGTATGATAAAGATTAAAGAGAATTCTAATCAATCTTCACTCCTGCACAAAATATACTTTACCTAAATGTACAACCACCTAAATAACATTTACCTACCAATAAAACTAAGAACATTTAATTTATCTATTTCCTCCACCAAATTAAAAGTACTCTATTTTATTTGCTAACTTATTACAAATACAGGGACATTACACAGTACATCTCTAGGTTTTATAGAGTTAAGATTATTTCTAGCAAGGCATTCTGGAGAAAGAGCCATCATATTCAAGCAAACCAGAATTCTCAAACAGTGTTGATAAATAAATTGACCTGGATTCAATATAGGTCTATCTCCAACAGCAAGTCACTTAATTACAATGGCACTCAGCGATGAAACGATTTTTTTTAAAGATTTATTTATTCATTTATACAAGCACTGGGTACAGTCAGAAGCGCGGGAGGGTGAGAGAATTCACCAGAGCCAGAGCGGGGAGCAGAGCAGGCAGAAGGACTGAAGTACACTGCTGAGGGGAGCAGCGGGCGGCAGGAGAGGTCTGCGCACTATGTGGGACTCTTGCCGGTGGCCGGGAATCGAACCGGCGCTGCAGAGGTTGCAGGGAGCTTCGCAGCCAGGGCTCAACCGCTGCGCCACCAGGGAGGCCCGATGAAATGATTGTGTAAGTGATCTTTGTACTTTGCACAGTCACGAGCATATGACTTTATCAAAAGAATAATTTGTTTTATTTCAGGCATTTGAAGAGATTTAGTTTTAGGTAGCATTACCTGAACACCAGTATCGTGTGTTCATGATATGTATCTCTTAGGTGCAAACCAAGTACCTAAAAAGTTTAGAAGCAATGACCAGACATTTAGTATGATGTGACTGGGACTGGATGAAAGTGTAATCTCAGTTTACTACTGTGTATATTTACCTGCATGAACATAGGCATAACATACTCAATAAGGAATTAGCACCGTGCAACCTTTCACACACAATAAGAAATTTAGGTAAATGACCTCTTAAGCTTTTCCCACCCATTTTCTCTTTCCAATTTCAAATTTTCATGAGTATCACAAATGAGAGTTATGAGTACTTGAACATTAGTTAAAATTGTTATGAGTAGATGGTCTTGAAGGAAAGATGGCAATGTCAAAAACAGACAAAGAGACAGACAAGAAAATATACCCTCAAGCAATCATTAAAGAGTGGTTTTGGCTTCTGAACAAAGACTTGAAAGCAAGACAGAGTGTAAAGAGATGTGAATAAATGGGAAAGATGAGAAGCAGAAAGTGGAGAGTAGTCCAAGGTTGGGAGAAAGCCAGTTCACAGAAAAGCCAGGCACATCTGTGGGGACACACCAAAGACGACTTCATGGCGCAGAAACTATTGTGGTATGAGACTGTTTCCAAGCTTTAAGACTCTCTTTTACTGTCATTTTCTCCCCAACCTCCACTTAAAGCATTTATACTTTTGAGAGTCCTTTGGGAAAATGTACTTATGCATATGGATCCCCTAGCCCCGTGCAATTACAACTCTCACAGCACCACAGGTAAGGGGGTAGCTCATGGAACAAGGAAAGAAAGAATAAAACCACTGAAAGCAAATACTTGTCCTCTCTTAAAAATAACAATACAGAAAAAACTTCCCAGAAAAACTAGGGAGGATGAAGGCTACATTTTAAAATTAACACAAAAAGAATGATTTAGTATAGAAGAACAATTCTCAACAAGGTCTGGTATGATTTAGATTTTATTTATGTGCCTGTATCTCAAAGTACAGCACACATATCTTCAAAGGAACAGAGTTAGTCCCTATGGACTTACCCTTTCACCAAAGGCTATTCATTCTTGTTAGCATAATATCAAAGTGTTTATCAGATTTCTGAGGCCAAGTATAAATTAGCTGATAATCTAAAAGTGTGACTGATCAGATGCCAAATCACCTAGTTTTGTTGTGCAAACTTTGTATGTTTGCGGAGGAGAGTGGGATTATTATATGCAGTCAATCAAATATAAGCAAGCTGAACAGCTTTCTCTGATAGAAATCTATAGCCACTCAGTTGTGATTTACAGAGAGTAATCAAACTAACTGTCACCTCATATTCCAAGCGCAAGAAAATGCCCAACAGGAATATGAAGAACGAGAAAACCTTTTAATATACCTATAAGTGTCAAACACATCATAAAAACTGTTTTTCACCCAGTTCTTCCTCATGTATACAATACTGCAGCTCAAAGAGAGAAAAATGACTTGCCCAAAGTCATAACAAAGCTATGAAATAGGTTAACCTGTGTGATTCCAAAGACCAAAGTTGACAATTTCATTTAAACCCTACCTTATGGGAGTGCGATCTTGTCCAACCACTATGGAAAGCTGTGTGGAGATACCTCAACCTACTAAAGATAGAGCTTCCATATGATCCAGCAATTGCACTCCTAGATATTTACCCAAAGGACACAGAAACATCAATTCCAAAGAGCACCTGCACCCCTATGTTTATAGCACCACAATTTACAATAGCTAAGCTTTGGAAACAACCCAAATGCCCAAAAATAGATGACTGGATCAAGAAGATGTGGTACATATACACCGTGGAATATTACTCAGCATTCAAAAAAGATAAACACATGCAATTTGCAGCAACATGGATGGCGCTGGAAGGGATCATGCTCAGCGAAATAAGCCAGAAAGAAAGAGAAAAATACCGGATGGTCTCACTCATAGCAGGAATCTAGAAAACCTCAATATGGACCAGGAAAAAGAACAACTATAAGAAAGAAAAAAATCAAAATCAACAAACAACTATGAACCAGAGACACTCTTTGCGGGGAGAGGGGAAGGAGGGATTGGTGTCAAAATCCGGGTTGCAATTGTATGGGGAATATAAAAATAATTTTTAAAAAATAATGAAAGTACAAAAACAAAAACAAAACCCTACCTTAGAACTAAGTGGACAAGTACCAGATCTGTGAAAATAAAAAGGTTCTCATTGGAAAATATTGAGAATGCTAAGTTCTGTTTTGTTTTTACTTAAATGTCATGATATGGGAAGTCAGGGCATGGCCTGGTCAAGAAGATCTTCAATTCCTATTTCCTGTGCCAGACACAAACAGGACTTTAGTGTGGGGCTGGCGGGAGATGTGTCTAGTAATGGAGGATGGGAGAACTTAGGTTCTTTTTTTTTATGACCCCACTGTGAAAAGATGAACATAAAGAGGCTTCAAGGAAGCCCAGGAAGCTACACTGTAACATTCTACTTAGTGACCTTACTAATAGGCGAATAGTTGTTAATACTTTTTAGTTTCAGGAACGCTATAAACTCTTACAAATCATGAAAGGATTCCAAAGAGCTTTTGTTTATGTGGGCTACAATGCCAATGCATCAATATTTATCATAATAGAAATGATACTAAAACAAAAAAATTTAAATATTTTAATTCACTTAAAAAATTAATTCATAAAAAAATAACATGTTCATATAACAACTACTATTTTTTTAAGACTTAAAAGGATTGTCAATGCCTTACATTATTGCAAATCTCTTTTATATCTGGCTTATTAAATGATAGCTAGATTCTCATACCTGCTTCTGCATTCAGTCTGTTGCAGTGATATTCTGGCTGAAGTTTACCAAAAAAAAAAATTAGCCTCACGCAGATAAGTAGTTGGAAAGAGAAAAATGCATTAATAGGCTTTTCAATCAATTGTGGGCATGTTATATTATAACAAAATTCAATATGTGTTAGCTTCTTAGAATTATTTGTAATGTGGAATTTGAAATCCTATAAAGGACCTTCTCAGTTTTATTTAATATTCCGCTACCTTAAAAATCCAATGATTAAAAAAAAAAAAAAAAAAACCCCAAGCAAAACCCACACTGGTCTATCTTGAAATTTGAATGAATGTTTTACCCATGCTTGATTTGTTTAACGTTATGCATTCTCTTTTAGAAAATGTTCAAATCTTCCAAATGTTGACTTCTTCATACAGTATTTAAGTTATATTTATTAATATCAACAACAATCTCATCAGAAAGCTCTCATCCTAATACCTTAAGTTTTGAAAAGTTGTCAATCATAGTTGCAGACACAAGTTTTCCAAAATTCTCATTTTCTCCTTGAAAGCTCATAATGTAATCATTGGTAACACATATCATTGATTATTTTCCTTTAAGTAATGAGCCACTTCATTCATTTTTGAAAAAGTTTCTGTCAAACACCCAAGTCTGAATACCATAGTTTGGCAAGAGTTCAAGTAAAAAACAGTGTTCCCTGGGGAAAGCTGCTCGTTGGGCTTATTCTTGAGATAGCCACTATACTTCAGCATGCAGCACCAAGGGTTTTCCAGGTAACTGTATCAAGACACTCATAAATAAAGTTGACCTTTTTTAAACTACAAATGCATGGCAGTTAAACATATGATGACTAACTAGCAAGGCTTGGTGGTTCTTGACTCAAATATGGAGAAGGGTCGGCAGTTTGAACTGTTTCTGTTGCTGTTGACGCAGTATCAACACAGTGAACAGGTAACTACTATTTCAGTAGTATTATGGATAAGGTAAATTTGACCTGTGGACTCTCTGAAATGGTCTTCAGTCTCCCACAGGTCTACAGGTGACCCTTTGAGAGGGGTTGCCTGAGGGTGAGAGGATGTACAATTTCTCCCGCCTTCCCTAACCACACCCACCTCTAACTTTCTCCCAAAACTTCTCCAGGGGATTCTCTTAGTGTTTAAGATAACATTTAGAAGGTCTTTTTTATTATCTTGTCTTAAGCAATTAGGAAATGAGAACACAAATCGACCTGTTTACAATCTACAATTAGAAGAGGGAAAGAATTTTAAAAATTATTAAAACTAGACTGAATGTTTTGAATTTCTAGTATTATTTTATTTTTCTAAAACAGTTAAATAATTGCACCCTACTTCCCTGAGGTCTCAGTCAAATGCAGAGCACCAGATCTTCCAGTCCTCATTTCGACTGGCCCAGGTCCTGCGGCCTCACTAACACTCACCTCTCAGGTTCTTCCTGGCACTCAGCCCGTTAAATCACCACACTGGCCTCCTGACTTGGTAAACGCCCTTTCAGCCTCTGTTCTGTATGTAGTTGGGTGTGAGACAGAAAAACATCTGGAGCTACTAAAGATTAACAACCTACCTCAGCCTAAGGCGGTCTTTCCCCAAAGTAGCCATAATCACCCCCACCCCGGATCTCTGAGGGGCAGGCTGAAGAGATGTATTTTAACAAGCACCTTGGAAGTGGTTCATCTGCTCAGGCGAGTTTGGGAAATGACTCATGAGGCTGTTAAGGTACACGGGGTGCTCTCCCAGGGAAATCTGATGTGTCAGTTCAACAACATCATCTGTTCCAAAAACGTGTGTCCCTGCCTGGAATCTGACTCAAGTTATCATTTAGTGCCTTTGGAAGTGGATTTTAAGTGGAGGTACTTCACTCCATCCCCTTAGTAAGTTCCTTTTTTATTACGTATATTTTACTTTTCTGTAACTTTCTAGGGTCTTTTTATTTTTTTACTATCAATAACAAAGTATGTTTTATGCTGTATATCACTTGCCCCACTCTTACTCCACCAATATATGAAGTCACCATTGCTATATTTGGCTAATCTAGAATCATGAAACTCACCCCTGGATTAAGCCTATCAGCATCCTTCAAGGCAGAATCCTTTCTTGGCCTTATCAGAAGCCAATGTCATTCAGCCATTTGCGTGTTCTTTTCCCACACAGATCATTTCCTAATATTGTGTGCATTCTTTCTCCTTCCCCTTCACCTGAATGGGAGACCTGGAGACGCTGAGTTATGCAACCCAAGGCTATCTCACAAAAGCCCCTATTCATATTTTCCCACCTATGCTCATTCAACTCCTTTCCCCCAGATAATGCAAGTCCTCTACTGAGAGCTTTTTTTTTTTTTTAAGTCTGTTCTCACAGCTTCTTAAAACAGACAGTATGTGGACAAAGGCATGGACTTCAAAATCCAAGGTCTATCTGGTTTGAATTCTAGGCTACAGTACCCTGAGTTAGTCACTTAAATTTTCTGTCCTTCAGTTTCTCCCTAGTTAAAATGTATATGCCTACTTACAAAGACACTCAGCACCAGGCATCTGAGTGTCCAGTGAGTGGTAAGTAATGAAACATGGTTCTGAATAAACAATAGTAACCACAGGAATTCCACAAATAAAAGCACAGCTATAGTCAGATGAGCAAATCCTAGTATACTTGGCAGAAACTTTCAAATGCCACACTTGGTTATGGGTGTAAGTGAAGTACAGAATGGGATGGAAGACACATTTTCATAACTCAGATAACTGCAAAGCTCAATGGCATTACTCAGCATATGAAACATGAAACACCAAAAGTAACCTAATGCTTTTAGATTTTCCAGGTACTACTGACAGCTTTTAATGAATTATGAAGGATTGAGCAGTTTTATTTTCTTATAGCTTCTACAATGTGAGGGTAATAATCAGTCAGCACTTATTAAGGGCTTACGATGTGCCAGACATTATTCTAACCATTTCACAAATATTAACTCATTTAGCCCCTCAACATTTATTTAAAGTAGGCACTTAGTGTTCCCACAGTCTACAGAGAAGTGACACACAAGAGGTTAGGGAATTTTGAATTTAACTTGGTCAGAGTCCAGACAACAAAATCCGGGTTCCTCTAACAACAGACATTCTGGTACCGATGCAGGCAGAGATGTGAGAATGAAGGGAACAAAAATGAGAAAGATCTGATGATCTGTTTGAGCCCCTGAGTCCAGCTATCTCTTAGACTGGGATACTCTTAGACTTCCCAGTTATTATAAAAGCCAATAATTTTTTTACATCCAGTTTGAATTGGGTTTTTGTTCCTTACAACTCAAAGGTTCCTTATTGAGAACTGTCTTAATTTACTTAATTTTACCGAAGTAGAAGTATAACGAGTTTCAAAAAGCTCTAAACTTCAATCTGTTCATTACAAGCACCTTATATTTAGGAGAAGAATGTTTAAAGTAAGTATAAAAATGAAATGTAATCTCTCAAATTTTGAAGCCAAACCCACTCATTAGGCAAGTCAAATATAGGCAAGGTCAGCCAGACCACATGCTCCATGCCACATTGTGGTCCTTCATCAGTGGCTCTATAATTCAGCAGTATATTCTCCACTTACATAGCTACATATTGCAATCAGAATCAAACCTGCCAAGTATAATGCATGTGAATGTACTTTTACGAAGGACATTTGTGAAATATAATAGAGCACATGCATATTCTGAGACACTAAAATGGGAGAGAAGTCTTCAATGCAGACCAAATGATAGGTTATAACAAAGAGAGGACGCTTTGTTGAGAAAATTGAGTGAACATGTTTTCAGTTAATTAATTCAAGAACACCAGTCACTTATCACTTATTTAATGGCTTCGAAGGGTAATGATTTATGCTGGTAATTTATCAGATTTTAGGAAATTCAGTAACAAAAAAATTGCATTCCCTTATTTTTGCCCTACCCTTAAAAAAAAAACCAACCAACCAAATTATGCATTACTACCCTCTGAGAACCCTACATTAACCTCAGCATGATCAAGGTGACTGTTTTGTTCCTATTAGTTTTGGCACCATGGCTAAAGATCAGGCTGAAAACCAAGGGGGTACTTCTGGCACTGACATTTCAAACAGTGACATCCCCTATAACTAGATATTTTCCTGGGAAACTAGGGTAGTAGGGAGCCATACCTGTATCTGAGAAAAGGAATGACAGTAGAAAGATTAGTCTCAGGCCTCCCCAGTGGTGCAGCAGGTTAAGCGTAGTGCTGTGAAGCTGTCCGCAGCCTCTGCAGTATGGTTTGATTGCCAGCCGGCCACGCCAGGGAGATACCCACATGGTGCAGCAGACCTCCCCTGTCTCGCCTGCTGCTTCCCTCAGTAGTGCTTTCGGCCCATCTGCCAGTTCTGCTCCTCGCTCTGTCTCTGGTGAATCCTCTCACCCTTCTGCGCCTCTGGCCTGTACCCCAGCTCTTGCACAAATAAATAAATCTTTGAAAAAATATTTTTTTAAAAAAGAAAGACTAGACTCTATAGCACTCAGATTACCAAGGTACCAGAAGAAAACACAATCTTTAGCTAACTTTCAATTGGCTCTGCTAATACGTAGGTAATTCAAAATTGATTTTTGTTTTCAAATTCAACATTAAGCAAACATCCACTGAGTGCCTATTCTTAGAATACCAAAATAAAATATAGAACCGTAAGTAAAGTGAGAAATTCACCTCCTAGGTGAGCCAGAAAGGTTTCTATATAAAGTATAATTTATTAAATATAACAAGTAAATGTTAAAATACAGCTATGAAAACACAGTCCATAAATAAACCTCACACAAATAGTCAATTACTTTCCATCAAAAGGTCCAACTAGTCAGTGGTAAGGAAAACGACAACAGTCTGAGTGAGAAATGTTGACGATCCTAAAGTAGTATAATTCACCTATTAGTGATGGGATAAAACTAAACATCAGAAAGGCTTCTTTCACCTAAAACATAGAATGAAACTAAGAAGGTCAGAAGCCTGGGTTTACTGAGGGAAACCTCCCTTTATGATCAGTACTTGGCCAGAGGATGTAGATGATGGGCGGGCATACACTACCCTGTGCCCCTATGAGAAAGCCAAGGGGTACATCCGGCACTGACACTTCAAAGAGTGGCATCTCCTATAACTGGACATTTTCCTGGGAAACTGGGGTAGTAGAGCCATACCTGCATCTGAGAACAGGCTATGTTCCTCAGCTTAGTATAACTATATACTGCAAAGTATGGTAATTCTATTAATATAAAAATTAATCAGAAAGAACCTTTCGCAAATCAAAACAAAATACAAGACCCAGAGTATAAATCTTGATGGTGTACTACCGTGGCTGATTTTTTCCCCAGTGGTCTGTTATGAGATACCCTTAACCATGAAATTAAACAGCTATATAAAGAAAGAACTAGTAACTTTTAAAAGAGAAATGACTCAGCCTACACAGGAGCATTAATATCCACAATGGTACCAATCATCTTGGTCTGGGCCCACTTCCTTCCATAATCAGCCATTATAAAAATCTCTATTCTATCAAAGCATGCATGCAACTACAGTATCAAGAACAGATGTTCTTTAAAAACTCACCTGGGGCCTCCCTGGTGGTGCAAGGGGGTTAAGTCTCAGCACTATGAAGCTATCCGCAGCCACTGCAGCACGAGTTCAATCCCCAGCCAGGGAGCTACCCACAAGGCACAGCAAACCGCTCCTATCTTGCCCACTGCTGTGCCCCTCAGCAGTGTATTTCCATCAATCCACCTGTTCCTCTCCCCATTATGTCTCTAGTGAACCCTCTCACCCCCCATTCCTCTGTCCTGTACCCCACTTCTTGTATGAATAAGTTTCTTTAAAAAAAAAACTCATCTGAAAATTGTGAAATCTCAATTAACTACCACAGTTAGGAAAGTGAACTTGCAGTTTGAAGGGATCCAGTGATAGAAACCTGCTATTATCTCAAATTTCCAGTTCTCAAAGCAATGTCCTCACAGAAACTCAAGGGTAAAGGAAGATTCCCACAAGACAATCGTCTTCAGAGGCACAACTACAAGGTTAGGGGCACACCTTCATAATATAAATTAACAGCCTTACCAGATAACTGAGTAAAATCCAACAGCAAGATTATCTTAATAAGCATTAAATATTTTAACATTAACCCTCAGTGACTGAGCTAGTTTATCTAACATTAGGTTAACACAGTTAACATGAAAGTTATAAAATGGCAACATTTAGTTTGCACAATTTTTTTTGTTTGGACACAAGATAGTCTCTTTGAATATATGTAGTTTCAATTAATTTTCTTCATACTTGGATTATACGTATAATACATTGCTTTCACTATACTAAAAAAAAAAAAGGATGGGACCTTATGATGAAGAAAATGTTGACTATTTGCATTTGGATCAGAAGGGAAAGGGGAATTCCACTGACTAGAAAATACATATTACAACCATTCTATAATCCTTTGCTAAAAGCAGGAAATAAATACTGTGGAATATCATCATTTTAATTCAAACTGTTTCTGATCATAAGCATTAAAATAAATAATGTTTCCATAAACATTATTTTCTTCACCATCACTACCACCATTATAGCCCTGGACATGCAATAATTAAAGAATCAGTCTGGAGAATTTCCATAAGAAAAGGTATTTTCAAAGGTTGTCCTCAATTTTGAATTCTTTCTTGCTCTGTGGGTCTCAAAACATCAATTTATTTGCCTTTAGGTGTGATGCAACATTTTAAGTTTGGCATGTCGCACTTATAAATCCCTTCCAAATCAGCCATCTTTGAGACCTGCCACTGGATCCTTCAATGTAAATGTCTACTGCTGTGTTAAGTTACAGTCCAGAATCTGTCATTAACTGGCCAAGCAAATTGAGGCAAGTCACCACCCTCATCACACCTGCAATTCCTCAACAAGTAATATGACAAGTTTAAGCTTTCCCATAAGAGTTTCTTCTTGCTCATTTTTCTTTCAGTTGTTATCACTTATCCTTTTATCGCTATATACAACCATAACAGGGAATAGGTTTTCACAGTAACTAAAATGTAATTTTTAAAAAACATTGCCTTATATATACAGCTGTAATTTTAAAATCATTTCCTCTTATTCTTCAGGGATGCAATAACTTCAACAAACACAGAAATGTCAAACTCTGAATCAGAGAAACTGGCAAGAATTCAGATTATGAGGTAAATGGTTCAACGAATAACAGAAAATTAAATGAATTCTGCATTCATCTTATCACACGATCTGGCTAATTTTCAAATTTCCTGGGTTGGGGGGTGTGTGAAAAGAATTTTTCTGATTTTCCATAGATGGAGAAATAATAACAACCTCTATACGCAGGCATACAACTATCTTTGTGATGAAGCATTTGGATAGCAAGATGGAGACTCCAAATAAAGTAAGGCAAGTGCAAAACACTAGAGCATAGTTATTGACATCCCCTTTAAAATTCACTTTCCCCAGTCAAAAGTAGACGCCAGTTTTATATGCAAAGATATAATCTGCATAATGAAAATGGTGCCACTTTCAAGATGAAAAGATATACACTTACAAACCAATTTACCTCTAAACTTTTAAAATTTAGCCCTTTACAAAAGAAAAATGAATCACAACTTAGTTCTTTTATATACTAAAGCTAATGGAGGAGATAAACACAAAGCAAATCCTTTCAATGTCAACATGTCTTTCAATAATAAATGTTTTAAGGGCCTCCCCGGTGGCGCAAGGGGTTAAGCACCGCACTATGAAGCAATCCGCAGCCTCTGCAGCACAAGTTCGATCCCCGGCCGACCAGGGAGCTACCCACATGGCTCAGCAGACCTCTCCTGCCTCACCCGCTGCTCCCCTCAGCAGTGTATTTCAGTCAGTCTGCCTGTTCTGTTCCCCACTCTGTCTCTGGTGAATCCTCTCACTTCCCTGCATCTCTGGCCTGTGCCCCAGCTCTTGTATGCATAAATAAATAAATCTTTAAAAAAAATAATAACAGTACAAAACATAACAAAACAAAAAACAGACCACCATAAATCAGAGACATCCTGCAGGGGAGGAGGAGGGAGAGAGATCAGAGGGAGGGAGGGAGGAACACAGGGGACTGAGGTGATGGTGCACGGGTGCATTGGCAAAGGAAATTCTACACCTGAGGGGGGGAGGGAAGCAAATATTGTTCAAAAATGAACAATGATGTAAAAATAAATAAAAAAAGAAATGTGATGTTATAATATAATACTTGGTCTTTGTCCCGGTTCCTGGCACAGAGCTCCTACAACCCTTCTAACTTCCTGCATGGTATGGACTAGAGGAGAGTGTTCTGTTACTCATAAAAAGGCCCTTTCCCTTTCAACTTACTGAGTTTATGCTTCTGAGGTGACTCCAGGAACATGATGATTTAATGTCAGAGGACCCATCCAGGTGACTAGAGGGTTAGAACTTTCAGCCCCACCCCCAAACTGGAGAGAGTAGGGAGGAAAGGGGAGGTGACTAAGCTAATCACTACTGCCTGTGATTTAATCAACTGTTTCTACATGATGGGTTTCCACTAAAACCCTGAAAACAGAAGGGTTCAGAGCTTCTAGGGTGGTGAACACACGCTGAGGTGACATAGTCCAAGCCCCACAAAGACAGAAGCTTCTGTATTCAGTACCCTTCCAGACTTCACCTTCTAAACTTTTCATCTGGCTGTCCGTTGGTAGCCTTTATAATATTCTTCATAAGTCAGAAATATGAAATAGTGTTTCCCTGAATTGAGTCATTCTAGCAAATTATTGAACCTGAGGAGGTTCAATGGTCCATTTTTATAGCGGTCTGTTTTTTGTTTTGTTGTGTTTTATATTATTATTTTTTTTTATTTTAAAGATTTATTTATGCATACAAGAGCTGGGGTACAGGCCAGAGATGCAAGGAAGTGAGAGGATTCACCAGAGACAGAGTGGGGAACAGAACAGGCAGCCTGACTGAAATACACTGCTGAAGGGAGCAGTGGCGAGACAGGAGAGTTCTGCTTCGCCAAGTTCTGCTTTGCCTGAACATGAACACCCTCTTCCCGATTTACAGCCAGTGTGTCACAAGTACCCAGCCTTGCAACAGGCATCTCAAGTGGAGGACAGTCACATGGGACTGAACCTGAATGTCTGCACTAACAATTGGTGTCAGAAGTGTTGTGAGTAGGGCCTCCCTGGTGGCGCAAGGGGTTAAGAACCACACTATGAAGCAATCCGCAGCCTCTGCAGCACTAGTTTGATCCCTGGCCAGGGAAGTGACCCACATGGTGCAGCAGACCTCTCCTGACTCGCCCACTGCTCCCCTCAGCAGTGTATTTCAGTCAGTCTGCCTGTTCTGCTCCCCATTCTGTCTCTGGTGAATCCTCTCACCCCTAACCCCGCATCTCTGGCCTGTACCCCAGTTCTTGTATACATAAATAAATAAATCTTTAAAAAAAAAAAAAGAAGAATTGCTTAAAAAAAAAAAAGTGTTTTGAGTAGAGGAACAATTTTCCTTCTGAAAGCTCTGTGGTCACAGAGCTACAAAGTGAAAGAGTAGGGAGTTAGAGTCAAGCAAGTCCAATTCTAGAATCTACATTCTAAATGAATGTGTTAGAGTAAAATAAAAAACATTTCATTCTATTCATAACACACATTTATGCTTATTGGTAGCAATAAAGTGTTGGAAAATAAACAAAAACTGCTGCATTATTTCCTACCTGTGTCTGCCTCATTGCCCGGTCCACGCGGCGTGTGCTTCCTCTCTCAAGTTTTGTCCGGAGGATCAAGGCTGATGTCTGAATGGCCCAGAACTTTGGTTGGGAAAGCAAACACTGATGGGGAGGAAAACATACACAAAAGAAAGGGATAAACTTGTGATTCCATTCTGAATAGAACAAAATTAATTTCTTCCAAAAATATCAGGATACTGATAAAAGCAGACTTGAAAATATCAGTGAAAACCAATAAGGTGTGCTTTCAAATGATTGTGTGAAGAATATGTTCATCTGAACAGAATTATTAATTAATACAAATGCTACTTGACCCATTCTATTGAATGAAATAAGGAATGAAACAGAACCTTTCCAGATAATCAAAATAGTAAGCAGAATCTATCAAACCATAAATTGACATATCTTTTTTCTCATGGTCTACCAAAAAAAGTGAGAAAATACGTTATATAAAAATAAGTGCTATCCTTCTCAAATTTTTTAAGTCATTCAAACTTACAAATGAAAAATTATTAGCAATCTGGTACCTTTTCACTTAAAAAAAAATCCTTTTGAATTAATGATTCTGTGTCCTTTGGGTAAATACCTAGGAATGGAATTGCTAGGTCAAATGGAAGCTCCATCTTTAGCAGGTTGAGGAATCTCCACACAGCTTTCCATAGTGGTTAGACTAGTTTGCACTCCCACCAGCAGTGCAAGAGAGTTCCTTTTTCTCTGCAACCTCGCCAACATTTGTTGTAGCTAGTTTTTTAATATGTGCCATTCTCACTGTGTAAGATGGTCTTTCATTGTAGTTTTGATTTGCATTTCCCTGATTACAAGTGATGCTGAACATTTTTTAATTACTGGATCAAAAAGATGTGGTACATATATACAAGGGAATATTACTCAGCAATCAAAAAAGACAAACTCATGCAATTTGCAGCAACATGGATGGAGCTGGAAGGGATCATGCTCAGCAAAATAAGCCAAAAAGAAAAAGAAAAATAGCAGATGGTCTCACTCATAGCAAGAATTTAGAAAATGTAAATAAGGGACCAGGAAAAAGACTAATTATAATAAAGTAAAAATCAAAATCAACAAGCAAGTATAAACCAGACACACACTTGGGGGGAGGGAAGGCGGGATTAGAGTAAAAAATGGGGCGGTGGGAATTGTATGGGGACTATAACCAAGATGAAAATGCATACATTGTGCAAAAATGAAAAATGATGTAAAAAATATTTAAAATAAAATATTTTAAAAAATCCTCATTCATAAATACAAATGCAAGTCAAGCTTTAAGTGCACAGAATGGCCAAGAAATTGTTTATTTAAAGTTAGAGGCCACCCCCCGCGGCGCAGTGGTTGGCGCTGGGCTGCCAAGCTGCCTACAGCCTCAGCAACGCCAGTTCAATCCCTGGCCACCTGCGAGGGTCCCACATAGCGTGCAGACCTCTCTTGCCGCGCCCGCTACTCCTCTCAGCAGTGTACTTTGTCTGTCTGCCTGTTCTGCTCCCCGCTCTGACTCTGTTGAATTCTCTCACTCTCCCATGCTTCTGAATATACCCAGTGCTTGCATGAATAAATAAATCTTTAAAAAAATTTTTTTTAAATAAAAAATAAAGTTAGAGGCAAAAGATCTTTTCTTCACTCTGCATTACAGAAAAGTACTCTAAACTTTAAGGGAATGTTTTCTGGCCTTGGGTAGGATAGGGAGTCTCTAATTTAGTTAAAATCCTTTCCTAGAAGGGCCGTCTAATGAAAAACTGACCTACAACAAAATCCTGAATATCTTGGATCCTAACCCCGGAGAAAGCTGTGATGGCAGAGAATGTATTAGAAACCATTCTCATGATCATGATGTGGTGGGAAAAGTGAACTTAGGGATGAGTAAAAACAGGGACACGTGTACTATGATACAATAGAGACTGGTTGGCATATGAACACAATTCAAGCTCTATGCTGATGATGTAGACGCCAATACTGTCTCTGTGTGTTCACAAGGACTTTCGGTAAAGATCACTGCAGGAAAAGAGGAAAGGCATGTTTATTTATCTGAAAGTTGACTACACCACTTGATCATTTGTTTGTTTCTAAAAGTCAATGTGGTAAACATCCTTGTTGGAGAACATTAATCATTTCAAACCTAGCTGCACATTAGAAGCAGTTGGGAAGCTGTTGGTATTTTTAAAGGTAAAGCACATACATGTCTGAGAAAAGAATCTGGGCACTAGTTTTTTAAAACACTCCCCGAGTGCAGCAGTTATGGGAACCACTACACTAAGACAGCACAAGTATTTGTCTTTGGTAAAATTCATTTAATATAACAATTTCTCATTAAAGAATACCAAGAAAAAAATACATTTACGACTCCTTAGCATACCAGCCCAGCTCACTTCACTCATTTGTATCACATGCCAGCCCCTCCCAACATGTGAGCTTTCAATTCCAAATCTAGGCCAACTACTTTGTAATTAGGAGGAAAATGAAGCATCAGAAGAAATGAATCACTTGCTCAATGTTGCACTTTCATTAGCACCACAACCTGCTTTTCTAACTTATCTTAATCCTCAAAACATTATCTTCATACTGTTTTTTAACACTTTCTCCAATTGAACTCAAGCTCATTTAATCTGATAATGAACATATGATGGCCTCCTGGCCATCCCCTCCTACTCAGGACACATTAGTAATGTATGAGGAAGACTCAGAAAAGAACTTTGAAAAACTATTATATTCGTGACATAGTGGGAGAAGAGTAGGCAAAGAATATTGCAATAAGGGAGGAAAAAAATCAAACAAATGAGGTTTATTAATTCACTTGAGCATCTATTCAGTATAAGGGCCTGGACAAAGTAGCAAGCAAGAAAGACAAGGTACTGTCTTCTCAGAACTTACATTGTAATGTAATGTCTGTTAGGTAACCTTAATCTTTTATAACTAACTTCCAAATTAAAATATGCTTATCTACTTGAATTATAACCTATAAGATTAGTACATAACCTTGTAAGTTTCCATTAACTTAAATATACCAAATAAATGAAGCTGCCAACATAAAGAGGTATATGTGGCACTATAAAAACATAAATGATGAAACAGATGACCTTAAAAAAACAATTCTTTAAAATAGTATAGGGCCTCCCCTGGTGGCACAGCAGTTGAGCGCTGAACTGCCAAGCTGCCCGCAGCCTCTGCAGTGCCGGTTTGATCCCCGGCCACAGGCGAGGGTCCCACATGGCGCACAGACCTCTCCTGCCGTGCCCGCTGCTCCCCTCAGAAGTGTATTTCGTCTGTCTGCCTGTTCTGTTCCCCACTCTGGCTCTGGTGAATTCTCTCACCCTCCCATGCTTCTGACTGTACCCGGTGCTTGCATAAATAAATAAATAAATCTTTAAAAAAAAAGTTTAAAATAGTGTAACACCACCTGATGGAAGGTTTTGTTTTTGTTTTGTTTTTTTTTAATTTCAGTAATCTTGGTTTATACTGTTGTTTATATTTTGGAAGGATCTGGTGATGTTGCCATAGCTGGAAGAAGATTTTTAAATAAATGTAATCTAGAGAATTTTCAAAGGAAAGAATTTTCCATCAAGTACATCTGCAATCTGATTTTACTATCTTCTGAGGAGTGGTACATCATTGCCATTCTTTCTCATCACCTTTTCAGAGGGGCTGGTATCTGTGACCTCATGACACAGGAGGGGCATCACATGGAGGGCGGGGGAGGGAAGGTTCTGTGGAACAGAGCGAAACTTCCCCAAGTCAGCCCAGAAGTGATCAGAATCCCAGCTCCATCAAGTAAGGAGAACAGCACATGGTCCAGATAAGTGACTGGACTCCTGGGTCTCACACGCCTCTCTACAGAATTACAACTCTCAGTCCCTCAGAGTGGTGAAGAGTAAGTATGAATGAATAGTGAAGCTTCATAAAACCTCAGGAGTGCCCCATGAAGAGCACATCTGGGCCTCTCTAGGACCTCTCCAATGATGCTTCCCTTACCTTTAACTGAAAATCACCAAACAGAATGGGCACAAGTGATGACACCAACCTCTGATGGGGTTCAGGACATGCTACCCCCATGATAAGGCACCTGGCATAGTGAATACTTCAAATGAAGGCGTCTGAGGAAACAAAGGGAAGAATCCCAACAAACAGGCCTTGCTAAGTATCCCCCAGTGTACTGCACTTAGCTCACACTCTTTGACTCACTATACACCCCTGGACCGAGCACTCTCAGCATTCCGGTCCATCTGTTCCTTCAGTTCATCTCCCGATGAAGGCCTCCCTGCCACGCCAAATCCATGTTACATAAACTTGTGAGCTTTTCTGCTGTTAATAGGGGTTTATCAGTTCAATTTTCAGCCCTAGTCAGAGACCCTACAAGGTCGAGGAAAACGTTTTCCTTTCCTTCAGGCTCCTAACTGCACTACTCATTTTACCAACAATAACACAATGGTGCACAGATCAGCTCAGACCATGGGCTTGTCAAAGTTCAAGACCAGCTTTAAGAAAGCTGTCTACGAAGGGGGAGATATTTCCCTCAGAAAAGCAACAAAGTCAGACTGTTTTCTGTGTTGGCATGAGAACAAGAGGTTTGCTGAGACTTTTATGTGAAGGTCAAGCAAAACATTCTCACTAAACACTGAAAGCAAAATGCAATCTTGACAGACTATTAGAAAAGCTTTAAAGAAGGAACTGACTGGATAATGATATCACTAAAGAATGTGTTTATCTTCAATCTGTTGGCTTGGGAGATATGAAGACTTTCTGAAAAGAGGTAAGTGTAGTTAGGCTATGTTTAAAATATTTTATAAAACGCTGCTGCCCTGAGGTAAGAATCAACATAATATTAGACATTAGGGAAAGAGAAAGAAAATTAAACAGACGATATATGCTATAATACTCTGTTGACTTATGAAGAAAATCATAGTTTAAAAAATTCTTCAGTCTCACAGCTCAGCAAGCAAGCACAATGGAACGGATACCAACCTTACAACATAAGCAGCAGGTTGGCCACTGATGAGGACCTAGGCTATCATCTGGAGAGCTGGATGGGTGGAGTTGATTCAGTCTTCAGGCTGTCTGAATGAGGTTCACTGCTCTTAATTCTATTCAAGTCCGGAAATGACCAGTCCACTGTTTTCTGCCACCTTTGCTCTGTCTCAACCTTCCAGTCTCTGCTTAGATACCACTACCTGTGACCCTTTCTCGACCACCTTACATAGTGACTCCATCTCTGCATAGAGATGCTCTATCCCTGCATTCAGTTTGGGTCCTTCAGGACAGAGCCCCAGACATTTGGTTCACTGGCACCTTACACACTGACTAGCACAACGCAGGTATTGAGAAACAGAGCGGCGTGGTGGAGGGGCGGAGTTTGTTTATTTTTACACAGAGGCAGAGTGCAAAGGCAGAGTGCAAATGCCATTTAAGAGCATCAACAAGTACTTATGAAAACCAGCTGATGGGTCTCCCCGGTGGCGCAGCAGTTGAGCACTGGGTTGCTAAGTTCTACCACAGTCTAAGGCTGCCTGCCTTAGTAGCAGGGTAGAACTTTTTTTTTTTATTTTATATATTTTTTACATCATTTTTCATTTTTACACAATGTATGCTTTTTCATCTTGGTTATAGTCCCCATACAATTCCCACCCCCCACCCCCTTGTTTTGATCCTACTCCCTCCTCCCTACTCCACAGTGGTTGGGCCAGTTTGCACTCCCACCAGCAGTGCAGGAGAGTTCCTTTTTCTCCACATCCTCGCCAACTGTTGTAGCTAGTTTTTTTAAATATGTGCCATTCTCACTGGTGTAAGATGGTATCTCATTGTAGTTTTGATTTGCATTTCCCTGATTACAAGTGATGTTGAACATTTTTTCATATGCCTATTGGCCATTTGCATTTCTAGGAGGGTATAACTTTAAGATACCACCTGAGCTGATGCTCACTCATACTAAAAAAGAAACTATAATAATCTAACACCTGAGGAAACTCCATTAACTTCTTGAAATGAGAAAAGCAGTAAATACTGCTTTAACTCACACTGAAAAGCAAAATTTTATGTTATCACAAGCCTCATATAGAGACCTTTTTTTCAGCTAACAATTTCCCACCGTAGGCCACAGTCTCCTCATTCCCAAAGAAGTACTGTAGTAAAGACAATTCTGTAACACCATCAAAGAGGAGCTGGAGTGTTGTTTCTATTAAAAATAAATTTCCTTTTCATTCTTTTTTTTTTTTTTTTTAAAGATTTATTTATTTATTTATACAAGCACTGGGTACAGTCAGAAGCGCAGGAGGGTGAGAGAATTCACCAGGGTCAGAGCGGAGAGCAGAGCAGGCAGACTGACGAAGTACACTGCTGAGGGGAGCAGCGGGTGGCAGGAGAGGTCTGCACGCCATGTGGGACCCTCATCCTGTGGCTGGGGATCGAACCATTGCTGCAGAGGCTGTGGGCAGCTTCATAACCCAGCGCTCAACCGCTGCACCACCAGGGAAGCCCCCTTTTCATTCTTATCATTGCAGGTTTCAAATAATCCTCCAGAGGTCACAGGACCCTTTATATGACAGACAGCCATTCTGCTCTTTCAAAGATAGCTGTTTTTTCCACAAGTAAACCAAAGTCAGCTCAGAACTCTCTTGGTGGGTGTACAATTATTTGGCTTCACTAAAATCAAATCAGATGATGCCCACCCAGGTCAGGCTGACTTTACAAAACAAGGAACAAAGAAATACTATAAAAAGTTGAACTATTCCCCCCTCTTAATGATCTGTTTAAAAGAGCATTCATTGTTAAAATCAGTGCCAAATGACAGGTTTAAATTCCAAATTTAGTCTATAAATTATTCCCAGTAGGAGTGGTACAGCAATCCAAATTCTCTATCCTTGCTCTGTAGACCATTTAAAATCTGCCTCAAATCTAACTTTGTCCCCAAGTCTCACTACTGTCCTAAACAAATCTTCCTACCCACTGAAAGGATCCAGCACAGCTCAACACACTGCCACCTCTTTCCCCTGCTTATGCTATCACTCCATCTGAACTCCATTTGTCTTTCAAGGCCTGACTCAAATCCTCCCTTAGTGAACAAAGCCTTCTTTCACTAAATATTTTCTCTGCCCTAGATATTTTCTTTTTCTCTACGCAGTTAGGGGATTTTATCTGCGCTATCAATTCATAGTTTAAACTGCCTGGTATTATTAATTACATTTTCATAAGTTTATCTGATCTTGGCTAAATTAAAAATTCCATGAAAGCAAGCCCTATTTTATACCTTTATTTCTTCTACAATATCTAGTAGCAAGCTTGGCAAATCCTAGGATTCTGAATCTCCTGCTATTACCATGCTTTCACAGCTTTTTTCTGTACTCCACAAATTTTCATATAGAAAGCAAAGAGATCAAATTATTGGCCATTTGGAGAGCTGGATGGGTGTCTATTGGTCTATCTTCAAGTTCACTAATAATTATATATATCTCCATTCAATGGTCAATCTTATCCAATGCATTTTTTTTTAAATAATAAATTTTATTTTTATATTCCCCATACAATTGCAGCCCCCCCCATTCTGACCCCAATCCCTCCCCTCCCGCCCCCGCCCCCCTAAAAATGTCTCTGGTTCATAGTTTTTTGTTGATTTTGATTTTCACTTTCTTATAGTTATTCATTTTCCTGGTCCCTTATTTAAGTTTTCTAGATTCCTGCTATGAGTGAGACCATCCGGTATTTTTCTTTTTCTTTCTGGCTTATTTCACTGAGCATGATCCCTTCCAGCGCCATCCATGTTGCTGCAAATTGCATGTGTTTATCTTTTTTGAATGCTGAGTAATATTCCATGGTATATATGGACCACATCTTCTTGATCCAGTCATCTATTTTTGGGCATTTGGGTTGTTTCCAAAGCTTAGCTATTGTAAACAGTGCTGCTATAAACATAGGGGTGCAGGTGTTCTTTGGAATTGATGTTTCTGTGTCCTTTGGGTAAATACCTAGGAGTGGAATTGCTGGATCATATGGAAGCTCTATGTTTAGTAGGTCCAGAAATCTCCACACAGCTCTCCACAGTGGTTGGACCAGTTTGCACTCCCACCAACAGTGCAGAAGAGTTCCTTTTTCTCCACACCCTCGCCAACATTTGTTGTTGCTAGTTTTTTTAATATGTGCCATTCTCACTGGTGTAAGATGGTATCTCATGGTAGTTTTGATTTGCATTTCCCTGATGACAAGTGATGTTGAACATTTTTTCATATGCCTGTTGGCCATTTGCATTTCCTCTTCAGAGAAGTTTCTTTTTAGCTCTTCTGCCCATTTTTTGACTGGATTATTTTCTTTGTTGTTGTTGAGTCTCATCAGCTCTTTGCAGATTTTTGTGATCAGCCCTTTATCATTAGTGTTGGGTGCAAAAATGTTCTCCCAGTTGGTGGGGTTTCTCTTTGTTTTTGTTATTGTCTCTTTTGCTGTGCAGAAGCTCTTTAATTTGATGTAGTCCCAGCTGTTTATCTTTGCCTTCACTATCACTGCTTTGGGTGATGTGTCTGTAAAGATGTCTTTGATGTGCAAATCACGTAGTGTTTCGCCTATATTTCCTTCTATATATTTTATGGTTTCAGGTCTTATGTCTAGTTCTTTAATCCATTTTGAGTTGATTTTTGTGTATGGTGTGAGGTAGTGGTCAAGCTTCATTCTTTTGCATGTAGCAACCCAGTTTTCCCAGCACCATTTATTGAACAAACTTTCTTTGCTCCACTGCATATTCTTTGCTCCTTTGTCAAAGATTAGTTGACCATAAATCTGTGGGTTTATTTCTGGATTTTCTATTCGATTCCATTGGTCTGTATGTCTGTTCTTGTTCCAATACCATGCAGTTTTGATGATTATGGCTTTGTAGTATAGTTTGAAGTCTGGGAGTGTGATGCCTCCATTTCCTTCTTTTTTTTTCAGTAGAGCTTTGGCTATTCGGGGTTTTTGGTGATTCCATATGAATTTCATCAGTAATTGTTCTATTTCTTTGAAGAATGACATTGAAATTTTGATTGGAATAGCATTGAATCGGTATATTGCTTTTGGTAGGCTTATCCAATGCATTTTTATTTCACATATTATATGCTCATTTTTAAGATTTCAATTTGAATCGTTTTTACAGGATCTATTTTCATATGGAAATCCTTCATTTTGACTATTATGAGCATTTTTCCTTTGTGTCTATACATATAATTAAGGAACTTTTTTCTTTAACTCTCGTCTGTTAATTCCAACATCTAAGTGCCATTGGTGCCAGCCTTCACTGTCTCTTCTTCCACGAATGATTCACATTTTCTTTATTCTTTATTTGCTGATCATAGGTACTTATTACCTAGTTTTAAAATGAATCACAGAAAGAGAAAACACATACAATAAAATGTGCAACTTCCAACGGTCTTTTTCCTTTTTTCTTTTACAGAGACCTTGGTGTTTCGGGCAGACAGTCGGAGGGCAGGCTGCCAGTGTCAGTTCACACTTTAGCAAAAATTTTGCCAATGAAAATTGAAACACCTGTATGAATGAACTAAATTGTTCCTATTTTCAACAATGAAAGGAAATTAAAAGCATTACTGAAAGTCCCTGACTTGGCCCATCTGAAAGGAAATAACGTAGATAACACAGCTAATTTTAAATTATCAAGTGAATATAACATAAATGGCTCTCTAAAACAATATGGACTATTTTACTATGACTCATTCTGTTTTCCTGAAAGGTGTGGACATAATCTCAGGAATAGCACTCCATAATGGCGACCTTTAAAAGTAAAGGATTCCATTAAGAACAAACTTCTAACACTGCTGAATTAAAATGTATCTCACATATATTTCAAAATGCTAGACCAATGTGAAAGTGCTGGCAAAAATTTCTCCAGTAATGAGATCTCACCATTGTTCTAGTAAACTGTAAAGACAGTTCACTAAAACAGAAAAAAATTAAGATCCAGGGCCTCCCTGGTGGCGCAGTGGTTGAGCACTGGGCTGTGAAGCTGCCCACAGCCTCTGCAGTGCCGGTTCAATCCCTGGCTGCTGGCGAGGGTCCCACATGGTGCACAGACCTTTCCTGCCGTGCCCACTGTGCCCCTCAGCAGTATGCTTCGTCAGTCTGCCTGTTCTGCAACCCGCTCTGGCTCTGGTGAATTCTCTCACCCTCCTGCGCATCTGACTGTACCCAGTGCTTGTATAAATAAATAAATAAAATCTTAAAAAAAAATTTAAGATCCAATAAGCCATCCACTTGTTTATTTAATAAATATTTACCTAACACCCAATAACCTGGGTCTCCAAAGGCTTACAGTCATCCAGTGGGAGGATTTAAGATTTCTATTGCACTTGCTCTTCTATCAACAAAGAAGACACCTCAGAACCCCAACAGTTCACAGTCCAGGCCCAGGCTGCTGCACTGCTGCCAGTGGGGAAATGGCGTCCATCAAGAATGCATGCAGTTTCTCTCCTCTCCACTCCCTTCTCTCCCACATCTGCAGTTAATTCCAAACCGGCCTTATCCACTTACAAACTCCTATTGCTTGAAAACAGAAATGCTCGCCTACAGACCAGTGGCCAATGGCCCAGCTCATCAGTGAATGCTCTTGGTGCACCAGGTTCCACCTATTCAAAGGTACTTTCATATACATTCTGCAGTTTGTGCCTCAAAGAGTTTTCAATGCTGAGAGAGGGGCACAGGACTCCTCCATTTTACAGAAGAGGAAGTAGTCATCCTTAACACCGTGAAGTGTTACTAAAATTACAGAACTAAGTGGAGCAATGCAGTACCAAGCTATAGCTCAGAATAGTTTCTTCATTCTTGTGTTCTACATACATTTACTAATTAACAACTATGAGTAAAGCATTGAGGACCTTTACCAAGCCTTATAGAAGACCCAAAAAGAGAACAGATCCCAGTCCCTAGAACAGTGTTTAGTCTTATGGGGAAGGTAAGATAAATAATTTTAAGCCCAAATATGATCCTTGATACAGTTCAGGAGTTCAGAAGTAGAGCAGCACCTGAAAGTGTTCTTTCTTGCCTCAAATACTCTTTGGAGTTGTACAGGATATAAATAGAGGATATTTATATAGAGGATATAGAGTTACATAGGATATAAATTTCAATAAATTCTTCAGTGAAATCAAGGACCACTTCTAAGTCACCGTATTATCCTTTTCAGTAACTGGTACAAAGAGGATAAACTATCAAAAGAAAGGAATAGTTGACAAGGGCTGGCTAGGTTTTTCTGGTATATTTTAGATGCTTCTAGAATGAAACATCCTAGGAAGGGAATGATGCAGAGCCCCAAGTCTGCACAGAGCTCCCAAAAGCCCTCCTCCCATGTAAATTTCTTGTCCTACTTCTTACCAATTAAAGACTTATTGGGATTAGGCCTGGCACTACAAATCACTGTGATCAAACAGCTTTCCTCTAAAAAGAGATCAGCACTCAGGTCAGGTTTGATTTGGAAGAGAGCTGGAGGAGGAGAAACAGAAGAAAAAATTATGTATTTTAAGAGAAGAAAAAATTATGTATTTGGGAGGAAAGTATGACACCTGGACTTATTATGGCCTTCAATGCAAATTAGGGGGGATGAGTTACCTGCAATCAGAAGGTATCAGAATTAATTACTCAGAAGAACCTGACAGTATAGAAGAGTAAGAATGGGGAGAGAATTTTTTTAATAGAAAAGAAAGGAAATGGTTTAAAGAAAGTAAAGCTATATAATACCTCCCTTGGGAAAAAAAATATTTGTAACTAGCTGCTTGAATGTAAATAGTGTATTTTAGTGTCTTTTCAGGACAACTGTGGACAATATGCAGCACAATCTGCTTGTTACCATGGCCTGGAGTCCCCATGAGAGTTCAGCAGACACATTTCCTATCACACACCACACCCTGTGACCTCAATCATCAGAAGAAACCTAAGTAGCCTGGACATCATTAACCATCTGGACATTTGTCCCCATCCAGTATGTTTATCCCAGCACCAACTCTCACCTGCTGTAGTTCCCATGAGCAATTCTATTAAACATTAAACATTTCTTGCTTTGTCTACTATACATTTATCCCACAAAATATAAATTGATATGAACTCCACAAGGGCAAAGACTTTGTTTACAGCTGCATCCACAATGACAAGCACAATGACTAGGAAATAGTAAGTATTCAACAGGCCTTAGTTGGATGAATAAATGGAGCACATTAATGGTTTTTTTCTTCAAATTATCTTTTTAAGAACGTTTAACACTTGTCAAATTCCTTTAAGCATATGTAATGAATAGGAAAATTTTCACATAGGTACCTAAACTCAGATATGCCATAATAATAAACACCAGAGATTTCTAAGGATACTGAAGGGAAAAATAAAACAGATGCCCTGCGGATTAATATCCAGTCAGTTCCAAAACCCTACATAGAAAACAGTAACTAGCAAAATTTATATTATATCGATAGTACAAACTGCAAGCTTTTCTTTCTACCAGATAAAAGTACTGTATTTTTTGCCTTATCTGGAAAATAACAGAGGAAGAAAACATCAGAATTCTAACTGGATTCCTAAGCATGGTAATAAAAATGCCTCTGAAAAAATGATATCTCTTAAGCAACTTGTGTTCATTAAAGACGTACGTATCTTCTTTTTATCCATAAATTCAAAAAGATACTTATTGACCCCTAGCTCTGTGACTTTTCTCTTCTTGAAAAACCTTTCTTTGATCTCGAATTTTCAAGTATCTATTACTCAATCTTTCCTTTTCACTGCATTCTTCTCCAATTGTGGTCTTCATCAACTTTACTTTCTTATACTCCATTCCCTCCCTAATTCTATGTAATGAGGTGATGACCCAGATACTCCACTGATACTATCCTAGAGATAAGCAATGCACTCCAATTATCAAAGCAGCCAGTCTTTTCTTTGTCCACATTTTTCCTGATTGCTCTACTCTACTGAATGCTGACAAGCACCCCCCATGCTCTGGATTGCCTCCTTCTTCAGCCCCTACAATCCAAGTTCTCCCTCCTAATTCCCTTAAGCCCTCTTTTTCATCACATCCATATAGGGATCACCCTCAGTTTATAACAAAAGAGTTATCAACTACAGTGGCTTTGGAGTGAGGATCAAACTCTTGCTCTGTCATTTCATTATTCATTCAACAAATAATTGCTGAGCATCTATTATGTGGGAAGATAACAGACTAACCCCTGAAAACAGTGAAATACTTGGTCATAGTCCTCAAATCCAAGGCAGTACAAAGAAAAATGGTTATGTTTAAATCAGTAGCAAGACTCTCTGCTCCTCCCCATTCAACAGATAGCTGCTGCCGCTGGTACAATACCAGCTTCATCCCTGAGACACCCCAGTGAATGTCAGAGTGAACAGGATTTGGTCAAACTGGGTTCATAGTCACTAGGGCTGCTGTTAATTCTGATAAAGTGGATATTGTTGCTATCAATGACCCATCATTAACCTCAACTACATGTTGTGCATGTTCCAGTATGACTCAGCCAACTAGCAGTTCAATAGCAGTCAAGGTTGAGAATGGGAAGCTTGTCATCAATGGAAAGTCCATCTCTGTCTTCTAGGAGGCAAGATCCTATTGACATCAAAAAGGGTGACAGTAGTGTTGAACGTGTTGTGGACCCACTGGTCTCATCATTACCTTGGAGAAGGTCAGGGTTCACTTGAAGAGTGGAGCCAAATGGGTCACCATCTCTGACCCTTTTGCTGAGGTCCCCATGTTTGTGATGGGCATGAACCATGAACCAGCCCCAGTGAGAGCATCAGGGAAGAGAGCGGTCCTCAGCTTCTGGGGAGTCCTTCCCCAACTCCTCCACTGAGAATCTCCTTACCTTATCATAGTTCCATCCCAGACCCCTGGAGAAGGCGAGAGGCTTAGGGAGTCCCACCTTGTCAAGTACCATCAGTAAAGTATACACTATACTCAGCAAAAAATATTTAAATGAATAAAGATAAATCAGTATCAAGATATATGCTCCTTGGAAACTAAAATAATGAAGTTTTTTCTGCCTTAATTTCTCTAGGTAGCAGTGTTTCAACATAGGCAATATGAGGCAAGAATATACCTGAGGCAAAATAATTTACAAGTGTGAAAAAAAATGAAATGGAAAAGAAAAAGACTTTACTCACTGAGGTAAATGCCAGCAGCTCCTCTTCTGTTAGCTTATGCACTGGGTTATTCTTTTGGAAATTTGTGCTTTAAATTTAAAAACAGTAAATCAATTCTAAAATGCAGATTGTAGTTGAAGAGATAAAAATTTTAAAAAAGCAAAGTAAACTATATATTTGAAAACACACATTTTAATATAATTGCATTATAAACAAATGCACATGTGAGTTTTCCAAGGTAAGTACAAAACATAAAAATATACTGACAAATAAAATGTAGTTAAAGGGCCTCCCTGGTGGCACAAGGGGTTTAGATGCAACCTACGGATCTATCCACAGCCACTGCAGCACAAGTTTGATCCCCAGCCAGGGAGCCACCCACATGGTGCAGATCTCTCCTGACTCGCCCACTGGTCCCCTCAGCAGTATATTTCAGTCAATCTGCCTGTTCTGTTCCCTGTTTTGTCTCTGGTGAATCCTTTCACCTCCCCATACCTCTGGCCTATACCCCAGTTCTTGTATACATAAATAAATATATGTCTAAAAAATAATTAAATAAATAAATAAAATGAAGTTAACATGCTAAATGTAAACATTGATTTACTTTACAAGGAAAAAGAAATATAATCAGTGCAAATCCACAAAGAAAATTAAAAGAATTAATAGAGTGCCAACTCCTACTTATTAAATACATGCCAAAAAAATTAAAATACTAGTATAATGATTGGACAGACAAAAAAATAATATGTTGTCAGAGAGGCAGACTAATGGTAAATCAAATTTGGTAGAATAATTCTTAGAAACAATTTAGCACTATCTTATGAAGTGAACATTCATACGTCCTGAACTCAGAATTCCATCCTGGGTAGAGAAATTCTTAAACAGGTGTATCAGGAGCACAAGTAGCAATTTGTGAATATTTGTAAAAGCCTGCAAAGTAAATTGAAACTACATGTAACAATATGAATGAATCACAGAAATAATGAGAGAAAACAGCAAATCATAGAAGATTACATATAGTAAGGTGCCACTCCTATAAGGGTCAAAAACAACAAAATGAAAAAAAAAAGTGAGTAAATACATTTTTTTGAAATATGACAAACCAAATTTCAGGACAGAGATTATCTTTTGAAGAGCGGCAGGAGAAAGAGATGGAGAAGCACACAGATAAGGTTACTGGTATATGTAATCTAGCTCTGACACTGGATAACAGGCTCATTCTATTATCATACTACATAACTTATATTTACATATAAGCTATTTTCTATACAAATGTTATTTATATTAAAATGAAAAGAAAATGCCACCCCACAAAACAGTGCCACTTCCTTGTATTTTCAATGTTGTTTGAGGATTTTATGAGTGTAAAATTTTCAACATGGATAAAACTGGAGAGGCTTATGCTAAGCAAAATAAGTCAGAAGGAAAAAGATGTTTTCACTTATATGTGGGACACAGAAAAGCAAAACAAAAGGTCAGACAGAATCAAACCAGTAACAAACCCTAGAAGTCTGACAGAATTGAGTCTAGCAGAGGGTGGGAGGTGGAGAGCAGGGTGTGGAGGAGGCCAGTGCACTAAGGTGGACTGTGGGTGCCCTGGTGGTGGCATGGTGTGGTAACATACACCACAAGAGATGTGAGCCCCTACTTTTAAATCACATGCAGTGCTGTAAACCACTGCTACCTCAATAAAAATAAAAATGTGCCATCCTCACAGGTGTGAGATGATATCTCAATGTGATTAAAAGCAATGATGAACATTTCAAAAAATAATAATAATAATTTTAAAATAAACCTAGAATTATTGCTAGTAAGAAAAAAGTAAATGATCAAGGGGGAAAGAATTACAAAATCATTTTGCTTAAAACAGACACAAGACATACACACGTAGACAATTCTAGTTTAACTTCACAAAGGAATTATGTACCAGGTCACAAAATGATCCAATAAATCCCTGGTCTTTTCAGTTCTAAGACTCTATGATTCTGATGAGTGAATAACAGCATAAAGTCATTCCAAGATAAGAACCTCATCTAAAATGGATTAACATTCATCTCTCACATTCCAATCTTAAATTCCAACCCTAAACTCACTGCTTAATGTATACAGATGAAGTGAATTACTACATGCTCATTATAAGTAATTATAGTATACTCAGTCAGGCCACAGCTCTTTATAATTTACTAACCTGGGTTTAGAACATATTACTATGCATACCTGAAAATCAGACTGTTAATTTAAAAGGAATTACTCTTCCCTACTCTGATAGCCTGACTAACTAAAGGATGATATTTTTTAAGGAATTCTTTCCACAGTTACTTTACACAAAAACCATCAAGAATACTGGATTGAAGAGACACAGGCAAGTTCCAACATAAGACCTTCAGGTAAAACAAAGTCAAGCAGGAGGCCAGGGAAGGAAATGGTACAAGGGAAACAGCATGAAGAAAGTCCCATCACTGCCCCAATATCTACTATCTGTAGGAATTCACCTTGTCTGTCTCTCCTTTCCAAACCTGCTGAGCCTACCATAATGTCCAGGTCACCTCTTCATAGGGGGTAGTGGTCATGGGGATCATAGTATAACAAAATCTGTTTACAAATCCCAAACTAACTCTTTTCATACAAATCATCAATTGACTGATTTTCTTTTTTTTTTTTTTAATAGAGTCATGTTTTATTTATTTATTTGTTTATTTGTTTGTTTGTTTTGTTTATACATGCACTGGGTACAGTCAGAAGCGCGGGAGGGTGAGAGAATTCACCAGAGCCAGAGCGGGGAGCAGAGCAGGCAGAAGGACCGAAGTACACTGCTGAGGGGAGCAGCGGGCGGCAGGAGAGGTCTGCGCGCCATGTGGGACCCTCCTCCGGTGGCCGGGGAGCAGCCGGGGAGCAGCCGGGGATCAGCCGGGGATAGAACCGGCGCCGCAGAGGCCGCGGGCAGCTTCGCAACCCAGCGCTCAACTGCTGCGCTACCAGGGAGGCCCCAATTGACTGATTTTCTAACCCAAAGGTTTACAAATTCCTTCAGATGCTCCAAGATTCAGAATGTAATCAAGGAGTTTCTAATAAACAATGAAGATTCAAATTGCCCATTAAATCTGTTCAGCACCTTTAATTGTTCTATATATACATAAATCTTATTTTGGGAAAAAAAATAGTACTTGAAGACAAGCATTTTCTTGGTTTTCTTCTTAGCCCTTTCTCAACTATAAAATCTAACTGTGAAGTCAATATAACTAAAGCTCGATCAATAGACAGAATGCCCAAGAATACTGATATTTGACTTGATTTAATTTTCTGATGAACTGACAATTATGAATTTGCCAAAATAACATTTTAAGAAAGGCACAAAAGAGAACTCATAATTATAATTAGGGGTCAGAAAAACCTAGATGCAATCCCTAATTGCTATTTTGTAATTTTGACCAAGTCATTTAGCCTTTCAGATCCTGTTTTCCCATCTGAAAAATAACAATCTCTATTACAACTGATCTCAATATTTTAACTTTTTGAGATATTCTATTCTGAACATTACTAAATCTCCAGGTGAGAAACCCAGTATTTATGTAGTCTGAGAGTACCTTCCTTTATGATGCTAATTACAAAGACAAAAAAGACTGAAACTTTATGGTGGAGAAGACTGGCATGCACCACTTTAATCACGTGATCAGATGTGGCATCACCGGGAACAGGGCCAATCACCACTGTGCTCTGCCTGCCAGGATGCAGTGAGAACCTCAAAGCTTCCCTGCCCTGACAACCCTGCTAGCCATGCACAGTACAAATCTAATCATTTAATTTTTAAAAATCAGATAAATTCAAATTAAAGGGAAGTCTACAAATAAACTGGCATATCAATTTCAAGTGTCAAGATCGTCAAAGTCAAGCCAAAACAAGAATTATTTCAACCTGACACGAGCTGAAGTCACATGACAATGAGATGCACACCTATGTTTCAGCCTGAGTCCTGTGCTAGAATGGACAACTGGCAAACTTGAATTAGGGCTGAAAACTAAATGATAGTAAAATATGAATGTTAGTTTTCCTGACTTTTATAACAGTACAAAAAAGACTTTATTTGTTGGAATCACACATTAAAGGATACACAAGTGATAGGATATCATGTTGGAAAATTATTCTCAGAAGTTTTCTGCAATGCCTTAACTTTGCAACTTTTTCCAACTTTGAAAACTTTGGAAAAAAAGGAAAAATGATTTCCACTATACATAAGGTTCCACAGTACTAAAAAATAATTCTTTTGAAATATGAATATCCTCAAAGGTCAAAACAGTCATTGTCATTGATCTTCAATGTCTATTGCTATCCTTCCCAACAGAAGATGATACCACTGAAGAAGCTGGCACTGGGGTCCAGAGCTGAGAGCCCATTGATCTTGGAAAAAACCTTTCTGGCATCCCCTTGCCTATCACCCACTGCGAGCTGGTGGGGAACTTGATGCTAAACCATTTGTACAGGACCTGATTCTGGCCAAGGTTTCATTGATAGCGGAAGAGCTTCAGAGGGCTCAAAAGGAAAAAGGGAGATGGAGGAATGGAAAAGAGAAAATGTGTGAATGTTTCCTAACTAAGACTAGCCAAAGAAATTTTCCTTACGAAAGACAGAAAAGGATGAGTACATCACTTCACAGGAGATTCCTTTGATGGCTGCCTAACTATTCTTTCTCAACCTTGGTAAGCATTACAGAAAATTCCCTCTATAAATAAAATTTCCTCAACACAAGAGAACCAACATTCAGGGTCTTCAAAGAGCCAAGAACGTCATTATCTTACCAGACTCCAAGGATAACAGCAAGCTCTTCAGCACACAGGTCAGGCATCTGAAACTGTTCACAATCTGCTAACTTTATCTCATTCAGAACAGTGTCATCATTGAGTTCAAGATTCTGGTGGAATACAAAAGGAAATTACAAAATGCCTACATATATATGGTCAATAGGCTGTTTCCTATGAGACACATATTTGAAAACATTTTACTATGTAGAAATGAGGTACGTGCCACCAATCCCCAAGGGATACACAGTCAATATCAGTCAACAGGGAAAAACAGATTGAGCCTATAATGTGTGAAAGCCTCTCTGCTGATACAACACCATTCAAAAGCAGATCTTTCTACTCTGCCTCTGAATTCTAATCTAAAATTTAAGTCCCAATGCTGCTTCTCAATAGGATATGGAATACAATCTAAAAATGAATAAAATCTAAGGACTTAAAGAGCATTTGATAGAGTACCTGACTTCAACAGCTACTACAAACACAATGTGAGCTGTATTTTTAAAATAAAAATATAGATGAATGTAACAGAATAGAGGCCAAAATTTTGGTCCATGTTGTATGGTGAACTGACTTTCTTTTTTTTTAATAGATTTATTTATGCATACAAGAACTGGGGTGTAGTCAGGGGTGCAGGGGGTAAGAGGATTCACCAGAGACAGAGTGGAGAACAGAACAGGCAGATTGACTGAAATACACTGCTGAGGGGAGCAGCAGTCAAGACAGGCAAGGTCTGCTGTGCCATGTGGGTCACCTCCCTGGCCAGGGATCAAACTAGTGCTGCGGTAGTTGCAGATAGCTTCATAGTGATGCATCTTAACCCCTTGCGCCACCAGAGAAGCCCATGAATTGACTTTCAACAAAGGTGCCTAGGTGATTCAACAGAGAAAACTCCTTTAAAGAAATATTACAATTATGGTTTTTTATGGCCACAGAGTGGGGGATTAAATGCAAAGGAGTATGATGGATGATGGAACTTTCCAGGATAATGGGACTCTTGTCTTGACTATAGTGGTTGGGTGTATGTATCTGTCAAGCTGTACAATTAAAATGGGTCTATTTCTCTGTATATTTTTTAAGACTTGACTTTTTCAAAAAATGAATTATCAAAGAATAGTCAAACCACAATATACATTCAATAAAATGGTAAAATTTAAAAGGCTGACAATATCAAGCATTGGCAACAGATGCTCTCATATACTGATGGTAGGGACTGTAAAATAGTACAACCACTTTGGAAAAGAGTGACAGTTTCCCATCCAGTTCCCATCAACTTATTATACAATCCAGCCCATTCCATTCCTAGGTATTTACTCAAAAGAATTAAATACATGTTTACACAAAGACTTACACACAGTATTCTAAGCAGCTTAATTGTCCACCAACAGGTAATCAGATAAGCATATTGTAGTTTAGCCATACAATGAAGTAACACTGAACAATAAACAGGAACCTGCTACTAGCATCAAAACATAGATGAATCTCAAAAGCACCATGCTAAGTTAAAGAAACCAGACACAAGAGAGTCACAGTACATGTTCTACTTATCTGAAATTCCAGAAAAAAACTGGCTGATCTGTGGGAGGGAAAATGACTGACTGCAAACAGTATGATAGGACTTTTTGGCATAATGGAAATAGTTCTGTATTTTGATTATGGTGGTGGTTTCATGGATCTATTTATCAAAGCTCAACTGTAGAGTTAAAAAAGGTACATTTTATAAATATTATCCTTGATAAATGTGATTTAATTTTGTTCTATTTCAATAAAGGTAATGAGAACTAGAAAATAAATTTTATGAGCAAAATGGAGCTAGACAGTGGGAAACTATCTCTGGCTGAGGTCAACCTCTTAATTGGTAACCTCTGTACTAATAAACAGTTAATCTGCACAAATCACAGCCCAAAGGAGCAGCTTTCCTTGTCTATCTGCACAGTCACCCTGACTTAAGCCTACCTTTATCTACAGGTACACCCCAACTGCTGAAGAGAGGAACACTGAATAGCTGTTACTCAGTCTCCACTGAAAAAGTAGCTATTCCTGCCTTTTCAAAAGAAAGGGCTGGCAGGTGCACAGCACACCCTGGTGGCCATTCATTTTCAAGAGAGAGAGATACAATTAAATGTTCTAGCAACTACACTTAAAGAGTGAATTTAAAACAGATAAAATTATTTAACCTAATACATGAAAAATAGTATCCTTACACAATGTCTCAGTAGAAAATTATTAAAGACATTATATATTTCCTCATGGAATGGTGTGTGTCCTTTACACACAACTCAATTTTGACCAAGGATCGAGTGTAGCAACAAGGCAATACTTATTTGCCAGGTACAAGCAAGTGATAAAAAGTTTTGATCCTCATTCAAGATTCTCTGTGCTCCTATTCAGCTCTTTCCAAAATGAATCTACTGCAGCACCTACTTGCCTAAGTATTCTACAAGCTCCAGATTTAAAATATTGTTCTACTTTATTTCCACTCAAACCTCATAAGATTCTACTGAACCAAGAAAGCAGCTACAGTCTTTAAGATCCTTGGAAATGCTGATAATATTATGCCCCCATCATAGATATGTTTCTTTTTGTCTCATGTTGTCTTTGCTGTGTAATAAACTACCTTATCTAGCTTATTAAGCAAAAGCCTGAAACTATGCTAGGTGGCACTTTTGGACAGTTTTGGCACATAACCTAGTACAATCTTGCAACAGAGGTAGCCATGTAAAACATACACCTGGGCGCTTTTGTATTGTAGTATTTTTCTTGCTCTACATATCCTTGACATTACAGCTCATGAATATGAAAAGGTCATGAATATTTCAGATCTGCTTTCTGAAATCTTTCAAGCTAAAAATAACATGCCAGAATTGACTTTGCAGCTACTAATTTTGACACCTTTTAGATCTGTATGAAAGTGTGCTGTCTTTCAATAACAAAAACAAAGAGAAACCCCACCAACTGGGAGAACATTTTTGCACCCAACACTAATGATAAAGGACTGATCACAAAAATCTGCAAAGAGCTGATGAGACTCAGCAACAACAAAGAAAATAATCCAGTCAAAAAATGGGCAGAAGAGCTAAAAAGAAACTTCTCTGAAGAGGAAATGCAAATGGCCAACAGACATATGAAAAAATGTTCAACATCACTTGTAATCAGGGAAATGCAAATCAAAACTACCATGAGATACCATCTCACACCAGTGAGAATGGCACATATTAAAAAAACTAGCAACAACAAATGTTGGCGAGGGTGTGGAGAAAAAGGAACTCTTGTGCACTGTTGGTGGGAGTGCAAACTGGTCCAACCACTATGGAGAGCTGTGTGGAGATTTCTGGACCTACTAAACATAGAGCTTCCATATGATCCAGCAATTCCACTCCTAGGTATTTACCCAAAGGATACAGAAACATCAATTCCAAAGAGCACCTGCACCCCTATGTTTATAGCAGCACTGTTTACAATAGCTAAGCTTTGGAAACAACCCAAATGCCCAAAAATAGATGACTGGATCAAGAAGATGTGGTACATATATACCATGGAATATTACTCAACATTCAAAAAAGATAAACACATGCAATTTGCAGCAACATGGATGGCGCTGGAAGGGATCATGCTCAGCGAAATAAGCCAAAAAGAAAAAGAAAAATACCGGATGGTCTCACTCATAGCAGGAATCTAGAAAACTTAAATAAGGGACCAGGAAAATGAATATAAGAAAGTGAAAATCAAAATCAACAAAAAACTATGAACCAGAGACACTTTTTGGGGGGTGGGGGGCGGGAGGGGAAGGATTGGGGTCAGAATGGGGTGTTTGCAATTGTATGGGGGAATATAAAAATAAAATTTATTATTTAAAAAAAAAAAAGAAATTAAATTAGAAAAGAAAAAATAAAGCGCACTCAGATTTACAAAAAAAAAAAAAAAAAAAAAGTGTGCTGTCTTTAAGCAGCAAACCAATGAGTGTTGCAGTCTGGATATTTAGTTTGTCTTTAAGCACCATCCTTATACATTCTTTTACACCGTCTAATATATGACACGTTGCTGTAGGATGTATACTTTCATGAAATTTATTTCTGTTTGTATTCATTTTAAGCATCTAAATAAATTGCTATAAAGTGTTTAGCACAAAAACTAATTAGCACATAATTTATCCTAACTATGTGGAATGCATCATTTTCATCACTAGTTACTATATATTTCTCATCAATGACACTGATCACAAATATGCACAATTTTAAGTACTTAAGATATGTTTGAAGGTTCTGGAATAAAGATCAGCAAAAACATGAACTTCAAGGACAATAACACCAACCACAGAAAAACAAAATATGTGGACCTGAGGTCTCTGGGAAATGAAAATACAAATGCTAATGGCCGCCATGGAAGCTGAGGGAAAGGCCTACAAGTAAGGAAACTGACCAAGAGCCATCAATTCAAGCTAAAAGAAAAGAATGCTTTAGCCAGGTCAAGAAAAATATACAAAGGCAACAAGCAGTCCAATAATGACAAAGTAAAAAACAAATCAGAAAACTGGAAAAAGGAATTCTGATCATTTCTTTATAGATTTAAAGCAGCCAAAGAAATTTCAAGTCACTTTATGTTTGAAAATACTCACAGAAGCAGAGTACGACAACAAATATGGTAGCAGCTAGAGAATTTACTCTGTAATCAGTCTGCCTTTTAAAATTTTTCAAGAAAGAAATCAAATAACTGTACATAACTGCATTATTAATTCATATTTACTTATGTCTAGAAGAAAAACAAAATTTAATCTCTTACAGGTAAAAAAGGGTTAAACAAAGGGCTTTTTTTTAACCCCGCCCCAGTCACCTTTAGAAAGCTCTACATGAGACAAAAGTGATTCCTCTTCTCACCCTATTCAGAGTTTCTATGAACATCAACTGAAAATACTAGACATGGCTATTCACTTAAATAACTTAGTTGCTCACCTTGGTTAAATGTTCCTGAGGAGTAGGTGCTGGACTGAATTCACATTGTGAAAAGACATCCCCTTCCCTTTTTACATCTAGAATAAGTTGTGCCACATAATTTTGCTGAAACCTTGTCCTTTTTCCCAAAGCACCTGAAAAAAATATAAAACTACATCTATCGATGGGGCAATCAGATTTACCATGCAAGCACAGAGTTATATTTTCCAGAGTGCCTTAGAGTTTATAAGGTGTTTTCTCCAATCCACATAAGAGAAACATAACAAATGGCAATTTTAAAATTACTGATAAAATATAAAATCAGTAAGCTATGGGGGCAGAACTTAAACCCAGGCTTCTGGCAGTAGATTCCACCTACTTACTCAAATTACCACACTCCTCAGAAAAAATAAGTCACTAAGTGTTTTAGGTAAAGAAATATCCCCACATAAAAGGTGAAAATCAACAGAGTCTCTGGGGTATGGTCACTTGTTCAAGATCATAGATCTTCTATCACTTAGAGCCCAAAGTCAGGAGCTTCAGGCTCTAAACCCCCAATATTTCTATTACACTATCTGGCTTCATGTAACACCAAAACTTTTTTCATTTTGTACCTGAACTAATTTGCCACAGAGCAGCTTTAAGAGAAGTAAAACTAACATACATCCTCTGGTGAGATTCAGATCACAGAGACCCTTGATTACGGAGACCGGTCTAAGAAGCCTGGATTTTATCATGTGACGAATCTAACTCTGAGTTAATCAACCCTTTAAATAAGGTACACTAAAAATAGCTACTGAGATGATGTAACTCAGTCTGTTTTTTTGTGCTAAGGCTATAGTTGAGTGGAAAAATAAACAATAATTTGATTCTCATTTTATATTTATAAGCACGACATCTGTATTTTTATGTTCTTCATTTTTAACTTGGGGGAAAAAAATATGAAGACATTCCTAGTAAATATTCACCAACAGTAAAACTGACTTCATACAGTACTGTGCAATTAGTTTTCTAAGTAGTCCAAAAAAAGCTTCTCAGGACCAAAACATTCAAACATAATCTCAGAAACTAACCTCACAAGTTATACTGTATATAACTAAATTTTCAAATACAGACAAGACCCCGTGTTACACATGGTCATTGCTCCAAAAGTTATAAGCTGGGTATTTATTTCTCCACACAATGTAATAAAACGAGGCTGAGGGCCTCCCCTGGTGGCGCCGCAGTTGAGCGCTGGGCTGTGAAGCTGCCTACAGCCTCTGCAGCGCCGGTTTGATCCCCGGCTGCCGGCGAGGGTCCCACATGGCGTGCAGACCTCTCCTGCCGCGCCCGCTGCTCCCCTTAGCAGTGTATTTCAGTCAGTCTGCCTGTTCTGTTCCCCACTCTGGCTCTGGTGAATTCTCTCACCCTCCCACGCTTCTGACTGTACCCAGTGTTTGCATAAATAAAATTAAAAAAAAGAAAAAACGAGGCTGACACTCCAGATCAGGCCACAAAGTCCCATTCTCATAATATAGCTGAAGGATTTTACTGACTGAACTAGCTCAATAAGAAGCATAATGTCTAGGGCCTAACACTAGGTCTCAGAGATAATCTAGATCGAACCGAGGGAAGTCAAATAGTCACAGACTGAATAGTCACAGGCTGCAATGCTGAACCTAAGCTCAGGAGGAATGAACAGAGTGGTCAATGAATGAAGTCTGACTTCACAAATGTGTTCATTATTGCATGCCAACTATATAGTGACACCAGAGATAAAGCAATACACAAGAAGAAACTAATGTTTCTTACTTGGTATTTATTTATTTATTTTTTAAGATTTATTTATTTATTTATTTATTTATTTATATAAGCACTGGGTACAGTCAGAAGCGCGGGAGGGTAAGAGAATTCACCAGAGCCAGAGCGGGGAACAGAAAGCCAGACTGACGAAATACACTGCTGAGGGGAGCAGTGGGTGAGACAGGAGAGGTCTGTCATGCCATGTGGGACCCTCGCTGGCGGCCGGGGATCGAACCGGTACTGCAGAGGCTGCGGGCAGCTTTGCAGCCCAGCGCTCAACCACTGCGCCGCCAGGGGAGGCCCTCTTACTTGGTATTTAGAAGAAACAAAAGTTTTAGGAGAAATTCTATAATGTATTTCTTACTAAACATGTGTTTACTGACTGTGTACTAAATGCCAGTGTTTGGGCCTACCTGGTGGCAGAGGGTTTTGTTAAAGTCAGCACTATCAAGCTATCAGCAGCCACTACGGCATGGGTTCAATCCCCGGCCAGGGAATTAACCCACATGGTGCAGCAGACCTCTCCTGTCTCCCCCACTGTTCCCCTTAGCAGTGTATTCCAGTAGATCTGCCTGATCTGCTCCCCACTCTGTCTCTGGTGAATCCTCTCACGCCCCTGTCTCCACACCCCTGGCCTACACCCCAGTTCTTGTATGCATAAATAAATCAATCTTTGAAAAAAAAAATGCCAGTGTTTGAAGGACTTGAAGAAATATTTTAACAGTCAAAAATGTCTGCCTTTAAGGAATACAAACAAGATAGAAACCATAGATGGGTATTCACTAGAAAGGACAATGTGAAATGGCCAAGTTAGACTTGGAAGTTAAGAGTGGACTTAGGAAGTCCAGGTTCACAACCAAAATGGTCAAATGTTCATTTGTGCTGTGCCTAGCTGCCATATACTACTAATATGTATCTAACTAGACATACAGGAACCTCCAAGAATAAAAAATATACTTCCCCATTTACTCTAGAACTAAAATCTTACTATAAAATCGTTTACTAAAATATATTTTTCAGTAAAATCAATTTTTATAAGATCTTTCAATAAAAACCTAAAAACAGGACACAGAAAATCAAATTCTACATAAAATACAGTCAATGTATATACTAGTTTTATCACAAAAATTAATCAGTTATCCCAAAGGTAAAGTCTTACCTGTCAAATCAATTTGCAATTTGCTGATGTCTTTGGCAATACTGAACTGATCTTTTGCTTTCTTATATTCATAATAATATAAATGTATATATGCACATTCCAGGTGGAATTGAATAGCCAAACATTGACCAGAATCACCTACAAACAGATTCTTCAGCTTCATCACTGCAAGAAAAAAGATAAAATATCAAAAACCATGACACAAATAAACATCTATTAATGAGTAAAATGTTGAGTTCATAATATATGAAGTACACACAGAGACACACACACACACACATACTTACATGTTTCTTAGTTCCTACTCTTAAAAACTGTAAATATGGAAGATTAGGAACACACATAAAATGATAACAGCTAGCACTCCCTAAGCACTTATATATTCCAAGCACAAAGCTAAGGACATCTAATGAAGAGATTAGTTGATAGTTTCCCACATAAGGATGTGGGGGGCGGGGATAGCATACATTGGAGGAGGTGTGAACCTAGTCCCCTAAATCATACAAAGCACAATAAACCAATGTTACCTCAAAAAGGGAAAAAAAAAAAAATATATATATATATATATATAGGGAAAGACAGAATGTAGAATTTCTCCTTCTAAAGAAAAAGAAAAACAGGGCCTCCCCGGTGGCACAGCGGTTGAGCACTGAGTTGCAAAGCTGCCCGCAGCCTCTGCAGCACTGGTTCAATCCCCGGCTGCTCCCCGGCCACTGGAGGAGGGTCCCACATGGCGCCCAGACCTCTCCTGCCGCCTGCTGCTCCCCTCAGCAGTGTACTTTAGTCCCTCTGCCTGTTCTGCTACCCGCTCTGGCTCTGGTGAATTCTCTCACCCTCCCGCGCTTCTGACTGTACCCAGTGCGTGTATAAATAAATAAATAAATAAATCTTTAAAAATAAATAAATAGCAAAGTCTGCGAAAAGCAACATTAAAAAAAATTTTAAAAAAAAGAAAGAAAAAGAGAAACAGATAGCTATATGAGTATCAAATAGAGAATGAATGATTTTATTGGCTTAGTAATAAGATTCTAATTTATCTCAGAATACCTGAGATGAAAAATGGGCAGATAATAAACTAGTAACATAGGATCTGAAATAAAATTATGGTGAAAATTAATGATATCTAATACAGGATTTACCTGGCACACACCAAGATGCAGGGGGTGTCTAACAGTTCACTCATTCACAGTTACAGTATCCCTGACTTCCTCACAAGTGTTTCAGGTAGTGGGAAAAAAAAAAAAAAAAAGAGTTCACAGGAATGAACATATAATGAATGCATAGAAAATGGACTCTAAATGTCCAGAAAGTCCATATCACAATTCTGGCACCTGGGTAATCTATGAGTCTCAATTTTTTGTAAAATGACTCATTAGCTAGACAAGATAATCTCTAAAAAGACTTTCCAAACTAAGGACTTCAGATATAGACTAGGATAACAGTCGTAGGAAAGGAAAAGAAAGATGAATATGGAACCATTACGGAAGAACTGACAATATTTAAAAACCGGCTAGATAATGCAGAAAAATGGAAAACATCATTGAGTCAACTACAAACACACAATTTTGAGATTTCAATGACTGTAGGTTTAATAAAAAGAGCATCATGTCGACCCAACGGACACATATTTGCTACTTTAATAAAACAGTAGGTTCTCCATGGAAAGAATATTCATGACATTCTGGATCAAAATGTTAAGCACTATATTTTGTTAAAACCAAAATTTTTTCTAATGACATTTCTGTAATGCAATTTAAAATGAATTTCTGCTAATTATAATTAATCATATTTAGCATATTAACAGTCATGCCAAACTATCAAATTTATTTTTATAAATCAATGCATATATCAGTCACCAAGTAACTCATCTCCTATACAATTCTTTTGTGTGCAAACAATCCAACCCTAGAATCACATTTCTCCCTGTAGATGTTACAGTGGAACTCTCAGACAAAGCATTTTAGCTTGTTATCTCTTAGGAAGCAACTTCTTCGTGAGCTCATCTTCAAATAGCTAAGTCGCAATATTACATCTTAGGCACTATATGGAAGGGGTTTTCAGTACCAGATCCTACAATAAATAGTTTGTATCTTTACGCAGTCTTTAGAGACTCATGGTTTCATTAGTGTGATATCCAAAAGAATACCTTAGATCATGCTTAGGAGCATACTTTCAAGATTCTGTCTTGCTCCTTTTATAGATATAATCAGTCCAGCAAAGTTATGCTGACATTCTGATGGAGTCTATTCCACTACATTGTACTGATGTAACATTCCTGGACAAAAATATAAAGACCACAGCTGTTCATAAAATCCTTGCTTATATTTCATAGGCTGAAATCTTGCCAACTTTTTGATGATCCTTCAAGGGCAACATTTCAAATATAATATCCTTCTCCAGACACTGAAGAGTATTTCAGCTAAAACCAATGGTCAACATTTGGGTCAAATCCCAGAACAAAACTTTTTTTTAAAATAAAATTGCTTATGTAATATTGCAGTTTAAGACTATCTGCAGACCTACTTAGACAAAGCCAAAATGGACCAGTTTATGACTAGATAAAATGAAAAATGTTGTTGAATAGCCTAAAATGGCAACATAAAAAATTCGTAGTTGCAAGGCACAGCAAACAATATGCTAAAATATACTACAGAAAAGAAGTGAGACCACTTGGGGAATGAGTCATGTACTCATATTTTCCACATATTCTTATTAACCCTTTCTGTTTGGGTAAGACATAATTTTATGTCTTAGAATGGAATTTTACATTTTAGAATAGTTCCGACCTTCAAAAATGGCATATAAGGAAGGTATTGTTTTCTTTGCTTAGTAACTAAGGGTCATCGTTACAAACATTAGTCACTGTGGTGCAGTCAAGATATAGCGTAGCCATAAATGCAGTTTTTTTTTTTTAAAGAATTATTCCTTTATTGTAATATTTTTATTTTTTGCATACAAGAATTGGGGTGCAGGCCAGAGGTGAGGATTCACCAGAGCAGAGTGGGGAGCCAAAAGACATATCTACTGAAATACACTGCTGAGGGGAGCAGTAGGTGAGACAGGAGAGGTCCGCTGTGCCATATTTGGGTTAGCTTCCTGGCCAGGGATAAAATCCAGGCCACAGAGGTGACAGCACTGAGACTTAACCCCAAGGCCACCAGGAGACCCCATAAATGCAGATTTATATAATTTGGGATAATGGGAAGAAACACAATTTTCCCTACAGCAACTACATCAACTTGATTTCCTTAGGAAAAAACAAAAAAACTCCTAGTGTCAACTTATTTTTTGTTCATTTGTCAATTTGCCATAAATTCAAAGATAGAAATAAATTTTAGAATCTGACTATCTAATAATCTGTGATATTACACAACCAGAAAAAAAATTAAAAAAAAAAAAAAACTCAAACAAAAAGTTACTGTTACCTATCAAAGAATAAAATGTCTCAGTCAAGAAATTAGAATGGAGCTACAATCTAAGCTACATGCCCACATGAAACAAAATCTGCTACATACCTTGATCAATACAGCCATCAATAAGAGCAAAGAGCTGAGGTGAGCGCTCTTCAAGCAACTGCTGATGAATATTCACGCATCTCATTGTCCACCATGGCAAACTCTAGAAAAAGAAAGCACCACATAAGCCAACATTAAAGGATGCTTTGAGGAAAAATTTTAAGCTAATTGAGATTAGCTTTTAGAATTTTTCTATATATTTGTGATATTCATTCTTCAATAACCTTACCCATCCACTGCTAACATCTTCAGTAATATTATCTAAGTCCACGTCTACATCTGCCACAAGAATCACACCTCACTTCTGTTCTCGCAAAGCATGTATTGTCAGCTGGTCAGGTTTCCAGATGCCATTTCCAATCTCTGATCTCCTTGAAAACATCAGCTCTACTCACTTTGCTGTGCTGTGCCACTCTATCAGCACCTTAGTCTAACAATTAAGTCCTCTAGGAGAGGTCCTGCAAGAAGATCCTGCGGGGTTGATGCTTTCCCTCATCAAAATTTTCAACAGATTATTTGAACTTTCCCCTCCCCTCTTTAGGGATGCCATCCCTAGTTTTCAATGTTGCCCACCATCTATCTAATGATGAGAAATCACATCTTATGTCCTTATCCTCCTCAAAGCAGGATATATTGTAAAAACACAGTAAGAAAAACCTTAGATTCAAATATTTCCCCAAACCAGGTTCTAGCTCTTCCTCTATGCCTGTGCATACATTTGCCAAGTTACAAGTATTAATTCTGACAGGCTCAAAAAGGATCAAGTATGACCATGCACGAATCATCTGATTAAATTATGTTATGTGAACTAAAAGCCAAGCTTACTAATAAGAAGTTATGCTTAATTACCAAAAGCATTTTTTCCTAAAACTAAAATTTCTTCATTTGATTAAGGAGTAGAGATGGCTGTTTTCTTTCTAAACCTCTACTCACCGTAACTGCTATAATAATGATGTAATCACAAGTGAATTTTGACTTTATGACAAAATCCTTTCTAATTATAAAAGTTGTTTCCTCAGCCCATGCAAGGAAAGGTAAAATTAGCCTATAGAAGGAAATTCCACACCATTTTTAATTTAATTCCCTGAGAGGCTGCTGATTCTCATTCTTTTCCTAGCGCTAAAGCTAATGAAGTCAGTCTACCTTTCAATTATCTGTCCCTTATCTGCTGTCAGCAATAAGTGAGTTGGTTTTGGCATATTCATCCTTTTTATAGACATAGAAATTTAGATAGATCTAGTGAAAGAGATTGCTCCTTTAAGAAAACATACAACTCCCAAAAATCAGATCTACAAATTAACTCTTAATCCAAACTCTTTATAAAGGAAAAGGGGTTGTTTGAAACAAAGAAAGCCAGACAATTTTCTAGTAGAAGAATGTAGTAGAAGTATTTGTGATGAACTGTTTAATAGAAAACTTGAGCATTAATTAAAAAAAGAAGATTTGAAGGCTTGCTTTAGTCTTTAGAGCCTCTCTCCTGATTTTAGCACCTATTACAGAATGTTCTGATTGAGAAATCACACTAGCCAATAACCTCCTAGAAAGCAGAGAACATTAATGTACTCAAAGGGTACCCGATAAATGTTTGCCAACTTCTTCTATTTTATAAATAAGGAAACTGACATTTCAAGAAATGAGCTAGCATAAGGCCACATTGCTGTTAAGTGACTGACTCAAACGCTGGTCTAATTTCAAAGCCAAGACTATTCATTCAACATTTACATGTTACTAATAGTAGTCTACATATTTCACAGATTAGGTTGTGGGGGGAAATCACCTTCTTTTATGGCACCATAAAAATGATATCATAATAAAAGGCTACATTTCTTAAATGTCTATTCCAAATTAACTTGAAAGGTCAAAATAAACTTGAATAAGCAAGTGAAGCTTTTTTATTGTTTCATCTTCAGTTACCAAAGAAGTCATTTCTAACATCAACATTTAAATGATATATGAAAGACCCAGGGAAAAAGCATTGAAAGGCAGGATTTCAGATAGAATGATCACTGCATGTCAATGTTCAAAAGGAAACAGCATTCTAAGCAGAAGTATAAGTTAGTTTAGCATCTGCCAAGATATTCAGTTAGCTTGTTTCCAGAACCCTACCAAGTCAGACTCCCACAACTATCAGTTCACATATTGACTTGTTCTCCTAAGTTATGGACAGGACATGTACCTTTTTTTTCAAATGATACTTACACACTTGCTGATGGAAGTTTTCTACCAACAAAACTTAAAACTGTATCACTCATTCATTAGTGACTACTAGTCACTCTATAAACACTGCCACCTACTGTCTACAGCCACTTTCATACTAGCTGAAGTTGAACAGTTGCAGAGTTCACTGCACATTGCACAGCTGACAACATCCACTGATCCTCCAATGACTTTTTGTCTCTCTTATGAATTTTCTTGCCTCCTGCCACGTACTAGGTTTCTATATGACTGCTACTTTTCACTAATTTATATATGAACTACAGAAACTATATAACAATTAGTTATTATATATATATTATATTATATTATATTATATATATTATATATATATTATATTAGATGAATCTCACAAAGGGAAAAAGTTTTTGCTTCTGTTCATCACATTTTAAATACACACAATGGAACACTATTTGGCTATCAAAAAAGATACACACTGCCATTTGCAACAACATGGACGGGATTAGGCTGAATGAAATAAGTCAGAAGAAGAAAGACAAGTACCAGATGGTGTCATCTATATGTGCAATATAGAAAAGCCAAACAAAGTATCTGATAAAACCAAACTAAACAAACCAACCCTTGAAAGCTGACTGTAGGATTGAGGCATCCAGGGGAGCAGCGGGGAGGGAGAAGAGAGAAAACACAGTGGAGACGAAGCACAGGTCTACAGTATTGGACTATGGGTGCACTGGTGATGGGTGTGCTATGGTAACAACACCTGAAGGGGGATCCTATACTTCTACAGTACAAACAAGGATGTAAACCAATGGAACTTCAATTAAAAAACATGTTTTTAGTGCTCGCTTCGGCAGCACATATACTAAAATTGGAACGATACAGAGAAGATTAGCATGGCCCCTGCGCAAGGATGACACGCAAATTCGTGAAGCGTTCCATATTTTTCAGGAATCTAGAAAACTTAAATAAGGGACCAGGAAAATGAATTAACTATAAGTGAAAATCAAAATCAACAAAAAACTATGAACCAGAGACACTTTTTGGGGGGTGGGGGGTGGGAGGGGAGGGATTGGGGTCAGAATGGGGGGGGGTTGCAATTGTATGGGGAATATAAAAATAAAATTTATTATTAAAAAAACCATATTTTTAATAAAAAATAAAGGGGGCAGGGAAAAACATTACCTAGAAGACTTAGAAAACAAATATATCACAATATTGTCAATATTATACTTGAAATCTAATGCTAATCAGCACAAAAGTCTCCCAGCTCCTTTTCTTCCCTTACCTGAATAGCCATCAGTTTATGTTTTATATTCACTAGGATAACTCGTGCTAATAACAGCAGTATAGGCTTTGAGGTCAGACTATAAATTGATTCACCATCTAGAAGAAGCAGATTTAGAACAACTGCCTCCAGTCTTCTGACCTGAAAAAAAAATTAACATAATTAAACAAAAATATTAATCATGTCCTGTTATGAAACATAATTTCTTATTAATTCTCATTAAACATATTTTCTTATTAATTAATGCCTTTGAAAAAAAGGCATTAATCAGTTACATAGCAATTGGCACTAGACGGAATCATAACATTATAAGTGCCCTTAGAAATCTATAAACCCATGTGAAGCTGCCCGCAGCCTCTGCGGCACCGTTTCAATCCCCGGCTGCTCCCCGGCCACCGGAGGAGGGTCCCACATGGTGCGCAGACCTCTCCTGCCGCCCGCTGCTCCCCTCAGCAGTGTGCTTCGGTCCTTCTGCCTGCTCTGCTCCCCGCTCTGGCTCTGGTGAATCCTCTCATCCCCCACATCTCTGACTGTACCCAGTGCATGTATAAACAAAACAAACAAACAAATAAATAAATAAATAAAACATGCCTCTATAAAAAAAAAAAAAAAAGAAATCTATAAACCCAGCCCACCCTAACAGATGACTATCCATCTGCTGGTACTTTAAGAGGAGCATCAAATTCAAGAAAATGCTGGTACTGAAGCTGTACCTTGACTTTATAGATTTATGTACAACAAAATATATCAATAAAAAGTACCCCTATGTTAAAGAATTCATATTAAACATCTACATTTCACTGATGCTTTACTAGCTGCAAATGTTATTACAAACATGTCTGCTCTATTAGTCCTATCGAGACAAATAACATGGTCCTAGATCTCAAATGCTGAGTAGTCATAAAACCATCACAGTGAACACACAAGCAAAAAAAGGGATGCCATTCAACAATCCTCTCCTCAGTTAAACAGATTTTCTACCAGGGACAAGGCACATGAGCTTCTAAAATGTGGAATGCAAAATTTTGACAGATGCCATTAAATGGACAGCAGGAATATTTAACCACTAAGACTACCGCCTCCAATGTCACAGATACAGGTTGGTGCCCTTTCTCGCCATCATTTTAGTTTGTGAGCACAAATAAATTTGCCTCAGTTTCATCAATTATAAAATGAAATAATAGAAGACATGTCTCATAAGGCTCTTGCAAGAATTAAATTCAATAATCCAAATAATGTCAGAGCTAGCTGAATACTTTGTTGAAGTGTTCATAAAGGCCAGAAAAAATAGCTGGAGCAATCATCTGCTGTCCTTCCTTGAACACCACTGAGAAGTACAATAGTGAAATAGACAATGCTCATGACCACCACCTGCCCACTCACAAATGAAGTTTAATGTTACCTATGCTAAAGGAAGAAGGAATTTCGATAATTAAAGAAATATTCTGAGGACACTAAAATTCCTCAATTTTAGAAGTGAGTAAACAGACCCTAAAAAGCTATGTGTTGCCCAAATTCACACACCAAAGTAAACAGTAAACAGAGATAACAGCCCAAGTTTCCTGATTCTCAGTGCTTTGCCTATCACCCATGCTGCCTTCTCCATAGATGCCTCTTCGTGTTCTTCATCAAGGTCCAGGGCTCTGCTAGACATTAGGAAGAACTCAAACACAGGGTCAGGACCACTTCTTGTTTTGTGAATGGTGAAGGTACCTGAGACAGACACTAAAAGAGGACTCAGTTTGGAGAAGAACCTTACTGTGGGTTCAGTCTTGGAAACAATGAGTCTGAGGTATCTTTTGAGACCTCTAAGTGGAGGTACTGAGCACATTAACTTAAGAACTTGAGAGAAGAACCCACCTAATGTGCCCAACTGACCTGCAGCCTCATGGAATCATCTTGTCATTTAGATGGCTATATCCATCTTTATTTCCTGAAGACCAAGCCAAACTAGGGAAGTATAAGAAGTTATGACATGTACCTAAGAAATAGAATCCTTATCTTAATCACTTGTAGATGAGAAAAGTCTACCTGTTCTAGCACAAATTTAAATTATTATCTTCTAAATGAAGTCCTAAAGATAAATAACAGGTAAATAATTTAAAAGGAAACAAAAAGTTATACAAAGAGATAGCACAGATTGACTACCTGGATATCTTTGCAGCTGATACTCAAAACTATGGTGGTTACTAAACCTCCTATTCAAAGTTCTATAGAAGAAGTATTAACAAGGCAAATAATAAGTAAATGAGTGAATGAATAAACAAATTTCTCTTTCTAGTCTCACACTTGCTTCTTCATGAAAAAAATTAATGCTTTTCTATACTATAAGAAAATCATAACCTCAGCCAACCCAAGAGATATAACACTGATCTTCCAAGTTAGTTTTTTTTCTTTTTAAACATTTATTTTTATTTATTTATGCATATAAGAACTGCGGTGTAGGCCAGCAGTGTGGGAATGAGAGGATTCACCAGAGACAGAGAAGGAAGCAGAGCAGCTGGATCTACTGAAACACACTGCTGAGGGGAGCAGCACGCTAAACAGGAGAGGTCTGCTGTGCCATGTGGGTAGCTCCCTGGCTGGGAATCGAATTCATGCTGCAGTGGCTGGCGATAGCTTGATAGTGCTAAGAATTTCATCGCTGTGCCACCATGGAGACCACCTTCCAAGTTAGTTTTAAATGCACTCCCAGAATCAAGAAGATGTGGTACATATACACGATGGAATATTACTCAGCATTCAAAAAGGATAAACACATGCAATTTGCAGCAACATGGATGGAGCTGGAAGGGATCATATTCAGCGAAATAGGCCAGAAAGAAAAAGAAAAATACTGGATGGTCTCACTCATAGCAGGAATCTAGAAAACCTAAATATGGACCAGGAAAAAGAATAACTATAAGAAAGAAAAAAATCAAAATCAACAAACAACTTTGAAACAGAGACATTCTTTGTCGGGGTTGCAATTGTATGGGGAATATAAAAAAAAATGCATACATTGTACAAAAATGAAAAATTATGTAAAAAATATATAAAAGAAAAAAGAGAAAAAAAAGTCTCACACACACAAAAAATAAATAAATAAATAAATAAATAAATGCACTCCCCGAGATTTTGGGAAATGGCCCATTTTTTAAGAGGTTTATTTATATTTTCAATAAAAATAGACAAAGATTACAATTTCCTTAAGAACAATTTCTCACTAGAGAAGGCATATGATACATAAAAATACGTATTTTTCAGTATAACAGTGAAAAAAAAATCAAGATCTGGAAGACTGAAATAAATTTTCTATAAAACCAGATGACCAGGGGATCAACCTTTATGTGTGAGAGGATGTCCTCCTCTGCCCCGGACCTTCAGTGCTATTCCTCTGGGGCTGGTTAGCACCAGAGGTCAAAAAACTGCTGAAAACGCCAAGATCGTTAAGTTAGAGGTACAGAAAATTAATTTGACTTTGGTGACCATACTCCATATAAAATATAGTCACAAATATTTATTCATCACGGACTAAGAAAGACAAACCAGAACAGGAAAATGTCTACTAGGAAATACTAGAATGTCACTCCCCAGTTTAAAAACGTCATCTCCTTCTAATGTTGAAAATCTTCAGATTGCTCATATAAAGTATATGTTATACACGCCTTTGACAAACAACCTACCATTACCAAGAAGAACTTAACATGCATATACCCTAGGGCACAGCAACTCCATTCACAGATACATATAATACACCACAGATTCTCCAGCTCAGGGCTGGGAAGAATTTACAACTGTGTTGAAATACTGATCCCCTCAGCTCTCAGGGTACCCAACTATAGCCTAGAGACTAGTAAAAATCAGCCTCCTCCGTTTAGTACACTGCACCAAAACACTATCTTTTTTTTTTTTAAATATTCTTTTTTTTTTTTTTATAGAGGCATGTTTTTTTTTTATTTATTTATTTGTTTGTTTTTTTGTTTATACATGCACTGGGTACAGTCAGAAGCGCGGGAGGGTGTGAGAATTCACCAGAGCCAGAGTGGGGAGCAGAGCAGGCAGAAGGTCCGAAGTACACTGCTGAGGGGAGCAGCGGGCGGCAGGAGAGGTCTGCGCGCCATGTGGGACCCTCCTCCGGTGGCCGGGGAGCAGCCGGGGATCGAACCGGCGCCGCAGAGGCCGCGGGCAGCTTTGCAACCCAGCGCTCAACCGCTGCGCCACCGGGGAGGCCCTATCTTTTTTTTTAAAGTATGCTGGGCTGTGAAACTCCTGCAAATGATTTCCTTAAGATGTGATCCCAACTGTAGTTAATATGCTGCAAAAAACCAGAAACAGTCCATATGGCCATCAAGAGTAGAAATAATATAAATACTGTGATATAATCATACAACGGGAATATTATACAACAGTAAAAATGAGTAACAGTATGCGGTAATTTCAAACATATACCATGGAGCAAAACAAGTCACAAATGAACACATATAATTTGTTTCATTTATAGAAAGTTCAAAAACTGGCAAAACTAAACAAGATCTCTTCTAGAGATACACATATAGGTGACAGAAGTATGTAGAAAAGCAATGGGATGATTAAAACAAAATACTTAAGAGTGGTTCAGGGGCCTCCCGGTGGTGCAGCGGTTGAGCGCTGGGTTGCGAAGCTGCCCACAGCCTCTGCAGCGCTGGTTCGATTCCCGGCTGCTCCCCGGCCACCAGCGGAGGGTCCCGCATGGCGCGCAGACATCTCCTGCCGCCCGCTGCTCCCCTCAGCAGTGTACTTCGGTCCTTCTGCCAGCTCTGCATCCTGCTCTGGCTCTGGTGAATTCTCTCACCCTCCCGCACTTCTGACTGTACCCAGTGCTTGTATAAATAAATAAATAAATGTTTAAAAAAAAAAAGAGTGGTTCAGGAGAGAGGGTGGGCAGGGATGCTGTCAGATAGCACACATAAGGAAATCTAATGCAGTATTTCCCAACCTTTTCCAGGCCAGCACACATGCAGAGTACAAGGTGTCTATGTATGTAATGCCAACCGGGTAACTAGAGAAGGCTGCAAAACCAGAAGAGAACAGCTCACAGGCACTCCCCACACAGCCACTGCAATGGCAAAGGGACTCAGCCTCTGGGGAACAGCTGTTGAGAAGCATTATTCTCTGGTGTTGATGATGTTCTCTCACTCAAAATGGTGATGGATACAAATGAATTTGACTATTTAAACTGTACACATTTCGTATGTTTGATAAAAATGTATGAGGTAGTTATAACTATAAAAAAATTAACAGCAAGGTCTTTGTCAAAGTTCCCTACAATCTTGCCTGAACTCCATCAAGTCTGGCTTTTTCCTGCTATCCCAACAAGCTCAAAAATCCTCTTTCCCACAAATATATGCTCTTTCCAACTACATTTCTGCTCCTATATCTGCACCCAGAATGCCTTTCCTCCTTTTCTCCACCTCCTCGTCACTTCAGGTTCTAACTCAAAGGTCACTCTCCTGACTAAAATGATTTCTCTGACAAAATTCACTTTCCTCAAATATTTTCACTAATTTCAGCATTTATTATCATTTCAACCTTTCATGTAACCCATTTCTGTACTGCTTTGAATATTACCTGACTGAACAGGTGCTTCTACATTCTTACAGCAAAAATAAGTACTGGATTTAGACTTAGGTAATGCTGATTCCAAACATATAGTCAGAAAAATCCCTGACAAGAGCTTCTCTGGTGGCATAGGTGTCAAATCTCAGCACTATCACACTATCACCACTGTGGCCTGAGTTTGATCCTGGCCAGGGTGGCTGGCACAGTGCCTGCACTTTAATAAAAAGAGCAGCTCACAGAGCTCCATGAAAAGGAGAGTGTCTGGGGCCTCTCCTGGTGGCTCAGCGATTGAGCGCTAGGCTTCGAGGCTGCCTGCAGCCGCTGCAGCACCGGTTCCATCCCCAGCCCCAGGGGAGGGTCCCACATGGTGCACAGACCGCTCCTGCTCCACCCGCTGCTCCCCTCAGCGGTGTGTTTCCTCAGTCTGCCTGTTCTGTTCCCCACTCTGGCTCTGGTGAATTCTCTCACCCTCCCACACTTCTGACTGTACCCAGTGCTTGTATAAATAAATAAATAAATCTTTTAAAAATAAAAAAAGAAAGAAAAAGAAAAGGAGAGTGTCTGAAGAGGAAGTTGAGACTGACAATGGAACTTCTGGAAAAATCTGAAAATATGATCAGTAAAAGCATCTGAGATAAACAATCATGCCTTTTCCTACCTATTATTAACTCCAGTTTAAGACAAGTTCCTAAAGAAAAAATAACACAATTATAACTAAGACATTTTCAAGAAGCATACCTCATTGAATTGCTGGAAAAACACAGATGGCAAAAAATCTTGAGGGTGTAAATCAACAAGGGGCCCAGTCCAGTTACTTTGAACAAAAAGTTGCAAACTACTCACACCAAGTAGAAATATCAGCTGCTGTCTGCATGTGAGAATAAAAAAATAAATATAATCTACTATCACAGTAAAACTACAGACATACTATTTCATTTTAGTATGGATTATGTCTTACTCATCTTTGGAACCTCAACACCAAGCACAAAAGTTGGTTTATTTGTTGAAGAACTCAGTGAATTTATTCATTAGAAGTAAAAATAAAACAAAATTATAGGAATTTGAAAGATTATTAAAACTTGACAAGGATACCACAGATAGCTGAGAAAAGAGGTGTATTAACAAATTTACAACAGTAAAATATAAGCCACTGTAAGACTTAGGTTCCACTGCTATGTAACTATCCATTATAGTTAGTATAAAAATACATAAATTTCGATGGAAGAGGGTAAACCAAGGGTTCCATAATAAAAATATTAAGTTCTCTGATCTCTACAAAGATAACAATCTAATACTTAATAAAGCTAAAAGTATCACTTAGAAATCTAGAAGGAGCAAGGTGGATAATGTATGCTTGCAAGTTAAAAGGAAATACAGTCTATAGTCTTGCCTATAGCTAAAATCTATCAGAGCACTTGGAAGCTCAGGGGGTTAGCAGTTGTCACCCAATTAAATGCCAGTCTCAAATTCAAAACCTTTATATCCTACATCACTTTACTTTTTCATTTGAATAGTGCTCTGAACAGAAGTTTTTACACAAATGATTTGGTATATCATAACTCCTGACCAAATGTAAAGTCAGGTTTTTCAACAATTGCTAAAAACAGTGCTATCAAACCACTTTAAAGTATTCAGAGTCTATGTAATATATTCAGTTTCTCTATGCAAATTTCCAATAAAAATCTACCTTTCAATTTTGTCCAAATCTGTTGAGTAATCCAGGAATGTCACTATCTGCTTCTCCAAGTAGCTGTCAATTTTGTCTTCACTAATCATTGTTGAATTAAAAATATTTCGAGTCAATGGATTTAAGAATATGGCTTCATAGTTCCCTTCTAGCAGCAACTGTAGGAAAGATTCACTCTCTGCAATGCAAAAATTAGTACAATAATCCAAAAGAACACTTTCATATTGAAAAGATTAACACTATTAAGTGAATTTACTATTTTTGTATGCAAAAAAAATTGTATTTAAAATGCTTACATTAGTCACAAAGCACTGAGCAAATTCCCATCACCATACAAAACATCACCACTAAAATTAGCTCATAATTGTATGAAGAGCAGCAAGGTAGAAGTTAGTAATAGAAGTAATATTCCTCATTAGTATTATCACTCTTCTGATAGGAATTCAAAAAGACTCCTGTCAATGATAAATGTCCTTAAGAGTTCTAAGACCTGGGCCTCCCTGGTGGCACAAGGGGTTACTATGCAGCCTAGGGGCTGTCTGCAGCCACTGCAGCGAGAGTTCCATCCCCAGCCCGGGAGCTGTCCACATGGCACAGCAGGCCTCTGGCTTGGCTGCCGCACCCCTCAGCAGTGTGTTTCAGTGATCCGTCTGTTCTGTTCCCCACTCTGTCTCTGGTGAGTCCTCTCACCATCCCCCACTCATTCCCCTCCCACCTGTGCCCCCGTTCTTGTATGCATAAATAAATCTTTTTAAAAAAAAAAAAAGTTCTAAGACCTTTCACAATAGGATTCCTCCAACTCCCACAAATCTCCCTGTCAAAAAGTTGGTTCACTAATTGTTCCCATAACATCCCTTGCACATTCTTTTCTCCACACTTTCACACTTATTCTCCTGCTGAAATCTTCCCCACTTGTCAGATCTACCCTTCAATCAAAACCTTTTCCAAACCACCAGCCTTCAGAAACTTCTCTCCAGAAAACCTATTGTGTATGCACACATACACGAGCGCGCGCGCACACACACACACACACACACACACACAGCACTTAATCTCCTAAATTGTTACTTCTCTCCTGTGTCCAGCCTAAATCCCACAGCAACCAGAAGCCCCTATAACCCACTAGTAAATATGTCTTTTAATTCTTTATCTCTCCCTTAAATATGCATTACTCACAAAACTACATCTTTGCTACCTAGTTTTAGCGCCTCTGCTTACTAGCTGTGTGGTCTTGACTAAATTTACTCAATCTGTACTTAAATATCTTCATCTGCAAACAAGATTAAAAGTAGTATTTATTCCGCGTGTCGATTATAAGGATTAAAGGACTGAAAAAATGTTAAGGCTTAGAAACGTAACTGACATAGTTATTAGTGAACCTGGGCGGTGAGAAATGTGTGGTAAAGACAAGCAACGTGAGGAACACGCCCACCAAGTCAAGAATGCAAAATTAATCAGCTTAATTTTGGTGGGGGGAAAAAAATAAAACAAGGACGAATGAGAACACGGTCGCCGTCACCCCTTCTCCTCACTGTTTCCACGCTAGCATAAATTCCTGGCAGGTGCGCCTCTCTCACCTGAGCCAAGAACTCCCTCCTGCTTCCACTGCTGCCGCTCAGTCTCAGTGGGAAAGCCCCTCAAAACTGCCAGTTCTGGGGGCCATAGCACCCCGGACATCGCTGCAGGCAGAATGGTCTCCTACTAAGGTCACAAAAGAAAGCGGAAAAAGAAGGGTCCAGATGGACCAACTCTAGTAACGACAGCTCCTGTGCATACACGCACGGCCCTATAAGCTCATGTGCGGAGACCAGCACCAGGAGGCGGCCATGACAGTGGCGCGGGGCACGCCGGGAGAAGCACGCGCTCTCTCTGGACCAACTTCCGCCCAGGACACCAACCCGAGTCTTTGGTACTGAGCATGCCCAGTAGAGATGACCCGCCCCGCGCGGGAGTGGGCGGGGCTGGAGGGCGCGGCCGGCTTCAGCCCCGCCCCGAAGTGGCGCTGCCAAGGGTGTGGGGTCCTAGCGCACCGCGCACCAAGGCCTAGAGGTTAAGATGATGCAAAACAATGATGTAAAAAAATATCGGGGCCTCCCTGGTGGCGCAAGAGGTTAAGCACCGCACTATGAAGCTATCTGTGGCCTCTGCAGCACGAGTTTGAGCCCTAGCCAGGGGGCTACCCACATGGCTCAGCAGACCTCTCCTGTCTCGCCCGCTGCTCCCCTCACCAGTGTATTTCGTCAGTCTGTCTGTTCTGTTCCCCCCTCTGTCTCTGGTGAATCCTCTCACCCACCTCTTCCCCGCATCTCTGGCCTGTACCCCAGCTCTTGTATGCATAAATAAATAAATCTTTTAATAATAATAATAAAATAAAAATATATAAAAAAAGAAAAATAAGATGGCTCTCAAAGCTGTGGTCTTGCCCAACAGTATTTTTATTAAGTGGAAGATCTGCTGCTTTGACTAGGGAGCATCTTGGATCTGAGACCTCCTGGCTGCCTGGTGATAGCTGTAGTGCTGCCGGTAAAATTACCGCCAACTTTTGGGTACAATTTCAGGGAGTTAGAGACTCTGAAGTCCGTCACCATAAAAATAGCTCCTTATGCTTTGAATGAGTTAAAGTGTAAGCTATTTGTGGATTTTCACGCTGCCACTACTTAAATCACTAGCTCGTGGGGTGTGCGGCGCGGCTTGCCTGCTGGTGCAGGGCAGTTTTTAGAGGGTAGACGAAAAATCTGTCACCTGTGAACCTGCTGCTAAGCACAGAGCTGGAGATTTGGGGCATGTCCTTCAGTCTTCCTAACGGCACTCCTAGACCAAAACCACGGCTCTGCAAGCAGAATGTGACAGGGTGGGACTGTGCCCCAGTTGGCTTGCAGGCTCCCCAGCACGGCATACGCGAGGCAGGAGGATGCTGCAGGTAACACTGACCACATCGGATTCTTCGAGGATTTAAGTCCAGCAGCTCTCTGAAAATCTCAGCCCATATCCTAACGTACCCCACGCCAATGGGAAGCTAAATAATTTGTAATTCCCTCTTCCTCAGTAGCAGAGCCTCTCCAGACTGCAGAGAAGGGGTTCTCAGCTCTGCAGGTTGATGCCAAAAGACCTTAATTGTAAGCGGAGAAGAGTCGATACCCTAATAAAATGACTCCTCAGTAAGAGGTATTGGAAAGTTTTTTGTGCAGGGTATTATTAATGTGTCCACTCGGTTTTGTTTTTTTTAAATAAGTTCTGTTTATTTTTTATTTATTTATTTATTTATTTATTTATTTATTTACACAAGCACTGGGTACAGTCAGAAGCGCAGGAGGGTGAGAGAATTCACCAGAGCCAGAGCGGGGAGCAGAGCAGGCAGAAGGACCGAAGTACACTGCTGAGGGGAGCAGCGGGCGGCAGGAGAGGTCTGCGCGCCATGCGGGACCCTCCTCCGGTGGCCGGGGAGCAGCCAGGGATCGAACCGGCGCTGCAGAGGCCGCGGGCAGCTTCGCAACCCAGCGCTCAACCGCTGCGCCACCGGGGAGGCCCTCCACTCGGTATTTAAGCATCGAATGCAGCATTGTTTAAACTATATGACATTTGTTAAAGATCAACTCTTCTAGAAACACACTGACCACCGACTGCTACACCAAAATGCCTCTCTTGAAAGTAGTCCTATCCACCCACATTAGGAACTTGGCGTGACCGCTCTAACTGAAGGTCTGTTTTAAATGTGGTATGCTGGACAAGGATAGTAATAATAATAAAAGCAAAAATGGAATACTTTGTCTTTTTAACTGTCTTCCTGAAGTTGATGACATTAAAGATTAAAATCCAGGGAAGCCCCCAGGATGGTGGAGGCTAGAGCAAGCCCTTTGAGTGAAAGTTTCAGCTCTGCAAAGGAACTTCATCTACCAGACTGAACTGTCAGCTCCTGCTGGCTCTATCACAAGATTGTTTTTGTTTTTTAAAGATTTATTTATTTATGCATACAAAAACTGGGGTGTAGGCCAGAGGTGCGGGGGATGAGAAGATCCACCAGAGAAAGTGGGGAGCAAAACAAACTAGATCTACTGAAATACACTGCTGAGGGGAGCAGTGGGCAAGACAGGAAAGGTCTGCTGCACCATGTGGGCTAACTCCCAGCCAGAGGGGGATCGAACTGCTGCAGTGACTGGCGATAGCTTGATAGTGCTGTCTTTAATCTCGGCACCACCATCACAAGATTGTTAATGATTATGGAAAGTCCTAGAGTGATGGGTACACTTGACAAGATAACTAAAAATGTTGAAACTGGGATTGGTGGGGCTCCAGCCTGTGGTAATGTGATGAAATTATAGATTCAAGTGGATGAAAAGGGAAAGGCTGTAGATGCCAGGTTTAAAATATTTGGCAGCAGTTCCGCAACTGCCTCTGGGTGCAAGGGAAGACATGGAAGGAGCCATCAGACAGGTATAGCCAAGGAACTCTCCCTCCTGCAAAACTGCACTGCTTCATACTGGCTGAAGATGCAACCAAGACTCAAACAAGAACCCAAGGACAGAGAAGTGAGACAGAAGCCCCGAGCAGGTCACTTGGCTATTTGCACACACTCCACAATCACTGATGTTCAGAAACCCCTCACATTACGGCATGCACACATTTGCTGTTCTGTCGTGGCTCTGCTGAAAAAAAGTTTCTTTGCTTTGAATCCTGTATTCTTTCAGCCCACTTTTATCACCTAAACCCAGTTTATATTTTGTATTGTGTGCCCTCAAAACTGAAATGAGTATTTCAAATTTTGATAGTTCATGAAGTGCACAAATATCTAATTTTACCTCAATTTGTATGGGGGAATTTTAAGAGCCCCGTGATACATAGTAGATCTGCATATATATATAATAAAAATACATATTCTATAAATATCATATACATAATAAAAATAAAAGAACATAAAAAATGAAGTAAAATCCCAAATTGGTGGCATACAACACACTTTGATAGCAGCTTTTATCATCCATACCTGAGAGGGTACTTGCAAGATCAAAAAACAAAGCCAAACTAGAGGATTGATGATTATCCTTTTACTTATTGCTGACAAATTTTATACTCAGGTTTTAGCTAGTATGTCTGTAGGAGCCACACACACACTCTCTCCCTCACCCCTCACCCCGGTCCTTCTCGTGAAGTCTTCTAAGTGTGAGTTGACTGGCCCTGGCAATGGCATACACTTGTGGTTGGAGGAAGGCACAAGCTTTCCTTTCTCAGTGGCTTCATCAATAGACTACAGCAGGGAGGCTGAGGGTAGCCCCCCACCTAAATGCCCCACATTGCCATGGCTTTTAGGGAAATATTAACATGTTTCCTTAAGAAAGGTTAGGTAATGAGTTTAAAATATACTGTGTAAGAAACATTAATTCCAAAGAGCACCTGCACCCCTATGTTTACAGCAGCACTATTTATAATAGCTAAGCTTTGGAAACAACCCAAATGCCCAAAAATAGATGACTGGATCAAGAAGATGTGGTACATATACACCATGGAATATTACTCAGCATTCAAAAAAGATAAACACATGCAATTTGCAGCAACATGGATGGCGCTGGAAGGGATCATGCTCAGCGAAATAAGCCAGAAAGAAAAAGAAAAATACCGGATGGTCTCACTCATAGCAGAAATCTAGAAAACCTAAATATGGATGGACCAGGAAAAAGAAAAACTATAAGAAAGAAAAAAATCAAAATCAACAAACAACTATGAACCAGAGACACTCTTTGGGAGCGGGGGGAGGGACTGGGGTCAAAATTGGGGTTGCAATTGTATGGGGAATATAAAAATAAATAATAAAAAAACATAAAAATTTAAAAATTAAAAAATAAAATAAAGAGTAAATCTCAATGCTGTCTAATGTGAGTGACCTGGGTCTTGAATACTTTGAATTTCCTGGCTTCTGGGAGGGCAATTTGGACTGAAGTGGAAGACAGTGAGATAATCTTGTCCTCTGGGAAATTAAGTGACATTTGATGACTGCTGAGACCTAGCCTTCAATATGTTAACTGATTAAAATCAGTAATTACAGGATTTTGGTCTATAGGATTTTTTTTTAGAATTTTATTGTGAACTTTTCCTGATTTAATTTGGTGTACCATCTTCTACAGGAATCTGATTATCCTATCACTAATTCCTATGCAAAGATTTAATCCAAACATTTCTGACTGGTAGAAGTTTTTATTAATCTTTTACAGATTTTTTTTAACGTTCTTCATTTTCTTTGTTTTACACTTTTTTCCCTAGACTTTTCCCCACCACCACTATCCCTTATATCCTTCTGACCCTTTCTTCCTGCCCCCTTAGAAGTCCATTTCATTTATATAATTTTATTTTTTTATTTATATAACTTTATACTTAGATTTTAGCTAGCATGCCAGTGCTAGCTTAACTGACTCCTCTTTCTCTTAAATTGACTTTTATCTTTCTTGGCATGTAGCCCACCACCAACCAGACATGCTAGAGAACCTTTCATTCCCTGGTCACATATTGTTTGTCCCTCCTTTATTCATAAGGAAGCAGCTCTGCACTTCATACATAAGAGAGCATCATGTCCCCGAATTCCCCTTTTTCTTCAGAGAACAACTTATTATCCAAAATACTGCTCAGCTCCATATTCAGGCTTTATGTAAATACTATCGATTATCACCTAGCTTTTCCTTGTGATAATTTCCTTGTCTTGGAAAAATATTTTTTCTTCCCATGCTTCGATCTTGAAAGTGTACAATTTTTTCATAGAAATAGCACTTGACACCATAGCAAACTATTTTAGAAATAAGACATCTAATACGCCTAAGTCTTTTATTTATTTGGATCTAAGAAGAATTTGCATGAAAATGAGCCTATATGGCAGGTACAGAATGTACTGTAACAGCACCAGAGAGGTACATCCTCTCTGCTCTACAGAGCCTCAGTGTTTAATACATACATGTGACTTTAATAATAAAACCAGAGAGTCCAGGGAAAAAGGAGCCCTTTAGAAAAAAAATCAGTTTAGAGTGACTTTTCAAATTGACCATTCCTTTTCATATACGTAAATTCAAATAACAAATACATTCAGAGGCCCAAATGTTGGCATAGAGTAAAATCATTTTCATTTATTTTTTCTGCATCTTAGAATTTGAAGGCATAAAATTAAATACGTTGAATGTAATAAATTCATCCATACAAGTGCAAGTGTCAGCTATAATGCATTTTATGGCAGATTTATCATTTAAAAAATGTACCAGTAAATCAAAAAAAGAGAGATGTCCTTTTAACTTTTATTGAAGTGTATGTAGGAGGTCTTCAGAAATCAAATATGAGCATGAAGATATGGCCAAACATAAAACCTATCAAATTCAGTGAAAAGTTGTTGACTTTAAATAGTAGTTGTAAGAATGACCAATATATATTCTTTGTTAACAACCCCTCACTCTACAGTAAAAAAAAAAAATAAAATAAAATAAAGATTCAGTAAACATTCTTTCCTAAGGTAGTTTCCCTTATATAGCAGTGATTTATCCATTTCTTTGTATACACAAATTTGTTGAACATACCAATCAGTGGTTCTCACAATTGAAAAATAAAAGCACAAAAAAGTTTACACTCTTGTACAGGTAAATAAAAGATCACCTTGAATTAAATTGGATCTCCTTAAGGGCATAGTATAGTTTCTGTTTCATTACCTATAACATAATTAGTTTCTTACATACAAATATTGACATATTTGGCTTGTGCTTCAAAGCCTTGTGTCTTACGAAGTCCATTTCAAAGCAGCTCATAATTTGAAGTCACTGGAGATTTCTTTACTGCCGCTGGGTTTGACCTGATCGTGCAATGGAGTCTCCTCTGCACCTGCTGTGGCACTGGACATCTCTGAGGTGTCATCGGCATCAGGGTCCAAGCCTTCAGGACAAGGAAGTTTTAGCAGCTCTTCCCGTAGCTGAGCAGTGTGACGCTTCATGGGGCAAAATGAGTAATGTTAGAATGGTAAACCCCAGTGTTCTAGCACAAAATCATTTGCGTGAGGAATTGAGTTTAAAACAAAACCACACATATGTAACAAAGCACTTTCCTTATACTAGCTACTATGACAGGTTGTGAACAAAAATAGCAAAAATTCCTAATCTCAAAATAACTGATGTTTCTGAAAAGCCTGAGTCACACATCAGAAGATACCACCATGCTGCAACACAAAGCATTACTAATAACATAGAGAAAACCATTATTTGCTACATACCCAATTTTTCAATCAAAAATCATAACTTCAGATGCTGCATCTGTGTAATTTTTTTTTGAAAGAGAAGTTTACAAATAAAAATAAATCCACTGGTAATAAACCTAATGAAAGAGGTGAAAGGACCTAAACAAAGAAAATTAGAACACATTGTTCAAAGAAATGGAAATACATACTCTGCTCATGGATTGGAAGAATTAACATTATCAAAATGGCCATCCTACTGAAAGCAATTACAGACTCAATGCTATTCCAATAAAAATTTCAATGACATTCTTCAAAGAAATAGGACAAATATTGATGAAATTCATGTGGAACCACAAAAAAAAAAAAAAAAAAAAAAACCAACCTCGAATAGCCAAAGCTCTCCTGACTAAAAAGGAGAATGGAGGTACTATACTCCCAGATTTCCAACTATACTACAAAGCCATAATAATTAAAACTGTATCGTACTGGAACAAAAACAGACACACAGATCAATGGAATTGAATAGAAAACCCAGAAATTAACCTTTGACAAAAGAGCAAAGATTATGCAAGGGTACAACGACAGTTTGTTCAATAAGTGCTGCTTGGAAAACTGGACTGCTACATGCAAAAGAATGACGCCAGACTAATACCTAACACATTTCACAAAAACCAACTCAAAATGGACAAAAGACCTGAAACTATGAAATATACAGAAGAAAATATAGGCAACACATTACATGACATACATCTCAGTAACATCTTTAAAGACACATACCTGAAAGCAAAGAAAGTGAAGGAAAAAATGAATAGCTGGGGCTACATCAAATTAAAAAGCTTTTGTACAGCAAAAGAGGTATTAACCAAAACACCTACTGATCAGGAGAAAATTTTTTCACACAATACTGCTGATATGGTATTAATCACAAAGATCTAAAAAGAGCTCGGACAACTCAACAAAACAAAGTAAACAATCCAGTCAAAAAATGGGCAGAAGAACTAAAAAGACTCTTCTCCAAAGAGGAAATGCAAATGGCCAACAGGTATATAAAAAAATGTTCAACATCACTTGTAATCAAGGAAATGCAAATCAAAACCACAATGAGATAACACCTTACATCAGTGAGAATGGCTCATATTAAGAAAACAGGAAACAACAAATGTTGGTGAGATTGTGGAGAAAAAGGAACTCTCCTGCACTACTGGTGGGAATAAAAACTGTTCCAGCCAATATGGAAAGCTGTGTGGAGGTTCCTCAATCTACTAAAAATGGAGTTTCCATATGACCTAGCAATTTCACTCCTAGGAATCTACCCAAAGGACACAAAAATATTAATTCAAAAGGATACCTGTGTCCCTATGTTTATTGCAGCACTATTTACAACAGGTAAGCTATGGAAACAACCCAAATGCCCAAAAGTAGATGACTGGATCAAAAAAATGTGGTATATATACACAATGGAATATTACTCAGCGATCATATAAGATAAACTAATGCCATTCACAGCAACAGGGATGGAGCTGGAAGGGATTATGCTCAGTGAAATAAGCCAGAAAGAGAAAGAAAAACATTGCATGGTTTCACTTACAGGAGGAATATAGGGGAACCAGATAAGGGATCAGGAAAAAAAAAAATGGTAATAAATCAAAAAACAAAATTAACAGGCAACTATAAATCAGAGTCACTCTGTGGGGTGGCGGGGGGAGGAGAGGGATCAAAACAGGGGAGCAAAAAGCACAAGGGACTATGGTGATGATGCACGGTGAATTGGCGGTGGAAATTATACGGGGAGTACACCCAAGAGAAAAAAGCATACATTGTACAAAAAGGGAAAATGATGTAAAATATATATATATATATAATTAAAAAACTTTAAAGCAATACATAAATTAAAAGCATAACTTTTAATGAAACTAGGGGGAAAAAATCCACAGCTATAATAGTGAATGAAAACAGGTATTTGTAAGTTATTAGGCCCTATGTAAAACATTCACAAAATATTTCACACTTTGTTTGAATTAATGCTCAGGAGAAACCTTAGAAACAAGTTTTTAATGTTTTTTTAATTTACACTAGTAAAAAAGATATAGAGATAACATGACTTTGTAATACCCCATCCTGCCATTTACAGAAAGCTACAGAGATGGTAACAGAGAGTGACAAATTGCCTATATACACTAACTTTTGACTTATAATTTTCTGGTGTAAAAGAAATTATTTCCAATCCCATACTAATGGCTTTGTAAATTAGTTGTGTCAACTATCCTTGAAAATTAATCACTATTTACAGAACAATTTTAATATGAACTACTGAATTCAACACTGACAACAGTTTGAACTGTCACTTTTAAAGATTAAATGATAAACATCAGGGGTACAGAGATGAGAAAAAAAGAATAAGACAGCCCTAAGATTATTTTTATATATATATATATATATATATATACAATCATTCAGGAAAAGGTAAAGTAAAAACATACAAAGAATTTAAAAGTGTGATAAGAAAAAGAACTAGGACCTTCTACAGATAGAAACTATGATAGAAAAGATACATATTTAAGTCTCATGAATATTTTAAGAGGTAGGCTTAGGGTGTTACAAAAGTTTAAGCTAAAGGAATTAAAAAAGTTATTCAAAGAAAGTAGTTGTCTGGATCTTCTAACCACTCTATAAAATTCTGTTGGCTCAGTCTTTGTACCCATTTTTAATTTTATGAACAGTCGATTCACTGTCAAACAGAATTTACATTTTGGGTAGCAGTTTACGTCCCTGAACTTAAAATAAATTCAACATTTTTTTCTATTCCCTCCATCCTTTCCATCTGGCAATCATGCTAGGAAGGCTTACTCACCTTGAGAGCTGCTGCATGGTGAGACATAGTTCTGCCTACCCTTTTATCACTGCTGTACTGCTGGATGTCTGCGATCCACTCCTCACATTGGGCCATGATCTCTACTCTCTTCAAGTAAAAATGTTTGTGTATAACCTTAACAAATATACAAGGGAACAAAATGTGCTTAAGCCAGATTTTAAAAAACAAAATATGTAGTATTACAAAGAAATGAAATCTAAAACACACAACAATGTCGTTCTCTTGATAAAATGCAATTTAGTAAAGTCTACATTATTAATGGGGAAAAAATCACATTTATAACATCAAATGACAAGTGTTGAAATATCCAATTCTTTAAGCAAAGAAATAATGCCCAATCCTAATCATTCCTGTAGTTAATCCTGTCTACAGAGGATAAGACATATATGATGCCATGTATTCCAAAGTTGAATCTAAATAACCAGGAGAAAGAATTAGACAAAAAGAAAAATTGTCAACATTTCTATCTTTAAAGGAGAACACAAAAAATACCTAGGCAACTAAGAAACTCTGAATGTCTTTTCACACAGAAACCAAAATGGAGTCCTAAAAAGAGCACCATTAATACATTCTTAGTATTATCTTCTGCTTAATTTATGAATGGGATTTAATTTTTTGAAGTCAAATTTCCTTACAATGATTGTGGTTTAAATTTGGGATTTAAAAAATTACCCTGATTCCGAAAACCAGACAGAGATATCAGAAAAAAAAGAAAAAATATAGATCACTATATCACTACTGGACAAATGAAAAATCTTCAACAAGAATTTAGCAAAGCAAATTTGTTAATACATTGAAAGGATCATATAAAATGATCAAGTGAGATCTATTTCAGGGCTGCATGATGATGAAAGATAAGTCAATCATCATGCTATATCACATCAACAAAATGAAAAGCAATCAATAAGATCAACACATATTTATAACGAATATTCAATAAAATCGGTATAGAAGGTAAGTACCACATTAATAAAAGCTGTATAAAACAAACCCACAGCTAGCACCATACCAAATGGTAAAAAATTGAAAGCTTCTCAATTTTTCAACATTAAGAACAAGAAAAATAATAACATTATGATTTCACTCGTAAGTGGTATATAATGAAACAAATCAAATGAACAAACAGAACAAAATTTTACTTATTTTTTTCCATTTTTACAGAGTTTTTTCAAAGATTTATTTTTATTTATTCATACAAGAACTGGGATGCAGGCCAGAGGTGTGGGGGTGACAGGATTCACTAGAGATAGAGTGGGGGAGAAGAACGGGCAGATCAACCAAAATATGCTGCTGAGGGGGCGCAGCAGGCAAGATAGGAGAGGTCTGCTGCACCCCGTGGGTCAGCTCCCTGGCCAGGGATGGAACTCAGGCCACAGTGGCTGGAGATAGTGTGATAGCACTGGGTCTTTAACCCCTGCGCTACCGGGGCGGCCCAGAGACATTTTTTAATTGAGGTAACATCACTCTGCATCACTGTTTGTGTTGTGCAAGTATATGATCTCACACATTCAGATGTTGTTACCATACCACACCCACCACCAAAATACCCATACTAAAATAAACTTTTAGACTTCAAGAACAAAATAGTGTGTACCAGAAGGAAAGTCGGAACTGGTGCAGGATACTGGGTAAAAGGGTTCAAATGTATGTTACATATGGAAACTCAACTTTTGGTGACAAGTATAATGTAGCATATAGAATATTAAGTCTGTATGTCTGAAACTTACATGTTATAAACCAATTTCACCTCAATAAAAGTGAAAGGAAAAAACTAATTAATAAAACTGCTCCAACATGTAGTCAGCTTTTCAATGCAAGAAGTTTTAAAATACAACTTTTCTGTATTATCAGTTTTTTTAGGACTAACTCTAAAAACTGTAATCAAGTTTACTTATCCTACAGATATTCTGAATCTGAGAGCAAATATAATACTATCAAACTATATACTACAGTGGCTTTAATAAAGTATTTTATTTTATTGAACCTACCTCTTTAAAGCATGGTGAAGGGTTTCTGATTTGTTCTAGCATTGCCCACTTAACTGTTGCTTGTCTAATGTTTCCATCATATTCTCGAGAACTCTGTGTTCCACTGGGAGTGCCTCTAGACCGTTCATATCCTGGCTCATTAAAATAAGGTTCAGCTACTAGTATAAGGGACTGAACAGACACCAACACCTGAAGAACAAAGGAAATAATAAATAGTTTTAAGAGGACATTTTTACTACCAGCAAACTGGTATTTTGCTTTATCAATCAGGAGTACATTTTACCATCACTTATTTCTATCACCATAGAATTGATGTTAATAATTATGAAATTGAAAGATGCTGTTGCTTAAGCAAAATTAAGGTAGGTAGAATCTTACACAATATTTAAGAATACAATATTTAAGTATTATGTTTTATATTCTTGAATCCTTGACTAAAATAAAAGTAGATGTGTCCATCATATTTCCTAAAAAGCTAAAAAACATCTGTTTATGAAAATCCCATACCAATTTATACTCTGAAAAATCATGAAGCTAACCATGTACTCTTAATGCTTACTTATAAGGAAAAATGATACATAAGGCAATCTATATTCCAAGAAAAATTAACTTTTTGGAAGCTCTTACTGACAAGATGGTCTCACCACTAAAAGACCACCTCAGACCCCAGAGTTAATATACCAGCAGGCTTGTTTCTCCAGATTTGAGACTCACTCATAGCTAGTATAATATTGCTAGCTAATATACCTATACAATTAGCAAATAAAACATTTTTGGAAGCAGAAGAAACTAGATACCATATGCCTCCATGGCAAATGAAAAAGGATTAAAGGTAACTGCACTTTCATTAGCAAAGATGACTGAAGAATGTCAACTAAATATATCTTTGAAGTCAAAGGATAAATGGGGGAAATTTTTAAATGGGAACTTTTTAGAAAACTTTTTAAATGGAAACTTGAACCTGAAATATATGATCTAAGAACAGATAATATTAAACATACCGAAGAGTGCCATATTACTGATATCAAGTTCAGAAAAATGATAAGTATAATTCTGAGATAAAGATAACCATTTTTTTAAACTTCCTGAAATTAAATGTATCATTGAAATAAAACAAATAGAAAATAATCCCCATTTTTCCACAATAGCAGAAAAAGAATTTAAAAATTCATCACAAATCTGCAAAAAAGGACTCATTTTATACACACACACACACCCCACCTTACCTTGAGATACAGTTGTATAAATTTCAGGCAGTTGTTGATTCAAATAGTTTAAAAATTATTTCAAATTTATAACATACTTGTTTTAAAACAAATTAAGAAACCATAAAAAACAGGTGCTTTATGTATCAGAACAAAAAATATTATGTTTGAGAGGTTATTTGGGCATAATTTACTGTCTGCTAACAGAAAAAGTAAATACATTAGATTTTTTTTATTTAATTTATTTATTTATTTAAATTATTTTCTTATATATAATAAATTTTATTTTTATATTCCCCATACAATTGCAACCCCCCCATTCTGACCCCAATCCCTTCCCTCCCGCCCCCCACCCCCAAAAAGTGTCTCTGGTTCATAATTTTTTGTTGATTTTGATTTTCACTTTCTTATAGTTATTCATTTTCCTGGTCCCTTATTTAAGTTTTCTAGATTCCTGCTATGAGTGAGACCATCCAGTATTTTTCTTTTTCTTTCTGGCTTATTTCGCTGAGCATGATCCCTTCCAGCGCCATCCATGTTGCTGCAAATTGCATGTGTTTATCTTTTTTGAATGCTCAGTAATATTTCATGGTATATATGTACCACATCTTCTTGATCCAGTCATCTATTTTTGGGCATTTGGGCTGTTTCCAAAGCTTAGCTATTGTAAATAGAGCTGCTATAAACATAGGGGTGCAGGTGCTCTTTGGAATTGATGTTTCTGTGTCCTTTGGGTAAATACCTAGGAGTGGAATTGCTGGATCATTTGGAAGCTCTATGTTTAGTAGGTCCAGAAATCTCCACACAGCTCTCCATAGTGGTTGGACCAGTTTGCACTCCCACCAACAGTGCAGAAGAGTTCCTTTTTCTCCACACCCTCACCAACATTTGTTGTTGCTAGTTTTTTTAATATGTGCCATTCTCACTGGTGTGAGATGGTATCTCATGGTAGTTTTTTTTTTTTTAATTTATTTATTTATTTATTTATTTATTTATTTATTTATTTATTTAATAGAGGCATGTTTTATTTATTTATTTATTTGTTTGTTCATTTGTTTTGTTTATACATGCACTGGGCACAGTCAGAAGCGCGGGAGGGTGAGAGAATTCACCAGAGCCAGAGCGGGGAGCAGAACAGGCAGAAGGACCGAAGTACACTGCTGAGGGGAGCAGCGGGTGGCAGGAGAGGTCTGCGCACCATGTGGGACCCTCCTCCGGTGGCCGGGGAGCAGCCGGGAATCGAACCGGCGCCGCAGAGGCTGCGGGCAGCTTCGCAACCCAGCGCTCTACCGCTGAGCCACCGGGGAGGCCCTCTCATGGTAGTTTTGATTTGCATTTCCCTGATGACAAGTGATGTTAAACATTTTTTCATATGCCTATTGACCATTTGCATTTCCTCTTCAGAGAAGTTTCTTTTTAGCTCTTCTGCCCATTTTTTGACTGGATTATTTTCTTTATTGTTGTTGAGTCTCATCAGCTCTTTGCAGATTTTTGTGATCAGTCCTTTATCATTAGTGTTGTATGCAAAAATGTTCTCCCAGTTGGTGGGGTTTCTCTTTGTTTTTGTTATTGTCTCTTTTGCTGTGCAGAAGCTCTTTAATTTGATGTAGTCCCAGCTGTTTATCTTTGCCTTCACTATCACTGCGTTGGGTGATGTGTCTCTAAAGATGTCTTTGATGTACATATCACGTAGTGTTTCTCCTATATTTCCTTCTATGTATTGTATGGTTTCAGGTCTTATGTCTAGTTCTTTAATCCATTTTGAGTTGATTTTTGTGTATGGTGTGAGGTAGTGGTCAAGCTTCATTCTTTTGCATGTAGTGACCCAGTTTTCCCAGCACCATTTATTGAACAAACTTTCTTTGCTCCAATGCATATTCTTTGCTCCTTTGTCAAAGATTAGTTGACCATAAATCTGTGGGTTTATTTCTGGATTTTCTATTCGATTCCATTGGTAAATACATTAGATTTTAACATTTACATTTGATAACAAAAGATACAGTAAAAGATGAAGACTTTTAGGAATTAAATTCAAAGAATAATTTTAAGCTTTTTTATTACCAAGTGGCATCTTTTGTTTGTTTTAAAGACCAATTTTTAAAGACATTATCTTCTAATTACCTTTGAAGTATGTACCTTTCCAGAGATATATAAATGCCACTTTTTCTTCAGTGAACTTAGCTATTAGGAGTCATAACATTCTCTTTATGGATTTCTGGAGTCCAGAATTATCTGACCTGTTTATAAAGTCATTTCATTTCAAAAAATACTGTATTGTAGCCCACAAAAACCTGGGTATGAAATACAGTAAAGTAATAAATTGCTAGTAAGAAATAACCTTTTTAAAAAAGGATTGGGATTTCAATTTTTTTTAAAGATTTATTTATGCATACAAGAACTGGGGTGTAGGCCAGAGGTGCAGGGAGTGAGAGGATTCACCAGAGACAGAGCAGGAAGCAGAATAGGCAGATCCACTGAAACGCACTGCTGAGGGGTGCAGCAGGTAAGACAGGAGAGATCTACTGCGCTATGTGGTCACCTCCCTGGGAGGGAACACAACTCACACTGGAGAGGCTGGTGACAGCTTCATAGCGCTGAGACTTTAACCCCTGTGCCACCAGGGAGGCTCTGGGATTCTATATTAAAAGTAGTAAGATTATCTAACTATGAGAACCAGGACATAAAGCCTAAAGTCACATAGACCACAGTACACAGATTTATCTATCTACTCAAAACCCATTTTGTGTCTCCTATAAAATTATAGAATAATTATGAGAGTAACTTTATAGAATGACTGTGAGAATTAAATATTTTTTTGTATAGGTGGTGCTCATGTTTAATAAGCAATAGCTTTTCACTGCTGGAGTAAAAAATAATACTATGCATCCAGAAAATAGTAAAATACAGAATAATATTCACTTCTATTCTAGAAATAAAATATTTTTACCTATGTAATAGGGGCATACAAAAATGCAGTCAGCATGAGTTCCTTTTAGATCAACAGAATTTAATTAGAAGAGCTACGTGGAGCAAATAAAAAAAAATATTTATTCTGGCTACAGTGTTTTCTTAAAATCCGAGTTTAAAATGAATTGGAACTGAACAAAAATAACCCACTCCATGCCATAACATGGATAACGCATATAGCTAATAATTTAATAACATTATATAATTTCATTCCACACTGTAGGCTCACTTATTCTTAGTCAGTTCTTTGGTATTTTCACAAAATCAAGAGTTAAAGACTTTAGTTCACAAGATGAATTTACTGTCACTCTATTTTAGCTTCATGCTATCATCCACAATATTGCAAAAAGTTCTTTTTTTGTAATTTGTTCAGGGACCAAATCTAGAACCATATAAGAGCTTCCTTTCCCTATGTATCAAAACAAAAATTTTATTCCCTTTGTATGGTCTTCTACTGGGCCACTCAACTAGTCTACAATCATGTCTCCACGGTTATATACTCCTTTAGTCACTATATTCTTACTATACAAAATTACAACTTATTCTTTAGAATATCTGGTTTACTATAATCTTCCTCCAATCCTAGACCCATTAAGAAATACTAACTTTTGATTTCCTTCATTTTCATGCTATAGCTTATAAAAGGACTTAGCTTATTGTTCCAGTATATTAAAAAATTTATAAATATTTCAAACACAGTACAGTATGAAATCTAAAATGTTAATGTGTAATTAGAACCATATTATATAAGATACATAATTGAAAGAAATTTTTTTTTCATCATTGTTCCTTTTTAAACAATGTGTGCTTCCCCCTCCTCCACCTAGGTAGAGTTCCCATAGAATCTCCTTCACCAATGCACCCGTGCACCATCACCACAGTCCCCTGTGCTCCTCCCTCCCTCCCTCCCTCTCCCTCTTCCTCCCCTGCAGGATGTCTCTGGTTTATAATTGTTTTTGTTTTGTTTTATTTTGTTATTATTTTTCCCCCCGTGTCTTATTCGATTTCCCTATATTCCTCCTATTAGGGAAACCATCCGATATTTTTCTTTTTCCTTCTGACTTACTTCACCGAGCATAATTCTATAAGGGAAAGAAATTCTAATAGGTATAACTGTCTCCAGTCATTCAAAACTGTAAATACCTACCTCTGTGGAAAATTCTGGTGCTCTTGAATAGGACTGTAATCATAGGCTCATTATAAGAATAATGGTAGTATATATAGTATATATTAGTTAACACTTACAGCCAGTTTTAAATGGCTGACTAGGGCCTCCCTGGTGGCCCAAAGAGTTAAGACACAACATATGGGGCCTCCCTGGTGGCTCAAGGAGTTAAGCACTGCACTATGAAGCATATGAAGCAATCCGCAGCCTCTGCAGCACGAGTTCAACTCCCCCGCCAGCCAGGGAGAAACCCATATGGTGCAGCAGACCTCTCCTGACTTGCCCGCTGCTTCCCTCAGCAGTGTATTTCAGACAATCTGCCTGTTCTGTTCCTTGCTCTGTCTCTGGTGAATCCTGAGACCACCCCCCCCCCACCCCGCAACACACACACACATGCGCACACACCTCTGGCCTATACCACAGGTCTCATATGCATAAATAAATAAATCTTTAAAAAATAAATGGCTGACTGTAAAAACCACTGAATATGGATAACCCCTCTTATATGTATTTATTAACATCCAACTAGAATAAAGTACTTACAAGGCATTAGTAGGTATTTTAAGTATCTACTTAAACAAGCAACATTAAAAAGCAGTTATACAAACAATGCTAACATTTGGTGCTAGTGATAAAATGTAATCATGCTTGATGACAGTTGTAATGGTATGATACTATGACTTTCTGGTTTTAAATTATGTGAATATGTGAAGAGGTGTGACCCTAAACCCCTAAATCATATACACTGTTAATCCAACATTACCTCAATAGAAAATGTAATTTTAAAAAAAGGAGAAAAAGCAAGTAAGACTGACTAGGATATGGCTGGATATAAACCTATGGAATAAAACTAAAATTGTGATCTTTTATAGAAATAAATTTTATTCTTTTGAATGTTTCACTGCAAAGAAACTAAGTAGTAGACTAGAACTGACTATTATTCATTTGTAAAATGAAGCAGTAGTTACTTGGAGGAATATGCCAGTAACTTCTGTTGTTGCATGAATCATATTATCTCTTTTTTCTACATCTTTTTATTACCACAAAAGGAAAAAAAAGTACTATTTATTTAATTGTTAAGGATCCAAAAAATCAAAAAAAGGGATATAGTAAGGAATTTGTTTTTACATCTTCCTCGACCTAATTCAAAATTAAAAAACTCTTTCAGAGCAGGTCAATTTTAGTAGGCTTAACTGGGGATAATTTATATCATCTTTCCTGAAATAAACACTATGTAAATGTGTATTTAAACTACTCTGTAGTAATAATAATTTGTTTCTGTCTCAATAAGCAAGCAAAAAGTTAATTCATCCCATTACACTTACTTATCCAACTCTTCTGCTGGGATACTGAACTATAAAAATAAATCATCAACAAGAAACACTTGACAGAAGATGTAAAATTTTATTTCTTTTGTCAAGTAACGGATTATAGAAATAACCATATAAAATTCAAGACTGTGTAATCTGTGCATCGAATTTTCTACAAAATAATAACTGCAAACTCCTGTTTTATGAATATCAGGATAGTATTTCTGAGTCTCAGATGTGTCCAATTATTAACTAGATTATAGAAGAACCATGTCATATGTGGACAAATATATAATACTTGCAAATGTATTAAATTCTACTCACATGAGTTTAAACCTATAGTTGACTGGGAGATGGGAGAGAATGATCCTACTGCTGTACCATAATGTACTTGAAAGGCAACTTAGGGATTTTTCACAATACAATTTTAACAAAATAATTTTTGTCTTATACCTGAACTCAAACCTATAAGCTATTTATTTAATAAGTATTTCCTATTAATCTTTTCTTTTTCCTTTTTTTTTTTTTTTTGGTTTACTTTTATTCTTGACCACTGGGGAGGGAACCCTCTTAAAAATATATATAACTCTTTTATTTTCTAAGTAAAACTGTCAGAGAAATTTGTTTACTTGCAAAAAGCTTGAGGTCTGAGGATTCCACTTCTCCTCTGGTCTTCCATGCCATGTATTTAAGATGCTTAAACAAACCTGAGGAAATAGGGGGAAAAGCAGAAATAAATTAAAGAAGTTTCTTTTTTTAAAGTTTTTTTTTTAAAAACTAGAATTAAAAAAGAAATGCTCTCATGCAAAAATCACTCAGTTCTATGTGCCCAAACAAAACCCTAAGGATTGGGGTATTAAATTACCATCTTCAGACCTCCCCGGTAGCTGTGAAGCTGTCCACAGCCTCTGCAGCACGGGTTCAATCCCCGGCCAGCCCAGGAGAAACCAACATGGCACAGCAGACCTCTCCTGCCTCGCCTGCTGCTCCCCTCAGCAGTGCTTTCGGTCCGTCTGCCTGTTTTGCTCCCCACTCTGTCTCTGGTGAATCCTCTCACATCCCTGCACCTCTGGCCTGTGCCCAAGTTCTTCTATATAAAAATAAAATCTTTGAAAAAAAATTTTTTTTCTTAAAAAAAAAAAAGCAGAGGTACATTTCTTTGCTATTTTTTAAACGCCCTGTGAAAGCAATAATGCTAGCTACATACCTTAATTCATTAAACAGGCAATTTCATTAATAATTTCACTAAACTTGTATCTAAACACCTTTTTATTATTCAAAGCACTGCCAGACATATAAGTTTGATTTTTAGAGCACGCCTACGACTAATCAATATAGACTAACCTATTTATATATCTACAACCCACAGTAAATGTTGTTGCAGGTGTGAAATACAACAAAGACTATGTAATTGAGGATACTGGACTCTCAAGTTCTTACCTATTTTCAAGTTCTTACCTAAGTGTTAAAAAAGCCATTTCTTAAATAAACATTAATATTTTTTACTTAACCTCTATTCAAGCTCCAGTCTCTCTCTTGAGTAAAGTTCACACTGCTATTTACTCTTTTCTCCTTAGTTATACTTGACCTCTCCTTTGCTGTCCCAAAGAAAGCAAGCTTGACTTCCACTTAAATACCCTGCAAACTAATTCCCATTTTATGACCTAATGATAAAAACAAAATAACTTGCAAGCAGATCTGAAAAAGGCTGTACAACTTTTGAAACTAGGAAGGCAAAACAGGGAGAACTTGAGCCATTTTTTAACAACCTCAACCTCAAGTAGTAGTCATTTGCACATCAGATAAGAAGTATTTGTGAAGTTCATATATCTATTTCTTCTGATCTTCTAGTGATTTTTAAATTTTGAATAATCTCGGTGTGGAACCTACTGTCGATAGTCCATCAAACTGTCCACAATTACTTGGAAAGTGATAATTGTTCTTTTAAATGTAGTCTTTAAAAGGTTTACCAACATAAGAGAAAATTTTTATTATACCTCTTTCTCAAGTACTTTTTGAGGGACAGGAATGAAACTTCCTAGTTAAATATAAGAAAATATAAAACATTTTGAAATAGTTAAACTTTAAATATAAGTTTACAGTTGATTGTATCATGGAAATCATGAAGTTACTATAGTTAAAAAAAGATTGTGTTGAGCAAAAATGGAACACGGAGTTGACAGTACTATGCTTTTCCTAATCATTTTATCTTTAGGAGATTGTGAAAAGATAAATGGAATGGGAGGCACAGAAAGTTAAGAAAGGTGAGGGGCAAATATGGCTCTATTATTTCCTAACTGGGGTAGCTGTCAACTAGCTATGGAAAGTGAGGATTAAGTTAGTCCCTCAGTAACTTCCTAAGACTGTGTTTCTTAATACTGCTGGTGTTTCTTTCCCTTTTGGTTCCTTTATTTTCAGTCCTCAGGCTACTATTTTTTTTTTTTGTTTGCTTGTTTATACATGCACTGGGTACAGTCAGAAGCGCGGGAGGGTGAGAGAATTCACCAGAGCCAGAGGGGAGAGCAGAGCAGGCAGAAGGACCGAAGTACACTGCTGAGGGGACCAGCGGGCGGCAGGAGAGGTCTGCGCACCATGTGGGACCCTCCTCCGGTGGCCGGGGAGCAGCCGGGGATTGAACCGGCATGGCAGAGGCCGCGGGCAGCTTCGCAACCCAGCGCTCAACCGCTGCGCCACCAGGGAAGCCCCCTCAGGCTACTATTTTTAAATAAAGAAGAGAAGCTTAAAGAAAACCATGTGCTTTTGGAAAGAATGTAACTAAAAAAATTTTTTTCAAATTATGAAGAAACTTTTTATTACAATATTTTGATGTTAAAAGCAACAAACTGCAATTCCATTACCTTGCCATCATTATAAAGGTTGGGATTGAATCGCACACTATGACCACCAGTTGTCTCTAGATTCACAAGAGGGGGTGAACTTGGATAATCTTGAGGAAAATACACATCAAATTCAAAGCATCCATTAGCATAAGGAGTGTCTGCTGGACCAGTTATCAGAACCTAGTATACAAAAGAAACACACATTAGACTATGTTATTACTAATCCTGAATACTACTATTTAGGAAAAAAACATAATACAACATGAAAAGGAACTACCCTTATTGTCTATATATACAACTGTTATTTTATACACACACACACACACACACACCCCTCTACTAGAATTTGTAACTAGAAATTAAGTTAATTTATATATAGCATAATGCTTAACAAAGACAAAATCACAAATCTATGTCATTATTTAATGATAAAATACCCTCCCAGGCAATCCTATAATGAGGACTATTGTTTATAAAAAGGAACAGGAGAGCCTCCCTGGTGGCGCAAGGGGTTAAGCACCTCACTATGAAGCAATCCACAGCCTCTGCAGCACAAGTTCGATCCCAGGCTGGCCAGGGAAAAACCCGCATGGCGAGGCAGACCTCTCCTGTCTCGCCTGCTCCTCCCCTCAGCAATGTATTTCAGTCAGTCTGCCTGTTCTGTTCCCCACCCTGTCTCTGGTGGATCCTCTCACCTCCCGTATCTCTGGCCTGTAATTCAGCTCTTATATGCATAAATACATAAATCTTAAAAAAAAATTAAAAAAAAAAAGAAAAAAGAAAAAGAACAGGAAAGAGTATAGTCAAACAGATAGGGTGTATGAGATTTCTACTGAAAAATAAAGGAGCAAAACAAAAAAGCAAGTAAATAAAAAACCTGCCATTAGTCAATGGGTGAATAATTTTAACTGTCTAAGGAAGATAATGAAAATTCATAAAATAAATCCCAAATGTAAAGAAAGACCCCCCCAACTCCCACATGTAAAATGTTTAAAATTTCTTGATTCAGCATTGAATCAAGAAGCATGATGCTGATACAGACTTTGCTCAAAATGGTATTTTGGTATTTTCTTTTAAATCTTTTTTTTTTTATTAACACCAGTATTAGCCACATATTCTGAACAAAGGACTCCTCTTTCACTTACGTCCAAAATGGCAAACAGAACTTTTATTGAATTTATTAAAATACATGTTATTTTAAGATTGTTGGGGGATATTTGGATAATCAGATTAACCACAGATATAGGTCAAAAATTGTTTTTCCTACCTTCATGATGTCAAGTCGCTCCTCATCACAGCGCACAAACACACTGGAGGATGATGACAGAGGCAGTGAGGTTGAAAGTGTCACAGCTTCCTGGGCAAGGCGGCGGGCTCTGGCAGCACTGTTTGCATCATTTGCATTTTTCACCTGAGACATGTAGTGGTAATTTACTTTAAAACCCAATTTCCCATCTTCGTCTTCAGAAACCATCTCAAATGTATCTAAAAGAAGAAGAAAACACTGAAGAAAAAAAAAAGAACCAGAACGAAGGACAGTTGTTACAATAAAAAAATTACACCTAAATCAGTCCTTTTTCTACTTAAAATGGGAAAGACTACAACGGCAAACTATAAATGTTCAAGTAATAACTACACAGATGGATGGAATATGTAATAGAACCAAAAATAACAAATGATTTTTAATCTATAGTATGAAGATGTTTATAGATTATATCAAGTAGCTAAATGACAATGCAAAGAACTAGAATATTTCATCTCAAAATGAGTAATAGACACTATTTTTTGTAAAAATAATTCAGGACAAAATGCCAGAAAGTATTCTCATTATATTTCATTTCTAGAGGCCTCCCTCGTGGCACAGAGGTTAAAGACAGCGCTATTAAGCTATTGCCAGCCACTGCAGCCAGAGAGCAAACCAGGGAACAAACCACATGGTTCAGCAGCCCTCTCCTAACTCGCCCACTGCTCCTCTCAGCAGTGTATTTCGGTCATTCCTCCTATTCTGTTCTCCACTCTGTCTCTGGTGAGTCCTCTCACCCCCTGCACCTCTGGCCTATACCCCAGTTCTTGTATGCATAAATAAATAAATCTTATATAAAAAAAAGTAGAGTAAGTCTTTATATATTTGCAATTATTTTGAGTCAGAAGAGAGAAATACCAGACTGAAGTTTACTTTTGTGGTTCTTTTGGAATTTAAATTACTAAAATGAAAAATGTTATTAGGCTAAAATTTGGCTAATATAGGAAAAAACTACCTTTTGTGTACTTCAGCAGAATATAATTAATTCTTAACCATATATTTAGAAAGAGTTAGAAAGACTTAAAAGTTATTCTATAACTATAAACTATATATACAAAAGAAAGGAAATAAAGTGGATTTGAACTTTTCTTCGAATTCAGATTAAGCCCATCTTTGACCACTGAATTAAAACAAAGATAGTTAAATAAATTATAACACTTAATAAAAGCCAACTAGAGCAAAGATAGTCATTAAAAACAATAACTTCTACCTTGTGTTACATACAATTCTAAATATATGAGAAAATATTGTTATAAATAGCATTAATGTAGCAAATTTTACCAAGAACTTTACTAAGTGCAAGGTTCTAGGCAATGCTATTTGGGTTAAATAATAAACAGGAAACTGCATCTGCCCTCAAGAAGCTCATTATCTAAAAAAAAGGGGAAGTTCTATGAATAGGGTCACAGGTACTACAGTGTTTAAAATAGGAATGCTACAATCTTCATTTAACAAACCTTTCAGGAAAAAAACCATCATCAACTCTATATAGGCAGAATCTTATTTAAGAATGTTGAACTTATTTTATCACATCATACATATAACTGTTACTGACCAAATGTACCAATCCTACTACCAACTAGTTTCTATCAGTAATGTATAAACTAGTTATCTGTCCAATTCTGCTGTATTTTACATACATGCATACAAATATAAGTAAATTCCCTTGAATTTTAAAAGTAGCAAACATATGCAACCAGACAGAAACATAAGCCTATTCCCATGTAGAGGAAACTTTTATATCATGTAACTATAAGAACAGGATCTATTAATATCAAAATGTCATTAAAATATTCAATTAAAGATAATGGCTTTGGTAAGAATGTGCATCCTAAGTTTAACTAAGCGGTTATTTTTCTATTAATTTGTCCTTAAAAAATCCTAAATATATGCAAATATTTACATGTAATGATGCCATTGCGATGCTTTATGTCACTGAAAAACTAAAAATAACCTTAAGGTACAGTTATTGGTATGAAAAATCATAGTATATCATGTGATGAATACCAGGCAGTTAATAAATATCAAGTTATACAAGAGTCATGAAATTAGAAAATGTTTGATATGTAAGGTAGAAATTGAGGTTTATTTTATAAAGTTGAAAGCACCTTTTTTTCAGAATCATTCTAAAAGTCAGTGGGTGGCAAAACTGTACAGTTAAAGTTACATCCTATGTGGTAAAAGAGAAGCTTCTTGCTTGGCAAACATTAAATCAAGGCATCTGACATGACTCTCTTAATTAAAGATGATAATTTTCAGTTAGAACCACTCATATATATAGAAGGATAAGCACATGCATATTGATAAAAAGATTTGAATGAAAAAAGCAGTTAATTTATAAACAGAAATGGAATGTGCCTAAACACTTCCAGCTACATGAATAAAATAGTATATTTATTATTTATTAACAAACACATTTGTGATAACCTAGTAGGTAAAATCTAAAATCCAGTAAAACAGTGAATTTCAATATATACACAAATACTTTTCAGGAAATATTTTCTCTAAAAACCTTAGGACAGAATTTGTTATTTTCCTAATAAAAGCTTGATGGTCTCAAATACTTTAGCAAATCTTTGACAGAAAGCAGAGATCAATCAACTTTTCCTTGAACGTGGGATTAGGTTATGATTTACTTCTTGAAGCAATGGAGTAGAATGTTCAAGTCTATGTCATAAAAGGCAGCTGTGCCTTTTATGTTTTGTGGCTTTTCTTTCTTTCTTAGAGAAGCCAGATGTAATGTTTAAAGATAATCCTTGTAAAGATACAAGAAGTCCTTAAAGATAATCCTTGTAAAGATACAAGAAGTCCTTTGGGGAGGTTCTACACAGCAAGGGGCTGAGGTCTCCAATCAACAGCCACACACGTGAGTTTGAAAGCATAGTCTGCAGACCTAGTCAATTCCCATGACAAGCTCCAGCTAACATCCTGACTGCAACCTTAGAAGACACCCTAAGTCAAAACCTGAGAGCTGATCAATTCCTGAATCAATTCCATGGAAACCGAGATAATAAAGGTTAGCTGCTTCTAGCATCTAAGTTTGTAGAGGAATTTTTTAATGCAATTATAATCACCACTTAACCACTAGGTAAAATACTATATAAATTAGTGAGTCTACATAAGATGACTAAAATTCTTTAAAATGCTTGCTCGAATATAAGCCAAAAATAATAATTGAGTGTGGATACAGTAATACTAGTATTTGACCTTTCCTGATAACTCTGATTGTTTCTATATATGATATCCCACTGAGCATGCCTGTGTTGTATTTCTATAAATGTCACAACCTATCAATGGCTGGCACAATCACCTGAAACCATGGCTCCTATGGCAAAACTGCTGTATTTTTCCCAAATATCAGATTATAATTCTCAATTTTTCCAATCTTAAAATGATGATCAATATCAAAGAAAACAAGTTTTCAAAGATATGGCTGAGTACTTTCATCATTTTCAAATCACTTCGTATGTACTATCTATCTCATGTAATCTTTATCTCCTTTCTTCAGGGGTAAAGAAAACAAAAGCTAAATGATTTTTTATACTGGGGTTACAAAGACATTATGACAACATTTTATGTTTTTGACTTCCAATTTATAGCACCCTATCTGATATAGCAAAGTCCTTTGGGTTGGTTTTCAAGAATAGAAAAGAGGCACAAATAATAAGTTAATAATGGTCATCAAAATTTGAAATCTAAGCATTTGATTTATAGACTGAACCAAATGACGAGTACTGATACATCTTTTAATCAATCCTTATTTGACAAGAGTTTTGGAATGGGAAAAGCTACCAGTGAACTAGTGTAATTACATTTTCCCAAAGGTAAATCTATGTAATTCTAAAGTGATTAAGAGTAGCACACTTAGTTCAAAGTCCCCTTGACTTCCTTCAAGCCAAGATGTATAGATATATATGGGTGGGAAAAGAAAACCACTTTTGCCTGTTTGTTAGATATTTGGCTTTGTTTTTTTGCTGTTCAAGGCACCTACTGAATCACAGTATCCGAATATAACTATAGATACAGATAGAAATTCAAAGAGATAAAAAAATTATAAGTTTTCAAATGTATTTGTACTACACATAAAGATGAGAAAATATGAATAATGGTTTAAGACAGTTTTAAAATCTTTAATTTACTAGAACACATTTTAATAGCATTATTAAAAATGTGACATGATGACATGAGAGTTGAAGAAATGGCAATTAAAATTTCAACTTACCAAACTGCAATTTCTTCATAACAGCCACATATTTTTCTTCAAGTGATTTCAATACTGATAAAGGTTTGGGTTTCATAGCCACCTTCTTTGAGAATTCACCTAGTTTTTTTTCTGTTATTTAATAATTCAAGATAAATAACATTAAGTATACATTTTAGGAGATTAAAACAAAAATCAATTAACTTTTAGAAGTTCAAATTTTGTATTCCATAAAATTACCAAATTCTTCACAATTATCTCCATACTATGCCACTTTAACAATAAATGAATTCTATTTCATAAACATAACTAATAGGGCCAGAAATCTCATCAACTTTAAAGCTTAATTAAAATCTCAATTAGATTTCATCCAATTGGGCAAAACAGCAAAAGTGAGTCAGTAGATAATGAAGACTAATTTACATATTCTGTTGTTTAATATACGAAAATGTCAATTTTAAGTCAGTCTCATGTAGTTTTAATGTACTACTTTCTATCTAATATAGTGCCATTTTTCAATTTCATGACTTTCAATAGGAAGAAAAATTTATGCTGCATGCTGCCAGCCAATCAAATTTAGTCCTTGCAATAATACATAGTACAGATAAATTTTAAATTAAGAGACTATTCATAACTTGGAAACCTGACAAAGGAAAAAATTTTAGTTAACTTGCTTGTAAACAATTAACATAAAGGAGAAAGACGGTTTCAGTAAATAAATGAAACATCTTTAGATCCAATGAAAAGTAGCTTTAAAAGAATAGTATAACCGAGATGAAAATGCATACATTGTACAAAAATGAAAAATGATGTACAAAATATATAAGATTTTAAAAATTGAATAGTATAATACCTTGATTTGCTTGGCGCAAACTGGTAGTGGCTGCATAAACTATCTCAGCAGTCTTTTGGATATCTGGTACCAAAAGAGTAAGTCCTTCTGGTTCTTGATCAGATGCATCTGGTTTCACGCCTGTTTTAACATTTTCTCTTTTAGATCTGAAAAAAAGATTTTTAATATGGAAAAAATGCAAGGACAATTAAGATTTTTAGGACTGAAAACCTAGTAAGTCAATAATAGTGGTTAAAAACCCATGACCGTGCACATTTCATTTACATACACATACTATTTATCAGAGGATGTTTAAATTAACTTCACGGCTGTTCTGAAGCCACAGGATAACACCTAGCATAATAAATGTTTTGGGTATGCTTTCCTTCAGATGGAAAAATAGACAAGACATTAACATTGCAAAAATGTCATATTGTAAAAAAGATCCAAATGCCTGAGTATGTCCTTGGATCCATACCTTTAAAAGCACACTAAAATCTCAGAAATCCAACTGTAGAATCTAGGCTACCATAAGGGGAGAATAGGATGGGGAGCAATGGGGGGAAGGAGCCCAATGGACTTTATTTAGTGGAAGATTATGGGTGCTTTGGTGGTGGATGTAGAGAGGTAACACATCTCAGGAAGTATGAACCTGTACCTTTGAGTCATATACAGTGTTGTAAACCAATGCTACCTAGATTAAAAAAAAAAAAGATACAATAAAATATACATTAAGAGTGATGATAAATATTGAGAAGTAGAGATATTCACCTGATAAATATCTATCCATTGTATTCCAAGACTTGAGAATCAAAGACCCAGATGTCATTTTCTATTTTAAAAATACTATTTGTATTTTACTCAAAATATATTAATTTCCAAGGGAAAAAAGAGAAGTATTCAAAATAAAATGCAGGTTCACTACTAGGCATCTTAATATATGCCATACATTAGAACTTTAAACACTAGGTTTTAGGGCATACTAGCTTTAGAGGTATTCTTTTGTTACTCCTTTTTAAAGGGTCTGAAATGTATCTCCAACCTTATATTAAACTTATAATAAACTGTATTAAAGCAAGCTTTTACTTGTAAGGCATCAAAATGTTTCCCTAAAATTTCTGGATGAATACAGGAGTGTTTCATTACAAGATTCACTGGAAACTACAATTAAATATCAATTTCCTTTATACTATTTCAACTCCCCACCCATGTTATTCCATAATAGACATCATCACACCACAGTTGCTTAGATATAAAATCTTCACCTTTGTTAATTTTAAACAAACTGAAATCTTATATAAAACTGCTAAAACATTTGTGCCAATAAATGAGCTAAGCTTTACATGACTTGCTTTTCAATTTGTATACCTACCAAGAAAGGACTTGGATATTATATTAAAACAACATTTCACAAGGTTAAGAATGGAGCCTTAAAGAATATAAAAAGAGCAACAGAGGTAGAGTCCTTAACAAAATGGTATTATGGTTCCTGTATACAGATAAACTGTTTTTTAACTCAAAGACAAAAATCTGCTCAGAAGCAATTCAGTGCTTAACTTTGGTAGCTACAAACAGGTAAATTAAGAAAAGTCACTCGGATGAGTAGCAAAGATAAATGAACATAATAGCATACAAGTATTTTGAACTGGTTCCGACAGTGTGTGAAAGTAATAGTATTCACAGATACTTTTAACTATAAAGTATATATTATCTCACCTAGCAAGGTGATTTAACTGAAAGGACATAATCTATACCTGGGTTTACTGTCTTTGCTTCTAATGTTTGTTTGTTTTAATCTTCTCTAAGGTGTAAGAAGTCAGAGAGAACACAGGGTCAACTTTTCCTTGTCACTCAGCAACCACTTGGTAGATGTTATACTACATATCACTTCAGTCATCGATTTCTGTGTGTATAGGTATATGAACATATATATGAATATATACACACATATAAATATTTAAGAGACTATACTGAATGTTTTAAGACTGAAAAAGCAGACATTTTTAACTGCTAGACTCAAGTAAGATATTGTGTCTATTATAGCTTTGAAATAAAGTTGAGATTATAGTTTAATAGTATCTGACAATTTTGTAAATAAAGAATCTATTCTGATTGATGAGTTCAGAGTCTCATTTTCAAATTTACCAAAAGCTATTTACAATCAGCGTCAAAACACTGAGAGTCATGAAAAGTTTTATCATCACCTGTTTGATAGGACCCCCTTTTAATTTATAAGAACTCTTTCCCAATTTGTAAAAGTTTCCTAATATTAGGGTGTGAAACATTCTTAACTGAATCCTAACAGGAAAATAGTAAGCAGTTTGAGAAAACAAAATTACAGTTACACTTTAAATAAAATAAAAATGGTAAAATATCATCAGTGAGTTAATTCATTGCATTCTCAATAAAGAAATATGACCTGTCTACAGAGAAGGAATATGAGAGAAAGAATTCCATTCTTCTAGAAATAGGATTTTCCTCCATAAAGAAGTAAGAACCTCTGGGATGGTGAGAAAACTGCATCAATGCAACACAGGGCAAGTTATTACCCTTGGCAAACCACTGATTCTAAATTTTAAGACCTATTCATGATTACCAATTTCCTACTTCTAGTTTTTAAGTAATAATTAGTAGGAGAAATTCCTATTATTAAAATAGTGCAAACAGCTAGGATGGTAAATTTTATGTATTTTAGACCACAACAAGAACTATTCAGAAAAACAAAATTGCACAGAAGCTTAAAAAAATTTTTTACACCACATACAAGACAGATAAGATTATATATATTTCATATAGAAGATTATGGTTGAATCATAAAGCAGATATACCTTAGACCATAACCCAAGATTCTAATAAATCATTACATGGACAGTCTTAGTGATTTTGACAAAACAAAACAAAAACACAAAACCACACAGGAAGAAAATGGATAATCTCCAAAAGTGAGAGTATTTCAGTTTTATGAAGAATATAAACACTCTGCCTAAGGACAACTACAACTTGTCATTGTCTGACATTAAACTACAGCCAGTAGTCTCTTTGCTATATAAGTTGCAGGTTACTGTCAACCCATATGTAGGCCCAGCTCATGAAAAAAGGCCATACCTTAGCTCACATCCTGAAGTCTGTGTGAAAAGCTATTTGAGTTCAAGGCACCTAGCTGGAAGTAGGTCTCTGAGACTGACAATGGATCCAACATGGTAAAAGCAATCAGCGACGGCCGCTACCATGGTATCCGCTGCTTTGTGCAAACGTTGAATCTGGTTGTGATCACTGCCCTGAAGAAATACGAGGAAGCAACTGAAGTTTCTACTATTGCACAGAATTATCTGCAAACATTTTCCACTATGCTGTGAATTCTAACTAAAGAACTAACAAAGCAAATTTTGTCTCTGTGACATAAAATCTGAACTAGGATGTGAGCAAAATGGGCAAATCTTTCTTACGAAAAAAAAAGGGGGGGAGAGAGGGCTCCAAAACTCAACATTCAGTTATACTGAACAGCTTCTGCTAATACTAGCACCCATTTTCAGCTGGATATTCATAGCACTAAATACAAATTATGACAACTATGATCCTTTGTAATCTACAAACTGTGAGCAGCTTCATGTAGGTATTTCTTGGCAGAACACTGGGAAAGAGCACTGCCATCCTCTGAAATCCTAATTCTTAAGTCAAAACTACCAGATAGTTGAAATAAACATTTAAAACACGGAGCATGTTAAAGACATAATTTGGAGACTATTGGATAAAATGTACATATTCAGAATCATTAAGGAAGATTCTAAAATTGTAAGAGAATGAAACATCTACATTTACCTATACAATAATGCATCATTTTGTACTCCACAGTTCTAAGGTTCTTTGCAGCAATTACAGCTTAAAACAAACTTTTAAAAACACAAAGAACTTTTTAAAATATTACTGCGGAGAACTGCTTATTATTAAAGTCTCCAGAAAACATGAAAATGATTCTA